>NC_092043.1:27026543-27700351 GCF_003086295.3 Arachis hypogaea | reverse complement strand
AGCAATGCTAAGGCCTCATTATTCATGTTTTATTCTCATAATAAATATGTTACTAGTGTCATTTATGCTAGTAGCTCAGAAAATAATTTTTAGAGATGTTTTTGCAAGTGTTCCGATACATCTAGTTTTAGTAGTTATACACCTGAGATATTTTAATATTATTTTAATCCACCTCCAAGTCAACCAATCACAACTCACCCTACACCCCCAAAACCCCAAGGCTGGCTCATTTTCACTTTGTGGCCGAAAATAGGTAGAGAGAAAAAGAGAGAAAAGTTCTTAGTTCCAAATCTTCAAAGCTTGATTTCTGCTGAACTAAAACTCAAATCAAAATTCCAATCCGACCAAAATGATCCTCTCTTCTTTCTCTACATGATCATATGACTTATCAAGGCTGGGATCAAGGTGAGTTGGCTTCACCATCTCTCTTTTGATTCGATTTCAAGGAAACATGGTTAAATATGTGGTTTCTTGATGTGATTTAGGAGGAAAAAGTGCTTAGGGACCACCTGAAAGTTTAATTGAATTAGGAGCAGCAAAACCAGGTAGGGTGTCACGAAATTAATCTTGATTATTTGTGTTTGAGATGTGTGAATGTTATATTATTTGGCTGTGCTAAAAATTGGTTGCATATATGATTGATTCTTGGTGAAAATTTGGTGAAATCCTGATGAAATTTGATGAAATTCAAGCTTTAAAGTTCATGTTCTTGGGCAGCTGGAAAAACGAAACCCTAAGCTTAAATTGAGGTTCAATTTGTGTTGAAATCATGAAGAAAAGATGGGGTTTTAGTTGCTGCTAATTTATTATGAATTGTAGTAAAAATCGGTTGCTGAAAAGACTGAAAAACGGGTAAAAACAGAGAAAGAATATGAAGAATTTATGAAGAACATGAAGAACACTTTGAGTGTGATGAAGAACAATGAAGAACAGGCCTTAGATCTTAAAAAGGGCAAGGAAGTAAAATTTTTGGTGTTTAAGGGGTTGTTTGGTAATTTCTGAAAGTTAGGGTGGTAAAAGTAGAAATATTAAAAGTTACGGGTGGTAAAAAGTGAATTTTAAAGGTTAAAAGTAAAAGGTAAGTTAATTTTCGAAAATTTAATGATAAAATAATAAAAAATAATAAAATAATAAATAATAATATTTAAATAAAAATAATATTTTAATAAAAATAATAAAATAATGCGAAAAAGGCAGTTTTCCGTAAAATTTTAGAAAGACAACTTTAAGTGCAGAATTCTCCTAATTACTTTCATAAAACACTTAGGGAGTGGTAAGAACATATTAGTGAGGTAAAGATAAAAGAAAGATAAAAGTCGAAGAAAAGATAAAAACCAAAGAAAAAGTCTGTAACGTTTTAACGACAGAAAAACAGACAGAGACTAGTGAACGAACTAGGGCAACTTAGTTAGTACTTGAGTTGTGACTAGGGTTAGGTATAATATGAAAAGTTAAACTGTTTCAGTATAGACTTAATGAACCTATATTTGGGACGGGTTAACTATTCATACCGAAATTTACATAAACGTTAAATACATACATTAAGCAAAGAAATCAGAGTAGAGTAGAGAAACACAGAAAACAGAGTAACCAGAATAAAATAAAGAGATAAAGAGAAAAAGAGTAATATAGATACAGATGAAAAGAGTAATCAGAGAAGAGAAAAGAGATACAGAGAACAGAGTAATTAAAATAGAGTAAAGAGATACAGAGAAAAGGGAAACCAGAACAGAGTAAAGAGATATTTATATATATTAGTTTCTTGATGCAACCCAGAGCTATATTTAATATATATTAGTTGCTTAATGCAATCCAGAGCTTCTGTAGGAAAACTAAGTTACCTACAGCTATTTTCCGCTTCCCCAGAGCAGAGCAGAGTATATATATATATATATATATATATATATATATATATATATATATATATATATATATATATATATATATATATATATATATATATATAGATTTTCCTGCAGTAAGCAGAGGCTGTCTCAAATGAGCGGCTATTATTATATGCGCATTTATTTAGGAACGGAAAATCGTATCCAGGAAATCGGGATTACTCGTGACCGGATAAATGTCGGGATTGCGGGCAGCCAACCGACACATGAGCTCATGGCGTGTACTAGGGCTAGACATGCATCATTCTTGTCTGCGCATCATTCTCTGTTGCTTTTCTTCTTGTGTGTGAACTATTTCTTTATGTTTGTCTGCTTGAGTGCTATGTGTGTGCTTTATTTCCTTGTGTTCTTCTGTTTGTGTTCTGTTGTCTCTACTTTCTATTTCTATCTTTATCTTCTGTTTACTGTTTCACTATATTATGTTATTCGTCTGCTAATCGACCCCAAATAAATGAACGTAACTAATAACCCCGACCCTACTAAGGACTCCGCAGTTCTTACCCCTTCTCTCCCTTCCTCCCCTCAGATGGAGACGGGCGTGATCTTCTACGAGTTTGAGGACCCTTACGTCTACGAGGATCCGGTACATCACAGTTACTTCATCATGGGATTGGAGCCTCGTATTAGACGATATGCGTTACCTAATCGAGCTTTTCAACATCCTCTGTCTAGCCCGCATTTTGACCCTGATGCTCCTTACGACTTTCCCTTATCCTGGTTACATCCTGACGCACCTGTACATCCTTTTCCTGATGACCCCGAGCACCCTATACCAGCTCAACCTTTGAATGAGGTGGAACCTGAGCCTATCATTCCTGATGAGCCCGAGTTAGCTGGTGACTATGTACCTGTGATACCACCAGAGTGGGACTTTCCCCCTGAGCCGATCCCTGACTTTCCACAGCCTGATGAGCCGACACTACCGGACGGTGTGGTAGCTCCTATATACGCAAACGGACCTGTGCTCGCGAATAGTTTTGTACATAGTGACAGCAGTGTTTCTGGTGGATCTGAGGGTATAGTTGTAGCTGCGGATGATGAGGAGGAGGAGGATCCTGAGATAGAGATAGAGCAGGATGAGGAGATGGACGAGCCTCACGGCAATTCTCCGAACGGCCACGAGTAGATATAGTTTGACTGCGGAAGGGGCATTCTTTTGATGACACTCTAGTCTAACATTATCTGATAGTTAGTCTCTCACTTGTGTTAGTACACCCGAGAGCTAGGAGCTATATAGTGGTTAGGCTAGCCTGGGTGCCAATTTAGCGGCTTTTTGTATGGGCCAGGCCCTGGGAGTGTCGTGTAAATATTAGCTACGTAGGATGACGAGGATGTAAACTGACTTGATCTTGTGTAAACGCTACATGTTTTGTTATAGTGTACATGATGTATATTATCAGATGTATTTCTATGTTTCTTTATGCCACTTTTCTATTACTCTCATTGTATGCTTGTTTATTTTACCTGAACGTCCGTAACAAATAAAAAAAATTACTCCTAAAATTGGCATCGCTTTAACAAGGAACAGGCTCAAATATTAAATAATAGATAACAATTAGGAAGGATAAGTTAGTAACACTTAGCTTCTTGTATGACCATGGCATACTGGGAGTTGGGTCGTTACAAGTTGGTATCAGAGCAGTTCGTTCCCAATAGAGCCTGGGGAGTAGACTGACTATGCTTCATTGCATACTCTGTTGTCTGTCTCATGCTTATAGGATATCTATGTGATATGTGTTGCATGATTGTCTCTGTGTTTTCATTTTGGGAATGTTCACACTTGACTTGAATTGTTAAGACTGATCACCTTAATAATGATTGTTTGGTGTGAACAGGACCACGATGGGTTCACGGAGACGAGGCGTACGGGAAGGGATTCCTAATGTTAACAACGAGAGGGAACAGGAGACGTTAGGAATTCCTTCCCGTACGCCTCGTCTCCGTGAACCCATCGTGGTCCTGTTCACACCAAACAATCATTATTAAGGTGATCAGTCTTAACACTTCAAGTCAAGTGTGAACATTCCCAGAATGAAAACACAGAGACAATCATGCAACACATATCACATAGATATCCTATAAGCATGAGACAGACAACAGAGTATGCAATGAAACATAGTCAGTCCACTCCCCAGGCTCTATTGGGAACGAACTGCTCTGATACCAACTTGTAACGACCCAACTCCCAGTATGCCATGGTCATACAAGAAGCTAAGTGTTACTAACTTATCCTTCCTAATTGTTATCTATTATTTAGTATTTGAGCCTGTTCCTTGTTAGAGCGATGCCAATTTTACGAGTAATTTTTTTTATTTGTTACGGACGTTCAGGTAAAATAAACAAGCATACAATGAGAGTAATAGAAAAGTGGCATAAAGAAACATAGAAATACAGCTGATAATATACATCATGTACACTATAACAAAACATGTAGCGTTTACACAAGATCAAGTCAGTTTACATCCTCGTCATCCTACGTAGCTAATATTTACACGACACTCCCAGGGCCTGACCCATACAAAAAGCCGCTAAACTGGCATCCAGGCTAGCCTAACCACTATATAGCTCCTAGCTCTCGGGTGTACTAACACAAGTGAGAGACTAACTATCAGATAATGTTAGACTAGAGTGTCATCAAAAGAATGCCCCTTCCGCAGTCAAACTATATCTACTCGTGGCCGTTCGGAGAATTGCCGTGAGGCTCGTCCATCTCCTCATCCTGCTCTATCTCTATCTCAGGATCCTTCTCATCATCATCATCCGCAGCTACAACTATACCCTCAGATCCACTAGAAACACTGCTGTCACTATGTACAAAACCATTCGCGAGCACAGGTCTGTTCGCATATATAGGAGCTACCCCATCGTCCGGTAGTGCCGGCTCATCAGGCTGTGGAAAGTCAGGGATCGGCTCAGGGGGAAAGTCCCACTCTGGTGGTATCATAGGTACGTAGTCACCAGCTAACTCGGGCTCATCAGGAATGATAGGCTCAGGTTCCACCTCATTCAAAGGTTGAGCTGGTATAAGGTGCTCGGGGTCATCAGGAAAAGGATGTACAGGTGCGTCAGGATGTAACCAGGATAAGGGAAAGTCGTAAAGAGCATCAGGGTCAAAATGCGGGCTAGACAGAGGATGTTGAAAAGCTCGATTAGGTAACGCATATCGTCTAATACGAGGCTCCAATCCCATGATGAAGTAACTATGATGTACCGGATCCTCGTAGACGTAAGGGTCCTCGAACTCATAGAAGATCACGCCCGTCTCCATCTGAGGGGGAGGAAGGGAGAGAAGGGGTAAGAACTGGGGAGTCCTTAGTAGGGTCACGTTCATTTATATGGGATCGATTAGCAGACGAATAACATAATATAGCGAAACAGTAAACAGAAGATAAAGATAGAAATAGAAAGTAGAGACAACAGAACACAAACAGAAGAACACAAGGAAATAAAGCACACACATAGCACTCAAGCAGACAAACATAAAAAAATAGTTCACACACAAGAAGAAAAGCAACAGAGAATGATGCGCAGACAAGAATGATGCATGTCTAGCCCTAGTACAGGCCATGAGCTCATGTGTCGGTTGGCTGCCCGCAATCCCGACATTTATCCGATCACGAGTAATCCCGATTTCCCGGATACGATTTTCCGTTCCTAAATAAATGCGCATATAATAATAGCCGCTCATTTGAGACAGCCTCTGCTTACTGCAGGAAAATATATATATACTCTGCTCTGCTCTAGGGAAGCGAAAAATAGCTGTAGGTAACTTAGTTTCCCTACAGAAGCTCTGGGTTGCATTAAGCAACTAATATATATTAAATATAGCTCTGGGTTGCATCAAGCAACTAATATATATTAAATATAGCTCTGGGTTGCATCAAGCAACTAATATATATAAATATCTCTTTACTCTGTTCTGGTTTCCCTTTTTTCTGTATCTCTTTACTCTGTTTTAATTACTCTGTTCCCTGTATCTCTTTTCTCTTCTCTGATTATTCTTTTCATCTGTATCTATATTACTCTTTTTCTCTTTATCTCTTTATTTTATTCCGGTTACTCTGTTTTCTGTGTTTCTCTACTCTACTCTGATTTCTCTGCTTAACGTATGTATTTAAAGCTTATGTAAATTTCGGTATGAATAGTTAACCTGTCCCAAATATAGGTTCATTAATTCTATACTGAAACAGTTTAACTTTTCATATTATACCTAACCCTAGTCGCAACTCAAGTACTAACTAAGTTGCCCTAGTTTGTTCACTAGTCTCTGTCTGTTTTTCTGTCGTTAAAACGTTACAGACTTTTTCTTTGGTTTTTATCTTTTCTTCGACTTTTATCTTTCTTTTATCTTTACCTCACTAATATGTTCTTACCACTCCCTAAGTGTTTTATGAAAGTAATTAGGAGAATTCTGCACTTAAAGTTGTCTTTCTAAAGCTTTTACGGAAAACTGCCTTTTTCGCATTATTTTATTATTTTTATTAAAATATTATTTTTATTTAAATATTATTATTTAATATTTTATTATTTTTTTATTATTTTATCATTAAATTTTCGAAAATTAACTTACTTTTAACCTTTAAAATTCACTTTTTACCACCCGTAACTTTTAATATTTCTACTTTTACCACTCTAACTTTTAGAAATTACCAAACAACCCCTTAAACACCAAAAATTTTACTTCCTTACCCTTTTTAAGATCTAAGGCCTGTTCTTCATTGTTCTTCATCACACTCAAAGTGTTCTTCATGTTCTTCATAAATTCTTCAAATTCTTTCTCTATTTTTACCCGTTTTTCAGTCTTTTCAGCAACTGATTTTTACTACAATTCATAATAAATTAGCAACAACTAAAACCCCATATTTTCTTCATGATTTCAACACAAATTGAACCTCAATTTAAGCTTAGGGTTTCGTTTTTCCAGCTGCCCAAGAACATGAACTTTAAAGCTTGAATTTCATCAAATTTCATCAGGATTTCACCAAATTTTCACCAAGAATCAATCATATATGCAACCAATTTTTAGCACAGCCAAATAATACAACATCCACACATCTCAAACACAAATAATCAAGATTAATTTCGTGACACCCTACCTGGTTTTGCTGCTCCTAATTCAATTAAACTTTCAGGTGGTCCTAAGCACTTTTTCCTCCTAAATCACATCAAGAAAACACATATTTAACCATGTTTCCTTGAAACCGAATCAAAAGAGAGATGGTGCAGCCAACTCACCTTGATCCCAGCCTTGATAAGTCATATGATCATGTAGAGAAAGAAGAGAGGATCATTTTGGTCGGATTGGAATTTTGATTTGAGTTTTAGTTCAGCAAAAATCAAGCTTTGAAGATTTGGAACTAAGAACTTTTCTCTCTTTTTCTCTCTACCTATTTTTGGCCACAAAGTGAAAATGAGCCAGCCTTGGGGATTTTGGGGGTGTAGGGTGAGTTGTGATTGGTTGGCTTGGAGGTGGATTAAAATAATATTAAAATATCTCAGGTGTATAACTACTAAAACTAGATGTATCGGAACACTTGCAAAAACATCTCTAAAAATTATTTTCTGAGCTACTAGCATAAATGACACTAGTAACATATTTATTATGAGAATAAAACATGAATAATGAGGCCTTAGCATTGCTAAAGTCATCAGAGAGTGCTGGTGCTAAGCTGCACCAGTAAACTGTGAACCCAGTTAAACCGATTTTTTATTTTTAACTAAAACTGACCAGGTAACCTTATAATATCATTCAAGAAGCTTCTAATACTCATATAATGATGATATTACCCTATTATCTCTCTTCTCTCATGAATCGAGTCCGGTTCGTCAAACTGAGACTATTTACAAAAAACCGGATCAAAACTCCTAACTGATACGGTTCAAAAACTATGTTCTTCATAACTGCATTATCGAGCTTGCCTCATAAAAGGTTCTAGCTTAAAGATGACATAATGAAAATTAGGATTGATATTCTTGATGATATATCAAAGGTTTTCCCTTTACTGATCTTCCGGAGAAATTCGTGTTTTCAGAAAAGGTCTCGCGTACTCGAAAATCGGGGTTGTTACATTCTACTCTCCTAACAGAAAATTTTGCCCTCAAAATTTTAGTTACTTGAGAATAGATGCGGGTAATCAGCTTTCATCTTATCTTCGAGTTCCCAGGTGTGCTCTTCTTTTCCTCTTTGTCCCCAAGCTATTTTGACCAAGCGAACAGTTTTGCCTCTTAGCTGCTTATCGCTTCTTTCTACGATCCGAACTGGTGATGCTTTATATGTCAAATCGTCTCGTAACTGTACTATCTCTGGTTGTAAAATGTGACTCTCGTCGGGAATATATTTCTTAAGTTGTGAGACATGAAAAACATCATGAAGGTTTGATAGATATGGAGGAAGGGCTACTTGATAAGCTACTAGACCGACTCTTTTAAGTATTTGGAAAGGTCCAATGTATCGAGGGTTAAGCTTTTTAGTCTTAAGGGCTCTACCTATTCCAGTAGTCGGGGTTACTTTAAGAAAGACATGGTCTCCCTCACTAAACTTTAAGGGTCTATGTCTATTATCGGCATAGCTCTTTTGACGACTCTGTGCTGTCTGGATCTTCTGGCGAATCCCCTTTATCTTCTCAGTAGTTTCTTGCACTAAGTCTGGACCCAAGACACTAGCTTCTCCGTCATCATTCCAACACAATGGTGTCTGACATCTCCTTCCATAGAGAGCTTCATATGGTGCCATCCCGATACTTTGTTGGTAACTATTGTTGTAGACAAACTTGACCAACAGCAAATATTTATCCCAACTACCTTGGTTATCCATCACACAAGATCTTAGCATGTCTTCCAATGCCTGGATTGTCCGCTCTGATTGTCCGTCTGTCTGAGGATGGTATGCTGTACTTATATGCAATTCTATTCCTAAAGCTTTCTGGAAAGCTCCCCAGAATCTGGAAGTAAACCTCGGATCTCGGTCTGAAACAATTGATGAAGGTATTCCGTGCAATCGTACAATTTCTTGAATATATATCCGTGCCAGCCTTTCTAAGGTATAATCAACTCGAATCGGAAGGAAGTGCGCTGATTTTTTCAACCTGTCCACAATTACCCAAATGGCATCGTGTCCCGTTGAAGTCCTTGGCAATCCCATGACAAAATCCATAGTGATCTGCTCCCATTTCTATTGTGGTATTTCTAAAGATTGCAGGGTTCATGATGGTTTCTGGTGTTTCACATTCACCTTCTGGCAAGTTAAATATTTTGAGACATAATCAGCTACCTCTTTCTTTAAGCCCGGCCACCAGAACATTTGTTTCAAATCCTGGTACATCTCTGTTACTCCAGGATGCATAGAAAATCTACTTTGATGAGCTTCTGCAAGAATCCTTTGCCGTAAATCTCCAGAGCTAGGCACACAAATTCTGTTCTTGTATCTCCAGAGACTGCTATGATCTAGTCTTACAGCTTCTGGTTCTTCTACTTTCATCTGTCTCAGCATCGTCATCATTTCTGAGTCCTGTGCTTGTGCTTGCTGAATCCTAATCTTAAAATCTGGTGTTATATGCAACTGCGCCAAACAGGCTCCATTTGACGTCTCAGTCATAGCCAACTTAAGGTCCTCAAATTCCGCAAGTAGCTTCTCTTCCTTTATCATCATCCAAGAGATACTCAAATTCTTCCTACTCAAGGCGTCTGCCACCACGTTTGCTTTTCCTGGGTGATAACTTAACTTAAAATCATAGTCCTTCAGGAACTCCATCCACCTTCGCTGTCGCATATTAAGATCCTTCTGGTCAAAGATATACTTTAAACTTTTGTGGTCAGAGAAAACTTCTAGTTGAGCGCCATACAAATAGTGCCTCCAGATCTTCAGAGCAAACACCACTGCAGCCAACTCTAAGTCATGCGTCGGATAATTTCGTTCATGAGGTCTCAGCTGCCGGGAAGCATAAGCCACCACATTTTTGTCTTGCATCAGCACACATCCAAGTCCTTTATGAGAGGCGTCACAGTATACTTCAAAAGGTTTCTGTGGGTGGGGTAGTACTAATACAGGTGCAGTTGTTAACTTCTCCTTAAGCATCTTGAAACTTCTATCACACTCAGCCGTCCAAACGAACGGAACTTCCTTTCGTGTAAGGTAAGTCAAAGGTAAGGCTATCTGTGAAAATCCTTTGATGAACCTCTGGTAATATCCAGCAAGTCCGAGAAAACTCCGAACTTCTGTAACGATCGTAGGTGGTTCCCATTGCACTACTGCTTCAATTTTTGAAGGATCCACCGCAATTCCTCCCTGTGATATAACATGTCCCGTAAATGCCACCTTCTCTGTCCAGAACTCGCAAATCAATCTTCGAAAACACAGTTGCACCTTTTAACTGATCCATCAAATCATCTATTCGTGGAAGTGGATACTTGTTCTTGATAGTGACTTTATTTAACTGTCGGTAATCTACGCAAAGTCTCATTCCACCATCCTTCTTCTTTACTAGCAATACCGGAGCTCCCCAAGGTGATGCACTGGGACGAATAAATTTCTTCCCAAGTAGCTCATCCAACTGCTTCTTCAACTCTGCAAGTTCCAATGGTGACATCCGATACGGTGCTATGGAAATTGGTCTGGTTCCAGGTACAAGTTCAATGCTGAATTCTATCTCACGCTGAGGAGGAAACTCAGGTATGTCATCCGGGAAAACATCAGGAAATTCCTTCACCACTCGGATTTGTTCTAAGCTTACTTCACTGTCATTTGAGCTAGCCGCTAACAGAACGTACCCCTCACAATCACTCCCGTCTAAGGTAACTCTTACATAATTCAGATATAAGGTATATGACAAAAATGGTTTAATATCTAAACTATCAGACGGAATAACAGTAGTTCTTTCAAAGCAATCAAGGAAAACATGATACTTGGACAACCAATCTAATCCTAGAATAACTTCTAAACCACATAGAGGCAAACAGATTAGATCATGTATAAAAGTTCTGTCCCTAATAGTGAATGGTACTTGCAAGCACACTAAACTAGTCAAAGCATTTTGGGACGCAGGTGTATTGACAATTAGATCAAAGTTCAACTCAGAGAAATCTAGTCCCAACTCACGAGCAACAGTTAAATAAATAAAATAATGCGATGCACCTGAATCATACAGTACAGTTAGAAATCGATTCTTAACGTAACACTGACCTTGGATCAGGGCGTCTGATTGCATAGCATCATCAGCAGTCATGGCAAACACTCGACCTTGTTGCTGGGTTCGTACTGGATTCCGAGCGAATATCTTTGGGAATTCCTTAGCAATATGTCCAGTTCCTCCACATCTATAACAATTGAATGTTCCAAACAAACACGGCTTAATACCATGATCCTTCCCACATCGCTTGCATGTAGTGTTCACCTGCACCTGTTGAGGTCGTTTGCCATTATCCTGCCTCGGTCTACCTCCGTTTCCACCCACAGAGCGAGCAGGAACGTTACCAGCTTGTGGATTCCTTCGCTGTGGCACACCAGGTGTCTTGAAGTTTGTCCTTCGTGGTTGCCAATTATAGCTATTGTAGTTCCTTGGTGGAAATCCTTGACGACTTGCTTTAGAGGCAATTACCTTCTTAGCACATTCTTCCACTAACTTACACTTATTAACCAGCTCAGCAAAATTTCGTATCTCCAATGGAACTACTGAACTCATCAGATACTCACGAAGGCCCCCTTCGAACTTCAAACACTTCCATTCTTCAAAGTCAGCAGGATTCCTTTGGCAGATCTTGGAGAAACGGCACAAGTCGTCAAACTTACGGGCATATTCTGCAACAGTTATGTTACCCTGCTTCAGCTGTATAAGTTCCATCTCCTTAGCGTCACGAGCTGCCCTCGGAAAATACTTCTTATAAAATTCATCCTTAATAGTATTCCAAGGAATATCGCCTTCATCTTGTTGCAATAGTCGTTGTATCCCCTGCCACCAATGCTCAGCTTCTCCTTCCAGCATATAAGTAGCAAACTCCACGTGCTGGCCTTCCGGAACATGCTGCGCTCGCAGTGATCGTTCGATAGCTCGAAACCAATTGTCAGCATCAGTCGCAACAAGTGTACCTTTAAACTTAGGCCGTTTAACTTTCAGAAAAGTCGCAAGGGTCATAGGTCTTTCGAGATGCCCTAAGTTATTCTCATCATTTCCACTATCTTCCCCATGCTCATTCTCATTCCCGTTTCTCACTCCAAGACGATCAACAGCCCTAGCCGCTGCTACTGCAGCCTCACGCACTGCTTCAACCACAGCATTCATGGTAGTCATAAACGTCTCCTGTTCCCTCTCGTAGTTAACATTAGGAATTCCTTCCCGTACGCCTCGTCTCCATGAACCCATCGTGGTCCTGTTCACACCAAACAATCATTATTAAGGTGATCAGTCTTAACACTTCAAGTCAAGTGTGAACATTCCCAGAATGAAAACACAGAGACAATCATGCAACACATATCACATAGATATCCTATAAGCATGAGACAGACAACAGAGTATGCAATGAAGCATAGTCAGTCCACTCCCCAGGCTCTATTGGGAACGAACTGCTCTGATACCAACTTGTAATGACCCAACTCCCAGTATGCCATGGTCATACAAGAAGCTAAGTGTTACTAACTTATCCTTCCTAATTATTATCTATTATTTAATATTTGAGCCTGTTCCTTGTTAGAGCGATGCCAATTTTACGAGTAATTTTTTTTATTTGTTACAGACGTTCAGGTAAAATAAACAAGCATACAATGAGAGTAATAGAAAAGTGGCATAAAGAAACATAGAAATACAGCTGATAATATACATCATGTACACTATAACAAAACATGTAGCGTTTATACAAGATCAAGTCAGTTTACATCCTCGTCATCCTACGTAGCTAATATTTACACGACACTCCCAGGGCCTGGCCTATACAAAAAGCCGCTAAACTGGCACCCAGGCTAGCCTAACCACTATATAGCTCCTAGCTCTCGGGTGTACTAACACAAGTGAGAGACTAACTATCAGATAATGTTAGACTAGAGTGTCATCAAAAGAATGCCCCTTCCGCAGTCAAACTATATCTACTCATGGCCGTTCGGAGAATTGCCGTGAGGCTCGTCCATCTCCTCATCCTGCTCTATCTCTATCTCAGGATCCTCCTCCTCCTCATCATCCGCAGCTACAACTATACCCTCAGATCCACCAGAAACACTGTTGTCACTATGTACAAAACCATTCGCGAGCACAAGTCCGTTCGCGTATATAGGAGCTACCCCATCGTCCGGTAGTGCCGACTCATCAGGCTGTGGAAAGTCAGGGATCGGCTCAGGGGGAAAGTCCCACTCTGGTGGTATCATAGGTACGTAGTCACCAGCTAACTCGGGCTCATCAGGAATGATAGCCTCAGGTTGCACCTCATTCAAAGGTTGAGCTGGTATAGGGTGCTCGGGGTCATCAGGAAAAGGATGTACAGGAGCATCAGGGTCAAAATGCGGGCTAGACAGAGGATGTTGAAAAGCTTGATTAGGTAACGCATATCGTCTAATACGAGGCTCCAATCCCATGATGAAGTAACTGTGATGTACCGGATCCTCGTAGACGTAAGGGTCCTCAAACTCGTAGAAGATCACGCCCGTCTCCATCTGAGGGGGAGGAAGGGAGAGAAGGGGTAAGAACTGGGGAGTCCTTAGTAGGGTCGGGGTTATTAGTTACGTTCATTTATTTGGGGTCGATTAGCAGACGAATAACATAATATAGCGAAACAGTAAACAGAAGATAAAGATAGAAATAGAAAGTAGAGACAACAGAACACAAACAGAAGAACACAAGGAAATAAAGCACACACATAGCACTCAAGCAGACAAACATAAAGAAATAGTTCACACACAAGAAGAAAAGCAACAGAGAATGATGCGCAGACAAGAATGATGCATGTCTAGCCCTAGTACACGCCATGAGCTCATGTGTCGGTTGGCTGCCCACAATCCCGACATTTATCCGGTCACGAGTAATCCCGATTTCCCGGATACGATTTTTCGTTCCTAAATAAATGCGCATATAATAATAGCCGCTCATTTGAGACAGCCTCTGCTTACTGCAGGAAAATATATATATACTCTGCTCTGCTCTGGGGAAGCGGAAAATAGCTGTAGGTAACTTAGTTTCCCTACAGAAGCTCTGGATTGCATTAAGCAACTAATATATATTAAATATAGCTCTGGGTTGCATCAAGCAACTAATATATATAAATATCTCTTTACTCTGTTCTGGTTTCCCTTTTCTATGTATCTCTTTACTCTGTTTTAATTACTCTGTTCTCTGTATCTCTTTTCTCTTCTCTGATTACTCTTTTCATCTGTATCTATATTACTCTTTTTCTCTTTATCTCTTTATTTCATTTCGGTTACTCTATTTTCTGTGTTTCTCTACTCTACTCTGATTTCTCTGCTTAACGTATGTATTTAAAGCTTATGTAAATTTCGGTATGAATAGTTAACCTGTCCCAAATATAGGTTCATTAAGTCTATACTGAAACAGTTTAACTTTTCATATTATACCTAACCCTAGTCGCAACTCAAGTACTAACTAAGTTGCCCTAGTTCGTTCACTAGTCTCTGTCTGTTTTTCTGTCGTTAAAACGTTACAGACTTTTTCTTTGGTTTTTATCTTTTCTTTGACTTTTATCTTTCTTTTATCTTTACCTCACTAATATGTTCTTACCACTCCCTAAGTGTTTTATGAAAGTAATTAGGAGAATTCTGCACTTAAAGTTGTCTTTCTAAAGCTTTTACGGAAAACTGTCTTTTCGCATTATTTTATTATTTTTATTAAAATACTATTATTTAATATTTTATTATTTTTTATTATTTTATCATTAAATTTTCGAAAATTAACTTACCTTTTACTTTTAACCTTTTAAATTCACTTTTTACCACCCGTAACCTTTAATATTTCTACTTTTACCACCCTAACTTTCAGAAATTACCAAACAACCCCCTAAACACCAAAAATTTTACTTCCTTACCCTTTTTAAGATCTAAGGCCTGTTCTTCATTGTTCTTCATCACACTCAAAGTGTTCTTCATGCTCTTCATAAATTCTTCAGATTCTTTCTCTGTTTTTACCTGTTTTTCAGTCTTTTCAGCAACCGATTTTTACTACAATTCATAATAAATTAGCAGCAACTAAAACCCCATCATTTCTTCATGATTTCAACACAAATTGAACCTCAATTTAAGCTTAGGGTTTCGTTTTTCCAGCTGCCCAAGAACATGAACTTTAAAGCTTGAATTGCATCAAATTTCATCATGATTTCACCAAATTTTCACCAAGAATCAATCATATATGCAACCAATTTTAGCACAGCCAAATAATACAACATTCACACATCTCAAACACAAATAATCAAGATTAATTTCGTGACACCCTACCTGGTTTTGCTGCTCCAAATTCAATTAAACTTTCAGGTGGTCCCTAAGCACTTTTTCCTCCTAAATCACATCAAGAAAACACATATTTAACCATGTTTCCTTGAAACCGAATCAAAAGAGAGATGCTGCAGCCAACTCACCTTGATCCCAACCTTGATAAGTCATATGATCATGTAGAGAAAGAAGAGAGGATCATTTTGGTCGGTTGGAATTTTGATTTGAGTTTTAGTTCAGAAGAAATCAAGCTTTGAAGATTTGGAACTAAGAACTTTTCTCTCTTTTTCTCTCTACCTATTTTCGGCCACAAAGTGAAAATGAGCCAGCCTTGGGATTTTGGGGGTGTAGGGTGAGTTATGATTGGTTGGCTTGGAGGTGGATTAAAATAATATTAAAATATCTCAGGTGTATAACTACTAAAACTAGATGTATCGGAACACTTGCAAAAACATCTCTAAAAATTATTTTCTGAGCTACTAGCATAAATGACACTAGTAACATATTTATTATGAGAATAAAACATGAATAATGAGGCCTTAGCATTGCTAAAGTCATCAGAGAGTGCTGGTGCTAAGCTGCACCAGTAAACTGTGAACCCGGTTAAACCGATTTTCTGTTTTTAACTAAAACTGACCAGTAACCTTATAATATCATTCAAGAAGCTTCTAATACTCATATAATGATGATATTACCCTATTATCTCTCTTCTCTCATGAATCGAGTCTGGTTCGTCAAACTGAGACTATTTACAAAAAACCGGATCAAAACTCCTAACCGATACGGTTCAAAAACTATGTTCTTCATAACTGCATTATCGAGCTTGCCTCATAAAAGGTTCTAGCTTAAAGATGACATAATGACAATTAGGATTGATATTCTTAATGATATATCAAAGGTTTTCCCTTTACTGATCTTCCGAAAAAATTCGTACTTTTAGAAAAGGCCTCGCGTACTCGAAAATCGGGGTTGTTACATTATTTATAGTGTAATTCTATAACCGATCCTTAATTACACAATATTACTTTGTATGCAAATCCTCAGATAACCATTTCCGTTCTTCTGTCCAGGGACGTACCCATAAATTTTTCACATAGTGAAAACCTTCAACTTCTCGCCACAGCATAACCATTCGATTTTTCTTTCAAGCTCCTATTTGATTCCTCAACGGAATACTTATTCAATTTACAAAAATGACCAAATCGAATAAGTCCAGAATAACTTCCAATAAATACCTGCACACATGTTATTTTGATCTTTATTCTTATTCTAACATCCTTTTGAAACTTTGAATCGACTTGTCCTAATCAAAAACATTTCTCAACTAACAAAATAATATTTTAAATATACTCTATTAAAATTGCTCTAAAATATTTGGATGTATCGTGCGTTTCTTGTTGGATCATAAGCTTTTATAAAATTAGATACGAAAAGATTAACAACTTCACAAGTCTATGGCATAGCTACATGTCTAATTTAAAAAATATATATATATATATATTAAAAAATAGTTAGAATTTATTATTTTTAGTAAATAGTTATATTAGTTATTTAATACGTAAAAATATGAACTAAAATATGTTTTGTTAAATTATTAAATAAAAAATTAAATTAATAATTAATAATAATAGCTAAAAACAATAAACTCTAATGATATTTTAATGATATTTTAATGGTTTTTTTGGTCTTGAGACATATTTAATATTTATATCGAGCATAAGTTATTGGTTGCAGCCTTGCATGTATATGTTTAATCAACCAAAGTTGGAGACTGCAATCTTCAAGTATTCACAAGATAATTTTTTTAGTGTTATATAATGTTTTGTCGATTTTTAGTAAATTGAGAGTAAAATTTATTATTTTTTGTGGATATTCAAGTTAAAAATAATATCAATAGAAAATTTATGATAAAAGAAAGAAAAAAATATAAAAAAAACTGAATAAGATGAAAGAGAAAGAGAAACTGAAGATAAAAGTTAAATGCATAAATGAGAACCAGAAAAAAAAAGTACAATAAAAAGTAAAGAAAAACTGAAAAGAAAGGTAGAAGGAATATTTTGATTTTTGTTTGTGAATTTATTTATAGCATTAAGATGTTTAGAGTATTTGTCAAATGATTCCAACCCTTTATTCTAATTCTATAACTCATATTTATAAAGAGAATTCTAATAATTAAAAAAATTACGATAGAATTCTAATAGAAGTTTATTTTTTTCTAATAACTAAATATAACTGTAAATACTTCTGACCAGTTGTAACCTCTGCATGAGCATGAGAGTACACAAGTTAATTATAGTTTTAGAGTGAGATATGTAACTGGCACTTTTTTTTTAACATATTATTCAACACGTTTTTATGATTTTTTCAATCATTACGGTAGTGTTTGTTTTGAGGTATTGAGAGAATGAGACCCAATATCATATTTGTTGGTTCAGAGACTGGTACTAAAATTTTTGTCTCTATCTCTAAAATTTCAGTATTTCAGTACTTCAAAAAAGTGAGAACACAGAGGACTAAAATTTTTAGAGATGGAGACTAAAACTTTAAACATTTTATACCTAAAATACCCTTATTTCAATTAATTAATTCTAATTTTACTCTTTGTGCAAATTAAATTAGAGTTTCATTCTTATTTCAATTTCTGTCTCCCATTTTATACCAAACAAAATACTAAAATTTATTTCAATTTCTGTCTTTCAGTCTTTATCTTTCAATCTCAATTTTTTTTATTTTTGTCTCTCCACCAAATATTATCTACATGTCAAATTTTAACTAAGTTGCTTCCTATTAGTGCATGACCAATTTTATATACATATAATTTATTTTCAATCTAACATATAGTCATTATTATTTTTTCGTTTTTTAGATAGTGCCGTGTTGGCATATTCTATAAGAAATTTGTTTCCAATAATGCTATATACTCGTTTTATTCTTAAAATCATTTTAGTTTCTTAATTTTTGTAAATATATTTACACGCACGTACAAACATTATACAATAAACAAAGCTTTATCTTTCTTTTTAAATGGTTGATAACCAAAAAATATGGTGAAAATTCAGGTGAAGTCGACTTTACATGAAGTTGATATTTGAGAACCGTTAGATGAAAATTTAGTCAAATCAATCAATTCATTTAATGACTATCAAGTATCAACTTCACGTGAAGTCGACTGCATCTGAATTTTGTTTTCTAGTATTACAGCTCATTTTTGTGGGCACTGGATTCAGAGTAGCTTTTTGGGTATTAAGGACATGATGGTAGCTACTCTTTTGTTTTATGTGTTTTCGCTACTTGGTTTGCTTGGCTGGATCCATCTTATTATATAGATGCCAATCAAGAGATGAATAGATCATTCTTAGCCCTATCTCTATCAGACAAATACATTTTTTATTTTTTGGACACGATCAGACAAATTCATTAAAAGATGAATTGTTGTTATTCAACTCTTTTGGGTTAGACTTACAAAGTGCAACGAAAAACTTTTTTGGGCCTATACGATCCATTCAATTTCTTGGATCAATAGACTTAAACTCGTGTATTTGTGGGCTAGAGCCAACTACTATTTTACTTTCAATGACCCAAACAAAAAAAAGCTTGCCGGCTTTCAATACACGGAAAATTGACCATGAATCCTTTTGTGACAGGTTAATATATAGAATATTTATATTTTCAGTATATTTTTCTCTGCGTTACTTTCATATTTGTGACAGTTGTTGTTTCGATCAAGGAAAGCTTAGTGCAATTTGATTTGTGAATCTTATATAGCAGATGAAAACGATGAAGAACCTTTAATTTCAACAAACAAACGGAAAGATAAATAAATAAATAAAATAAAGAATATGTAGAACAAGTGAGAGAGATTCATTGCTCATGTTATTGCTGCAGAAGAAATATCCTAATCGCCTTCGATGCCTTGAATTTAAATGAAAGAAATCAGGTCACACAATACCTTTTAAACTACGTCTTTTTTGAAAAATACATGTAAGATCATTTATTAGTGTCTTATGATAATATTGTTCATAACATAACAATCCATTAAAGTCTATATATATACCTTGAATAAATCAATGTATCACCAAAAAAAAAAAAAAGAACAAAGCCATTCTAGCATTATTATGTCTGTTGTAACTTGTAAGCATCTCAATAATTGGATGCAACATAATTAATTCTATACTCCATGGTTTCCACTGTACACAACATAACTCTCTAAGTCTCTATGCAGATTATACGTCTAATTAACCCCTCATCCTACTATTTGCATCAACAGAAAAATGAAATATTAAAACAAATGACGTGGAACAAGCTTGCTATCGAAGAAAAGAAGAAAAATGGGTAGTAATGCTGCCCGGATCTTCAACATCATGCAAAATAAAAGAAATATGATTCTGCAAATCATCGGGTGAGAACGCTATAACCGAATCCGACCCGACCCAATTCGTCTCGTAGAAATCCCGGTACTTAGGCACCACCTTCGAAACTACCGATTTCTGGATATCATCCCGCAGTTTCAGGTCAGGTGCGATCCACGTGGACTGCATCTGGCACGCTTCCTGGAACGCCATATTGAAGATATGGAACTTGGCGGAAGCTTCCGCCGGTTGCATCGCCGCTTTTGGATTCTCCGGCAGAGACATCTCCACCATGCTCCACGCCATGTTCACGTACTTGGATGCGTATTCCTTCACCTTTTGATCGTGACTCGCGAGCCAATCGTCGCCCAGGATGGAACCTAGTTTCGAGTTCCGCGCCTTTGTGACCACGTATTGCATGTTGTTCGCAAGAAACAGGTAACCCAGCGCCACGTTCTTGTAGAGCTCTGCTTTTCCGTCGATCTTGCAGAGCAGCAGAAGAATCTCCCACGCCAGCCGCTCCGCCAGCTCCGGAGGCGCTGGAGTTTTCGCCGCGAACTTCGGTGTCCGGAAGTAGGACTCCGGCATGGGAGTCTTTGGCGAATCGATGAGTATGTTGGTGAGCGCGTCGCTGTAATCGGCTAGGAATGAGATGTAGTTCATGGCGTAGCGAGTGAGCGGGTGGATCCTGCCGCTGGGGACCGGCGTCTTTGAGGACTCCTTCGTAATCGCCGATTCGAAGGCCGATAACGTTGCTCTAACGGCCTCGCCGATTTTCATATGTGAAACTCCGACTTGTAACCTTACGCTTGAGGTTGATTCGTATGAGAATATGTCCTTGATTTTAGGCCAATTTTGAGAGAGTGCTTCGTAGAGATCGAGTAGTCGGAACATTTTCTCCGGCGTTTTCTCGCACTTTGCTATGATTTCAGGGAACAGAAACAACATTTCGGCACCGTCTTTGCAAATCTCCGCGAAGCAGGACTCGACTACGGTCGTGTTCTCCGAAGAGGGAAAGATTTGGTTAATGAGACTCCTCTCGCCGGGAAACAGAGCTCCGACGGCGAATTTGACGGCGTTGAGCCAGGTCTTGATCTTAAAATCGAACATCTCCCATTGCATCTTCTTCATCTTAGAGAGCCTAGGCTTTTCCACTCCGAGATTCTGCAGTGCCTCAGTGACATTGGACTTTCTGACCTTGGTGTAAATCTGGACGCACTCTTTGCCATATCCAGCGAAGAACATACACTCCACGATTGCCTTCAAATCCTCCTTGGCAGCAGCATGGCGAATATTATCATCGTCAACATGGTCCCTAATCTCAGCTGATACACGATATAACTCTCTCTCGAGCCTGTTCATGGCGACTTGCATCAGGGAACAAGCCTCGACGAGCCGGTCCGAGGAAGAATCCAGTGTGAGGAGGTGTTGCATAGCGGAATGTAGATTTGAAACGGCGTTAAGGTACCGTTTGGCTTCCTGGCGCGTGTTAGTGAAGAGAGGAGTTGCGTCTTTGTTTTCGCTGCCGTTGGGAAGTGGGTCCCATTTGGCTATGATGGTGCGAGCGTTTTCCATACTTAACGATGTTTCCCAGTTAGAACCCTCCTGGTGGTTAACGATGAGCAATCCCTTTCTAAGAACCATTTTTTTGTTTTCCAGAGACGACGGAAAGATAGGATTCTCAATTAATTAATTGTTTTTGTGTTTACAGGGAACATAACCCAATTTGGTTTTGGAGAGGGTGAGACTGAGGGGAGGGGTATTTATAGAGGAAAAGTGAATGGACTAAATCCATTGGAGGTAGGTGTGGGCTGTGGCTTGTAAAGAAATGAAAGCGACTAGCAAACGCGGTAAATACTATAATCTGATAACGACACAGAGTGTGGAGTTAAAGAGTTCAGCTAAGTATCTCATTAATCACAGCTCATGTCTAATTTGGGTAGGATTAGTTTGGTTCATTCTAATTATCGTGTTATAACTGTTCTATTTTATTTGGGAATTTCTGAAACGGCTATCCAAACAACGCGCAATTTTAACACTACTTATGGTAAAATTACCTACTTTTTAATTCTTGACAGCAAATGTATAGCAACAACTCAACAAGCCTTTGCTTTTACCTAAGGCATAAACGAAAGTAACAAATAAAACAAGCATATTGTTTATCATAAATTTTCAAAAGCAGTGTGCTGAAAATGAATTCTTGTTCCTAAGAATGGAAACTTAATGTAAGTCTTTCTTTGGTAGCAAGATAAAGATATTTTAAATTATTTCAGGATTTAACTAAAATATATCAATTATGTTACGCGTACATTAAGGTAGTTAAAATCGCAACTCTACTAGGAAGCAGCTCCGTGCTGAGTCGCCGAGAAAACACGCTCAAACGCTGGAATCGCGAGTTTCCGACGAGGTTGCGTTCTAGTTTAAAGAAAATTCTAGAAGCGGTTTTCTTGGTCCAAATTGCAACCAATTCAAATCCTAGAGCCCAATCTGAAGTGAAGAAGGTAAATGTCTCTACAAATTCTTCCTGAACCGTTTATCCTAGCAATTTAACCTCAATATATGACTGTGTTTTCGATTTTCACCTCATTCAATCTATCACTTTCCCTCCATCTAAACTTTGAATTCCCTCTGAATTCTGAAATCACCAAATCAGAGAAGAAAAACTGTGTTACTGTGATCCGTGAGACTTGTTGTGATGCCGTCTGTGAGTGTATCTCTGCCTTTCTAGCTCTCCCTGACTGCAACTGTGATTACATTCTGCATTAAAAGGTTGCTAACTTAGTGTTGCTACTGCTCTGAGTCATTGACTGCCAATGTTGATAGTTGGTTGTTGCTGCTTGCCGTGCTCTTCGCCTCTCTTGTTTATAAGTGATTTTAGGTAAGTCTTAAATCTTTTTCGCCTCTTCTATTCAGTGATTGTTCATTTTAGTGATTTGTGTTCACAAGTCACAACAAAGATGTTATTCACTTTTTTGCAAGTTAATTTTTTTCTGTTGAATTTTGTTTGACTGAAAACTTGAATTGTTAATTTATTATTATGGTATTGGACATAGTTCTTCAAAAACCAGATACTTCTGCTACAAAGTGAATGAATGCTCTGTGAAGGATGATTGAAAATTTTATATTATGGTGTAATGCACAAGCAAATGTAGCAGATTTTTTATGTCGTAATTAGTTGTTCATTGCTGTAGTTTAATTGCTTTAATTATTACTTAACTTTTTTATGTCATATAAATTTGTGAGTTATGAATTTGTGTTTTGATTTGTGATTGAGTTTTGTAATTTGTGAATTTGTGTTATCAAAATCTTTATAAATTTTAATTTTATATTTTACGAGTTACATTTACGTTTTGTCTTAAGATTCAACGACTTACTATTTTGTACTAACTTTTTGAGTCAAGGTAAAAACTATGAATTCACTATCTTAGCGTACATCAAAATAAATAAGGTACAAAAATTAGGCACTAATATAAAATATATGTTAAAATATAAATTACATATTTAAAATAAATTATATCACATATATATTTATATATAAATATATTAGTTACTGATTTTATTAATTAATTTTAATGTGCGAATAATATTTTTAAAAATATATTTAGAATTTATTTCTGTATGATATGCGATGATTAATTTATCAGCATTGATACCATAAAAATAAAGAAGTAAAAAATGTCATTAGCATGTATGATATAATATTGTTACTTGATTTAGTATATACTCATTTTCACTTTATTTTTATTTTTTGAAAGAGTTGTTAATTATGATAAGCTTTAGTTAAAGAGTGTCTTACGTCCACAAATTAGTTGACAAAGTGATATAGAAACATGTATTTTTATGTTTGTATTATTAATTAAAGTAGTATAATTTATCATATATTGTTATATTGTGTTATGAGTTAATCCTATATCGCCCAAGTTATAAAGGTTTCCCTTTTTTATTAGTATAAATATGCGTATGTACCTTTTTTATTTATGAGCTGAATTGATTGAGTTACATATTTATATAAGTTGTGTGCTTATTTTCTTCTAGACTATTTGAGAGTAAGAATTGCATCTTTGATTTAGACAACCAAGGTGAATTCTTGACTACTTTTACCATAGTGGGGTTGTTAACTTCGCTAAGATTGGTGACTCAAGCGATGCCCCGACGTCAGTTTGGTATCAGAGCAATGTCTCTAAGTATGTATTGTCTGCTATAAAGTTCTGGATAATATCGTTCTTTTCTCTTCTTTTGGTGTCTTTTTTGTTGGTAGTTATCTTCGTTAATTCACATCATTATCATCATTAGTGCATTTCCATCATCATTATGCATCATCATCATAACATAAATTCCCAAGCATCAACCTTATTGCATAGTAGTAAGAGATGGCTCCAAAGCGTAGAACTACTCAAGAGATTGAAATAGAAGAGTTGCACCGTCAAATTAAGGAGTTGCAAGAACAACTTGCAAAATATGAAACTGCTCAAAATAATCATGGCAAGTAGAGTGATGTCAGCTCTTCTAGCGAAGATGATAATGGAAATCTATTTCATTATTCTTCTTCGTCTGAAGATTTGTCCACACGAAGAGTATGTGTTGAGTTAAGAAATTAACTAAATTAATTAGTGATGACAAACATTATTTTATTAAGCAAAGTAAATAATTAGTATTGATTATTGATGATGATATGTTGCAGGCCAAAAAATAAATATAATAGAGCAGCCCAATTGGATGAAAATAAAAACAAGGTTGGAAAGCTACTAATCAACAACAACCCAACTCAAAGCAAGCTGAATCTATTCTAATGGGTCACAAAATAATAGAAGCCCAAAGGTGATGAATAGAAAGCAAACGGGTTGCATAAATGAAGAAAGCCAACCCAAGCCCGAGTTGCTCACCTAAGTTGATTTCACCAAGCTTTTCATACAAGATTGAAGTCTTCACTCTCTCTTATTGCTTTGGTCAGCAACAAAACACAAGAAAGAAAGCTTCGTCGTTCCTACACATTTCAAAAAAAAAAAGGAAAGAGAAAGCTTATTCAGAAAGCAAATGTCTAATCACCCACATCAAACTAAGTCAGAAATTAAAAGGTGATTTATTTTCATTTGCATGCAACTTACTTTCTTCACTTCATCTCAAATTTTATGTTTTACCATTTTTGGATAAATGAAAAAAGTGTTCTCTGTTCTACACTGCTGTGCATCCACGATCACAAGTGTATCTTGGGGACCAAGTTGGTTTTCAATGGCTAAGATAGGGGTTAGCTACAAAGAGAAAGAAGAAGAAATCAGAAGCTAGGGCAAAATCAGATCTTAGACAAATTAGAAAGATCTTTCCATTATTGGTACCCCAAAGTAACTTGCTGAAGCTTCATACCCATTTCTGGTTAAATGAAGAAAGAAGCCTTTGATCACTGTTGCCGTAAATCAAGGGTTCACAAAGTTTCTTGGAGCCAAAGCACATCATCAATGGTTTAGATTCAAGTTTACCTTTGAAACTTGTATCTTTTCTGATCTAAGACTTTCGGTCAAGCAAAAAAGGGTCTGTTCCAGCATTCCATTTTTGGAGGTAAATGGAAGAAAGTGAAAGGTGAGTTGGTGAAGCACACAACTCAAGGTGTTGACCTTGGAAGAAGAACCAAGCGACATGCAAGGAGATAAAAAGAAGCTTGCTGTTCATTCAGAGGCAAGGAGAGAAAACCAGAGTTTGAGAGTTGTGTTCTGTGAAGTATTCCCTGTGAAGTTCCTCTACTTGGATAATGCTTTCTATCAAAGAAGCATTCGGCCAATACTGAAGAACTAAATCAGAGGTTTGCAAAGCTGATTTTTCACATAGCAAAGAGGCTGTCGATGAAGTCAATTTCCTTCATGTTTTACTGATTGTAATGTACTTTTCTATGTTTATCTTTCTGTAATTTCTTGTGAGAAAAGGCATTGTGAGAAAGCTCAAGTAAAAGCCATGAGTGGAAAAAGGTTGAGTGAAACACTTGAGAGAAAAGCCTAGAGTTATTTTCAGATTTATTTAGGTATGTCTATGTCTTGTATCTTGTACCTGTAAGGTATCCCTTTCTTAGTTGGGTTAGCACTAAGAGTGAATAGTTAGGTATTAGCATAGCCAATGTCAAGATAGGTTAGAACTTGAGAGTGAAAGGATTGGGTCAATCCTGTGTTATTGGTGTATGTAATACTGTTAACTATAGTGAAATTCTTCCATAGTTGTGGAGGAGACTGGATGTAGGTTGCATAACACAAGGCAACCGAACCAGGATACTTGCTGGTGTTAGCTTTTCTCTTCTCTGCTGTGTTCTGTTTTCTGATAATCATGAGACAAAAAATAAATTGTCTCATAAATTTCCGCTGCTGAGTTCAAACAGAATCAGAATTGCAAATCTGTTTTAAAAGGGTTATAACAACAACTTAAAAAGGAAGGCATAGATTCAACCCCCCTTCTCTAAGCCTACCACAACCTTCAGTATGACACAACAACACGAAAGCTAAAGACTTAGGAATAAAAATTAATATTCCTGAGTTTGAAAGGAGACTCCAACCTGATGATTTCATCGACTAGTTTTGCACAATGAAAAAAGTGTTTAAGTTGAAAGATATTCCAGACGACAAGCGTGTGAAACTTGTAGCAATCAAGTTGAAGAAGCACGCGTTAGTATGGTGGGAGAATCTCAAGCACCAATGAAAAATAGAAGAAAGAAGAAAGATCGAGATATGGGATAAAATGCATCGTGAGCTCAAGCGCAAGTTCCTTCCTGAACATTACAGGCAAGACACCCTCATCAAATTTCATAATTTGAAGCAAAAGTCATTATCTATAGAAGAATATACAATAGACTTCGAAGAGTTGCTTATGAAGTGTGACATTCAAGAGCCTGAAGAACAAATAATTGCTCGTTATCTTGGAGGATTGAACACAAAAATTTCTATTATCGTTCAGCTGCAACGATATTGGACCTTGGATGATGTCATTAAGCTGTCATTGAAGATTGAAAAACAAAGAGCATAAAGAAATAACACTCAATCGGCAAAAGACAAAAATGTCATCCTTGATGTTCAACAAGAAATGAAGACAAGATCTTATAAAAGCAACAAGGAACATGGATCATCAGGTAAGAAATGCTTCAAATGTCAAGGTTTTGGTCATATTGCTACTGATTGTCCAAATAGAAGGGTTATCACTCTTGTCGAGAAAGAGGTTAATGAAGAACCAATTCAGGAACAAGAGGAGGAAGGTGCAGTTCACTATGCTATTGAAGAAGTTCTAGCCGATTGTGGAGAAGTTTTAGTAATTTGTCAAAGCTTGAATACTGTAAGGGTAATAGAAGACGAGAGTTGGTGATACCACAACATCTTTCACAGAAAGATGTACTGTTGATGAGAAGGTTTGCAAGGTCATCATAGATAACGAAAGCTATGAAAATGTTGTCTCAAATTATATGGTAGATAAACTGAAGCTTCCAACCGAGTTATATCCTCATCCTTACAAGTGCATTGGTCAAAAAAGGAGAATGAGGTTAAAGTCATAAAGTGACAAAGCGATGTTTAGTCCAATTTTCTATGGAAGCAAATACAAGGATAAAGTGTAGTGTGATGTCATCCCAATGGACGCGTGTCACTTATTGTTAGGACATTCTTGGCAATATGATCGTCGAGCTATTCATGATGGTTTCAAAAATATATACTCTTTTATAAAAATGACAAGAAGATCGTATTAACTCCGTTACGACATGTAGATAGTCAAAAGAATCAAGTTGAGTTGTACCTTTTCACATCCTTCAAAACTAAATGCACTAACCAATAGACTCTTTCGCCAATATAAAATAAGCCTTTTACATTCCAGGGAGGATATAATGCAAGAACTCTTTCCAACTTAGGAAAAATGATGCAAGAGTATGTATCTTTATGTTTGTGTCGTTAATTAAAGTAGTATAGTTTATCATATATTATTATATTGTGTTATGAGTTAGTCCCACATCGTCCGAGTTATAAAGAATCTCCCTCCCCTATTAATATAAATATGCCTATGTACTATTTTTATTTATGAGTTGAATTGATTGAGTTATATATTTAAATAAATTGTATACTTATTTTTGTGTAAATTTTTTGAGAGTAATAGATATATCATTGGCTTAACCAACTAAAATGAATTCTTGACTAGCTTCACCATAATAAAGTTATTAATCTTGTTAAGATTGGTGACCAGCGACGGCCCGGTGTCACAAAAACTTTTACTATAAGCTTTATTTAATGTGGTTGCGTAAGGAAAATAGAAACCAGATAACCTTTAATTTTCATGGACAAATTAAATAGTTTGGTGTATTATAAATGTGCGGTCCATACTATATATTTTATATATCGATCTGGTTTAATTTCCAACTTAAACTCGGTCTTTGTCTTGATATAGATCATTGAAATGGTAATCAATCTGCAAGCAAGAATGAATAAGTCCCTACTCCTTACGTTGTTGGTTCTTAGTAAGATTATATTTTTATTGAATTTTTTATAACTACCTTAGCTTATTTTATTTTTTTATTCATGTATATATTATTGTTCACAAGAGGACAACATATATGATATGAATATGTCTGGTTAGGTCTAAGCCGATGAGGTTGGCAAAGACATTCAGATAATGGTCGATATATAGAATGTTCTAGTCTTCGCATATATAATTTGAAATGATCGGAGTAACCGAGTCAAATAGTGTCCCCTGAAGATGTCAAAAATAATAATTCAGTATATTTCAAATTCAATGCATGTTGAGTAACTCTTGTTAGTAGTATATGGCTTGGAGCTTTTGGATGGCGTTTACTCATTTGTGTCATCATATATACAAGTAATTCCAATTTTACAGTTAAGCATGCCTACGCTTCATGTTAATTATTACTTAAGTTGGACTATTTTTCTGTCATAGTTTTTTTTTTTTAAAAAAAATCTTAAACCGTTCCTGATAATTACCTCAAAAAATAATGAAGTATTTGACAAAAAAATACCTAATTTGATTTTTAAGTTTTATTTTTATGGAATTGATTAGCTCTTATGTCAAAAAGTCAATGTTATTTTTTTTTTCACAGGAGCTAATCAATCCAAAAAAAATCAAAAATTAGGTTGGATATTTTTTTTTATAAAAAATCTCATAGTCCTTTTGAAATAATTTTCAAGAATTGAGTTGAGTATTCACTCTTTTTTTTCTTTTACCAAATTCTCATTGTGCTAATTTAGGTGGGTAGTTAGTTAAAATATTTCGCGGACATATATCATATATATATTCAATGAGTTATAATTTAAATAACATAATTTTTATATATTCATCTACAAATTTGTGAATTCGAATCTCATTATTAATTTAAAAAAAAAATCCTCATATATACCTCATCAGCTAGTTGCATCGCTTATTTCACCTTGATCAAGTCATGGATTCATCAGTACTCAGTAGCCATCATATTATTTTATTTTATTATATTGGTCTAGCTAACTAGGAGGCATGCGCATTTAATTTTGAGTATTTCTATTTTCTATCTTCAACAAATAATAAGTAAACCAGAGGTAGGTCAAACAGTACAGGACTTATAATGCTTAATTGAGAAAGAAAATAATTGTTTGTTTTCGTTTTTGGGTCAGTGATATTTTATAAATCAAAAATTTTATTTGTACAACAAAATTTTTCATTAAAATTAGTAACTAATATATTTGTATATAAATATATATAATTTAATTTATTTTTAATATATTTTTTATATTTTAATATATATTTTATACTAATGACTGATTTTAATATACATATAACATAATTATTTATAAATGGATACATTTTCTTATTTTAGTTCAATAAAATATGAAATGGCCTTAAAATTGTACTTTTGTTTTTTTTTTAAATAGCTTTATATATATAAAAAGAATGTTACATGTTATCAAAAATTATTATTTTTGACTATTAATTAATTATTAATATTTAAAAATTAAATTAAAATATATTATTAAATTATTAAATTAAATTAATAATTAAAAATAATAATAAAAGATAATAAATTATTATCATCCTTTAGTATATATATATATATATATATATATATATATATATATATCAGCTATGCTTACACAAATAACCTTCTAATTTTAAGATTTCTCTCGATTAAAAATTGTTTCTACTTTTTGTCCATTATCCCGATAAATAAATTATATTTATAAATTAATTTTTTTTATAAAAATATTTAAAATCTTTTACTAATAATAAATTTATTAAGACACATATTATTCTTAACTAATAAACTGCTAGATCCCTAAATATATAGAACAAGAATTCTGGTGTAAAGGAAACTGGCATGCAGAATAGTACGTTGAAGTTGAAAGTGCATACAAGTCAAACCTGCGGTAATTATTAATGTCATTTGACTTGTTAAAATGGCAAACAACTCCGGAGGAGCGACATAGTCATGAAGGACCAATTTTTCAGCGACATAGTCATGAAGGACCAAGTTTTCAAAATTTAATTAGTATAATTTTAATATTTTATTCCAAAAATTAATTTAAGAGATTAAAGTATTACCTTACACTTAAAACATATTATACTAGATGTGAAATAGATATGTAGAAGATTTTAGTGGGTGATTCAATAAATTTGGGATTGAATAAGTTATGATATTATATTAAAATTAAATAAACTTAATTCATCTGTAAAAATTAGACTTATTCAATTTTAAGATAATATGAGTTTTTATTATAAAAATTGAAATTTTAATTTTAATTTTTTCTAAAAAATTAAAATAATAATTCTAAAACTAGCATAAGGACAAACAAAAGAAAAAAAAAACACCTATGTATATAATTAGGTTTATGTTTTAATATATATTATGCAGCTATGGAGTCACTTATTAATTTGAATATGGAAATAAAAGTGGTGTTGGACTTGGATGTGGAGAATACAGGTGCTTCACAGCCATGTGGTGTCAGTAGAACAGAACTCGGACCATGCGAGTTCTCTATCAGTACAAAAATTGAAAATAATAAATAATTCGGAGGGTCCGTTTTTTAGTTTTCAAATTCATATTTGCCCAACCACTAATCGGACCATGCGATTTCTTAAGCAAAATTTTAAAATCAAACAACTCATATAGTCCGATTTGTGTACTCTGAGTTTCTTCAATTTTTTTAACACAAATCGGACCCTCTGATTTGTGTATTCTGAATTTTTTCAACTTTTTAAACACAAATCGAAGGGTCTGATTTGTGTACTCTCATAATTTTAAAAAACACAAAAAATTATCATATTAAAATATATCACTCATTTTGTTTTCATATCAAAATTTTTTAGCCCTATGGAGTTAAAATTGTAAAAGTAAAATCGAAAAACAGGTGCATTGCTGAATGGGTACCTAAGATAAGACTAGAGCCCAAGACTCAAAGGTCAATGCTCCCTTCTTCTCACTGGTACAAGTGGCGATTAAAGACTTAAAGGTTAATGGCTGGTTAGGATGGTTAATAGGGGGCAGAATGTTGGTTGAGAATTTATGTCTAATGGCTACTACGTAATACCTACCACTGAATGCACGTAAATACAAGGATATATATATATATATATATATAGCTGATAAAAATCAAATAAATTAAAGATCAACAATATATGATGTGAAGTTAAACAATTATAATTAATGGCTATTAAGTAGTCAGGGAGTTGGTGTTCTTTAGGTATACGGAGTTTAATTACCACCATAATATACGTACCTCTCGGGAAACTCAACCCTAAAATACCAACACTCAACTTATTTTTTTATATTTTCTTTTATTTTTTCTAATAATTTTTTCTTATTATATATTTTTTTAAGTTTTTGCATGAAAAAATTATAATAAATTAAACTTTTATAATTTATTTTATATATTTAATTTATCACTAAATAAAATATAAAAATATTACTTTGTATATCTTTATTTTATGTATCTTGTTCTTAATATGTGTATCAAATAATCAAACCCAACCTAAAAATCTAACACTCAACAAGTCAATCTCTCTTAGCTTTTTGTCTCTTCTTATATCTACGAAGGTCCACAATTTTGAGAAATCTTAGCGACTAAATCAGAGTTGATATCACGTGAATAATAAATGCATAGCGCGGGAGAGAAATATTCTTCGCCATTCTATATATGGTGCGAAGTTCTCGAATGTGAAGCAATGAAATTTGCGACAGAAAGTTATCATAAGAAGATTCGTTCAAACCTTAGAATGGACAAGGTTGAAAGTGACCCATGAGCATATATGTATACATTCGGTTTTGTTGTGTTTTTCTGTTAATTGAATTTTGCGCTACAAAACATACTGAAAGTCGGTGAGCGTGTGGGGTTAAGACTTAAGAGGCAGAAAATATTACTAAAACGCTGATCAACTTTCCTAGATGTGAAGAGTGAAATAGTTCGTGACCTTATCCTAGTCTAACGAGATCAATATATTATTCATAAAATAAACATGGATCTTTCAGCATGAATGCATTAAGTTTTCAATTCGATTTTAGATGATAAAAGCTATACACAATCTGAGGTTTGAGGTGGAGTTAATCAAGTTTAGTAATTCATGAATCATGAATACTTATAATTCTGTATCAACATAATAAAAACGTTCTTGTAAGTGAAATTAAAAGAGCGTGAATAACAAAGAGTAATTGACCCCAAAACTATAATCCTTCCATGAAGTTCTAACTAACATTAGACGTTAATTAATTGCATATTTTCTCTATGAACATAGTGGATCATTTGCTAATAAGTTATAGCTCAAATGACATAATTTTTTCATACTCATCTAAAAAATTGCGGGTTTGACTTTCTCTGTTTTTAGAAAAAAAAAATTGATCATTCGCTATGACTATGAGTGCATTAACATAGTGGATCATTCGCTAGGCCCGGTCTTTCTGCCCGTTAAATGGGCTCGTATGCTAAAAAGATTACCATGAAGCCCAATACAAGCTACATACATGTTCTAAGACCAACAAAAAAAAGGCCTAACGTTTAAACGCGTGATTATATTATATTGAATGAAAAAGTTTTTCAGTCACATATTAGCTAAACTTTATATTTAAATAGAGGAAGAATAAACTATTTGAAACTGAAAAGAGCTAAAGCAAAAGCAATGTAATGTAATTAAATATAGATGGGATAAAGGCCTCAAAACGATAGTAGCTGGTAAAGCAAGACTAGGGAGAAAGCATGGAGGGAAGACTAGTTTGATTTCCTCAGATAACTAAAAAGTTAGACACATACGCCAGTGCAAATCATTCATGTATCAAACTAAAACTTGTAGTAGTTCTAGGCTTCTAGCGTTGAGTGCAAAGACAAAACAATAGATTAATTAATGGCAAACTCGAAACTCCAACTAATCACAGATTACTAGAACAATCAGAGGCCAAAGTGAAACAAAACAATTATTGGTTAATAATGAAGGTTATCCGTAAAGAAAAAAAAAACTAGGAATCAGAAATTTATTGTTTTTGACAATTACTTAACCATTAACTTAATTCCTTTAGTCTAGGTCTTTTACTCTAATAATCTAACAATATACTTTATCCCATACTTTTAAACATTAATAACTAAATAATAGTTAAAAATAATAAATTCTGATGGTTGTCTAACATTTTTTTGTAGATTCTTTGTTGATTCCATACCAGATACCACAATGTCATTGTGGCAGTAATCATGTGTCAGCATCTAATCCAATCTCAACTGTTGTAAAGTAAGAGATGGTAATAATATTATAACAATATAAAAGATCCATATTTTGATCACACATGATCATGGGACACTAGTACCTTGAACAACTCTTTTCCATCTTTCCCTTTCTCCCTTTTTCCTCTCTCACAGTAATGATGAAGGGAATGGAGTTGTTGTGTTCTTCCTCTGCATCCACAGCCATAGCCTCTAGTGTGCACCCTCGTTCCAAAAGGTACAGCCATTGCTCATCACAATTGCCAATCATTCCTAAGAAGAAGATCAGATGGAGCTCATCATCAGAAGATCATAAGCTACGAAGAAAAAGCTCTGTTAATAAAGTTAAGAAACTGTACGGTCAGCATTGCTCTTATGCTGATGATTCACCTACAGGATATCTACTCATCGATGACACCACAAGAATGGATGCTTGCAACCTCATCATGAACAAACAAGATGATACCGCAGTCGTTGCTACCACGCATGACCAGGTATTTCAGAAAATTGGTTAACTGAAAATATTATGAAAGACTACAACTTTAAATTTCTCATTCAACGTAACACAGGTTGTGGTTTTGAGGGTGTCATTGCACTGCAAGGCATGTGAAGGAAAGCTTAGAAAACACATCTCAAAAATGGAAGGTCAGTTAATTAATTACAACTTGTTAGTCTAAATCAAAATTATATATTGCATTGCTTGACTAATGTTTATGATGGCCTAAACTCTAATGCAGGAGTGAAATCTTTTGACATAGACATGGAGGCAAAGAAAGTAACAATCATGGGACACGTGACGCCGTTAGGAGTTCTGGCAAGTCTCTCCAAGGTCAAGAAGAATGCACAGCTGTGGCCATCTCCAACATCATCATTAATATGATCATCATCCTGTGTTTGCTTGTTTTTAATTTTTAATGTGATATTGGAAGAATTTAATTTTATTTGTTCGATGTATGTGGCTTAATGTAATGCAGATTTTTGTTCTTGTTAAGTTGTAGTACTGTGTGTACTGATTACTGAATTGTTGTATCAAATTCCCAATTATCTTCTTCGTCTTCCTGAAAATGGCACAATGCTGACAACTCTTCTGCCAATGTTTTTCTTTCTTCTTTCTTGTCCACTAAACCAGAATCCAGAGAGGCTTACTCCATTAATATAATACTTAAGGTGTTAATCAGTCAAAACGCATCAACTTGCAAAGTTTCTTCTCATCCCCTTCCAAAATAATCAACTTACCATTGATATAAAAAAAAATTAGAAATTCCAATCACTAAGGTTAAAGTAAACAATCATGAATGATTCATGGGTCTCCTCCGTGGTCTCTGTCTCTAAGCATGTGCATGTGAACCTTGTGCACTTGCAGCACATATTGCACTGTTTTTGACCCCACTTTCTTTTCTCTTTCTTTTTTCAGCTCTAATGATGAATAATCATACATGTTCACCCTAATTTGGAGGGTTCATAAATAGTATGCCACCAAGATTTTATAAGAAAATGAGTTGTTTCTTAAGTGTAGTTCATGCATATTTTTTAACTGTTGGATGTGATGTGAAATTCGTATGAGGATACATGTACATATTTCATTATATCATTTTCTATAAGTCTTCCTGTATTCTACTGCTCATCATAATTTGATATTTTAAATTTACATGTATCAGTCTCTCTTACTCATGTTTCTTTCCAAACCAATTTCAAGAAACTGTTTATGTGTTATCATGGAGATGGAATCATCGAACTCAAAAGTCTCACTTTCACATGAAGGTGGTCAGTGCAATGGTGGTTACCCCGACAAGACCCCATTATTGGTGCTGACTTCATCAATGCGATTTTGTTGTCAATGTGGTACCTACCCTACAGTACATGACCAAATGAACGATGACAGCAAAGTAGTGCACTTTTGGTTGCATAATCTAGATCAAACTCGAAGGACGAAGGTGATGGGTCTAAAGTCTAAACCAATTAATAATTATACGAGAGACATTATGAGTGTATGTTAGCCAAGAGAATCTACCCACCAACATGACATTTTATTCGATCTGCTTTCCTAAGCAGGGTGGTTGTTTCAATTTCTTTGACTCTATCTTGGAATCGGCTCTTGAAAGGTAAATAAAAGTATAAAACACAAGAATTCAGCAGCTGCAGAAGTTTGAACAGTGTAAAAAAGGAGGGAACCAGGAAGTGAAAAGACAATAAAATGGATATATCATCAAGCGAGGTTCATTCCAAGTGTTAAATACTGGACCTAAGGATATATTATCAAGAGATGTTAGGTCCATGAAGGATGCAGAGATCCGAGGATATTAGCCACAGCCATTTAGACTGAGAAATCGGGACATTGATCCATCAAGGACACATTATTTAGGTCTATTTGTTAACCCGGGATTTAATTTTCTAATTTAATTATTTACCAAGGGTAATAGGTACAAGATAGTTACGTAACAAAGATACGATCTCGCGCGTCATGCAAAAGGAGAAAAAAGATCATAAGTTCAAATTGTGCAATCTCCGTTTAAACGAAAGAAAAAGATATAATTGAAAAAGAAAGGAGCAACTGCATTAAACACAAACGTTTCCCCTATGAATAATGAGTTCCTATAGCATAGGAAATTTTATTTGTTTTATTATGATGGGACGGAATAGAGATGGGGAAATCTATACAAATGAGGGAGTTAAGTTCATTTCTACTTTGGCGGAGGGAAGAAAATGGCATCAGCGGTCCTCTTTGAACGGAAGAGTTGCTCTACTCCTGAATCCACATTGAAAGCAGCCTGCAGAACAGTCGGCGACAGAGCCTTCCACACCGAAGAACTACCAGCCAAGTGGGTGAATATAGGACTGCCAAAATAACAATAATTAAGGATTATCAGAAACTACAACCATGATAAAGTAAATAAAACAGTATTGCAAGCTACCAAATAAACGAAAAACATTTACAATGTTAACAATTAACAACAAACTAAAATCTCTTAATGATATAGTCATAAAAACCTTTTATGGGTGAAACTAGCATTAACAATCAACTGCTATAATGCACTTCTTCAAATTTTGGATTCCAACTGTTATAATGGTTAATGGACACACATTTTCATATATCATATCGCTTAATTCAAGAATAGAAGTGTGAGGTTCCTAAACACAAAGATAAAAGCAAAGACAGTAATAAGAAGAAACCAAAGCCTTACTTAGGGGTGGTGATGATGGAGAACCATTCCATTCCATCAGGATCAGCAATCTTTGAGACCACAAAGAACCTTGGCACAATAAACAAATTGCCAGCCTTCACAGTAGTCTCCAAAACCCTCTTGCCATCGACACCAACAACCTGAACCCGGCCGCTCCCTCTGACAATATAAGTAACCTGCAGAGCCGAGTCGCAAGAAAATCCAGGGGAGCACATGGCGCTTCCATCCAACCTCACAAGGTCAGCACCAAGGCCAACCTCACCAACCAAGGGGAGATTATTGGTGTTCAAGACCACAACCCTTCCTCCACCCTTGATGTCAACATCAAGTGGAGCCTCTTCACAGTTCAAGGCCATTCCCTTCCGGTGATCGGGTTTAGGCTCAGGAAGGCTTATACTCCCATCCAGCTTCACAATCCCATTCTCTGATTGTTTCCCAACAAGGATCTTGACATCCTTCTCTTCCAAATCCCAAGCCCTGCCAACAAACTCAGTGGAAAATCCGGTGAAGATTCCATTGGAACCAGTGAGAAAGAAGTCAGTGAATTCACCAGCCTTGTGAGCCTTTGAGGTGTCACCCAAGAACAGAACAACAAGCTCAGGATCTTCCTTGTTATACCACCATGTCACAACACCAAAGGGGAGTGCCAAGGCATCACCCTTCTTGATTGCAACAACCTTCTCTTCTTTTTCAGGGAGCACTATTCCAGCAACTCCACTCCCTAGATCAACAAGACAAATACATCACAAAAATTATATATGTAAATCAATCATACAGCATGCAGATTATTCACTTAAAACACTGATGATCGCACATTGAATTTTCAGATTCCAACAACACAAATCATGCAAATTAAATAAAATTTTAGGATCGCAATTCCACTTAATTTGTTCAATTGATTTCGAATTCAGTCACGTAACATCTCGAATTATTGGAGTCTTACGAAAAATAAAAATAACTGGAATAAGTTCAGAAATCTGGTTAGCGATTCCGATTCAGATAACACAATTACAACCAACAGCTTAGCCTTAATTCTGACAATGATTAGGGAAATTGCAAATTGCTCAGAACGAATTGAAGATTCAACATGATCATGGATAAAGGGAATTGAATTGAATTGAATTGGAGGTGGTGTACCTTGGAGAACATAAGCGACCTTGGAAGAATCAGAGTAGCGAGGGAGGGCGAAGCCATTCTTCTCGAGAGCGAGCTTGGCGGCGCCAATGTTGCCTTGGCGGAGCATGGGGAGTTCCGATGAGGACCATGCGTAGTAAGAGCCACCGTTTCCGCCGTAAAGCTTCTTCGGCAGCTGTGGAGAGAGATCAAGGTCCATCTCTTTATCTTTTGTTTTCTTCTTTGAGTATGAGTAAGTGAGTGCGTGTGAATTATGAAAAGCGAGTGAGCAGAGAATGGTGTTTTTATAGAAGCCAACGGAAGGGCAAATCAGGAACTGATCTTATCAGTTACTTATCACAGTCACAGTCACTATCTACGGCTTTTCCCACTCGTCTTTATCTCTCCATGATTCGATTCTTCTTTTCTATAATAAATTGAATTGAATTTTGAATATTCTATTTGAATTTTGAAGACATTTTATACTTTTTATGTTTTTTACGTAAATATAACAGCATTGCGCTCTCCTAGGCTAATGTTATATTCATCGACTCCTGTTTATTTGGGATGGATATCAATTTTGATGATGGATTTATTTTTAAATAATATTATTTTCAAATTGGAGTTAGTGTTTAGTTATATATTTCTTGACTTAATATTTGTTTTAACTTTTAAGTTCAAAATGATATATTTCGAAGTTAGTACAAATAAGTTATTTTTAAAAATTTAAATTTAATTAAATGAATATAAAAAATAGGATAAAGTTATCCTAGTTAAAAAAAGTCATATTAAAAAGAAAAGTTTAGTTAATATATATCTTATAAACACAAATTAAAAAACTTTTATATAACAAAATAAAAAATATATTTTTTATATATTTGCTGTGCTTTTATTAAAGTAAAAAATTTAAAAAAAATTATTAGTATTAACATTAATACGTGGTTTTAAGTCACGTGTAAAGTTTTTTGAAAAGTTGTTTGTGCTTTTTAAAAGTTTAAATTTCTCATTTTGTATTTGGTAAATAAAAAAAATAATGTGTTTGTGCATGCAATTTTTAAAATATTGAGATACTTTTGGAAGTACCTAAGATAGAGTTTTTTAAAGTTGACTTGTGCTTTTCAAAATTTAAAAGTCTAATATGACTTTATATGTTAACTAATTTTTAAATTTAATACTTATATTTATATCTATTATAGTATTTTTAAATTTTAAAAGCTATTTTACGAAATGCAATTAATGTTGTTTGTGTTTATTAAAAGTTATTTTTAATTTGATTTACCAAACATAAATATTACAACTTTTAAAAAGTCATCTTTTAAAAATTAACTTTTATAAGATACTTTTGTAAATTCAAACTTTACCAAACTAAACCTCAATTTTTTTAATTGATTTTTTTACATCATCTTTTTAATTAATTTTTTTTTTCGGACATTCTTTTTTATTAATCTTATCCACCAGAATTCAGTGGGGCCGGTGAGCTTCTTTTGTGGGCCTAGCAGTATCCAGAGTGGGACCCTTAACTGGGTGGTTGTGTGGGCCGATCGGGCTTTCAGCAGTGTGATCGACTGATCGTCACTGACGACTCACTTCCTTTCTCTCCTCTTCGCCTCCCCATCATAACAGGCAACTCGACTCAGCTCTCAAACCAAACTGAAACAAAACCATCCTTCCCTTTTCATTCGCTTGCATTTTTTTTTATGAAAAATAAGAAACCAATATATGCTTCAGCTGCTCCTCCGTGGTGGCAACTTGCCGATGCGGCTGCCACCTTCAACCACCACTATTATACTTCCAGGTTCTCTCTCGCTCCTCATCACTCTTTAGCTACTTCTTCAATACTGCTTACTCTTTAGTTGTGTCCGATTTTAGCATATTGTTTTGTTTTGGCTTGTGTGAGATTTTATATTCTACTTGTTTTCACACAGTTTTCATTGATAATATTGGTCTTGAACTTCCTGCTAGTTATTGCACCAGCGTGCTGAACCTAAGTTCTTCAAACTAATTGCTATATGGTTTAATCTATAGCTTCCATTCTAGAGCTAAAATGCTTATTGTAGTGCCTTCTACTTCAAGTCAATGATTTTTAGCATTTGGCATCTATAGCTATGATCTATATTATGGTCCTTTTTTTTATTTATGGTTAAGTTTTAGTTGATTTTTTTGTATGCTTTGGAATTAGAGGCCTGGTTTCTTAGTGCAAGCTGAGCAACAAGTTTAATACCCGAGCAGTACATGTTCTATTACTCTTTCAGAGTATTGTTCCCAGTGCTGTTAACCCGAGGCTTGTTTTACAACAAAAACTAATGTCTTCCAAGATAATTGATGGAGTGAACCATCTAATATTTTGTATGGGGAAAGAAAAGATCATTTCATCTCCTCTCTATTCTATTATGTTCTCAAGCATACATATGTTATATGTTGGTTACATCAACATTTATGACAAGACACAATGACCCTGTGTGGTAATTGTCTTAGGAGAAATATATAGACACGAACTTGTTTGGAGAAGGGAGGCAGATACAGAAACACGTAAAATGTCTCTATCTTGGGACAACATTTGCCCAATTTTTTGTTCATCTGAAAATTGGAGGCGGAAATATAATTTTCTTTCTTGTCATAGTGTCTATTTTCTTGGTGTCTTTTTAGCAGGAAAAATCATTGATATCCTTAGACCTGTTATTGGATGAAATTGTATCCGTGGCCTCTATTTGGTGCATATGAAGATGGATTGATCTCTGGTCTTCTCTTTTATATTGGATTTTCCTTTGTTGTTCAGTTGCTTTGTTAAGGGGGATACCCTTAAAGAAAAACTGATTGAGACCATAATATGCTGTGGATAATTACTATTAATTAAAAAGACTTGTACTTATTTAAAATGAGGGATTTATGCTTGTTTTGTAGCTCATAGGTAAGGCTTACCTGAAACCAGCTCTTGACATGCTCCGAGGAGCATGCATTAATGACAGGCTTATGCACTATCGATCGTCGATTTTATGTGTAACACAAAGTTCTAATATGGTAGAATGTTAAATATGTATATGTCAGCATGAGTGAAATATAAATATAATGTCAATTTTTTGTTAAAAATAAAAAGGATATTCTGGAAAACTCGATAAGGTCTTCGGTCTTCCGATCACTTAAACCCTATTTAGACTAACCCTACTGTCTCCCGCAGCCGCCGCTCTCATTTGTTTGCTGCAAATCAACACAGGCAGATACTGGGAAGAAACTAGCTTTGATGTCCAGTTCAATATTCTATTTCACTGATACTAACTAAAAAAAGGGAACCTTCCCTCTCCCCAGCCATTTCATTTCGGCTTAAGAAGATGTGAAAGCGCCTCTCTCTCTCTCTATAAGAACGGTGCGTTCCGAGGTGTGAAGTGGGCGAGAAGGGATTTCATAATTGGGGTTTTGAATAAGACGACCTTTTTCATTTTGAATTCTTATTACTTTTTCATATTGAAAAAGTAATAAGAGAGGTCTTAAGCTTTTTATCATCCTGGCGCCGAGCTATTTTTCCGCAGGACCTCCCCTACAGTATCGTCACCGCAGTAGAGTTTAACTACCAAGTTAACTTTACTTGTGATTGTTTTAAAAAGACCTAAGCTTGCTAGATTTTTTTATTGAGATTGTGAACCTTCTTAAGATTAGGATTTCGTAACTTAGATTGTGATATCTTGAATTTGTTGATGGTATGGAACAACGAGACACTAATAGCAATTATGACTTATGAATGTATTTCTTCTATTCCTTTTCTGCAATCTTCTTTTTTTTTTTTGAAAGCAAAAGAAGGATATTTTGCATGATCTGCTTCACTAAGCAACTTTAGAGAGGAAGTCAATGTGTATGGGGATTGGTTAAGACTTAAGAGATTAGACATATATATGATACTTGTCATGGTTTTACAGAACAAAGCAAGTCTTATGACTGCTTATTCTGTGTAACTTTTATTCGAGCTGATTCAATTTTGAGTACTGTATATAACTAGCTAGTATCCCATAAGTATGTACCTGAATCTTATCTTATTGATCACAGATTACAAGTATTGCCCAGTATTGGAAAAAGTATGATTGCTTTCAATACCAAGTGTTTATGTGTTTTAGCAACTTGCCGAAATGGGTTTGGTGCCGAATATCTTTTATATATCATTCCTACATTTTTCCATGAAGGGTTTCTAATGTTTGACATAAATATGGCCATATATAGTTATATATTGTTATTTATAATCTCTTTAGTACATGTATTTATCATCAATATGAAATCTTACAAGTCCATTAAGTTTATTATTGTTTTTAAAGCTATAACTTCTGATGTTTTCATGTTCTAATTTATAACTTATACCATGTGTCTGTTTGACATATTTTATGCTTCTCGCTAATGTATGCTTCATTGCTTCTTCAGTCTTCCCACTAATTTTGAAAAATGATCATTTCTGAGGGAGAACCATCAAGCAGTGCTGCACAGGCAAGCATTTCCATTTGCTTTGTAACTTGGATCCTTGAGATTCTGTTGTCCCTGGATACCCTTTTTGGGTGGCTGGAGCATAACCCTTTATTTATTGAATTGAACAGGCAATAGGCTTGATAGTGGCAGTGAAGGAATTGCAAGGACTTAAAGCTCTGGATCTAAATAAATTATTGAGGGATTCTGAAAATCTTAGTATCCAATACTGTACCAAAAATGGATTATTGCTTAAGGTTGTCTCATAGTCAGCTTCATCATGCTCTTTTATATCTTGTTTTATCATACTATTTTTCCTAATTATTGTATGTACAGATTGATATGGAAAAGCTTGCAGGATCACTTCCATTGCACCTCATTTCGATGCTTATATCATTTAAGAGAGATGAAGCCCTGTTCAGATACTTGTTATCTGCCATTCGTCTCTTGTATTCCTTGTGTGATTTAGCCTCCCGAATTTCTAAACTCGAACAGGTTAATATTAATAGTGAATATTTATTTTGATCATTTGAAGATTGTAATAACACTAGTTTGTAATTTTGTATCCCCAATATGATTACAGATTTTTCTCGATGATGTAAAATTGTTTGACCAGCTGCTTGACTTTGTTTCCTACATGCTTATTGTTCTTGGTGGTTTCAAACAGGTTTTACTCTGTTCTGTTCTTTTTCAGGTTGTAGTTTGTTCTTCTGTGTTGTTTATTTGTATTGATATTTACACTTATGTTGCAGGAAGACCATGCTTTTTGTCATAGGCACCTTGTGCATTCAACTCTTGTGCCATGTACCTTCTATCTATTAACAGGGTTTATCTCAACTAAATGGCAAGATGTTGTCCATGTACTGCTTGCCCATCCCAAGGTATTTCGGAGTCATATAGTTACCCTTATCCCAAATAAGATGATACCAATTTCAAAAAAAAAAAAAAAAGGAAGAAAAAGAAGAAAGAAAGAAAGAAAGAAAGAAAGAAAGAAGGAATTTAAGTTTCATTCCACTTAATGGATTCTCATATTTTCTGATAACACATCTGTCTTTGGCTAACCATGAATTCTATGATCACAGATTGACATATTTATGGATGCTGCTTTTGGATCAGTTCGCATGGTTGTTAGGTGTCTTGAGATCACACTGCTAGCTTATTACAACGATTTTTCAATGGAATCAAATTTGACAGCTGAACAAGTAGTTTATTATCTCTGTCAGCAGTGTGAAGCTTCACTTCAGTTTCTTCAATCCCTGTGTCAACAAAAGTTGTTTAAGGAACGCCTCCTTATGAATAAGGTTTTCTAAATTTGACTGACTTTATAAATTTGTAGCAACACATGCAGAGGTGATGCTATGTCCCAGAAATTTTGTATGAGCTAATCCGTTTAACTTTAGATTAAAGATTAGGACTAAAGAGTAGTTTGGTTGCAACATAAAAGATAAAGGAAAAAATAAATTTCAGAGCCCACCTTCTCATGGGTTTGTTTGCTTCTGTTTGGTGCCGGGTTTTCATTGTAGTTTTAAAGAAAGCAACTTTTTTTAGAAAGATAAAAAATAGAGGATCATGGACTATGGTTAAATATTTCCAATTAAAATATTCTAGTTCTTGTTGGACTACGATGTTCATATTTTCCATCTGTAAGATAGATCAACAAACATCTCATTTATACCCATATTTATATGACAAGTATCATTCTCCCTCCAACTTGAATATAGATTTGAGTATCCATTTTTTTTGTCACCTTGTTCCAAAGCCAACCAATTTATTATCTCAAAGCTAATGGGAGAGAACCTGCAAATGGATATAGTTACGGTGAGAATTGAGATATTTTTATTTTACATAGAAGACACTCCATCTGTAGATACTTATCCACCAGGAAGATGCTTAGTGTATTAACTTATTATATTGATTTGAGTGATCAATAGGAGGGATTATGTTTTCTAGATACACATTTTATTATTTTACAGGAAATATGTGGAGAGGGAGGTGTTCTCTTTCTGGCTCTGTCCATCTTGAAGTTACAGATTCAGCCATCCCTTCCAACTAGGATTAAGGCAGCTTTATCAAGGCTAAAATCTATAATACTATCCATTGTGAGTCTGATGTCAAATTTTGCTATAACTCTCTGCTTTTAACTTTAATCTACTTTGTAATTGATGCATATTATTAACAATGCTATCATCACTCTTAAATCAGCTGCTAGGTTTGTGTGAAGTGGAGAGCATTTCATATCTTGATGAAGTAGCCAGTTCACCACAAAGTTTGGCTTTGGCTAAATCTGTTGCATCTGAGGTTAGTTTCTCCAGTTGGCCTACCATGCAAACTGAGACCTTGAAATTATCAACTTTTTATGTCCCTCTGATCACCCCATTAGCATCTGCAGTTATTTTGGTTCTCAAATGGGATTAAACCGTTGATTACAGTATAATATGGATTTTTGAGTAGAAGTACAAGTTTTCAGGAGATCTTTGAAATCATAATGTTCTGTGGTGGTATGCAGTATATATTTGATCCATTAACATAGTTCCCATGATATAGGTTTTAGATCTGTTGAAGATTGCTTTTGGAAGAGATTCTGCCCATCACAATGTTGATGGATGCCATCCAATGGGATTTGTGCAGCTCAATGCAATGCGTCTAGCTGACATCTTGTCAGATGATTCAAACTTTCGATCTTACGTGATGCTTTGTTTTGTAAGTTTATCCCTTCCAGAATAGCGCTAAGTTGAAGTTATGATCAATTGTGGTATAGTAAAATATTTTTCGTGGTATCAACATCATTCCTTTTTTTTTCTTTTTTTCCCCCTTTTCTCTGCTCAAAATTTGATTCTTAAAATATGGCCAAATATGAAATGTGTGGATTCTCCTCTTATTCGTATTATATGAAAGTTTTAGTGTTTTATTGGCATGTGATTTCAGACTAAAGTTCTGACAGCAATAATTTCTCTCTCCCATGGAGATTTTTTATCCTGTTGGTGTTCATCTAATCTCCCGGAGACAGAGGAGGATTGCAATGTTGAATATGATATATTTGCTGCAGTTGGATGGGTTTTGGATTATACTTCACTAGATATAACAAATGCTACAAATTTGGAATTCATCCAAATACCAAACAAGATGCCCAGGGCTTCTTATGCACATCATAAGACATCATTACTGATCAAGTTATTTGCAAATCTTCATTGTTTTGTTCCCAACATATGTGAAGGTTGGTTATTTGTCAAGGTTCACTAAGTTTTTAGTGTTTTCACATATATATAGTTCTTCGTATCAGTAACCACTTTTTTATTTTAATCCTCAGAGATGGAGGAAAATCATTTTGTTCTCAAGGTCCTGGAGTGCCTGCAAATGGATCTATCTGACATTCTTCCTGGGTTTTCTTTTGCTTCTGATGCTCCTAAAGCTGCCATTGCTAGCAAGAACCTGCGTAATGATTCTTCTCATATACTTCTTATTGTGAAATTCTGAGCAATATGTGGCTACTTTCTCACAGTTAACGCCTTTTTGTAGGATCATTATTAAGTCATGCAGAATCTTTGATTCCGAACTACTTAAATACAGAGGATTTGCAACTTCTAAGGTTATTTTTCCCTCACTTCATTTTCTATGTACTTTTAACACTTTAACATGATCTGTTTTGATCAGTGTCATGTTATAACAAATAGCTTATTTATATAAATTGTTTGCAGGGTTTTTTCTAGCAAATTACAATCACTTTTTAGTTCTACTGGGTTCGAGGAAATCATATTCAAGTATATTTTTGTCCTTTGGTTTGAGTTGTTTTTATTGCCTGTTCTTGCTCTATATCTTTTCTTCTCTGTTCATGTCCATTTTGGAACTTTTATATGACTCTGGCCTTATCATCTGGAAAATTCAGGATGGCAAATTTGAGCTGTCATTGTCTTGGGATAATTTTACTAAACTCAACACCAATGAACATTATCAGGTATTTTCTATATCTTTTACTCATTTAATGATCACAAAGCCTGGTTTTTCTATTGTTACAAGTGCTCGTGTGTGTTTTACCGATTTTTAGCAAATTTGGGTTGATTCGATATCTAATAATCTGGGAGCGAAACCTACTGCTCTTGTGAGTACCAGTTTTCGAAGTGCATCAAAATCTCTTTCAATTTGGATAAAACAATAAAGAAAAATCTGAAAAGAAAAGCAAATAAATTTGAAAATGAAATGACTGAGAATAAATGAAATGACTTTAACTTTAAAGAAAGCAGTAAATTGCCCTTGATGAGATCGAAGGACTTTGAAATCGAAATGAAAAGTACTGAATCTTAAAAGATGAAAGAAATGATAAAATTGCTTGAAAGATAAATCTGCAAGAAAAATAAAGATTACAAGAAATTTAAATGAAAAGTAAAGACAATGGAAGGAACTATACAGAAAAGAAAGCTCTAAGCAGACTCAGAAATTCGCTGGGGATGTGAATGTGCTTAAGTGATTTTCTGTAACAAAGTTCCAACCTTTGTTCCTTCGAGTCTTCTCCTATTTATAAGAACCTTCAGCCAATCAAATTGAAGTGTAACTCCTACGTACATTAATTCATGAGTAATCGTTCCTGTTCTTTGGTGCTATCTGTAACTGCTACTAACTTCACTTGTCAACTTCCTCGTTTCTTCGATTGCCTCACTTTTTCTAGATAGGTCCTGGTCTATCAAGATCCTCACTTCTGTCGATTAGCTTTCCTTGATAGCTCCCATGAAACTAGTCACTACCTTGAAGCTCACAACTTGTTTATTTTTGGCTAACAAATTGCCTCTTTAGGATTGATGTGTCTATCGAACTATTAATAAAACGCTCAATCCTATTCCTTCTCAAAGACATTAAAACCCATAACTGAACAATTACTTCAGATGCGGCCCATTAATTACCTACGTTTCCATTACTCCAAAAACAACTCCCATGATTGTTCACCTCATTAATTGCCATTTTCTCTTTCCTTCAATTGTGGCTTTTCAAGGAAGTTTCCTTGATTTTCAAAATTCAAATCCCTTTATAAACTCTTCGTCTTTACCTTTTCGTCTTTTCCCTCTCAAATTCATCTTCTACCTTTAGTTATCTCCAATCCTTTCTAAGTTTCTCATTTTCCCTTTTCATCTGCAACCAAGTCAACACTTTTTTTTTTAATCATCAATGGCTTCTTCAACTGCCAAAGATAAAGGCGAACACATTGCCACTGAAACTTTCATTCAATCTGATTTGAAGATACTATCCCGGCTCGGGGACTATCATTGAAGACCTTGAGCACGTTGTGGATGACAAAAAGATCCTCCTATCTTTCACCGTCTATGACAATATTTACTGTTTTCGTGGCCCGCTGCAAACCTTAACACAAGCTAAGGACAATGCCCATTATTTCCCCAGCGCCAAAGGGGAAACCTACTTATCAAACAGAAACTTTTCATAACTCCCTTCATCGATGGTAAAAAGCCCTTTCGGAATAATCCTAAAGTCTCCTTCAAAACTGCTGACTTCTTTGCTTGGTATTTGTTTTATCGATTTTTAGCAAATCGAAGGTGGTTCAATTCTAATGGTCTGGGAGCGAAACTTACTCCTCTTTTGCAGGTACCGGTTTCTCTATAAGTGCATCAAAGGTCTTCGAATTAGACAATAACAAGAAAAAAAGTTTAAAGGGTGTAAAATAAGACTTTCGGAAGATAAACTGACTGAAATCGAAAAGGTTTGCAATGAATTTAAATAAAGCGATAAAAATGTCTTCGATTGAATCAAAGGACTTTTGACATGAAGATTAAAAGTGCTGAAATGTAAATCCAACAATGAAATTTAAAGATGCTTTGAATTTAAATTGAACAAGTAAAGTAAAGTTTGCTGAAATTGTAAATTGAAAGGATAAAGACATGGAAGGAACCCTACAGAAATCGAACTCGAACGCAGACTCAGAAATTCGCTGGGATATGAGTGTGCTTGAGTGTATTTCTGAAGAAAAGTTCCAACCCTTGTGCCTTAATATTTATAGCCTTTTTCATAACCGATCATTAATGAAATGATGTCCCTTGTGTGCGAAAATTTGGGTAAACGTTCCCGCTACTTTGCCCAAACGTTTGACAGTTGCTAAAATCCTTTTAATTTTAAAATCGTCGATCTTCCTCATTCGGGTAGCTGTTCGATTTACCATGTCAATCGAAACCGTGCCAAATAGTTTTCCACTCGATGCCTTCAAGTACATCCCTTTCGTTCTCTACTTCCATTTCGAAGCTTTATTGACATTTCGAATCATCTCATCCTTCGAATATAATTATTTTTTACTAATAGTACCAAAGGCTCGAACCTGTAAAGGGTGAAGCTTGGAGAACGCAAGGTATTCATGATCTTTTTCGTCTTTCCCATTTCACACCTATCACTCATCACTGGATGATTGACGCTGCTCTCTGCTTCTGGAATAAGACCACTAATAACTTTCATCTCCTTTGTGGAATGGTTGGTCCAACTCTGTTCGATGTTGCCGCCATTACTGAGCTTTCGATAAACAATCTTGTGGCTACTTTCGATACCAAGCCCTCCAAATCCTACTACATCATTTAGAAAAATTCTTATGGGGAGTTCATCAAACACAACATGGGTAAAGAAGACAGCCCTATTACTGATGATGAGTGCGTGATTTTCTTATACTATTGGCTAAACGCTATTATATTCTGCTCGAGGAGTATCTCTATGCAAAAACTTTTTGTTCCTCTGGCTGCTTTACATGAAGGCCACAAATTCAATTTGGCCAAGTTGCTCTTAGGAAATCTTTATGATGAGCTTGGGCAATTGGTCGATGGCCTTCGGAAAAGAACTTTGATTAATGCAGGGTCCCCTTTGCCTACTCCAACTTTGGCTAAATGCCATCTTTGAAAGGCACGTGAAGCAAGATGGGGTTTCTGCTTCGGACAAACAAAACATCGAAGGTTTTCGATTAGTGACACTTCAACCAAATTTTGAAAATGCCCACTCGACTGAGGAACTTTTCTAGGAAGCATTCTCCAAATTTCATTCTTGTAAAACTTTTCGAAATGAGGAGTTAATACTTTCCCCTTTGCGAATCGAAACTGTGGTCCAACCTGGTTTCAACGCCTCCTCTCCAATGACGGTGATGATAACGCTTTAAGCAACACCATTTGGGCCAACTTTAACGTCGAGTATATTTGTCCGCTGGCCATTCAAATCGTTCGAGTTATCAACTAGAAAAATCTACAATAACCTAACCTTTCACAGCTTTTGCTGGGACATACTGCATATCAAACTCTGTCAAAGCTAGCATCCATTTTTCCAAATGACCTCGTAACATTGGAAAACTCAACATGTATTTGACAAGATCAGTTTGTACAACAACTTTCACAGGTTTAGCTACCATGTAACTTTAATTTCATGCACGCATAGTATAGGGTTAAACACAATCTTTCTATCGGGGAATATCTTGTCTCGATATCAGTCAAAACTCGACTAAGGTAATACATTGTCCGTTCATGTCCATTCTCATCATCTTGGGCTAACATACACCCAATTGTGTTTGTAGATGCTGCAATGTACAGTTTCAAGGGCCCATGTGGGCGAACATTCGCCATTATTGGAGTCTTAGACAAATAAGCCTTTATCGACTCGGATGCCTGTTGATGCTCATGTGTCTATTCGAACTGTGAATCATTCTTTAGTTTTACTAAAGGTGCAAATACTCGAGTTCGACCAGAAAGATTCGAAGTAAACCTTTGAAGATAATTTACTTTCCTTAAGAACGATTGCACTTCTTTTTTTGATTTAGGAGAAGACCGTGCTAACATTGCATCAGCCTTACTCTTATCGATTGCAAATTTTTGTGAACAACAAAACCTAGGAAATTTTCTGCTGACGCACCAAAAGCGCATTTTAAAGGATTTAATTTCAATCCCTTTTTCCGCATAGTAACAAATGCCTTTCTTAAGTGATCAATATGTTGATTCACTGAATTTGACTTGACCATGACGTCATCAATATATATCTACATAAATTTTTCGATATACTCATGAAATATGGCATTCATTGCACGTTGGTAAGTTGCACCAGTGTTTTTCAAACCGAAATGCATAACTGTCCACTCATAAGTGTCTAATGCCCCGGGACAATAGAAAGCAGTTTTGGACACGTCATCTTCGGCAATGAAGATTTGATTATATCCTGGATAACCATTCATGAAACTTAAAATTTCATTTTTCGCAATAGATCAACATATCTGCTATTGGCATGAAATACTCATCTTTGGAGGTGGCATTATTCAGATCTCTAAAATCAATACACACCTTTAATTTTTCATTTTTCTTCATTACAGGAACAATATTCGAAACCCATTTAACATAACGGGCGGTTCGAATAAATTTTGCTTTAATCACTCGTTCTATTTCTTCCTTAATCTTTTGATTAATTTCTGGAGTAAAACGTCGAGGAGTTTGCTTCACAGGTCGAGCATTTGGTTTCAATGCTAATTGATACTCTACGAGAGAACGATCGAGACCAGGCATCTCATGATAATCTCGAGCAAAAAATCTTTAAATTCATGTAAAAGATGGGAAAGTTTAGTTCGAAAAAGATTCGCAAGATTTTTACAGATATAAGTGATTCGAACATCATCAACAGATCCCAAATTAATTTCTTCTAAGAGATCTTGAGATTCAAACTTTTTTAAGTGATCCTCATCTTTTACTAAATATTTTTCAAAACCTAAAAGTTCTAAATTATACATGCAATTAAAAGAGAAATCAACAGATTCATTAGGAATAGAATGAACTTGATCATTTGCTGGATTAACAACAGCTTCATTTTCAATACAATAAACTTCTGCTATTTTATCAGCACTGTGACTAATAATATCATTACAATTACATAATGAAGAAAAACTTAAACCATGACTAAATTCGATTGAAGACATTGAATTCTTGCTACTAAAAGAAGAAATTACGTTCCTAAATGATTCAACTTCATCAGAAGAACAACTTTATTTTCTACTGAAGGGAAATTACGTGTATAATTATCTAAAATTACCAGGTAATCCGAGACATCTTGAGCATGTTCTATCGAACAACGTCTCGAATCCATTCTAAGACGAACAATCCCAACCAGTTGGGGGCACAAGGTGTGGATGGCGCAGTTTCACCGTCAGGCCTTTTGAAACAAATAGCAGCCCTCACAATTGTAAGAATTTAACACCCTATTAACATTTAAAGGCTTCAATTTCGGACTATATACCCTAAAATCGACATGTAGCTGTTCAACATACAGATTCCAATCAGCCTTAACAATTTCAGGCTTTCTATCTTTTGTCCAAAGGAGGACACTCTGATGCACAGTAGATGGTACAACTCCAACTCTGTGAATCCAGCCCTGGCCCAGTAAAGCATTATAACTTGCCCTCAAAGGCACCACCACGAAAACAGTGTTTCGCTCAGAAGACCCTGCCTTCATCCCCAAAATAGCCAGACCTTTAGCAGGAATAGAAGCACCACTAAAGTCTGTTACAGCAATGTTGGTGGGAACCAAATCATCAGGATGCTTACCAATTTTCATCAGCGTCTTTTTCGATAAGAGACTTATTGCTGCTCCACCATCAATTAAAACTTTATTTACTTTAATTCCACTCATAGTGGTAGTAATATGAAGTGGGTGAAGATGAGATTTTTGTTTTTACGAAGGCCTCAGAAAATACCCTGGTTTATCCTCATATCGGATGAAAGAAAAGGCTTCTTCAGGGTTGCCTTCATACTCACCCAAGTATTCAGTTGGAATAATTGAAATAGTTCCAACCATTTCATCATATCCCTCTTCGAAATACTCTTAATCCAAGTCAATATCTTTGTCTTTGTCAACACCTGGAGTATTAACTATCGCTTTGTCTTTGTCCAACTTCGCAGGGTAAGGAATACCCTTTGGGCATGTTTCTCCTTCAGATGGAAAGACTATTCGAGAATGCATCGAGGGCGTTGCCCTCTTTCCTTTACCAGGCTGAGTCTTCTTATTTTGGGGTTGATCCCGTTTTCCTCTACCCCTTGAGTACCCTCTGGCTCGGCCACGGTGGTAAGGATATTGGCCTCGAAGAGGTTCCCGATGTTTCCACTGTGGGTTCCGTCGGTATTGGGCATCTCGACTCTGGAATTCTCGACAATTTCGAATCCATTGAAGTCCTATAGCCTGAGAACGGCTCATCGGTGCGACAGCATTCTGCTGAGGAGCCTTGGAACTTTGTCCTTCCACTTGTCTAATTGGTTGCTTTTGACGAGCATGCTCATCTCTATGAGCCAATTCCTTTTTCATCCTTTTTTCTGAAAGATTGCTGCAGTCTCAGCATCGAACACAGCATTGCATCGAGGACACAGAGATACATCCAGATCTTTAAATTTTTTCTGCATAAGGAACTCCAATAATCCATCCTCTACACCAGGGTATACAGGTCGGACTTGTGACTCGAAATCACCTAGAGCCACGTCAAAATCATAAGACATTGCTACCATATTTACTCCAAAATATGGTTCAGCAAAACTAATCTTAGCATCGAAAGGATCAGTATCGACTTTCACCTCTTTCTTCCCATCATCAAACTTCAAATCTCCTTCCATAATGGCCTCCTGTATTAGGTCCCTGAAACGAATACAACTGTTAGTTGAATGACTGATTGCTTGGTGAAATTTACAATAAAATTTTCCTTTTAAATCTTTCACCAAAAGTAAATTTCTACTCTCAGGTAGAATTAACTGTTTATTTTTAAGCAACACATCGAAAATCTAATCAGATTTCGAAATATCAAAATTATATTTCTTTCCATTCTTCAGTTTTGAATCATTCAACTTTTTATTACTAGGGAGCTTTTTAAGTAAAGAACAAACATATGGAGGACCCTTCTTAAGTTCAGTCAAATCAACCTCCACTTCGAAATCGAACTCCTCTTCCGAGGATTCCATGGCCACATCAGCAACTTCTCCTTTTGAGTAAAAGATTTACTCTTTACCCTTTGTTCATTCTTATATTTTTCTTTTTCCTTCTTCATAAGTTCAACATGACGAAACCTTTCAGCCAAATGGGCCAAATAAGGTATATGCACATTAAGCAGTTTTTGACGCATATAGAATTCTAACCTCATAACTGCTATTTTCACCACTTCACTCTCAGGTAATGACACATAACACCTATTCCTAGCATTTTCGAAACGTATCATATAGTCATCAATGGTTTCACCATCTTCTCATTTCAAAGCTACTAGGTCGGTAACTGCTACATTCAACTCCCCTCGATAAAATTGAGCATGAAAATCAGTTTCCAATTGATTCCACGTCGTTATCGAATTTGGTCTGAGATTCGAAAACCAAGTAAACGCATTCTTCGTTAATGAAGAATGAAAAAACTTCATTTTCAAATTCTCATCATTGGCTAGATTTCCAATCTCGACCAAATATCGAGTGACATGTTCAGTAGTCGATTCTCCAACTTTCCCTGCAAATTTTATAATTATTTTTGGATTCTTCACCCCTCTTGGCACTTCAGCCATTTGAACAACTTGAAGGAAAGCAGACACAAAATGGGATCGGTTCATAAACCCAACGTTCAAACCAACTCGATTGAGTACATCTTTCACAATCTTTGTGACTTGATAACGTTCACCACCATGATTAGCACGTAATCGGGCTAAAACATCATCTGCATTTTGACCACGGAGAATTATCTGAGGATTCTCTCTGTTTAAAACATTGTTTTCATTTTGAAATATATTTTCGAAACCCTCATTATCCCCCCTTACATCATGCCTTTCGCCTTCATCATAATCAACAATTCGAGCAATCCGTTCAACTTGTCTCGCAAGACGTTTGAATTTTGATTTGTGATCAGCTATCATAGGATTTAGAATCGTAGTCATTTGTTGAGTCAATAAATTGACCAAATCATGATGACTTTCCTCTACATGTTGTTGAAATGCCGCCATAGAATTAGAGGCATTCGACGTAGAGCCCACATTATAATCACGAGAGAATTCTGAATGCTGTTATGGGTTTTAAGAATTATTTACTCCATTTACACTCCCAAAACGAACTGGAGGAACAAAACCACTCACTGGTGGAATATAACCGGAGGAAGGTCATAAGGAGGCCAACCAGTAGTTACTGGAGGTTGGACTGGTGGTAAGTTACCACGTGGAGGAATATTACGCCCATTATTTCCTGTTTGTACACTAGTAACTACTGTACTTTCACTTACAATGAAACCTTCTGAACGTGATGTAACGTCCGAAGATTGCATAGTTACTGGTATGCTGTCATTGGTGGACGGACCACCATTCACATTTGACACTTCATCATTCATGTGAATAATCATTCCACTTCTCAATTGCATACACCAAATAACATCAGAAATCGTTTGACACACTTCAGTTTAAAACTGTCCCACCAGGCGTGCCAATTTGTTTTGTCGATTTTTAGCAAATCGATGGTGGTTCGTTTCTAATGATCTGGGAGCGAAACTTACTCCTCTTTTGCAGGTACCAGTTTTTAGAAATCGAACTCGAATGCAGACTCAGAAATTCGCTGGGGATGTGAGTGTGCTTGAGTGTATTTTTGGAGAAAAGTTCCAATCCATGTGCCGTACTGCTTCCTGTTATTTATAGCCCTCTTTCCATAACTGGTCATTAAAGAATTTGTGCCCCTTTGTGTGAGGAGATTAAGGTAACCGTTCCCGCTCTTTTGTCCAAGAGCGTTACCATCGAAATCCTTAATTCAAAGATGGCCTTCGATCCCCACCATTTGTGTAACTGCTCGATTCTCCATTTGTGTAACTGCTCGATTTACTAAAGTATCGAAATCGAATCTATTGCCAAATAATTTTCATTTAATGCTTGCTCGTGTATCTCTTTTAGTTCCTGCTTCCATCTCGACACTTTACCAACTTTTCGAATTGGCTTAATCTTTTGAAAATAATTATTTCGACTAACAGGTTGTCTTCTCACTCTTCCACTCCTGCAAGAGCTTTAACAACAATGATATGAAATTCACGCCATTTCTGCGTCGAAATTGTGAACTAACATGGTTCGAACGTCTTCTCTTTCCATCTGATGATGAAGAGAATGAAGTGGCCAACACAACTTGGGCAAACCTCCTTGCTGTTCAGGTATTCCCAATTGGATTACCTCAATATAAGAAAGAACAGTTTAAGGTGACCCTTTATGCCCCCTACTGTGTTGCCAGACAGGCAGGCTTCTCTCAAGCTATCCCTTCCCTTGTTCCTTGAAATGACAAAGCTCTTTGTCATATCGAGCTCAACCCGAAACAACTACTCTCGTCTCCTTTACAAGTGTAGTTCATTTGTCACTAAATCTTTCGTTGAATGGTGGACCAAGTATTATTCCCAATACAGTCGCACTTTTGATGAGATAAAAAAAACTCCTCAATAAAAATTATTCAGGCTGTTGATGGCTCACCAAAAAAGGCCCCAAAAAGAAAAGTTGAAGCAACAGTGCAACACAAACAACCAAAAAAGAAGATTCGAAAAGTTTCGACCAAAGCTTCTAAAAAGGTAAGCCCTTGTTCGAACCCTTTTCTTCGAACTTTCATTATCATATTTATTCGAATCATAACTTGTACTAACATTTTCTACCTTCATTCAGATACAATCATCGAGTGAAAGTCCTTCTGATGAAAGTGAACAATCAACTCAAGCGGACCTCTTTGCTCCATCTAATGAATCGGATTCGGAGGATTCATCAGAAATTACTTCATTCCCACACCTCATTCGCAAGAAACCTTCTCAAGTATAATGTCATCAATTTGAAATTTTCTCTACTAAACTTGGAATTAATTTATCTGTAAACACCTCTTTCGAATCTCAGGTTGAAACAGTTACTCAGTCCATTCCTTCTTCCTCTGCTGCACTTGAACAAAACAAGCAAGGAAACCAGTCTGGATCAGAACCGCAAGAGTTTCATTTCTCTGCTCAAACAATTATCTCAGCAGAGCCTATTCAAATTATCCTTCCATCAACTGCTAAAACACCAACCTTAGTTGATCTGACTCAAGACCAACCTCCATCACTTCAAGTAATAACCATTTCTAATCCTCCTTCACCAATCAACACTGATTCACTTCTCCAGTCTTCCATTACACAGAACCTTGATTCACCCATTTGAGAAACCAGAGAAGTAACACCTCCTCCTCAAAAAACACCAAGTACAACAACAACAATTGAACTCTCTTCCTCACATGATCCTGAATCCTCGAAAGAGGCTCCAGACATCACCTCTGGACTCCCTGACGACGAGTTGGCTAAGCTAGTGGCTGTTTTGACAAGGATCACTCAAGAAGAGGAATTTCCTATCTCGAATCCAACAACTGAGGATCAACCCACATTGAGTCTTCCTTCAGATCTTAACCAACGCACTCTCGAACAATTAACCATCGTTCTTAGGCTATTGACAGATGCTCCCAAAGAATGGATTGATCATCCTGATTTGAATGCCTTCTTGTCTAACATTTTAAGTTCTTCCCTCGAATTTCAAGTTCCTCCTCAATTATCTTCTATAATAAAAAGGTTCACAAAGGTCTCAAACAACTCTACCATTATTTAAGATAGGTTGCAAGAAACCAGAGAGAGTAGCCAAACAGGATCGGAGGAGGTCAACACTACTCTCCGATCGATGAAAGAATCATACAAAGAATATGACTTGAGAATTGTCCAGGCTACTAGTACTCAAGCCTATTTCGACAGACGAGAAGAGGAACTTAAGAAAGAGCTGGCCAAAATTGAAAAAGAGTTGGCTAGAATCCGAGAAAAAAAAGTTAAATTAGCCAAGCTTTTTGTCCTTGTGCAGCAAAAGAAACAAGACATCTTCAAAGAGCTTTGCATAGTGGAAACCAAACAAGAGGAGATCAATAGAAGATTTGACAGGGCCCAAACCGAAGAGCATGAACAAATCGAGGCATACTCTGCTCTTGATGGTGAAAGAGTCCAACTTCACCTTCTTGCAGAGCTTTTGGCACCTTTCTTCTATGCATCGATATTGCTTTAAATACTTTCCGTTTATTAACTTAATCACACTTCCCGAATCAATATCTTTGATTCGATACGCATTCCTAGAATACAAATCGATCACTTGAAAATGTCCTTCCCAATTGGTAATATAACCTTTAACACCAACTCTCCTATATTAAAGCACTTTTCGTTTACTCGACGATTATAACTTTGATCAATGTTGTTCTTTTGGTAGACCATATTTTCAAGCGCTAAAATACGTTCTTGATTCAAATTACTCAACTCATCATACATTGCATTCCCGTAATCTTCAATCGGTATATCATCTTGCTTCATTATTCTTAATGTATTAAGATTAATTTCTAATGGAAATACTGCATCATGACCATACACCAACTTATACGGAGAGGTGTCGTTGAACCTCTAGGTGAGTTTTGATAAGCTCACAATACTTGGCTCAGTCTCATGCCAAGTTCGAGGTTTACGACCGATTTGCGTTTTAATCAAATTAATCAAATTTTATTTGCCACCTCAACTTAACCATTAGCCTGTGCATAATATGGAGTTGAAGTTACCATAGCAATATTCCTCGAAGCGGCAAATAAAATACTGATTTCGATATCTAATAATCTGGGTTGGTTCGATTTTTTGCAAATCTGGGTTGGTTTGATATCTAATAATCTGGAAGCGAAACCTACTCCTCTTGTGAATACCAGTTTTCGAAGTGCATCAAAATCTCTTTCAATTTGGATAAAGTAATAAAGAAAAATCTAAAAAGAAAAGCAAATAAATTTGAAAATGAAATGACTGAGAATAAATGAAATGACTTTAAAGAAAGTAGTAAATTGCCTTTGATAAGATCGAAGGACTTTGAAATCGAAATGAAAAGTACTGAATCTTAAAAGATGACAGAAATGATAAAATTGCTTGAAAGATAAATCTGCAAGAAAAATAAAGATTACAAGAAATTTAAATGAAAAGTAAAGACAATGGAAGGAATCCTACAGAAAAGAAAGCTCTAAGCAGACTCAGAAATTCGTGGGGGATGTGAGTGTGCTTGAATGATTTTCTGTATCAAAGTTCTGACATTTGTTCCTTCGAGTCTTCTCTTATTTATAAGAACATTCAACCAATCAAATTGAAGTGTAACTCCCACGTATATTAATTCATGAGTAACCGCTCCCGCTCTTTGGGTGCTGTATATAACTGCTACTAACTTCACTTGTCAACTTCCTCGTTTCTTCGATTGCCTCACTTTTTCTCAATGGATCCTGGTCTATCGAGATCCTCACTTCTGTCGATTAGCATTCCTCAATAGCTCCCATGAAGCTAGTCACTACCTCGAAGCTCACAACTTGTTTATTTTTGGCTAACAGTGTGCTAACAAAAATTTATGTAAAATTGATTTTATTTTAGAACTAGAGAATGCCATTAAATGTTAAATGACAAAAGTACTCCATTTTTCAAATATGGTTGTTCTTTACCATGTAGATTTTCCTCAACATGGTGATGTTAATGTAAAATTTGATTTCCTACAGGTGGCTCAGAATGCAGGGGGATGCCCATCACCTTTAACTGGAAAAGAGCCTGCTTGTTTTAATAAGCGTGGTAACTCAAAGGAAGGAATGTCTAAGAATGCTGCATTTCCAGACATAGACCAACCTAATACCAGAGCTGAAGACATAAATAAAGGCAGTGACATAAATATGCAAGATCAAGAAGATAACGTCATATCTGCATCAGGAACTAGAGAAATCGATGTGGATGCTCTAAACACTGATACAAGCAGTTCAGATACTAGTTCTGCAAAAGGAAAGAATTCTTTTGAGCATATGTATGATGGCAAGCTTTCAAAATTAAATGAGGATCGTAAAAAAGTTGCAGTTAAAGAAAATAAAGAGGATGAAAAGCTTGCCACTGTGCAGAAGAGGAAACGGAAGCGAAATATAATGAATGATAAACAGGTGGCATTGATTGAGAGTGCTCTCTTGGATAAGCCTGATATGCATCGAAATGCAGCTTCACTTCAATCATGGGCGGAAAAATTATGCTTTCATGTAGGTGAAATGCAACTAAACCCCGAGTAATATTTTGCTGACATTTTTGTTCTAAAACATTCCTGCATTATGTTTTACAGGGTTCTGAGGTTACACCTTCACAGCTTAAAAATTGGTGAGTCTCGTTTTACATAGCTTATAAGTTATAATATATTGTTAGTTGAGCTCTTCTCATTGTACATGTTCTTATGTAGCAATCCAGGATATTTAGCATTTGCCTCGGGGGTCATATAGGATACTTAACATTTTACATTATCATTTAGGTTTGATTGCCAAAATTAACTAGTATCTTCTTTAAGCTTTTATGTAAGCAATTTTTGGTGTCAAGAGTTTTTTTTTTTTTTCTGAACCTGGTCTATGATAGGGAAAATATAATATCTTGTTATTCTTTCAAACAGAACAACGAATTTATTTATTTATTCTTGGGGTGCTCAAAACCAAATATTTTTATTATAAAATCTCTTTATTAAACACGTTTTACTTTTATATTTTTTTTCCAGTCTACCATTTAATACATAAATATAGTATGATTTTAAAAATAATTGGAGAATCTTCCGAATATCAAGATTTTTATATATATAGAAAATTTTATATTAGTATCATTACATTAAAATTTTGATTGGTCCAGGAGCATCAATATATATCAAGTGCCTGCTTGTGCATCATAGATTGGTCCATTTATTCTCATCTGGTTTGATCCATACTGGAATTTTTGTCAATATCAGGTTGAACAATCGAAAAGCTAAATTAGCTCGAGCAGCTAAGGATGTTCGAGCGGCACCAGCTGCAAATGTTGACAATCCAATCTTAGACAAGCCAACAAAGCTAGTACTTGGATCCTTTAACTCACCTGACAGTCCAGGTGATGCCTTGGATACAAGAGATCACAGTCTCGCAAAAATAGCTTCCAGCGAGAATTCGGGGCCTTCAGTTGCCGGATTTGCTAGTACTGGTTCTCTGCAATTTGTTCCATGCAATGCAGGTCAAGTTGTGGTGATTGTAGATGCTGCAGGAGATGAGGCTGGTAAGGGAAAGGTGTTTCAGATGCATGGTAAGTGGTATGAGAAAAGTTTGGAGGAGTCATCAACCTGTGTTGTGGATGTTAGTGAGCTTAAGATTGATAAAGGGTTGCGATTACCTTACCCGTCAGTTGCCACTGGTAACACATTTGCGGAGGCCGAATTGAAGGTCGGTGTTATCAGAGTACAATGGGATTTGAACAGAGTTTTCAGCTTATGGTCGGAATGAGTTCATGATGCTTCGATGGCTGCAGCTATTACTTTGCTACCTGCTTCAGTCTGTTATCATTCTTCAAAGTTCAAACATTAATTGAAGGATAACGAACCAAACAGGGAGCGCCAATCTATTAGCTAAACGATGCTGGATATGTTTTTTGCCAACTTTGTTACTAGCATTTTATGGTCACCAAAATGATGCTTGTGGCATTTAATTGTGAATCAAGGTTCCTGTAATTGACTATTATACTGATTATAATTTTTTGTAGTACGATTATTCTTCGTAATAGTAAATTGCTAGTTATGGTATTAAGTGAATGATGAGCCTTGGAAATTGCCATAAACCCATCGTTGAATACTTGAATTCCATCCTACTCCTACACATTTCTCGAAAACTAAATAAAAACAACTTTGTGCAAACTCTGCACGTTTTTTCAATCTATAAACATTCTTTTGCCTTATAGTCAATCTATAATTAATCTCCCCTATGGAAAAAAGAGGGGACAATATCATTTTAATTCCTCTCTTGTTATGACAGTGATACCAAAATCCGGAATCAAGCTGTAGTTGGTGTTGTTCAGATTTCAAGTCAAAGCCACATCTGTATAATGAATTATCCATGAACCTTCAATGTTGAATGTGCAACTCTGACGCTACCTCATCACTTAAGAAAGCACAGGTGTCAGTTCAGCACAAGTTAACTTCATCTTAATCAAGGATTAACTTTCAAATTACTCGATTCTCCATTTTGAACAAGTGCTACAGATGAGGTTGTTTTTGGAGGTGGTTTCTTCATGAAGCTTTTCGCATAAAGGGATCCAAAGACAATGACCTGACAATGCAGTGGTATTAGAATGCTTCTCAAAAACACAATCATTAAGAACATGGTTGAATGGCAAAATTTAATGTGTAAACTTTTGGTGTCCGGAGAGGGTAAAAGTGAGTCTTACGGCTCCAATCCACTGTTCCAAGCTAAGAGGATGCGAAAACCACATGCATGAAAGCATAATGCTCACCAACTGCCAATATTAGGAAAAACGAAAATCGAATAAAATGTCGAGCAATATAAACATATACGATACTAGCGAAACTGAAGACTAGATTTCTGTGTGCAACGGTTACCTGTCTTGTGGTCATTATGGTAGCAAATGTTAGAGCACCAAAAGTGCGAATTGTGTAGGATATAAAAAATTGACTAGCCGTTGCAACCTATGACAACAATATAACAAATTCTTCAGTACAAGATGAAGAAAAGAAGTAACATTTAATCTTGTTTTATTTTCCCCCTTTTTCAAACAAAAGTATGTAACATTTGGGATTGTTATAGATTTGAAAAGGCTAAATTACAGTGACCTCTCCTATAGTTAAATTATACTACATACACCCACTCTCAATTTGTCAAATATTTGCTGACAACCTTCCAAAGGTAGTCATGTTTACAACAGTGTATGGAATATCACCTAATCAAATCTTAAGAGAGGACAGTGCAATTTACTCCTTACAAAATCTCATAGAAAAAAACAAACAGAGAAGTGAAAACAATTGTCATTGCAACATTATTCATATTTATAACAGAGGGAAGAACTTTGCTTACCGTTGAAAGCAATACTATGTCAAAGAAACAATCATGATGGTGATAAACAAACTCTATTGCTGGTATTAAATGTCCTTGCAAGATAAGACCTAAATTAAAATGTTCAGTGTCAAAAGAATGTATTTTCCACTGATGAAGCTGGAAAAGAACCAGAACGTAGCCTAAAGAATCAAAGGATGCTAAAATAAAAGCAACTTTCCAAAAACTCTACCTGTGAAGCTAAGAATACAAGAACACAATGTGGTATAAAATATCTGATTGTGTATCTCCATGTCATAGCCTTTAAACAGCTTATCCTGGAATGTGCTTGTGAAGCCATCAAACCTATTACACAAAAATTACAACTTAATTCAATGAGAGACTTGTAGATGAACCAAGTTGAAGGTAAATTCTTAAAATAATAAGTTAAAGTACAAAATTTTAAATGCATCAATTAGTGCATTCACGAGTTAAAAAGTTGCAAGTGTTTCAAAATAAGGTTTTTAATGTGCAAATTGAAACATCCAGTACAACTTAAATCAACAAGAAAAAAGTTCAAAATAAGGCTTTAAGTTCTGTAGTGATACCCAAGATAGCCAACCATTAAAAGAACGCCCCAAACCGTATTTTCCCTTCCTCTACTGTATGGACTTATTTCTGATCCTGCCTACAATGAAGACATGCAATAATGAATTTAACTTATTACATAATATTGCCACTGCTGATTAGTATCAGTAACTGCTTGATCAATCAAGTGTAAGAAAACAATATTTGATATGGTAATGCTTTCTATGGGTAACGTGGAAACAAAAAGGCAGTGTCAGTAGGCACATGTAAATATCAAGATATCAAAGAAATGTGACCTCAATTGTTCAATACCTCTCTCCCTTCTAGGTCCCATTACATATCAACATATTAAAGAAATGTGTGAACTTGTAATTGTCGAGATCGGGTCCTGCTGCCAACTATGTGTAGTCATTAGTCAACAACGATTGCAGAAAACATCAACACAAGCTTGAATATCACTTGGGACTTAGGAGAACTAGTTTAAGAATTCATTATAATGATAAAATTTTGCAAATGCAAGCCCTAGTTTATTTGCTTTGGTATGTCTAAGTAATCAAGAATGCCCTCTTTTTACGAATTAGTTTGGAACTTCAAGGACTTAGTGACAAAATAGTGGATATAGCGGCCTTCTTAGGACTGTCTACACCAGTTCAAGATAACTCAAGGGCCCTGCCATTCCTTTTGTTTCTGTCTAAAGGATAATAATATATTATCTCAAGCAACCTTCTTGTCATGTCCGGAATAAAACTAATCCTTTGCTATTAAAAGAAATAATAGGACCACCCACATGCAACATCAGTCACTGACCAAAACTAATATAGTAGTGGTGAACATTCATTGCGAGTTCTAACTTCTATGAAGAAAAGAATCACAAGACAGAAACCGAATTATTAGAAGGATATCAAAATAATTAGGGGTCAAAGATCCAATAATTACCGGATATAAGATAAATACTGAGCAGCCAAGGGTAACTAAAAAAGCCAGCATATAGTCAGGTCCCTGATATCTCTTCTGCATTATGAGTGTACCCCAAACCTGTTGAACACACAAATCGTGAAATACCCAATTCAACATGGCACAATAGTAGCTATATGATATCGGCAGAACTATTCGATCAATTAAAAAATTATGTTCAGCCAAATTTTCAGGATTTGTAAATAATTGCAGGACTGTGATGTCAAATAACAAATTCCTACTATCTAACCATATCTTTGACTTTTAGTATTCATGACTTTCTCATAATCAGAGCAACGAAAACAGCCACCAATGATGGCAATTGGACAGAGAGAAAGAAAATAGAGCATGAAATATTCAATATTTACCAACATATCATCAAATAAAAAAGTTGCAATCACTGAGAAAATGCAAAATGAGTTACAAATCCATCATACAAGACAAATACCAGAAGGTAAATCTGATGAATATAAAAATTAGCCAGTAATCAACACAAGAAATTGATATGATTGGGTACAGTGAAAGTTTGACCTACCATAACTGGTATCATTTTTGCACACTTTGCAAGAGTTTGAACAGGAAAGCTAACATACTTGAGGGCCTGGGTAAGAAATGTGCACATTCAAGAAAACACGATTAGCAACTAACTACCAGGCATCTTAGCAGCTTCTTATGAGATAACATGAACACAGAATACCTCATATTGACAAGTTGTAGTCAGTATATTTGATATTGAGACGAGACAATACTTATAAATGGGAGCAACAGGGTCCATTGTTTTTTTACTTGCCTGAAAGAAAGGTTGAAAATTATGAAACTGCAAATAATTGGGGGCTAAGCAAATGCATTCACAAGAAAATGTGTCAGAGCTGCATCTGTTGATTTTGTATATGACATTTACTTACCAACAAAGAACCAGCGGAAACAGCAGATGTCGTGATACGATTGCAGAAAACAAGAAAGAGTGAATACTTAAAGTACTCCTTTTCTGCCCCATATGGTATTCTCATGATCTTTTCCTGCAATAAAAAATATCTATAACTCATTTGATAAATGATGGGCTTGAGAGCGCTTTGATGTTAATATAGCATCGATTGGAGAAAACAAACAAACAAAAAAGAATTGTAGTCTAATGTGTAGGAATCTGTTCATACTACGTAGACTACAGCTACACTCACCCTCAGTAACCCTCAAATTACAAGGAAGTAAAAATACTAAAACCAAATGACTTAATCACTTGGCAACCCACTTATGTTGATTACTTATGCTACTCTTTCTCTTTTCTTCTTTCTACAACAATACTGAACCAATTCAAGTTTTGTATTCAAACACAATAGCAGCTATGATCTTCTGATTTACAAACCCCCGATTGTTAGCATATGCAAACTAATTACAGCTACCATTAAAGCCCAAATCTGATTCATTGGGGAAAAACATACCAACTTTTGAGAAAATAATTAACCTTAATCGGTTTCAAACTACCTCATTGAATTGGAACAATAATAATAATAAATCAAATTAACATAACCACGCAGTAAAAATGATTACTTCTTGCACGGATAAGGAGATCCTAGCGCTGTAAATCGTGCAAGATGGGGAAAGAAAAAGGAGAGAAAAAGGAGGGTTGATGGGAGAACCTGCAAGACGCCATAGGTGACAAGGGTAACCATGATACCAGAGACAGCAAACGTGCCCTTCCATAATTTGTTAGTGTCTCTGGAATCAGCTGAAATAGAAGAGCTTGATTCTTCCGCCATGGCCAAAGTCGGAGTGGGACTCGAACATAGAAGAGTGAGATAAGAATAGCGAATGTGGGACCCCCTCTAAGGTTGGGGATCAAACGGCATCCACTCCCTGCGTGGCACTGACACAGAAACTCAAAGTGAGTGAGGGAGAGAGAAAGAGAAAGAGAGAAAGAAAGCGAGTTTAGTTGGTTTCTGATTCGTTGTTTTCAGTTTGAGCTGAGAGAAAGGGAGATGAGAGAGATGGTGTTTGCAGAGCCTCAAGAGAGTCGCATTCCCCGGCAAAGTATTCTGCAATATTCAATCACATGCCACGTCACCATTCCACCATTGGATTTGGCAACAACATGGTACCTTTCCCTTTGCTAACTCTGACTTCCTCATGGGCCCATTTTGTCTCGTCAACCCTACTTACCTACCCACCATTGGGCCCCCTCTTGCCTACTGCTTCTTTTCTTCAAAGGCCCAACGGCCCACACTAATGCTTGCAACTTGGAAGATTGCTGCTCATTAGACTTCACTAATGTTGTCCACATGCTTGCTTACTTTGAAATTATCTACAATTTAGATATTATAAGAAGTGATTTTTTTAGCGTATAATATCTTTTCTTATATATTTTTTATTTTATTTAAAGGATATACGATAAAAAAAAACTATATATATTTTATAATTGTTGAACAATAAGTTTGAAAGATTAATTCCACATCAAAGACAAAAAGAAAAGAAAAGAAAAGTTTGAGAGAAGGGATTTATAAATTTGATATTTTAATAGAGAAATAGTCCTCAGTTAGTCATTAATATTTAAAAAAATAAAATAAAATATATTATTGAATTATTAAACTAAAAAAATTAAGTTAATGACTAAATATGATAAAAAATAATATATTCTGATAGTTTCTTAGAATTTTTTATTTTAATATTTTGAATTGGATGTAATATTTTATGTAACATAATTCATCTCATGTATGTGTTGTTTGATTCATAAATAAAAATAAAACATATTTTATAGCAAATTATTTATCTTTTTAAAATTTTTTTACAGCAAATAGATTATTCACTATTCCTGATCTATAAATATGAATAAGTGATTATAAATAATTTTTTTAACTACATGTTTAATGTGTCTTAAAAATATGTAGGTATTTCTCCTCTATTATTATGATGAACAAAAAAGACAACGGGGTGTGGTTTCTTATTAGTATTGAACAAGTTTAATCACCCGTGTCATGCACGTGATAAGATTGAAATTATAATTTTAAGTTGTTATGTTAAATTTTATTTTAATTATAATAATTTAATTAATAAAAAATAACTTGTATGCGTTATTTTTCTTTTCTTAATATAGTGTTAATTGTATTAACTATAAAATAGTTATTTAATCTACTTTTTTCAATAAATCAGGTATATATACTCAATATGACCATAAATAATCTAGTAGTACTTAAATCTACCAACAAAGTTTTATATATTGGTATACTGTGAAGTAAAAAAAATATTAAAATTAGCTCAAAATGAAGAACAAATTGATAGAGAATCCTAATGCAGAAAGTTTTGTAATAAACAATAAATAATTTAAACCTACTGAATAACAATTCAATGCTATCCTTTGATACCTGCAAAATATATACATGAAATAACATTGTATCAATGTTTGTATATAAAATTATATGATTAACGTAATTATAAAATTATTTGTCAAGAGAATAAAATTATACGAATTTTTATGATAATTTTAATATTCTCAAACTATTAATGTACAATAAGAATTCATCTATTAGTTCCTAGAATTTCTAAATTATTTTAAGTGATAGTAATAAATTTTAATAAATAAATAGATTTAGTAAGACATTTTGTTATTACCTTTTTATTATAGGCTCTCAAAAACTTCTCTATATATCACATTCATCGTGCAGTAATTTCCAAGTGTATTAACCCGTGTGATAAGATTAAAATTATAATTTTAAATTATTTTGTTAAGATTAATTTAAATTATAATAATTTGATTAATAAAAATATAACATGTTATGTATTATTTGTTTTTTATTAAGCTAGTGTTAAATATATTAACTCTAAATAGTTATTAATTAGTTTTAGTAATCTACTTTCTTCAATAAATCAAACATATATACTCAATGTGACCATAAATAACTTAATAATATTTAGACCCACCAACAAATTTTTATATGTTGTTTTACTGTCAAAAAAGAACATATCAAAATTAGCTCAAAATAAATAATAAATTATTAGAAAATTCTAATGCACAAAATTCTCTAATAAACAATGAATAATTTAAATCTACTAAAAAATAACTCAACACTTTTCTTTGATGCCTGCAAAATATATACCTAAAATAATATTATATCAATGTTAGTATACAGTTTTACAATCATCGACCGTATTTACTATACATGACTCCTTCTTAAAAGTTATTCTATACACGTGTGCAGTCGGAAGATAAATTACTGGACTTTATTTTATTTTTTTAAATTATTATAATTATGCATTATTCATTAATTGCTAATTGTAATATTGTAATATAATTATAATAAAGACATTTTTCTAAAATAAATTTAGAAGAGAGAATAGTACTTTCATTTTGGAGGGAAAATGAATTCATGAGGAATTGACAACTCACTTTTATTAGTTGATAATGTATTAAATATTGATTTTATATAATTATAATAAAAATATTTCTCTAAATTAGTATAATCATACATTATTCATTAAATGTTAATTGTAATATAATTATAATAAATATATTTTTTTAAAATAAATTTAGAAAAGAAAATAGTGATTTTATTTTAGAGAAAAAATAAATTTATGAGGAATTAACACCTCACTTTTATTAGTTGGAGAAAAAATCCAGTTTTAGTATATTTTGTCATTATTATACATTTTTCTCTAATCATATATTCACTATTTTCTTTTCTTTGTTTTAGCATTTTGAACCTGGGTTTAACTTCTCGTAGTTCTCACTTCTCAGTAATAGATGTAGTTAATAACTATTGAAATTTTTTGATTAATATAGGAGAAAAATATATTATTATATGATAAAACTAATATGAGTATATTTTATTATTAAATAAAAAAAGTTAATATAAAATAAAATTATACATAAAAAACAAAGAAAATAAAATTAAAATAGCAAAAGTGATAAAAAGATTATTTTTATAATTTTGTTTTGTCATTTTTATGTATAGAAGATTAGAAAATAGTAAATTTTTAACTAAATTAATTTATATTTGTTGTATTCAATTTAAATAAGTAATAAATTATCCTATTTTAATTTATTCCTTAAATTTATATATCATAAAAATTAAATCAAATAATTAATATACATAATTTTAAATTGTGTGATACTTAAATATCTATTCAAATTAATTAGTTGATATAATTAATTCATCATAATGAATTGACTTTAATGAGTTAAACAAAATAATACAGAAGCATGCTACGTTGATTCTATCATTAAAGGTAAAAATTCGATTTTTATATGATAGGATAGATAATATAATAGACGGTGAGAAAGAGAAAGATAAACATTTTAGATCCTAAGTTGTTTCATTTGAATGTTGCAATGTGGTATCACATTATTTTACTTATTCTACCCTATGGACCCTTTTGTGACTTTATTTCAGTATCAATAGAATTTCACTACCTTTGAGTACTAAATTAAAATTCAAAATGAAACTAAAAAAAAGTAAAGAGTATAAAATTATTGAGTTGAAAAACACTCTAAATAATAAAAAGCCAAATTAACTTTAATATTAAATTTATTAATACGATTTTAATTTTATATAATAGTTAGAAAATATATTAGTAAAAGCAAATGGAAGAATAGCTTTAATTAGTATTTGATAAAATATTCATTTAGAATAATTAAAAAATATAAAATTATGATATTATTAAAAATAATACATTTTTATGTTAAAAAAATATATTTAAATAAAATATTTATAAAATATAAAATTTAGAGTAACATAGCTTTATAAACATTAATCATTAATCAATTATGAACTAACATAAAATTATAATATAATTTATTTATGAAAAAATAATCAATAATTAATATTAATAAATATAAAAATCATCCAAACACTTTAATTAAAAGTATGAATGGTTAATTATTATTCATTATTAATAATATTTTGTTCATAAAAAACTGAAAATATAATTATTCAGATTTAGATTTTAGAAAAATAAACGTATAAGTAATAAATGATCTATTTGATCATGTATATTATAAATTAATGAATTAAACTAACTGATATAATGAATTATAATTAATTAATTGGTATAAATTATAATAAATTATATGATATTTAAAAAGAAAATAAAATGAATAAAAGAATAAAAAATAGAAGAATAGAAGACTACAATAAAATAAATTGAATGTAAGTTTTTTTTTTTACAAATTTTATATCACATCTGCTTCAATAATAATAAATAAAAATACATCAACTTAATATCTAAGAAAAAAGGATGAGATAAAATCATAACACAATTCTAAAATAAAAGCTTAAATTAAATCATAATATCATTGCACAACACAAACAAAAAGTAATTTCACACTACAATATACCACACAAATAAATAAATGACTTAAGCTTAATTATGAATTTTTTATTTATTTATGCAAATATGATAACACCATGGTCTATAAATGCTTAATGGATAACATATCATATATTGCTCTAAATGATGAGCACGGGAGTTGAAGAGTGTGTGCTGATTTGTGTTCATGATAGTTGCCTTCTTCTGACGGCGCCTCATAGGAAGAAAAATAATTGTTGTAAAAGCTACCCAATGAAAGAGTAATTGGTAAATGAATGATATTTTCTTCTAGCATATATGGTCTTTTATAGTGGTAAAATAAAAATGGAATGAATAAAATTTTGTATTTTTATATTAGAAATAGAATTTGATATTTATCCTAATAAAATTAAATAATTAATTAGTTATATTTAAATAAATTAAATAAATTAAATAAAAATATTTTTAAGAATTAATCAAATCAATTAGTCAATACAAATAATTAGTATAATTAATTTTATTTGATTTATTGAATTCAAAAAATAAATTAAAAAATAATTAATTGAATTAATTAGTTGATATAATTAATTTATTATAATTGATTGGATTTAATGAATTAAAAAAAATAAATAGAAAAACATAGAAGACAGTGATTTTTTTTAACTAAATTAATATATATTTATTGTATTTAATCAGCATAAGTAACAAATTATCTATGTTATTATATATCTTATTTAATCTTGCATGGCACGGATAATTATAAGTTATATTTTGATTTCTAATTATTTACGTACATAAATGATTAAAATATATAACATAAATATCATAATTATTATAATTCTATAATATAATTATAATTAACATATTTTATCATAATTAAATATTGATTTGATATAATTATAATGAAAATACTTTCCCAAAATAATATAATCTACTATTATTCATCCACTAATTATTTGGCAATTGTTACGGTGGATAACCGGAGATTAACTGAATGGATGGCGTTGGCTGGCCCAAATGTGTGAAGGAGAAGGTTTCCGTATGAATATGCAGCTCGGGAGACTCCGTCCGACTTGTGTTCGTGAGTGAATGGGGGGTGGTACTTGCAAAGACACTCCGATGCCTAAGTCAACAAGGGTGTTAGCAGGTCTAGAGAGTATTGGGCTTAGAGATACCTGAGGGGTGTCAGTGTATTTATAGTGGTGAGCCAATAACCACCGTTGGAGTAGTGCCGTATCTTTAGGGTGTTAACCGCCCCATTATCTTGGGGAAGTTAAGATATGACTTTATGAAGCGGTTAGAGAGATTTTAGGGGCGGTTACTCATTTGAATGAGTGTTTATCTGCCAGCTAATCTCATGTCCGACTTCTTTAGAGTAAGTCGTGGTTGATACCGACTTCTTACGTGAAGGTCGGTATTTAGCTAGGCTTAATCCTTCAGACTAGGCCTTTTATTTGGACCTGGGCCTTTGTCCTTGGGCCAGGGTATGAACAGTGCCCCTACTTGAGCCCAAAGTCTCTTTAGAGCTTGGGTTCAAGTATTTAACTCGGGTTCGTAGCCGACTTTCTTGGAGGAAACACGGATTTTTAAACCGACGTGATTTCCGCGACCTTTTGTTTCTGACAGTTACGTCAATTCAAGCGTCGTGTCCGTTGGGGAAGTATTTAGGGATTGAGGGCTTTGGTAACGGTGCAATCTCATTAATGACTGCTCCGCTTTTACCATTATGCCCCTTAGCATGTTTATAAATGCTTTCCCTCTCTTTCCTTTTTCCGTTTCTGCAATCTTTCAAACTTCTTCTTTCTTTGTTCGTGCTGCATTCTTGCTTTGAAGACTTCTACTTCATCCAACCCTTACTTTCGACTAAAGGTTAGCTTTTCTTCTTTCACGTCATGCCTTGTGTTTGCATGCTTTTGTTTTGTGGGTAGATAGGTTGGCCTGTAGATTTTGGCTTCGTATCTCCCCTCTTTAGGGACCTTGTTTTTTTATTTTCCTTTTCTTTTTTCTTTTTGTAGGTTTCTGTCACCTTTCATTATATAAAGAAAAAATGGCTTCTGTAGATATTCTTTCTCAGTGGGTTGATGTCACGGTCCTTGGGGAGGAACCCTTGGTCGACGCTGAGTTTATTACTCATCTTCGTACTCATCACAGGCTTTGTACTTCGGAGGAGGACGAGCCAAAATATGAGTTGATAACCCCGGGTCCGGAAGACCGAGTTTGTTTTGGGAGAGTCAATGAGGCGGCCCCTCATTTTTTCTTTATGTATGAATGTATGATCACCCGCTTGGGTGTTTTTCTTCCTTTTTCGGATTTTGAAATATCTGTTTTGCACCACTGTCGAGTTGCCCCTACTCAACTTCACCCCAATTCTTGGGGTTTTCTGAAGATTTATCAGTTTGTCAGTCACGCTTTGGACTTTCCGACCTCTTTGAGAATTTTCTTCTTTCTTTTCCATATGACTAAGCCCTTTAGTGGGCTAAACAACAAACAGCAATGGGTATCCTTCCGAGCCATACAAGGTCGGAGGATTTTCACTCTTTTTGACGAATCCTTCCATGACTTCAAAAATTATTTTTTCAAAGTGCAAGCTGTAGAAGGTCACCACCCCTTTTTTCTGGATGAGCATTCTTCCCCTCGCTTTCCCCTTTATTGGCTGGAGGCCTCCCCTTGTGAGAAGTATGGTCTAGATGACCTGGACGAGGTGGAGGCGGCCATTGTGGGGTTTTTCCGAGAAGCGTGGGGGAGGGCCCCATACTTGGATACTAGGAAATTCCTCCAGGGGACGCCGACCTTTGTTCGGTCGCAACTAGGTAGTAAATGCATTTCCTATTTCCGACTTGTTTCTGTCGACTTGAGTTTTTGCCGACTTGTAAATTTTGCTAATTATTTCTTTTGCAGATATGGCAAGGAAGAATGCTCAGGAATCTTACCAGAGAGTTCAGGAGGCTAAGGCAAAGTCTCGGGCCAGGGCCGGTGGTGCCAGGGCAATCGTCTCCCCTCCTCCTCCTCCTCCTCCTCCTCCTCAAAATGTGGGGACTCCCTCTCAGCCCATTGTGATTTCTTCTTCCAGCTTGTCCCGACCACTTCCTTCCGCCCGACTTCTTTCTGAGCCAGAGAAGTAGAAGCGTAAGACTTTAGAGTCTGGCTCTTCTTTTGATGGTAGGGTTAAGGCGGATGCTCTTGCATTCGTCCGAAAGAACATCTATCCTCATATAAGTATGGATGATGTTTCTGTTCGAAACCACCTCACCATCCTGGCTGAGGAGAGTTTTCGGGCGGCGGGTGTTTGTGGCAAGCTTTTGGATATCTTCGAGAAGACTCCCCTCAGCTCTTTGGGGGTAACCTCGAAGGTTGAAGAGTTGGAGGGGAGGCTTCTTGCTTACCAGGATCATGAGAGGGAGTTGAGGGAGGAGGTAGCTAAATTGAGGGAGGAGAGAGATAGCCTTCGGGAGAAGGAGAGCAAGCTGCGGGCCCAATGTACTATGGAGGCGAACTTGAGGAAGACAGCACAGGATAGTTACCAGAGTTTATTTCAGGATCTTGTGTCTGTGAGGAAGGATTTGCTGAATTCTCGGAATGCATACACCGAGTTGGAGGACTCTATTGCTGATGGTGCCGAAGAGTCTTGGAGAATTTTCCTGGAGCAAGTCAGAGTTATCGCTCCCGACTTGGATCTTTCTCCTTTACATCCTGATAAAGTCGTTATTGATGGTGCTATCGTGGATCCTCCTGTCCCCGTGGTTGTTTCCGAGTCAGAATTGAAGACTCGGGGGCAGAGGATTATTGAGTCCCCTCCTCGTCCTAAAGATGTTCCGAGCTCTTCAGTTATTCCTCCGACTTCCTCTTCAGCCTCTCTTCCTGGTCCCGGTGGCGCTCCTCCTGAGTCTGGTGGTGGTGGTGATCCGTCTACTCCTCTGCAGAAATGACTTTTTTTATGGCTATATGGGGGCTCGGCCTGTGAGTCCCCCCTTTTTTAAACTCATTTATATGTTTGTTTGGTGACGCTTGAACAATTTCTTTTGGCCTTTTAAGGCCGTAAACAAAATATTTCGGCAAGTGCCCTTTTGAATAAGGGTTTAGATTAACAAAATAAATACCTTTTTTTGGATAAGGGTTTAAGTTACCTTATGCGTGCATGCTTTTCTAATTTAAAACCCTCTTGATCTTTCTCTAAAAATCTTTCCTATTGGTTTGTCTTGTTTTTCCGAGCCTTTTTGTTTAAGGGCTTTTAGGCAGCCTTTAAACTTTCCTCAGGTTTTCCAATCTCTTTTTGTTATCCTTTATACTCGACTTTGCTTTAGTGAGTTTTTATGACTTAGGTTACTTTTGTGATGCGTTTTTTCTACTCGGGGTACTTCCGAGTTTATTTACTCGGGTTCCCATTTCGACTTATGAGTCGGATTGTTCCCGAGTTTCTACGATCAACTCATACAACCTCTTTACGCCGACTTGTACCTCGTTGTTTTATCCTGACGACCATCTAGGTCGGTTCATGGGATTTTCACGTTTTGTCGAGTTTAAGTCGGCGCGTTTCGTAGAAAGACTTAGAAAAATAAAGAAGGATATTATAAGAGATATTGTAAATGAAAAAGATCTTTATTAATTGGGGAGGTACCTTCTTGCTACGAAGGGTCTTGATAGCCTATTTTCCCTTAGCCTCTACTATGATGCCTCGTTAAAAACCCTTCTCCAGAAAAAAACCCTTTTGGGAAAAAATCATGAAGTTGGGAAAAGAGTACATCAGGGAGTAGAGTTCGCTTTTAACTGTAGTACCTTTTCATATTACAAGCATGCCACGACCTTGGTAGCTCAGTGTCGTTCAGGTCGGTTACTTTATAATAACCTTTTCCTAACACTTCCTTGATTTTGTATGGTCCCTTCCAATTTGCGGTGAGCTTTCCTTCTCCTGATTTGTTGACTCCAATGTCGTTTCTGATTAGGACCAAGTCATCCGAGGCAAATGTTCTTCGAATGACTTTCTTGTTGTACCTGGTAGTCATCCTTTGTTTCAATGCCGCTTCTCTTATCTGGGCACCTTCTCGGACTTCGGGGAGCAAGTCGAGCTCCTCTTTGTGTCCTCGTATATTTCCGACCTCGTCATGGAGAATTACCCTTGGGCTTTGCTCATTGATATCTATTGGAATCATGGCTTCTACACCATGGACTAGTCGGAAAGGTGTTTCTCCTGTGGGGGATTGGGGGGTTGTCCTATAAGCCCATAGCACCTGAGGGAGCTCTTCAGCCCAAGCTCCCTTTGCTTCTTGCAATCTCTTCTTTAGCCCTGCCAGTATGACTTTGTTGGCTGCCTCGGCTTGCCCGTTGGCTTGTGGGTGCTCCACCGAGGTGAACTGATGTTTGATTTTCATACTGGCTACTAAGCTTCTGAAGGTGGTGTCGGTGAATTGGGTTCCATTGTTTGTAGTAATGGAATAAGGTATCCCATATCTTGTGATGATATTTTTGTAGAGGAACCTGCGACTTCTTTGAGCGGTGATAGTGGCTAATGGTTCTGCTTCTATCCACTTTGTGAAGTAATCTATTCCCACGATCAAGTATTTGACTTGTCCTGGCGCTTGGGGAAAAGGACCTAACAAATCCATTCCCCATTTTGCAAAAGGCCATGGAGAAGTGATACTGATGAGCTCTTCTGGTGGAGCTACGTGGAAATTTGCGTGCATCTGACATTGTTGGCATTTTTTCACAAATTCTGTGGCATCTCTCTGCAAGGTCGGCCAATAGAATCCTGCTCGGATTACTTTCCTGGCGAGCGACCTTGCTCCGAGATGGTTTCCGCAGATCCCACTATGTACTTTCTCCAACACCTCGGCGGTTCTTGAGGTCGGTACGCACTTTAACAATGGTGTTGATATCCCTCTTCTGTAGAGGACATTTCTCACCAAGGTGTAATGTTGTGCTTCCCTTCGGATCTTTTTAGCTTCTTTCTCCTCCTTAGGGAGGATGTCGAATTTCAGGTATTCGACTAAGGGATTCATCCATCCGAGGTTTAAACCGACTACCTCAAGTACTTCTTGCTTATCTTCTGTTTTTGCTACCGAGGGCTCTTGGAGGGTTTCTTGAATCAGGCTTCTGTTGTTTCCTCCTGGTTTGGTACTTGCTAACTTGGATAGGGCATCCGCTCTGCTGTTTAGATCCCGAGTTATGTGTTTGATCTCGGTTTCTGCAAAGCGCCCAAGGTGCTCCAGGGTTTTTTCCAAGTACCTCTTCATATTAGGGTCCTTTGCCTGATATTCTCCGCTTATTTGGGAGGTCACCACCTGTGAGTCGCTGTATATCATTACTTTTGTAGCACCGACTTCTTCTGCCAACTTTAGTCCGGCTATTAAGGCTTCATATTCTGCCTGATTGTTTGAAGCCGGAAATTGAAATTTTAAGGAAACCTCTATCTGGGTTCCTCTTTCATCTACTAATATTATGCCTGCGCCACTCCCTGTTTTGTTGGAGGATCCGTCTACATAGAGTTCCCATGTAGTCGGCTTTTCCTCTTGGTCCCCTGCGTATTCTGCTACGAAGTCGGCGAGGCATTGAGCTTTAATTGCTGTCCGAGTTTCATATTCTCAGATCAAACTCGGAGAGCTCTATTGCCCATTGAACCATTCTCCCTGCAACATCCGTCTTTTGGAGGATTTGCTTCATGGATTGGTTTGTACGGACTCTTATTGTGTGAGCTTGAAAGTAAGGTCGTAGCCTTCGTGAGGCTATTACTAAGGAGTAGGCAAACTTTTCTAGTTTGTGGTATCTTAGTTCAGGGCCTTGTAGGACCTTACTGATGAAGTAGACTGGGTGTTGTCCGACCTCGTCTTCTTTTATCAGGGTTGACGAGACAGCCCTGTTTGCTACGGATAAGTACAGAACGAGGTCTTTTCCTGGTACTGGTCGGGTTAAGATAGGAGGTTGGCTTAAAAACTTTTTGAACTCTTGGAACGCCTCCTCACATTCCGGAGTCCAATCGAATTGGCATCCCTTTCTTAATAAGGAAAATAGTGGAAGGGATTTTAGTGCCGATCTTGCCAAAAATCTGGAGAGGGCTGCAAGTCGGCCATTGAGCTGCTGGACTTCTCTCAAACAAGTCGGACTTTTCATTTCTAGGATGACTCTACATTTATTGGGATTGGCCTCAATCCCTCTTTGTGTTAGCATAAATCCTAGAAATTTTCCTGCCTCCACCGCGAAGGCGCATTTTGCAGGATTTAGTCTCATCCCATGCAGCCTTATGGTGTCAAAGACTTGTGAGAGGTCGGATAAGAGGTCGACTTCCTTCTTGGTTTTCACTAGCATGTCGTCGACGTATACTTCCATTAGGGTCCCCAGGTGAGGGGAAAACACTTTATTCATCAACCTTTGATATGTGGCTCCTGCATTCTTTAATCCGAATGGCATGACCACGTAGCAATAATTAGCTCTGGGTGTGATGAACGATGTTTTCTCCTGGTCGGGCTCATACATCGGGATTTGATTATATCCCGAGTAGGCGTCCATGAATGACAAGTATTGGTACCCCGAGTTGGAGTCCACTAGGGTATCAATACTTGGTAGGGGATAAGGGTCTTTAGGACATGCCTTATTTAGGTCGGTATAGTCGACGCACATTCTCCATTTACCATTCTGTTTTTTGACTAGCACTACATTGGCTAGCCATGTTGGGTACTTGACCTCTCTAATAAAGCCGGCTTCCAGGAGCGCCTGTACCTGCTCTTCTACTATTAGGGCTCGTTCTGTGCCGAGCTTGCGTCTTCTTTGTTGTATAGGTCGGGATCCTGGGTAAACCGAGAGCTTGTGGGACATGAGCTCGGGATCAATCCCAGGCATGTCGGAAGCCTTCCAAGCGAAGAGGTCGGAATTATCTCTTAGGAGTTCAGCCAGCCCTTGTTTTAGAGTTTCCCCTAGGTTGGCTCCTATATAAGTGTTTTTTCCTTCCTCTTTACCGACCTGTATCTCCTCGGTCTTTCCTCCCGGCTGTGGTCGCAGCTCTTCTCTGGCCCTTGCGCCACCGAGCTCTATTGTGTGAACTTCTCTGCCTCTTCCTCTCAGATTTAGGCTTTCGTTGTAGCATTTTCTCGCTAATTTTTTATCTCCCCTTACCGTTGCTATTCCCGCTGAGGTCGGGAATTTCATGCAGAGGTGGGGAGTGGATACCACTGTTCCGAGGCGATTAAGGGTAGTTCTGCCGATTAAGGCATTATAAGCTGACCCTTCATCAATGACTATGAAGTCTATACTCAGAGTCTTTGATTTTTTCCCTTTTCCAAAAGTGGTGTGAAGGGGCAAAAATCCTAGTGGTTTTATTGGCGTGTCCCCTAACCCGTATAGGGTGTCGGGATAGGCTCTTAACTCTTTCTCGTCTAACCCTAGCTTGTCGAAAGCGGGCTTGAAAAGGATGTCCGCCGAGCTTCCTTGGTCTACTAGGGTTCTGTGGAGATGGGCATTGGCTAGGATCATAGTTATTACCACTGGATCGTCATGCCCAGGGATTATTCCTTGCCCATCTTCTTTTGTGAACGAAATAGTAGGAAGGTCGGGTGACTCTTCCCCGACTTGGTAGACTCTTTTGAGATGTCTTTTGCGAGAGGATTTAGTAAGCCCCCCTCCCGCAAATCCTCCTGAGATCATATGGATATGTCTCTCTGGAGTCTGCGGTAGTGGGTCTCTTCTATCCATATCATCTCGCTTTCTCTTTCCATGACTGTCCGACCTTTCTATGAGATATCTATCAAGCCGACCTTCTCTAGCCAACTTTTCTATCACATTTTTGAGGTCGTAGCAATCGTTTGTGGAGTGACCATATATTTTATGGTACTCGCAGTAATCGCTGCGGCTCCCCCCTTTTTTATTTTTAATGGGTCTAGGGGGTGGCAGTCTTTCAGTGTTGCAGATTTCTCTGTATACGTCCACTATAGAAACTTTCAGGGGAGTATAAGAGTGATATTTCCTTGGCCTCTCGAGACCGAGTTCTTCCTTTTTCTTGGCTTCCCTTTCCCTCTCTTTAGTTGAGGGAGGGGGTCCAGGCCGCCAACTCAGGTCTCTTAACTTGGCATTTTCTTCCATATTGATGTACTTTTTAGCTCTTTCTTGTACATCACTTAGAGAAACGGGGTGCCTTTTAGATATGGACTGTGAGAAGGGACCTTCTCTGAGCCCGTTGACTAACCCCATTATGACTGCCTCTGTGGGCAGGTCTTGAATCTCCAAACATGCTTTGTTGAATCTTTCCATATAGGTTCGTAAAGATTCTCCGACCTCCTGTTTTATTCCCAGGAGGCTCGGTGCATGTTTCACCTTGTCTTTCTGAATTGAAAACCTCATCAAAAACTTCCTTGAGAGGTCTTCAAAGCTAGTAACCGACCTCGGGGGGAGGCTATCGAACCACTTCATCGCTGCTTTCGATAAAGTGGTCGGGAAGGCCTTGCATCGTGTGGCGTCGGAAGCATCAGCTAGATACATCCGACTTTTGAAATTGCTCAGATGATGCTTTGGATCCGTAGTTCCATCGTAGAGGTCCATATCAGGGCTTTTGAAGTTCCTCGGAACTTTAGCCCTCATTATGTCCTCGCTAAAGGGATCCTCCCCCCCAATGGTGGCTCTTCCTGTTCGTCACGGGAGTTGCGATTTTTGAGGGAGGATTCTAGCTTTAAGAGTTTTCTTTCTAACTCTTTTCGCCGTTCCATCTCCTCTTTTAGGTACTTTTCAGTTTCCTTTTGCCGCTCCCGCTCTTGTTCTAACTGTTCCAGGCGGCTGTGGACTAACCCCATGAGTTCAGTTACATGGGGCGGTCCTCCTTTTTCTGATTCGCGCCCTTCTGAGGAATTTACCTTCGGGTTCTTTACTCCGGAGGTGCCATCTCTATGCTGATTATCAATTTCCTGGTGGAGGGCGAGGTCCACATCGTTATTATTCGTGTCCAGATTCTCTTGTTCAGAATCTGTTTCCACATGGCCCTCTTCGTGGGATCTGTCCGCCATCAATGGATGATCTCTCGGGTCCCCGGCAACGGCGCCAATGTTACGTTGGGTAACCGGAGATTAACTGAATGGATGGCGTTGGCTGGCCCAAATGTGTGAAGGAGAAGGTTTCCGTATGAGTATGCAGCTCGGGAGACTCCGTCCGACTTGTGTTCGTGAGTGAATGGGGGGTGGTACCTGCAAAGACACTCCGATGCCTAAGTCAGCAAGGGTGTTAGCAGGTCTAGAGAGTATTGGGCTTAGAGATACCTGAGGGGTGTCAGTGTATTTATAGTGGTGAGCCAATAACCACCGTTGGAGTAGTGCCGTATCTTTAGGGTGTTAACCGCCCCATTATCTTGGGGAAGTTAAGATATGACTTTATGAAGCGGTTAGAGAGATTTTAGGGGCGGTTACTCATTTGAATGAGTGTTTATCTGCCAGCTAATCTCATGTCCGACTTCTTTAGAGTAAGTCGTGGTTGATACCGACTTCTTACGTGAAGGTCGGTATTTAGCTAGGCTTAATCCTTCAGACTAGGCCTTTTATTTGGACCTGGGCCTTTGTCCTTGGGCCAGGGTATGAACAGCAATAAACCTTAATAAGATTTTTTACATCTCCGCTATGGGAAATAACTACTTAGATATACCAAATAATATGTAACATATTACTACCTGTATAAGTTAAGGCACAAACACATGATTTAATTAAGGTGATTGAAACTTTCACCAAACAGAATATGACCTCAATCGAATAAAAAAGGATACTCGATTTTGCATTAATTAGCTAGTCGAAGAAATAACATACTCATTTATTATTCATGTTTCATTATATTTTTTAAATAATATATAGAAAATATATATCTTGTGCATAAAAATGTGACTATTAGTAATTTTATTAATAAACATTTTTTTAAACTATTACTAATTTCAATTTTAATATAAAATCTGAGAAAATAATTTCGCTTGCCATAAATAATATACTAAAACTGTTAGTATATTATCTTCTATATGGTTAATTGAATTTATCAATGATTTTTTCGTGTAAATCGTTATTACCCAGTTTTTAGTAACTACTTAATATACAAAATTTGAAATTGGAAATTGTTATTACTAATTCAATTAACTGGTTAATTGAGTAATAATTGTCAAATTATTAAGGTGCAAAATCATTGATTTACTCAATAAATTTCCATATATTATTTATATTTCAAGTAATAACTTGAAATTATATTATTTACCCAGTTAATAATACTATTATTAATAATTATTTTTTGCATTAATTTTTAAATCAATTATTAAATAATTATTTTTGTTAAGATAATTGTTTATAAATTATTTCAAATTATATTTTGTTAAGATATAATTATTTAGATTATTACTGATGGCACATGTATAATTTCATTTTATACCAATTAATTAATTATAATTATATGACACGGGTGTAATTTCAATTTTATCCATCGATTATTGGCAAATAAATTTTATTCCAATTATAAAAAAAAAATCTGTTTTTATTAGCAAATAAATTATCTTTAGGTCAACGATTTAATATATGTATAAGTTAATTTTTTGTCAAATATAATGAAAATACAAATAAAGAAATAAAGAATAAAAATAAACTTAATAATATCTGACACTACTTCATTTTATTAAATTATTTAAAAATAGCAAAATTCACAAAAAATAATCGTAATATATAAATTGAGACAATAATTTAAAATTCTATAATTATAATTTAATCAAATACTAATAGTAAAACCAAATTACCTAAACAATATTGAACATATTCTAGTCCTTAGTCACGTATAGTGTAGAATCATTCTTATAACGACAACCAACTGAAATAACATCGTAAGTTTCAATATTTAGAATTCGTGCAAAATCAGACCATCTTCTTGTTAGATAAGCTTCATCATCCCCTATCCATGCAATGTGGCAAGATATAGAATTATCACACCGAGAAACCAAACTAACTCTTATTCCCCTCAATGGCATTGTATGCATGCAAAAGAAAGCTAGTAATTTCTGAAAAAATTAAAATATGTTAAAAAGTTATTCTAATAATTAACAGTTTAAACTAAGAAAATTTAAATATATTACCAATCATTGAAATTGCATATCTGCATCTGTCACGAATTTAGCAAAACTGAACTGAAAATGAGGGAATTCAATTTCATTATGTGCTCCACTTCAAAAATTTTCGGGCAGATATAAAAAGCATGGAGGGGATGGAACTTGAACTTGCCCTATAAAGTTTCGCGAATGCAATTCCTCAATCAAAAATCAAGCTCCTCCTAAGAAATCTAACTTTAACCACATTCCATTGGGTTGGTCATAATAGGTGAGTAGATCCAACCATCCTTCGGTAAAGTAGAGACTATTGCCTCTTCTTTGAACGCTTACATCCATGTAGTTGGAACCCGAATCAGTGAAGACAACTCGATGAGGTATTTCATGGATGTGATGCATTATAAATGATTGTGGCAAAAAAAATCGAACTGGAACATTAGACGATAAGAATAACTTAGAGTAACAACAAATAAAAAATTATCAAAAGAATAATATAATAGAATGAGTATATGATATTATAAAAAATTATAAATTGTACTTAAAAGGATCAACTTCAATAAAAAACGAAGAATACATTCTTATTCTATGAAGTAGTAAAAAAAAACACTAAATATAAAATTATGAATTGACTCTCAAATTTAGATTCATGTATCACAGGAAAACACTATATATAGACTTTAGTAAAACAAAAATAAATATGTAAATTATCTATTATTAAGGTAATTTTTTAATAATGCATTAAATTTTGATTTGATACCATTATAATGAAGATATGTTTCTAAATTAGTATAATTATATATTATTCATTAAATATTAATTATAATATAATTATATTAAAGATATTTTTTTATAAAATAATTTAGAAAAATTATTTGATATACGTGAATCGGGTAACAAAGATTTATTATTATTATTATTATTATTATTATTATTATTATTACTATTATTGATATTATTATTATCATTAAAATTATTAAAAGTATTTTTAATTGATAATTGATAAGTAGTTTAATAGTGCATTAAATATTGATTTGATATAATTATAATGAAGATATGTTGCTAAATTAGTATAATTATATATTATTCATTTAGTATTAATTACAATATAATTACAATAAAATAATTTAGAATAGAAAAAAATTTTATTCGCTTTGGAGAGAAAATGGAGGCATGAGAGATCGACACGTCACCTTTAGTAGTTGGGGGAAAACCCAGTTTTAGTATATTAAGTAGATGATTGATAAAAGCACAAGTTGAAAATGTTAGTTGGATAATATAGTTCCGTTTGGAACACATCCATAACTAGAGGTCCACATTTTTTTTATATATGTATATATAATTTTTCTATATATTATTATGCATGGCGAAACAAGAGCACTAATCTGTGTATTTTTAAAGTCACAGAACAGAGTCTATGGACTCAGCTTCATTCTTCCCTCATCCTTTGATTTGCCACGTCATCACCAGCTCAAGGTATGTGTGTCACTATTTTTTCTTGATTAATATGCTGAGTTCAAAGTTGAAATAAGCTTGACTATTATGCTTGATTATTTTGCAGCTTGCAACAACGATCATATAGCAGCCATCATAATAATCACAGTGGGAGATTTGGCATATGGAGGAACAACAGGTTGTTGAATTCAGCTTCTTGTGCTATTGGATATGACTTCTTTGATGAAGATGGTAACTTGAAAAGGAACAATGAAAATGGGTCCCTCTTAGGTGATGCTTCAAAACAGTTTTCCTCGTCTTCTTCTTCTTCTTCAGCACCATTTGGAACATTGAACGCTGAAATAACACAGGAAACTACTGATTTCTTTGTGAGTGATGCTGAAGGTGATCCAGATTGTCCCTCTAAGGGTTACTCTTCCATTGAGCAAGCACTTAATGCACTTCGCCAAGGAAAGGTAACAGATTTATATCAAGTGTTATGTTTAATGTTCTTAATCTAACTCATTCAATTTTTTTTCTATTAGTTTGTGATTGTGGTAGATGATGAAAATGGTGATGTTGAAGGAAACCTTGTAATGGCAGCATCTCTGACTAGTACCAAGGATATAGCCTTTTTGATTAGGCATGGATCAGGGATTGTTTCTGTTGGCATGAAACAAGAGGATCTTCAAAGACTCAACCTTCCTCTCATGTCACCAGAAACTGAAGATGAAGATTCTTCAGCCCCAACCTTTACTATCACAGTGGTAAAGTGTTTTCATAGTCTTATAGGCCTAATTCTACTTTGCAAACCATAACATTATGCTTTTCAATAAAGGAATGTTGTTTTCACCTGAGTAGGATGCAAAATTTGGAACTTCAACAGGCGTATCGGCCGCGGACAGAGCGAAAACAGTTCTTGCTCTATCATCTCCAGAGTCTAACTCAGAAGATTTTAGAAAGCCAGGTCATGTGTTTCCCTTGAAGTACAGAAATGGTGGGGTTCTAAGGAGAGCAGGTCACACTGAGGCTTCAGTTGATCTGGTTTCACTTGCTGGATTGCCACCAGTTTCTGTTCTTTCAGCTCTTGTTAATGATGAGGATGGTTCCATGTCTTCTTTGCCCACTCTAACAAACTTAGCATTGGAATACAACTTTCCTATTGTCTCCATCACTGATTTGATAAGGTAAGATATAGAGGCATCATTTAGCCTTATCTAAACCCAGTTAATTTTTTAACTAATCTCATCTCAAGGTACCGGAGAAAGCGCGAAGAATTGGTTGTAAGAACTTGTGTTTCAAGGTTGCCTACGAAATGGGGTGATTTTGAAGCATATTGCTACAGCTCAAAGTTAGATGGAACTGAACATGTGGCTGTTGTGAAGGTAAGAAACTTGATTGAAGATGTTGAATATATATAGTTAGAAACTGAGTGATTAAGTAAACACAGGGAGAGATAGGAGATGGACAAGATGTGCTAGTGAGAGTGCATTCAGAATGTTTAACTGGTGACATATTTGGATCAGCTCGGTGTGACTGTGGAAACCAACTAGATTTGGCAATGCAGTTAATAGAAGAAGCAGGAAGAGGAGTAGTTGTGTATCTTAGAGGTCATGAAGGAAGAGGCATTGGACTTGGTCACAAACTTAAAGCCTATAATTTACAGGACCAAGGACATGACACTGTCCAAGCCAACATTGAACTTGGTTTAGCCGTTGATGCTCGTGAGTATGGGATTGGAGCCCAGGTCAGGTCCATCATTCACTTTTCTTGTTTCGATACTGATATCTAAAACCATGAAAAGCTTATTGAATACCATGGGAAAAAAAATGTGCAGATTCTGAGAGACATAGGAGTTCGAACTATGCGGCTAATGACTAACAACCCAGCCAAGTTTGTTGGTCTAAAAGGGTATGGTTTGGCAGTCATAGGGCGTGTTCCTGTGTTGACACCAATCACAGAGGAAAACAAGCGCTACCTCGAAACTAAAAGGATAAAGATGGGTCATGTTTATGCCTCTGATTTACAAGGATCATTACCTGGATTCAACCATGATTCAACTGTAAATAAACAAGACTCACAAGAGAATACATAGTATAGTCTACACTCTACACAAAATTTATTGCAACAAAAGATGTCTTTTATGCCATTGTTACAAAATTGTTTCAAAGGTGTCACCCCCAACAATAAATTATTCATGGCATTCATCTCTCATGATTGTATACATTGTATTACTCAAATAAACACATTTTTCATTGATAGACATATATATTTTTTTTCAAAAATAATGCAACAGTTTGCTACTTAGTATTTCTAAATTTATTCCCATCATTGTTAAGCTACGATAACCTCGCAAAAAAGTATGCAACATATTCACAAAAGAAAAGTATATAAAACCAAAAGGTTATCAGCCAAAAATTAAACAAAATCATATTAATTTATATTAATAATTAATTTTAAATTTTTTAAATCCAAAATTTAAAAAATCAAAAATTGATTAACTAAACCTAATTAAAACCTATAAAAACCTTCCTTTTCTCTCTTACATTAATCTACCCACCTTTAACAATCACATACACAGATCTCTCTCTCACCATCAGGCCCTCTCCGCCTCCCCACCGCAACCCACTCCTCCGATCGCTTCCGCTTCTAGTCGAAACTGTCTTTACTAGATCGGGAGCTTGTGAACCTTATGTTCGGACTCGGGTTCGAGTCTCAGAGTTTCCGCGCGTCAGCGCACGTGACTTCCCCCTCGAAACCGGCGTCAACAACGACAGGAACAGGCGCGTCGAGACCGAGTAGCTCCGGCATAAGCCTGAGGCCGATTGTGCTATCTAAGGAGGCGACGGAGGCCATCAATGATGAGCCGGTTTGTCCGAGGCCATTCAGTTTTGACTTTGAGCATCCAACATGAACTGAAGAGGATGTCAAGGAGCTCATATGGAGAGAATCTGTCAAGTTCAATATAAATCCACCTTCTCACTAATTGATTTATGTTACCACATAAATACCATCATCATCATATGTAGATGATTTGCTAGGGACAACAAACTTCTCTTCCTTTGTAATTTTAGACTTAAATGTCACCAACCAGGTTATAAACAAAATTTCTTGTGGATGTTACAAGCATTTAAACAAAAATATAAAAAAATTCATTTAATATGAAAAAAAAACATCCTAATACTTAACAAAAGAAATATCTAATTATATTTTAGTAAAAATAATTAAATATCTATAAAATTTAAAAAAATATAAAATTTTTAAAGAACATCCATTTAGTATGAAAAATATATAAAAGAACATCCATTTAGTATGAAAAAGAAACATTCTGATACTTAGCAGAAGAAACATCCATATATATTAATTCGTAGAAATTTTGGATTCACCAAAAATATTTTGGCTGGTTTTTTGCTAATACCCTTTTAGTTCCCTAGTATTACTCATACACAAATACAAGAGGGGAAGATATAGAGAGAAAAGGATCGACTTATGTCTTATTAGATGAAAATAAATATATATAAAAGGGTAAATTATTGAATTAGTCCCTAAGCGACATAATCCTGTTTTGGTCCTTAAATTTATAAGAATAAGTTCGATAATCTGGAGAATAAATACAAGCTCCAAAGATACAAAATCAACAGTAGATGTATCAATATATTTATTTATCATTCTTCTTGTAATTTAAATGAAATATTTTTTATAGAACTAAGGAGATGATAAATAAATATATTGATGCATCTACAGTTGATTTTATACCTTTGAAACTTGTACTTGTTCTCCATTTGACCTTGTTATTATACTGAACATTTCGTTAATTATTTAACTTTAATCTCATGGTGAAACTATATTGAAATAAATTTTTTTAGATTCAAATAGGATACTTTTAATCTTAAAGACCAAAATTACAAAATTAAAATGTCATTTTTGTCTTTTTTTTTACCATCCACACCATTTAAGTTTAATTGTTTTTTTTTTTGTCATGTGAAAATTATTGTAATACAGCCAGGAGATTGATTGCTAATGTCATCCTATTTTAGCACTTTGTGAATGAGAAAAGCAAAAGAGTAATCAACCATTCATGATTCATCTCCTACAATTGTAAGAATAAAGCCTCCCACAATTTTATAAGAGAAAAGAAAGTAACATTTGATTGAATTCATCATCATCATCATTTCTGTTTAAATATTTTTTTCTCCGGAAAAAAATAATGACGCTTCTTCATTTTTTTTTTCTTGGTCTAGCTTTTTGGTCAAGCATTGTCTTCTTTTCGGTCCCAACCATTGTCTATTATTGGATTTGGGCAATTAGACCCAATTTTTTGGACTGTTTATACCATTATATGGGCTAAGACCATAGTTCATGAGTAAAGCCCAAAGTAGCCCAAACAAAATTGGCCCAATAAAAAATAAACCAGAAATGGGGTAGTGGATCCTCGTATAAGAGTCGGGTGGTTCTTCTTCTTCTTCTTCTTCTTCTTCTTCCCCGATTCAAACCCTAGCTACTACTTGCAGGTGCGTCTCACCTTGCCGCACACCATAACCTATTCTGTGCTTTGTTGAACATCTCTCACTGAAACTTAACTTCATTTTCTTCTTTACTTTCAGGGTTTCACCACAGGTAAGGTTCGTTCATCTTCCGCAGAACGATGGCCCCAGCTAAAGGTATTTTCTTCGTCACCATTACTTTCTCTTGTGCAATCAATATTCTTATTTCGTACCGAATTGACGCTATAGATTTGTGCCTTGCTGCTTCTTTTTTCAAAATGCAATATTTTGGGGGAAATGAAATGAGCTGTATCCAACTGTAGGGAATCATATTTACCCCTTTCTATCGTAGATTTTAACCTTGGAGCATTACTTCAAATTGCATATTTACAATGAAATTATAACTAGAAATTGTTTGGTGGCAACTATGATTGAAGTTTTAGTGACAAAGAATACTCTGTTGCGTTAATTTGGGTCCTACATTATGCTGTATTATCAGGTGGTTACCCTCATAAAGTTACATTGAGGCTTTTAGTTTAAGTGGAGATTTAGATTAAGAATGTTACAATGGGTTGATAACTCTGTTTTATATGCAGTTGATAGTTCAAAGAAGGCTGATCCAAAGGCTCAGGCCTTGAAAACTGCTAAGGCAGTGAAGTCAGGTGCTACCTTTAAGAAGAAGGCCAAGAAGATCAGAACAAAGGTCACATTCCATCGCCCTAAGACTTTGAAGAAGGATAGGAACCCCAAATACCCCCGCATTAGTGCCCCACCAAGGAACAAGCTTGACCATTATCAAATTCTGAAATACCCTCTCACAACCGAGTCGGCAATGAAGAAGATTGAAGACAACAACACTTTGGTTTTCATTGTTGACTTGCGTGCTGACAAGAAGAAGATCAAAGACGCAGTGAAGAAAATGTATGACATCCAGGCCAAGAAAGTGAACACTTTGATCAGGTGAGCCTTTATGCAGTCATTGGTAATTTGAAATTTGTTTATAATCAAATCACCTATCTTCATACAAATTTATGTGTATTACTTTGTTGTAGGCCTGATGGAACCAAGAAGGCTTATGTTAGGTTGACACCTGATTATGATGCCTTGGATGTAGCAAACAAGATTGGAATCATCTAAGGTGTTTCCTGGCTTTACCCGGATCACTTTTTATTTAGATATTAGTTATGGTGGTAATTGATGGATACTATTGAAACAAGACCTAGTTCTAAATTTTGCTGCTTGTTATTTGGTGTATTTTGTTTCAGTTTGAATTAAGTTACTCTTGTTACAATATCAATTCCGATGAGTAAATGAGCAGGGATCATTTTCCAATTTTCGATATATTTTATTCTACACATCTTATTATAAGAAGTTTGCTACCCTCGTCATATCATTCTTGCGAGTTGTGACTATGATATGTAAATTTATTTTCTAAGGGTTAAAAAAACACTTAAATTAAAATGTAAAAAATATAAATTGAGTTGTCACATGTTGGGCAAAAGTAGAGTTTGGATTGGATTAACCATGATTTAAAGATTAGTATGTTTATCGTAAATATATGAAGGTTGGAATACATATGTTTATTTTGTTGTATTGAGCAACAATGAGTCAAGGAGTAGGCTCTGATACCATGGCAAGAGGCTCACAACACTGATAAACAAACAAACAAATCCGAATGGTTTGAGTACCTGGAGCCATCCAAATCAAGGAGGCTGGCTAGTGGTTAGAGAGTGTGTGGTCTACTTGCCCAGCTTTGTATGACCTCGGACCGAACGGATCGGATTAGTTCATCGCTGTCTCGGGAAAAGTCTTCCCTCCTCAGAGTTTCCAGCAATGGATACGAAGACACTGAATACCCGGCGATAGCATCTTCAACATGATGGACTTGGGACCTGCAAAGTGGGCAATTGGAATGAGACTGAAACCATGCATCTATGCAAGAAACATGGAAAGCATGAGCACATTGAGGAAGCAGCTTAAGCTTCTCCCCTTTTTCAAATTCCCCGAGACAAATGACACAATCTGCGTTAATAGACTTGTGGTCTCCCACATTTTCGAACTCCGACACCGGAAGAGAACTTATGACGGAGCTGTCTAAGCCGTCGCTTTGTAGAGAAGAGATATCAGGGAAGGACTCAATGACAACTTGATGATGCTGCAGATCATTAGGGGAGCTTGAAGGGTTAACTTCCGAGGAGGAAGGACACCTAATGAGAAAACGGTATGCTTTCAAGAAGACACACAAGAGAATGTCGGAGAAATTGACTACAAGGAAAAGAGTACAGCAGCCTATAAATAAACAAAGTACTTCCCTATCCTTCCCTTCCATCACACATTTTAATGGAGAGATTACTAACAATTGATGAGTTTGTAAAGGCCTTCAATTGAACTTAATACAGAATTTAAGTAAAATGTGGGAGATAATGTCTAAGTACCATGTGTGGACATATAATGTGGGAGATAATTTTCAGGATCTAATAACTCGCCTTGTCTTAGTTGATTTCACCGTTTTAAAATGTTGTTTTCCAACATTGTTATTTCCGTATACTACTTTGATATAACTCCAAGTAAAAAGTTTGAAACTAAAGTAATAATATATATCAAAATAAAAGTCTCCATAAACTCAAAGGTTCAGAGTGGGACTACATTATATCAAAAGCCTTGGTATGCCATTTACACCAATCGTTTCTAAATTCCATTTACAGAAAAAGAGTCACTAAATCAAATCCTTTGTCTCACAACCCTTGACGGGGCACACTTCATGACTCCAGAAACATTTGAAGTCAACGGCAACACATTGTTCCAAGAACCACCACCACCGAAGTTGAGAACAGAGGAAGGTGAATTCCAAGAACAAGTGTTTGTTGTTGTTGCAAAGGAATCAAGTCCCTTGACTGCAAGTGGTGGAACCTTGATGTCCTGCAATGGCGGCGGGTTTCGAAACGTGGGAAGAGGCCCCGCCGGAATGAGGGACCGGAGCAATGGACCTGCGTCCACCACAGCATCAAGAAGCTTCCCCTGCTGCGGCAACACTTTCCCCTTGGCGAGACACTCAATCAATGCATCTGCAGGATCAAGATCAGGCTTCTCATATAAGAAACAACCAGAGTCAACAACGTTGTTAACGTTCATGTTTGAGAATTCTGGTGATGAAGAAACAGCATCAACGGGAGAAGAAACACGTGAGAGGCTGTTTGATTCTGTGATGCTTGAGTTTGCTTTAGTGCTGTTAGCAATGGCGGCAAGTGATACGAGGTTGTTGTTCTTGCTGTTGCTGTTGTTTTCAACACAAAAACCCTTCATCATTTTCAGTGCTTTCATCATCTTCTGAAGCTGGTTTCTCGCTTCGTCTCTCTCTTTTTGTGCCGTGTTCAAAAGGTTCGTCAGTTCCACGTTCTCGATTCTTAAAGTCTCGAGTTCGATTCTTGTTAGGCTCAGCTTTTGTCTCAACTCATCAGCACTCTGCAAAAGAAGAACAAAAATGGAACTTCAATTCACAAACAATTAAGAAATCTTCTTTTGCTTGCATTAATTAACTGAATAAAAAAGGAAATAATAAACTTGGTTTTATTTGGAAACAGCGGTAATATGGGTATTTACTATTTATAGTTTGAAAATCATAATACATAAAATAAGGGTCAAAGATAAATAGTTTCTTCTTTCAGAAGCAAAAAATATATTTTTTAAAAAAAATATGAGAAATGAATCAAGAAACACAAAATTAAGGAAAAATTATAGGCTCAAAATATTGTGAGTCACAATCATGCATATAAATGACAATTTTTTCAACAAAACAAGCTGTGCAAGAAACAAAATGCAGAAAGAACTAAACTATACTCGATTCTCAACAAAATTATTTATTCTTGAGAGTGAAACTAACCAAATAAACAAAGCCTCCGATAACACAAAGGGTTTGTTTTAGTGAGTTTTTAAAAAAAAAATCTTTTTTTGAATTAATTTTTTTTAAAGATCTTATAGAAAAGTAAAAGTAATTTTATGTTTGGATATCTCATACAAAAAGATCTTTTTATTTATCAATTATATTTGAGTATAACAATATAAAAGTATTTTTTTATTTATTTATTACATAAAAAGCATCTTTTTTTAAAGAAAAAAAGATCTTTTAAAAATTACAATTTCTAAAAAAAGATGTTTTTTTGATTTTTCTAGTATTTTTATTTTTACTCCTAGAAATTTGTCAAACACACTAAAAAATAAAAAAAAATCTTTTTTATTAAAAAAATATTTTTTTTATCAAAATAATGGTACACAAACAAATACAAAAAAAACAAAAATGAAAATGCAAGTGATTAAAGGAAAAAAGAGGTTAGTTATAATGTGTAGTGAGTGAATGATAGTGAAAAATGAGAAGGAAAATGAGTAGTGATTAATGACCAACCTCGTGATGGGAATTGAATATGGAACCTAAGGGGTCTTCCATGTTGTGTTGCAAAAAGCCAAGGAAGAGAAATAATGGAAAAAAAAAAAACAAATAGTGAGTGAAGAAGACTTGGGAGGATTAGAGGATTGGATATTAGGTGTTATTTATAGAGAGAATTAACGCACACAAAGACAAGACACAAGAGTAGAGGGAGAACGTGGTGTGGTCCAAGATTCAAAGTCCTATATCCTCCAATAAATGACAATTAAATTAGATAGTGTCCAAAAGCTTTTATACAAAAAAAAAAAGATTAAATAGTTTCCTTTTTTTTTTCTATTACCCGATTTCTAAAATCCCAAAATTCTCCCACTCTTTCAGGACCCTTGTCCCTTCCTTCCTATTGGTTTTGTCCTTATGATCCCTTGATTTAATTTTCGCTTTGTTTTCTTATGTATAATTCATTTTATTTGTTTATCAAAAGGTAAACGCCATTTTGTTTTTAAATTAAAAAGAGTTGAGTTCAGTCGGTGCGGCTTAACTATGGACTATAGGGTCTATTATTTACTTTGATGCGGCTATTGTTATTTTTACGTGAATGCCCCTAGGCCTTTGATAGAGTGCTTAACTGCTTATTTGGGTCGATTTATCTTTAAATTAGTTTTGAGTTACCAAGTTTTTAGTAGAAGGATTCCTTTAAAGAGATTGTGAACATTTTATTCAGACAAAAAACAAAAGTAGGTATTTGATTTTTGATAGGCAGATATTTAAGTATTTAAAAATTTAAAAATATATTTAAGTTTTTTATTTTTTTTAATTTAAATATATCGATTTTTTATATTCATTTAGGTCTATCAGATTTAATGAAAAAATAAACGTCACTCTCATTATACTGATTTGATTGATACGAATACACACGTAAGAGAATTTTTAAAATGGGACAAATTAGACTTAGAGATCGATGTATCCAAATTTTAAAAAGGTCATAAATTTAAATGTATTTTTAAATTTTTGGAGACTTAAATATCCGCTAACCAAAAAGTCAGGATAGATTTATCACTTTTTCTTTTATTCATAACATGTACTTGTTGACGGATAAATCTAGAACGAGCACAATAATTTTGTGCGTATTAGATGTACCACATTCATGTAAACTATCAGATTTTATTAAATAAAAATTAAAGACTAATATAAAAGAAGAGTATTGATGACTCCTAATAAATACAGAATATCCTAATATATAAATAAATATTTTTTAATATACAATACTTTAAATAATAATATAATCTTTTACTTTTAAATAGAGAAAATGACCATCACAAAAACAAATAGAGTAAATGACAAATAGGTTATTGATCTTTTTATTTCCAGACATACATTTAGTACTCAAAATTTGAAAATACATCTAAATTCTGACTTTTTTAAAATTTAGACAAATTAATCCTTCATGTTCACTTCGGTCTGTCAAATGTGATTCTCATTGTACGGACCTGATTGATATGAATGGATTCGTAAGAGAATTTTTAAAATTAGACAAATTAAACTCAAAAATCAATATATCCAAATTTTAAAGAAAGGTTAAAAATTTAAATATCCTCAACAACTTAAATATTCGCAAACCAAAACATTAGAAATTGGCTTATTCTTTTTTTTAATAGTCTAATCTAATTATCTATCTAAGTAACTATTTTTGTTAAAAATATTATTATATAATATAATTTTTTTCAGTATTTTTCTTAATATTAATACTCTATCTATTATTCAAAATTTACTAGCTATATCATATATGTTGTTTTTTATTTCTTAATCATGAATAGTATAGTCAAATTTATTAGGCAATATATATCCTTGCCATTTTTAGAAGGTTAATTATTATGTTTACATATATAAGAGTAAGGAGTAAATGTCATGACATTTAAAGTATCTCCAATATTTTATTTTATTTTGAGTTTTACAAGATGTAGAATAAGTATTATAAGATTTGATTTAAAATTTAACGTAAAATTTATTACTCTAATATATAATTTTATTTCAATTTAAATTATTTTTAATTATTTCAAATTAATTTAATTAAATTTTAAAAATTTAACTAAACTGAAAAATAAAATTACAAAACTAATAATTATATATCATATATAAAAGATATTATACACTAATAAAAATAAATTTTAAAACATTATCTAGTTAAACATAATAAAAAATAGAGTAAAATTAATAAAAACCTGCATTGAATCCATTTTTCTATTAGATTGATAAGAAAATTATAAATAATAGAGTAATAGAAAACAGAGCACAACTGAATATTTTAATTTTTTTATTTTATTTTATTTTACCAAAGATAAGAGACTCGAACACATAACCTTTTAAATGAGTATAGAAAGATTATGTCATTTGAACTATAATAATTTATTGTCAAGTGAATACATTTTATTTGTTTGAGTAAATTTTGATTACAATATTACAATAAAACAATGTTACAATAATACTATTAGTATTTATTTAACGGATTTAAAACAGGTAACAATATTTTACTCTTCTTTCTTTTAAGTGATACGATATTTTTTTATTAATACCAGTATCATTTTAAAAATAATATCCAATATAAATTTTAATTTTATATCAATTCATTTATAGTAACACTCAAAATGGATTTCATTAGGATTGCTCTGAGCTTCATATACAAATATAGTAAGATTTATATTGCAAATGTTGTAAGATAGAATTTTATGGCCTAATAAATGATTGAGTAATATAATGTTACATGTTTAACAAAATTTTTTTTTATTAATATCTGGCTAATATATTTTTTATTTTTTATGGTATTTTTTAGTCCAACAAATCAAAAACTAATTTACTGTAAATTTAAATTTTATTTAAGAGATTGCTGCATGTACAAAACGATATTTGAATTTTTAGTACTTGTTTAAACAGACTAGTAAACTAATCACTAAACTAATCTAAATTGGTTCGAACACTTTATATTTTAAATACTAAATTTTAAATTCTAAATATTAAATTTTAATTCTTGATAGTATAATAATAAAGTGGTGATTGATACTAATATTAGTCCTTAATATTTTTTTAAATTATATATTTTCCATTTGTTTGTAAGACAAAAATCTTCTACTAACTTCTACCAAAGGCACCACAAAGAGTAAGGGTAGCTTTGTTGATATTTATTGGAGAGATATTCATACTTTTTAAAAGTATAATTTGACAAATAAAAGAACTTGTAAACTTGTACTTTTGATTCTTAAAAGAAAGTTAGGGGTACTTTTCATTGTCCAAATCTATAATGGAATGCTAATAAGAATGTATTGTTCCCCATCTTAGACGATATATCGAAGGAACTTATTTCACTAGTCGTCCATAAAATATGACGTGATGAAACATTGGATTGTTCAATATTAATCCATTGCCAGATATTATTCCTGTACCCAGTACTATTTGAGAAAGTATAATATGTATATATTTGTAATTCTGAGTTTCAGTTAAAAGGAGGACAAATCTAAAATCACAAGTAGTTAAGATTATCGTTTAGAAAAGAAAGCATGGCATACGACACATGGTGCTTAAAATAAAAGTCACACTTTTCAATACAATGAATCTGGCTTGCGGCCGCTCACAATAACATGCATTTATGCGTGTGCATACATCTATAATCAACCTTAAATACTTTTGATCGGTCAATTATTTTATTTTATACCTCTTCTCGCAATTCGGTTACACATAAAATAAGTTAGCCAACTAAATTATTTAATTTTATTGCGCTCTTCTTTTTCTCATCATCATAGTATAAAACTATAAATAGAAGGTTGATCGATGAAGTTAACCACCCTTCGCTTCATTAGCTTCCTAATTAAAGGATAATTTTAAATTACGAACTAGACTTCTCATCGTTCAATACGATGTGTATATAAACAAGCAATTGCTTCCAAATGAAAAATGAAAGAAAATAATAATAGAAAAAAAAGGTGTAGCTTGCAATAATGGTGGAGAAAATTATTGTAAATGTTTAAACCCAATTTAATTACGGTCATAGTCATAGGAGACGAGGAATTGCAGCTAAATGTTTGTGGTAAAGCATGCAAACCTATGTGCTATGGTTGTGGTTGTGAATGTTTCTAGGGGCAGTGTTGTAATTGTATTTGTCTAAGTTGGAAGAATGGTCCAATAAAGTGGAGACCACTTGGGCTTTTACCTCCACTCTTCTCTAACGGGTAACGACTTTACCTGTCGACCCAATCATGCATGCTTGCTTCGCTATTTCTTAATTTGATGTTTTATATAAGATAATAAATGTTATATATCTATATGAGTATGAATAACGAAATACTAAAAAAAAAAAGATAAAATACTATTACCATAGTACGTCGTGACCGACACGTGTTACAAGTTGGATGGAATATTTGCCTCCACCCTTGATTTTCTGTTTAGTTTTGTTTATTTTGAGTTCACATACAAATGCATGTATTAGGAGACTTTGCACAATAGCCAAGGCTTTTGTCCTTTGTTACATCATAGCTTTAACAAGTTAGCTTACATATGATATAATATAGTCCTGTCCATATTGTTCTTGTTGAGTTTGGCCGGTGTATAGCTCGTCCATCGATAAATGTTTTTAAACTTTTCGTCGGGATGAGTTATACGTCGGCAAGGAGAGAACAAGGGGATGGGTACCTGCAAAAAACACTTCGACGCTCAAGTCAGTAAGTGTTTAAGAGGTATATAATAATTCTATGAATATAGAATGTAAGACATGAAATGAAAATTATCATGTGTTATATTGTGCTTATAATAATTCTATGAATATAGAATGTATTATTAAAATTAGATATAGAATGTTCTTTTTATAGGCATAAAATTGATGAATAAAATTGATGTTATGACCGTTTGGTCATTAAGATAGAAATGATGGTCATTAAATCGGTAATGAAGGTGTCAGTTACAAGCAAAAGAATGAATGATAGTTAACGCCGAATTATAACTCATAATACATAATAAAGACTGAGTTATAAGGTGACGGATCACATATCAACATAGATTATACTATTGGTAATACAATTTATTTTTATTTATTTGAGGATTAAATTATGAGAGTTATTTAAATAAAAATATTTAAAATATTTTTATAAATATTTTTTGTTAATTAAAATTTAATATATATATATAATTAATTAAATTGTATTATTTTTGTTAAAATTAGATAAAATAAATTAATTTAGCTAAATAATTAATAAATTAAATTTTAAATTGATTTATATTAATATTTTTTTATAGAAAATAACTATAATAATTTTGTTATACAAATAATTAAAATACTTTTATATATATATTTTAATCATTTTTTATAATATAAATTTAAAATATAATATATTAATTTAGACTAATTTAAAATATAATATACTAATTTTTTAATTAAATTAATGTATTTAATCTAATTTTAATAAAAATAATATAATTTAATTAATTATATATATTAATTTTTTATTTTTTAAAAATATTTTTAAAAAAATATTTTAAATATGTTTATTTGAATAACTCCCATAAATTAATTGGTATGTAGGAGGTTGTGTTTATCATGATAATAGGGTGGGGTGGCACATGGGCGTTAGGTACAAATCATGTGGGGCCCGTAATGGGACACGCCTCGAATACCCATTGGCTGTTATTACATGACACGTGGCCGCAATGCACATGCAATTGCATATACAGTCCATGCATGCTACGCAACTCATTGACCTCCATCAATGGAAGCTTATTTTGGCTTGCCGTCATTGGCAAAATACAAAGACCGTTACCGTAGCTGCAGAAACCAAATCAAGAATAGTAGTCTAGTTGGGTTTGCACTGTATAGTGGATGCTCTTCCATGATGCAAAAGTTCAAATTAAAGAGAGAGATATGCATATATATCTGTGTCTATCCAACTTGCACCTTGTGCTCTCTCCACCTAGCTAGCTTAGCTACTATATACCTTAACTTACATATACTTGCATTTCAGAAAGGGAAAGTAAGAGGAGTCAATGAAATATTTATACAATGTGTATAATAGAGGTTTATGGAGTATTAGAGATATAATTATTAGTGTTACATTTTTCATCGGCTGAAACTTTTGGGATGAGTGGTATCATGACATGGTATTAAAACGCCTTGTACTCGAATGGTTATTCTAAATAGTGTAAGAAATATTTATTTCATAACTCAATAGCCAGTACAAATAGTCCATTGTCTCTCTAGCGAGATCCTTTCAGAAATGCTTAACACGTGCCCTATGGTACAAATGAAGCTTCATTTCACATTTTTCATACATCCACTCTTAATTATTATCTTTTCTTTTTATTTTCTTTCCTAATTTTCTAGTAGTACAGTCCACGTGTAGTAGATATATAAAAATATTATTTATATATTAAAATCAGTTATTATATATATTTTATATTAATAATTTACTTTAGTGACTTGATTTTATTTTTGTATACAATGTGAGTTCTATATGTAGCTAAGATGTTATGATGATGCCAACAACCAATCATAAACAGTAAGCCGATATATGCATGCATGGTGCGATTCTCTCAGTAATGAAGCGATTATTACTTTTAACATTGGATCCTGAAAAGGTAAAATTGATAACTGATTTAAACACGCGGTCAAAAATGAATGATCTTTGCAAAAAGCAAGCGTCCATACTCCATCTTATTTATTTATTTTTATATGCGAAAAAGGTAGTTGGAGTTTGGTTTGACTCAACAGTATATAACAAATTAAAGCAGGAAAATAAAAAAGCTAAAAACATAAAAGCTTCAGAGGTAGTCCAAATCTAAATGTTTGAACAGCATATATATATAATCAAGCAGGAATGAAAAGGGTTTATCTGAGATGTATATGTTGGTACATTATAGTTAGGGAGGCAAAGTTGGTGAATGGGTAGGTTTGTGACGGCAGAAAAAAAAGAAACACCACACACGTCAATTATATATTCTCTTCCCTTCTCATGAAGCAATTTACTGAATAATTTAGTTTGAAAACTACTATTTGAAAAAAAGAAAAAGAGCTATTAAATTTTCTTAAGGGAAAATCATAATTTAGAGTCAATAATGCATTTATATTAGAAAGGCACATCTATATATTTTGAAATAATCTAGAAGATAAAGGACCAAATAATGATAATGACCTAGGCCCGTAAAAGAAATGAAGCAAGCAAGGTTAGTGGAATATATATAATGAAGGCACTAATTGGAATAATAGTCAAACCATGCATTCAACGAGAGCAAAGCAACATGCACTATTATTGTAATGATTTTAGCTAGGAGCTGAGTTAGTCAAGAGAAAACCGTGTTGTCTCATGATTGAAGAAAGGGAATAATATGTATTTATGTACTAATAAGTAATAAGCTAAGCGCTCCAACAATAATCATTCCAATAGCTTGGGCTTCTTGTGAAAAGGTAATGAAGATGGAATCAAGGGAACAAAATGAAGGGAACCTTTTACATTTAAATATCTCCTTGAAGTAACATTTTGAATGAATAATGATTATATTCTTGGTATGGTAAAAACGTGGAACTGAGATGTAACTTAAAATTAACTAAATAATGAAATCATGATAAACTAGTGTATTCTTACTTTCTAGGTGGTATTGTATATAATATTCCAAAAACATATATATCTGTACCACCGACAATTATATACAAATATAAATATCTACATATATAGCTCGTGATCCACTTATCATCACCATATAAATATCTTCTAGTCATGCTTTTCGTATCTATGGACGTTGTGCTTGATACATAAATATATAAAACGATAACGACAGAGGGAAAGCTTAGCTTAAATTCAAAACTTTCCAACAAGAAGTTTGAACAAATCAAATAATTAGAAATTCCTAATTTTTTATATATAATTCTTTATATTTAAAACTGAAAATATGAAAAATTGCCGTTCAAAGAATAATATCATATATGAGGCAGGAATGAGTTGAGCTAAAACCTTATTTATTTCAAATTTCAAGTGGAGAATCATTCAGTGATATTGAATTACTAACAAACAGATTGTTATTACAAAGTTAGGATATTGGTAAAGTGAAAAAATGAAAATTCAATCACTTTTGAATCAAGATAGAACAACTCATACATGATAAAAATTACAAATTCAATCGTAATTAATTACTCATATTATCTTTTCACTTTTTTTTTTTCACATCAGATCCAATTTTTAGTGTGACTTTTTTTGGGTCCAGGAGTGTAATTTTTGTAGATGCCCTACAATAACCAAGTTAAATATTTTAACTAAGATTGGGCCTCGTTAACTGGGCAAAGTAATGGGCCTCATTTATTAGGCCCACTTTCTTTTCTTTCTTGTTAAATGGGCTTCTAATTCCGACGACCAAAAAAAATGAAGGCGTGGTATATATATGCGTGTCTGCGAGAAAGGGAGAGAGAAGCTCAAGAGAAAGAGAAAGAGAAAGAGTAAGAGAGAAGGGAGTTAGCTGCGGCGGAGAAAAATGCGTCTTTTCGATCCATGGCCTGTGTTCTTCAAGCGCGAATTCAAGCGCAACTGGCCCTTCCTCGTTGGATTTGCCACCAGCGGGTTCATTGTAACCAAATTCTCTCTCAGTCTTACTGGTACTAACTCCTCCTTTCTTCTTAAATCATTTTCTTTTTAATAATTTGTTGAATTTCATCTTTGAATTTTGTTCTTAATCTAATTGATTGTCCCTTCGATTTCGCAGAGGAGGATGCCAAAAAATCGCCATTCGTTCAGCAGCACAGGAGGTAATTCTCCACCCTCCAAACCCTAACTTTCCTTTTAACGTATTTTGGCCTTTTTTTGGGTATAGATTTGCTTCTCGCGATTCCGATTGTGGGAAAAATTTCGAATCATTTTAGTTTGAATACACATGATTCGTGCAATGTCTGATTCCCCGGTGTTGTAGATCGCATCTTTTAGATTCTTAAACTATGATTTGGTTCCCCACCCCTCCCCCCTTTCTTTTTTTCGCTGCATAGTTTGTTCAAGCAGTTGATTAGAACAGAAGTATAGCTTTCATTTCTCAATTGTTGACCATGGTAGCAATGCAATGCTAAAATCTGCAAGCTCATTTTCTACTTTCTTTGTTGCTCCCGTTTCTATTTAGTCCTCATCTAAGGGTGACAAAATAGTGAAAATACTACACGCCCATTATAATCCAATCTAATTAACCATTGGATTAATATTAATTGCTCAAGAATTAAACAAATGGATCGGTTACTTTTATTTATTGTGTTGGTTCTGGATGGGTTTGCCCGTGCATTCTTCATCCCTAGCCCATAGCTCTAGTCTCTCATCTTTTATTTGGTTAATGTGTCTTCCAAGGGGGTGTGATGGCATTCAAAACTTTTCCTCATTGAACTGTAATATTTTGGAATGTGGTTGAGCTGTTGAGCACTTGATATACAATTTTTATGTTGATTGAAGCAAAGTATTGAATTGCATGTTAAACTTGTTATTATCTTTGCATTTACACAGAAGTTAAGTGTGATATTGGTTTAGTTTCAGTGATTATGTAGTGTTATGAGCTTGCAGTGATGATATTTAGCATCAATTTATAGTGATATGATTAATTTTCATGAGACCAATCAAGTAATTTTGCTTTATAATTACTGATAACTTGTAGTGTTCTGTGAATGGTTCTCCATCTTATTTTTGCTTATTTTGTGTTAGAACCAATTTGTGAATAGTTGATTACCTGATTATCACTTCTAATCCATGCATAAAGGTTTTCAAATTATGTTAATTTGACACACTTTTCCTCACTTTTCCAGGAATAAGGAATAAGTTCTGAATGGAACGATAGCACCAGCTTTGCGCATTGTGTGAGCTGTTCCTAGAGCTTTGCTTGCTTTAGCTTCATAAATTGTAATAACTGAAGAGAGATGTTGTTTACTCACTCTCGCTGTCTTCCTGTTTACAATTTCTTTTGTTTTCTTAGATTAAATCCATACTAAGAAATTCCGAAGTTCTCACTTTTTGATTACTTTATTGTGACAATGATCATACTTGGAGGTTTCTCTTTATTTTTGCAATAATGCCAATGGCTAATCTTGCAAAAATAGTAGTGTTAATAATGTATTTGGGGCTTTTTGGATCTGTTCATGAGCATCCTTAAGTGGTGTTTATCTGCAACCCAGTAAGTCTTGAGTGCATAGCCTAAGGCTCTGTTGCCTTATTTTTAGATAAATTATTTCTTTGTAAGCCCAACCTCCGCTTTTTTTAGCTTCAATTTTTATCAAATGGAACTGGCTTTTAACGATGGCATTTTGGGAAATGATTCTGAGGCAACTGTACGCAATTGTCCTGTGGCAAATTAACTGAGTTTTACACTCGGGCAACATGTTTGAATATCTGATGGGAATATGGGATGGCTAGAGAAAGAAAATCGAGAAGAAGAAAGGAAGGAGAGGGGGGTGGTATTCCTTTTTGGTAGTTTGAAATTTGAAGGCAAAGTATTTGATCGAATTCCTGCAGCTAGGGAGAGCAATGGAGCTGCCAACAATAATTTCAGAGTTGCCCCGATTCGTGTTTTAATATAATTGCAAATTGGCAATCAAACTTTCTTGAATTCATTACCAATTCCGCCATATTTCACACAACTCGATAAAACAAATAACACCGAAATTCAGGCAAAACACCTGTTGCTCAACCACACGGTGCTGTCTTTTTTTTTTTATTTATTTTCTCTCTTCGTAATTCAAATATAACATTCAAATAACCAGTTTTTAATTTTACTGGTCATTGGTCTCTTCGAGAGCTCATCTTTGTGGATTGAAAATTTGAGCTTCTACTAAAGCTCACATTCAAACACTCAATAGTCAATACCATATCAATTTTAGAAAAGTAACACGCTTTTCTACCAGTGTGAAAACAATTACTTTTGCACCAGAGTGCTTGCCATAACAAAATAACAAAACTAGCATGTCTTATTGGGATTTTAAGTCTTCCTACCTCAGGAGGACACTCCATTTGGTCTTGTGCATAGATGTGTGCATACGCATTCAAGCTTTCTTTATAGATAAAATATACATATATATTCTTTGTAAGTTGTAATTAATGCAAGTTCCCTCAGGAAAAAATGGTTTTCAGATTAGGCAAAAGGAAGATTATACTCATGCACAAGAAGTAGAGGCAAACTAGGCAAATGCAGATGATTCTTAATTTCTTATGTATGCATGTTATTGCATTAGCCTAAGGTCACTAATCTAGAGCAAATTGGATTCGGGAATTATCTTTACCGAGTATCTCTTATGCTTATATGGTTATATATCCAGATTTTCTCGCTTTAATACCTTTCAAATCTATGGTTTTTTTATCTTGATAGGAAACAATCTCGAGGAAATTCATATAATTATGTATAGCACTTGGTTGGTATTCTTATTTTGTATTTAATAAGCTTAGTTTTTCGTACTAAATAGAAGAACCCACGTAATCCTTAATCAAATTTCTGCTCTTTTGGTTTATTTTATACTTTTACTCATTAATTCAGGATACGTTTGTTTTTATGGGCTTTTTCATCGAAGTTCTGTTGTCATGAAGAACATGTATCACACATGGTAATTAAGCATTCAGCCTTATTCCTTAAATATTAGGAACAGATAAAGCCGTCCCAATAATTTTGTGGGAAGTGGTTATATCCATGGAGCGAGATCTATCTGTAGACTGTAGTGTTGTTCTCATTATGGCACGATTAACAAATTAAAAGGCAACTTGGTTTAAAGTTACATCAGCCCTTTCAGCCGTTCATAATAAACAAATTAAATTATCTTCAAGAAGCAGCGGATAATCTTAAAAATTGTGACAATTTCTTCGATGCCATCGGTGTGCGGTGTGGCTGTTAATCTTTCATATTTGTGGACGAATACAGAGTCTAATATATAAGAGGCATGTCAATTCTCTGCATTATTGCATTGCCTATTAATATTATTGTTTTGTATAATGTTGAGTACTCGAGTTTAATGCAAGATTACAAGTACAGATCAAAGATGCTTAAGTATTCAAGTCAAAACCACTAGTGTCCAACTTCTCTAAAAAAAAAACACATTAAACATTTAGGCATTTAGAAATGACAAAAATGTATCGGCTTCTTTGTTTGAACTTGCAGCTTAATATTGAAACTTATGTAACATAGTTATCATCGTTAATTACATTTCACATAATAATTATAAGATTAAAGATGAAGCTTCGGAAGATTACATTGACGTGGACTCTACTCCACGGTAAACAGCCTAGTTTAGAGCATCATATGAATTTGATAAAATCAGTTTGTTTTAAAAAAGAAATGAATCCTTTTCAGTTTTTTCAACACTTGAGAAAATGAAATACAATCTCTTACCTTTAATTTTATAAGTAGGATCAAAAATAAATATAAAAAAAGTAATAAAGGATTAGATTTAATACTAGAGACCATCCAATTTTTTTTTCCTCCTATGATAATAATGAACAATAATGAGTGATAATGAATGATAATAAATCCAACACAACTACCACACCGTTTTCTACAAAAGAAAATGTGGGTTTGGTCCAAAAGCTCAGGCCATGATTGATGGACCCACCATGGGGCAATGGTCGGTCAAAAGTCTTGGCACAGCCACAGAATTGCCATCAAAGCGTACACGTGGCTTCACGAGAGCCAGTAGGACTGTAGGAGGCAACCTCCCTCCTCTTTTTGAATTTTGCTCGTCGTGCCTTAACACTCTCATATATAAAAAGCAGCATTGCAGCAAAGGTGAGAGCAACAACTCGAGTGATTGAAAGAAAACAATTAAGAAGAATGCCGATCTCTAAAATTGTGATTGGAAATGCTTCTGAGTTGAGGCAAAGCGATGCGCTTAAGGCCGCACTCGCTGAGTTCATCTCAATGCTTATCTTTGTTTTCGCCGGACAAGGCTCCGGCATGGCTTATAATAAGTTGACAAACAATGGCGCAGCAACACCAGCTGGCGTAGTGGCAGCATCATTGTCTCACGCCTTTGCTCTCTTTGTTGCAGTCTCCGTTGCCGCCAACATCTCCGGCGGCCACGTCAACCCTGCCGTCACTTTCGGCGCTTTCATTGGTGGCCACATCACTCTCCTCAGAACCATTCTCTATTGGATTGCTCAGTTGCTTGGCTCCGTTGTTGCTTGCTTGCTCCTTAAATTCGCCACAGCCGGACTAGTAAGTATTAACTTCTCTCAAAAGTTTAAGCCTATTAAAAAAGATTTACAAGTGCATCAAAATTAAATTTACTATAAAACATTTTTATTGAGAGTGCATCAAAATTAAATTGATAAAAAAATTTAGTAAATAGTTATAGTTCTAACCTACTACAATCTGCTCGGATGCAGGAAACATCTGCATTTGCACTATCTTCTGGGGTTGGAGCATCGAATGCATTGGTGTTTGAGATTGTGATGACCTTTGGTCTGGTGTACACGGTGTATGCTACTGCCGTGGACCCAAAGAAGGGTGACATTGGGATCATTGCTCCAATTGCCATTGGCTTCATTGTGGGTGCTAACATTTTAGCCGGTGGGGCATTTGATGGTGCATCCATGAACCCAGCTGTATCTTTTGGGCCTTCTGTTGTTAGCTGGAATTGGGCCAACCACTGGGTCTACTGGGCCGGCCCATTCATTGGTTCAGCTATTGCAGCTATTGTCTACGACACTTTCTTTATTAACCACCACACTCATGAACCGCTCCCCGTCACAGATTACTAGCACCATACTCACCTAAAAGGCTAAAACAACTAATTAAACTCCAAATACGTGGGATGGCTTTACTTTTCTGCCTTCACTTTGTTTTTCTTTTTTTGAAGTTGATTCCTATGAGCTATGTTCCATTCTAAAATCTCCTTTTATTTGAAGCAATGTTCATTTCGTTGAGAGTATAATGGTTTTGGTAATTTATATAGCTCCAGTAAAAAATAATGAAGAATATGCGACGCTTATTATGCTACTCGTCATGCTTCTTTGTGGTCATGGTGTGTAACATGTATAGAGTAGTAGTGTTAAGTAGTTGAACAGATGAAAGGATAAATTAAAGTAGAACCCGAACCTGATTCGTATATAATATAATATTAAAAGAGAAAATTACATATTCTGTGTGAAAAGAACAAAGTTGGATGCGGGCATTATTAAGAAAAGTGTGATTAATTAACTGATTAATATCAAGGATTCCAATCACATACAGAATCTTCACTTTATATGAAGAAAAGTCTTACACCCAAAATTGGTCAGCAACTACTGAAAAAAAAAATATTAAGAAAATAAAAACATATGAAGTCATTTCCAATCTTAGTTTCTTCACAAAATGTTATAAAAGGCCAAAAGTCCAAAACACCTTAAGATAAAAATAATACTTTTTTTTCTTAGAGACGTGAAAACAAAATCAAATTAAACTAAAGTTATTTTGCTAAAGATTTGTGATGTATGATATAAAATACAAGGAAATAATTTGAGTTATGTATTTTCAGTCAACAATAAATTATAATTTCAGAATAATACTTTTTTTTTAATCTTATATTCGAATTTAAAAACTAATTTTTGTATTTTAAGTATATAGTTATTTTATTCTCATTGATATATTCTACTATAATTTTCATTCTAATTCACAAATTGAATTCTTTTGATCACGTTATGATGTTCAAATGGCACCCTCATCACTGCTGGTTCATCTTATATATATGCTTTGCATGTTATTAGTTGATGGTAATTAACTAATAATAAAAGAAGAGCTATATTAGTATAGGCGTATAAAATAAACAAGTGCTTGATATTTTACATTAATAACAGAACATAACATATTCATATTGGAGATGCCTTGTTTTGAAAGTAGATAAGCAAGGCATTGGGACATTGACATAAGAAACTATAGATAGAGTAGTAGTAGTTACTCTTGCGGCTATTATAATTTATTTCTGCTATATCACACTATATGTAGCTAGAAATAAAGCATGGCATAAACTTGGAGGAACTATTATATGGTGCTAGCTATACACATGTTAGAGACTTTGTTTCTTAATACTAAAAGCACACACATTACTATATATGAACAAAATATTTGATGATGTTGGGGGAAAAAGAATAAATGGTAGTGATGATTAGCCAGTTAGAAATGAGGAAAAATATGGGTCACTAGTTGGGAATAACACACTTTGTTCATCCATCACCCAAAGTGGGTCAGAAGAATACTCCCATGATGGTGGACTTGAGAAGTTGCAACCCTCTTCACTCTTATTCCCATCATAAACAACAATGTTCTTCTCTTCACAAAGCTCAATATCTTTCCATATATCATCCATGGAGAACCCTTCTTCTTCCTTCAAATCGGTTGAGCAGTCCACAGTCATGACCGGCCCCCCTGTGTCATAGAAGCTCTCTTCTCCAGCTTTCTTGGAAGCATGTGAATCAACAGCTTGGTTGTTGTTGTTGTTTGAAGAGAGTGAGGAATGGCAGCTTGAAGAACTTGGTGATGCAAGCGCGCGCTTCTCCTCTTGAGCCTTCTTCCTCATGTGAGTTCTAAAGTAATTCTTGATCTCGTTGTCCGTGCGCCCGGGCAGCTTGCGAGCAATTCTTGACCATCTATACATACCATGAGAGCATGTTAAAGAAGAAGAGTCAATGAAGTATCTGTATAATGTGTATAATGGATTATTTATTTAGTTCAATATAAGTTAAAAAATGAACATCCAGAATAAAATACTACTAATTTCTTAAACACAATACACTCATATTATCTATAATAACCATTCGAGTATCAGGAATAATAAACATCTGATATTTTACTGAATCGAACATCTTTAAACTTTCATTGTACATATTGTACATATTCTCTATTGGCTCTCTATACTTCCTCGTAAAAAATATAACCATTTAATTCAGTTATTACAAGTAGTTACATATTATCTATGTTATAACTTGTTTATCAATAGAATAAATTTGAAATTTGAAAGAAAGTTTATAGTTTTGAGTATATTTAATTTACCAAAATATGTTTCATCTATAAAAAAAAATAAAGTCAACTTGAATTGGACGAGTTATATCTGAAGAATATGATTCACGTGAAAGAGTTGTTTGATGTACCTATTGCCCCACTTGGAGTGGAGGTCCAAGACAAGCTTCTCTTCAAAGGGAGTGAGCTTGCCACGTTTGAGGCCGGGGTGGAGGTAGTTAACCCAGCGGAGGCGGCAGCTCTTACCAGTTCGATTGAGACCTACAACAAAAATATATAGAATTGGGTGGTTAAAGGGAGTGGCGGTTTCAAAAAGCATCATGCCCAAATAAGCATTACCTATCAAGTGTCTCCCGCCACCTTCAAACCTGAAACCTTTGCTATAAAGTCCCATTTCCTGTCTCCAAACAGCCCCACAAATGAAACTAACTTCAAGTCCTCCTGCTCAGTCCATGGCCCCTTTCGAAATTCCTGCTTCTGCGATTGCTTCTGTTGCTCTTCGTTAACCATTTTTCCCATTCTCTCTCTCTCTCTCTCTCTCTCTCTCTCTCTCTCTCTCTCTCTCTCTTTTTCTCTTCAACTAACTTTTTACCTTCTTCTTTCTGATGATGCTTTTGCCCACCTATGCAACCATCCACTATTTATATGCCTCTTTCCACAATCTCTAATTTACTTTTATTTTTTTATTTTTTATAATAAGTAGTGTTGCGTATCCACCGTTCATCCCCTGCGCATGCTCCTCCTGTCAATTGCTTCAGCCCATTTTGAAACCATGACATCACCCACTTCAATATATGCACGGAATCATTTCAAGTGTTTCAATATTAAAGATATTTCCGTAATTTTATTCCTTAATCTTAATTATAAAATTTAATTTGTATATTAAAATCAGTTATTATATATTTATATATAATTATTAAAATATTCAATTAATTTTATTTGTTAATCTTAATTATAAAATTTAATTTATATATTAAAATCAGTCATTATATATTGGTATAATGATTTGATGATCATTATTTCTTCTTTTTATTGTACCCATAATTACTACTTGCATAAGTATTAAATTTATTTTTGTAAATTGCTAAACACTTTATCAATTGAAAATAGTTACCACTCTGTTTGATTCATTATGAATTTCTAAGATACATCTTTTTTTTTTCTTTTCTGAATTCAAGTACAGTATTAAAAGCATTTTGGTTGATTAAAATAACAATTGTAACACAATTGAAGTCGATCATCACAACTTAGATATAATATATAGTGATTTAATCATATTAAAATATTATTTGGTTAATGAAGAATATAAAATAGTTTAATAAAAATAATTGTAGTATTCAATTAATCACAACATGGATAGATGGAATATTGCGGCCCTTGACTTGAGGAAAGGGCGGGGCAGAAAACTGAAGATGCGGACAAAGCTTTGAGAAATGGGAACACGTTGTTGATATGTTTTATTACAGCAGCCCAACCTTTTTCACTCAAATATAATAATCAAAACAAGTTTAATCAACCGTGTCATGCACGTGATAAGATTGAAATTATAATTTTAAATTATTTTATTAAAATTAATTTAAATTATAATAATTTGATTAATAAAAATATAATATGTTATGTATTATTTGTTTTTTCTTAAGCTAGTTAAATATATTAATTCTAAAATAGTTATTAATTGGTTTTAGTAATCTACTTTTTTCAATAAATCAAACATATATATTCAATGTGACCATAAATAACTTAATAATATTTAGACCCACCAACAAAGTTTTATATGTTGTTTTACTGTTAAGTAAGAACATATCAAAATTATCTCAAAATAAATAAGAAATTATTAGAGAATTCTAATGCATAAAATTCTCTAATAAACAATAAATAATATAAATCTACTAAAAAACAACTCAACACTTTATTTTCTTTGATGCCTGCAAAACATATACGTGAAATAATATTATATCAATGTTAGTATATAATTTTACAATTATCGACCGTATTTACTATACATGACTCATTCTTAAAAGTTATTCTATACACGTGTGCAGTCGGAAGATAAATTACTGGACTTTATTTTACTTTTCTAAATTATTATAATTATGCATTATTCATTAAATGCTAATTGTAATATTGTAATATAATTATAATAAATATATTTTTCTAAAATAAATTTAGAAGAGAGAATAGTACTTTCATTTTGGAGGAAAAATGAATTCATGAGAAATTGACACTTCACTTTTATTAGTTGATAATGTATCAAATATTGATTTTATATAATTATAATAAAAATATTTCTCTAAATTAGTATAATCATGCATTATTCGTTAAATGTTAATTGTAATATAATTATAATAAATATATTTTTCTAAAATAAATTTAGAAAAGAAAATAGTGATTTTATTTTAGAGAAAAAATAAATTCATGAGGAATTAACACCTCACTTTTATTAGTTGGAGAAAAAATCCAAGTTTTAATATATTTTGTCATTATTATACATTTTTCTCTAATCATATATCCACTGTTTTCTTTTTTTGTTTTAGCATTTTGAACTTGGGTTAAACTTCTATTATATGATAGTATTAATATGAGTATATTTTATTATTAAATAAACAAAGTTAATATAAAATAAAATTATACATAAAAAAAGCAAAGAAAATAAAATTAAAATAGCAAAAGTGATAAAAAGATTATTTTTATAATTTTGTTTTGTCATTTTTATGTATAGAAGATTAGAAAATATTAAATTTTTAACTAAATTAATTTTTATTTGTTGTATTCAATTTAAATAAGTAATAAATTATCTTATTTTAATTTATTCCTTAAATTTATATATAATAAAAATTAAATCAAATAATTAAAATACATAATTTTAAATTGTGTGATACTTAAATATCTATTCAAATCAATTAGTTGATATAATTAATTCATCATAATGAATTGACTTTAATGAGTTAAACAAAATAAAGCAGAAGCATGTTACGTTGATTCTATCATTAAAGGTAAAAATTCGATTTTTATATAATAGAATAGATAATATAATAAACGGCGAGAAAGAGAAAGATAAAAATTTTAAATCCTAAGTTGTTTCATTTGGATATTGCAATGTGGGTATCACATTATTTTACTTATTCTACCCTATGGATCCTTTTGTAACTTTATTTTAGTATTAATGGAATAATGACTTTAATTAGTATTTGATAAAATATTCAATTAGAATAATTAAAAAAATAAAATTATGATATTATTAAAAATAATACATTTTTATGGTAAAAAATTATATTTAAATAAAATATTTATAAAATATAAAATTTAGAGTAACATAGTTTCATGAACATTAATCAGTTATGAAATAACATCAAATTATAATATAATTTATTTATGAAAAAATAATCAATAATTAATATTAATAAATATAAAAATCATCCAAACACTTTGAAAAGTATGAGTGGTTAATTATTATTCATTATTAATAATATTTTGTTCATAACAAAAAATGAAAATATAATTATTCAGATTTAGATTTTAAAAAAATAAACGTATAAGTAACAAATGATCTATTTTATCATGTATATTATAAATTAATGAATTAAACTAACTGATATAATAAATTATAATTAATTAATTGGTATAAATTATAATAAATTATATGATATTTAAAAAGAAAATAAAATGAATAAAAAATAAAAAATAGAAGAATAGAAGACTATAATAAAATAAATTGAATGAATTTTTTTCTTTTTACAAATTTTATATTACATCTGCTTCAATAATAATAAATAAAAATACATTAACTTAATATCTAAGAAAAATGATGAGATAAAATCATAACACAATTCTAAAATAAAAGCTTAAATTAAACCATAATATCATTGTACAACACAAATTAAAAATAATTTCACACTACAATATACCACACAAATAGGTAAATGACTTAAACTTAATTACGAATTTTTTATTTATTTATGCAAACATGATAATACCATGGTCTATAAATGCTTAATGGATAACATATCATATATTGCTCTAAATGATGAGCATGGGAGTTGAAGAGTGTGTGCTGATTTGTATCCATGATAGTTACCTTCTTGTGACGACGTCTCATAGGAAGAAAAAGAATTGTTGTAAAAGCTACCCAATAAAAGAGTAATTGGTAAATGAATGATATTTTCTTCTAACATATATGATTTTTTATAGTGGTAAAATAAAAATGAAATGAATAAAATTTGTATTTTTATATTAGAAATAGAATTTGATATTTATCCTAATAAAATTAAATAACAAATTAGTTATATTTAAATAAATAAAATAAGTTAAACAAAAATATTTGTAAGAATTAATCAAATTAATTAGTCAATACAAATAATTAGTATAATTAATTTTATTTGATTTATTGAATTCAAAAAATAAATTAAAAAATAATTGATTGAATTAATTAGTTGATATAATTAATTTATTATAATTGATTGGATTTGATGAATTAGAAAAAATAAATAGGAAAACATAGGAGACAATGATTTTTTTAACTAAATTAATATGTATTTATTGTATTTAATCATTATAAGTAATAAATCATCTATGTTATTATGTACCTTATAAATTAATGAATTAAAATAATTGATATAATAAATTACAATTATTTGATTGATATAAATTATAATAAATAGTGTGATATTTAAATACATAATCAAATCAATTAGTTGATATAATTAATTTGCTATAATAAATTGTATTCAATGAGTTATAAAAAATAAATTAAGAAACACACTAAGAAGTATGTCACGCCCATCATGAAGTGCAGAAATTCAATTTTTATTTAATAAAAATATACATTCTTATATATGTTATAGAAATATGATTTGATTCCATGAACTTGCTTATTTTTTTTTTACTTGCCACCTATATTTAGCATGGAATTTTAATTTTTCTAAAATAAATTTAGAAGAGAGAATAGTACTTTCATTTTGGAGAAAAAATAAATTTATAAAAAATTGACACCTCGCTTTCATTAGTTGATAATGCATTAAATATTAATTTTATATAATTATAATAAATATATTTTCCTAAATTAGTATAATCATACATTATTCATTAAATGTTAATTGTAATATAAATATAATAAAGATATTTTTGTAAAATAAATTTAGAAGAGAGAATAGTACTTTCATTTTAGAAGAAAAATGAATTTATGAAAAATTGACACCTCACTTCAATTAGTTAGAGAAAAATACAATTTTAGTATATTAAGTAGAAGTATATTATTATTATTATTATTATTATTATTATTATTATTATTATTATTATTATTATTATCATTAAAAATATTTTTGATTGATAATTGATAAGTAGTTTAATAATGTATTAAATATGAATTTTATATAATTATGCATTATTCATTAAATGCATTTATTTTGGAGGGAAAATGAATTCATGAGAAATTCACACCTCACTCATTAGTTGAAAAAAATCCAATTTTAATATATTAAGTAGATTATATAAATAGAAATACTTGCTAATAAATATATATAAAAGAGGAGATATATAATTATATATAATATAATTGCTATATATGTAACAGATATAAATTGTTATAATTATAGAGACTTACTATAATTATATTAAATTTAATTATGAATGTAAACAAATAAAAGTGATAATAATTAATATTATTTTTTTCTTTTTTACATTTAATATTTACCGTAAATATAAAAAATATTGAGAAAAAAAGTAGATACTGACTTTATTTTATTTTATTTTACGTCATGGATTTCTTTACTAAAATTAATGGAGGAAAAAAATCTTTATGATTATATATCAATCTCAATCACAATAAATAAGATGAATCGGTTGAGCAACTAACAAATTTACCAAAAAATCCATTCTTTTATTTTCATTAAATATTTATATTAATTCAATTAGATGAGTATTTTAATAAAAGAAAAGATTATTATTATTATTATTATTATTATTATTATTATTATTATTGAATAATAACAATAATTATCGTTATTAATATTAAATTGGTTATTAATATGTATATATTGTTGCTTCTACAATCGTCCAATAATATTTTTTTCATTTATTAATTAATTAAACTTGGTTATTTATATTAAATATATTTAATGATTACTAAAAATTAATCATATAATTATCATTATTATTAATAACTAATTATTAATAATCAATTTATATTTCTCTAAAATATAATTTTCTATATTATTATTATTATCATTATTATTATATAGGTCACCATTAAAATAATAACTTGTCACTAATAAAATTTTAGGATAATGAATAAAAAATAGAATTATATTAATATAATTAAAATCAATATAATTAAAATAGTTAAAAATATTTTTGATTGATAATTAGGTTAATAATGCATTAATTATTGATTTTATATAATTATAATAGAGATATTTTTTAAATTAATATAATTATGAATTATTCATTAAATGCTAAGTATAATATTGTTATATAATTATAATTAAGATAATTTTCTGAAATAAATTTAAAAGAGATTAGTATAATTATAATAAAGAGATTATCTTAAATTAGTATAATTATGTATCATTCATTACATACTAATTATAATATAATTATATCAATTAAAAATAATTTTAAAAATAAATTTAAAAGAGAGAAATAGTGCAATCATTTTGGAAGAAAAATGGGTTCACAAAAAAGTGACACATCACTTTCATTAGTTGGAGAAAAACATAATTTTAGTATATTAAATAGAAGTAGATTGGTATAAATTATGATAGATTACATAACATTTGAAAAGAAAATAAAATGAATAAGAAGAAAATAAAAATAAATAGAATAGATAGAAGACTACAATAAAATAAATTAAATGTGAGAGTTTTTTTGGTACATTTCATATCACATTCGTTTCAATAATAATAATAATAAATAAAAATACGTCAACTTGATATCTAAGAAAAAATGATGAGATAAAATCATAATACAGTTCTAAAGTAAAAGCTTAAATTAGAACATAATATCATTACATAACACATATTGAAAGTAATTTCACATTACAATATATCACAAACAGGTAAATGACTTAAATTTAAATACAAAACAGTTTTTATTTATACATACATGATCTATAAATACTTCATAGATAACATATCTTATAGAGCTCCGAATGATAAGCACGAAAGTTGGAGAGTGTGTAGTTTGTATCCACGATAGTTGTCTTCTTGCAACGATGCCTCGTAGGAAGAAAAAGAATTGTTGTAAAAGCTATCAAATGAAAGAGTAATTGGTAAACGAATGATATTTTCTTCTAGCATACATGGTCTTTTATAGTGGTAAAATAAAAATGGAAGGAATCAAATTTTATATTTTTATATTAGGAATAGAATTTGATATTTATCCAAATAAAATTATTATTATTATCAATATAAATGGGTTAACAACTTGCCACCAATAAAATCATTGGATAATGAATAAGAATTAGAAAGATATGAATATAATTAAAATATTTAAAAATATTTTTGATTGATAATTAGTTTAATGATGCATTAAATATTGATTTTATATAATTATAATAAAGATATTTTCTTAAATGAGTATAATTATGTATTATTCATTAAAATAATAAAAAATATTTCTAATTAATAATTGATAAGTAGTTTAATAATAAATTAAATATTGATTTTATATAATTAAAATAAAGATATTTTCCTAAATTAGTATAATTATGCATTATTCATTAAATGCATTCATTTTGGAGGGAAAATGGGTTCACGAGAAAGTGACACCTCACTTTCATTAGTCGGAAAAAAACCCAGTTTCAGTGAAGACAACTCGATGAGGTATTTCATGGATGTGATGCATTGTAAATGATTGTGGCAAAAGACAATCGAATTGGAACATTAGACGATAAGAATAACTTAGAGTAACAACAAATAAAAAATTATTAAAAGAATAATATAATAGAATGAGTATATGAAAAATATTATAAAAAATTATAAATTGTACCTTAAAAGGATCAACTTCAATAATAAAAAACGAAGAATATATTCTTATTCTATGAAGTAGTAAAAAAGAAAAAATACTAAATATAAAATTATGAATTGACTCTCAAATTTAGATTCATGTACCACAGGAAAACACTATATATAGACTTTAGTAAAACAAAAATAAATATGTAAATTACTTATTATTAAGGTAATTTTTTAATAATGCATTAAATATTGATTTGATACAATTATAATGAATATATGTTCCTAAATTAGTATAATTATATATTAATTTCATCATATCACGGGTAACAAAGATTTTTTATTATTAGTATTACTATTACTGATATTATTATTATCATTAAAATGAATAAAAGTATTTTTAATTGATAATTGATAAGTAGTTTAATAGTGCATTAAATTTTGATTTGATACAATTATAATAAAGATATGTTTCTAAATTAGTATAATTATATATTTTTCATTAAATATTAATTACAATATAATTATATTAAAGATATTTTTTATAAAATAATTTAAAAAAATTATTTGATATACGTGAATCGGGTAACAAAATTTTTTTATTATTATTATTACTATTACTGATATTATTATTATCATTAAAATTATTAAAAGTATTTTTAATTGATAATTGATAAATAATTTAATAGTGCATTAAATATTGATTTGATATAATTATAATGAAGATATGTTGCTAAATTAGTATAATTATATATTATTCATTTAGTATTAATTATAATATAATTACAATAAAATAATTTAGAATAGAAAAAAAATTTTATTCGTTTTGGAGGGAAAACGGAGGTATGAGAGATCGACACGTCACCTTTAGTAGTTGAGGGAAAATCCAGTTTTAGTATATTAAGTAGATAATAATTATAATTAAAATAATAATAATAATAAAAAAAAACCTAGGCAGCGAGGCAGTAGTAGCCAGCATCTATGAGAGATTAATGGCATGTGCATGCTGCGCCCAGCAGGATTCCATTTTTCCATTTACGTAATGTCGGACCACTTTTAGTTATAATTCTCTTCGAATTTGGGACGCCAGCTTTAATTTGTTTCAATTTTTTGACATTTCTAAACAACAAAAGCATCCATGTCAATTATGATATTTCTTTAAGGGAACATTTTAGGGTGGTAAAAATATATTTTGGTATTTAAAAGAACCAAAACAGATAATGAAATTGGTAATAATTTGGGAACTCTTTTATAAATATGGGTTTCAAGCATATAAATTCATTCCGGTTATTATTTATACTGGCCAATCAACAAATTTATATCTTTTAATATTGTCAACAATGACGGCCAAAAATCAACAAAAAAAAAAACATGACAATAATCAAATATCATTACCAAATTCAACATTTTCATACCAGAAATCAAAGATTTTTTGAAAAAAATGATTCGAAAATAACATTAAAAGCAATCACAAATTGCAAAAATTGTTGTGATAAGAATACCTTATCACACCTTATGTGGATGTCTATTTTTTATAAGATACAGTTTTTCAAGGATGACTGTATTTAATATAGTTTGAAAAAATAAAGCCTTACACATGTATAAATAGGAGCATAGGTTGAGGCTTTTGACACACAACAAAAACAATAAAAAATCATTCTCTCTTTTTATATATTGTTCTCTTTTTTCTCTCTTACAAATAAGTTGCTATATATATATATATATATATATATTGTTATCTTTATTATATTAAGTTAATTATATTAGCTAATATTAATACTAGAGTCTTCTATTTCTTATTTTATCTTCTTTATTTATTTATTTTACAACACGTTATCAGTACGAGACTCTGACCAAATTTTTAGGAAGACTCAGGTAACAAATTTTCATTATGTCAAAATTCTCTCATCTTGAATTTAATGCTCTTGATATATCTGGAAACAATTATTTATCATGTATATTAGATGCTGAAATCCATATTGATTCGATGGATCTTGGAGATACCATTAAGGCTAAAAATAATGCATCGCAGAAGGATAAAGCCAAAGCCATGATTTTTCTTCGTCGTCATCTCAACGAAGGATTGAAAAATGAATATTTTACATTAAAAGATCCTGCAGATCTTTGGAAAGACCTTGAAAAAATGTATAATCATCAAAAGACGGTGATACTTTCTTAAGTCCGATATGAATGGATGCACTTGCGTCTACAGGATTTTAAATGCATAAATGAATATAATTCGACAATGTTTCGAATCACCTCACGAATGAAATTATGTGGGGAAAAGATATCTGATAATGATATGTTAGAGAAAACTTTCTCGACTTTCCATGCCTCGAATGTGCTCCTGCAGCAGTAGTATCGATAAAAAGGATTTAAAAAATATTTTTAGTTAATTTTTTGCCTTCTTATTGCTGAACGCAACAATGAGTTGCTCTTAAAGAATCACGAAGCGCGCCCTGCTGGCGCCGCCCCATTTCCTGAAGTAAATGCGGCAAATCATTACCCCAAAAGAGGTAAATGGCAAGGCTTTAGTAACAAGAAAAATTATGGAAGGAAATTGAATTATGTTCACAAGAAAGGATCTTACCAGAAGTGGGATAAAGAAAGAAATATTAGGCAAAATAAATCAACAAAAGATAAGTGTTTCCGTTGTGGTTGAAAGGACCATTGGTCACGTACCTGTCGTACCCCAAGGCACCTAGTCCATTTTTATCAAGCATCTTTGAAAAAGGATGACAAAGGGAAGGAAACAAATTTTGTTTCAAATGATGTTGAAAATTCCACCACTCATTATGATATATCTGATTTCTTTGAGGATCCTAAAAAAATATTGGTCATTTGATCAATGATGGAATAATTTAATATGTGAGATTGTTAAATATCTATGTAAATAAATAATGTAAAGAACTTATTGTTAAGTTTTATTTTCTATGTATTTAAGTTTCAAATGTGATGTATATAAATAATGAAATATTAATGTTTATGAATTTTGAAATCATTAGATGTGTCAAGTTTTAAAATAAAATTTTAGTATATGACATTATGTACAGTGATTCTTAGAAAAATAATTCTAATCAAGAATTCAATTTGACTGTGCATATATTACTACTCATTTTATTATTATTTATCTTTGAAGAAAATGGCAAGGATATATAATGAAGATGTATGCCTTGCGGATAGTGCAAGGTCGCACACCATTCTCAAAAGTGATATATATTTTACTCATTTTGTGCCAAAAGAATAATATGTTAATACTATTATTGGCTCAGGCAATGTGATTGAAGGCTCCGGAAGAGCTATAATTTTGTTTCTCGGATGAACAAAATTTATAATAAATAATGCACTATTGTCTACCAAGTCTCTAAGAAACTTGTTGAGCTTTAAAGATATTCGCCGAAATGGATATCACATTGAGACTATGAATGAGGGAAATCATGAGTACTTATGTATCACAACTCATAATTCAAATAAAAAGGTTATATTAGAAAAGTTGCCCTCACTTTCATGTGGGTTATATTATATCACGATTAGTGCAATTGAATCACATGCTACTGTAAATCAGAAGTTACTAGTCCAAATGAATTCATAACTTGGCACGACCGATTGGGTCATCTGGGAACAACCATGATGCGGAGAATTATTGAAAACTCCCATGGACATTCACTAAAAAATCAGAAAATTCTTAAATCTAGTGAATTTTGTTGTGCTACATGTTCTCAAGGAAGTTAATTTTAAGGCCATCACCAGTAAAGATTGGATTTGAGTCCCCTGAATTCCTAGAAAGGATTCAAGGCGATATATGTGGACCTATTCATCCACCATGTAGATTTTTTAGATATTTTATGATCCTGATAGACGCATCTTCGAGATGGTCACATGTGTGCTTATTGTCTTCTCGCAACCTCGTGTTTGCGAGATTACTGTCTCAAATTATTCGATTAAAATTACAACTTTTAGAAAATCTAATCAAAGCAATTCGTCTTGATAATGCTGGTGAATTTACTTTCCAAGCCTTTGATGCTTATTGTATGGCTAATGGAATAAGTGTTGAACATCCAGTAACTCATATTCACACACAAAATGGATTAGCAGAATCACTTATTAAACGCCTCCAATTAATTGCTAGACCCTTACTTATGAGAACAAATCTCTCAACTTCGGTTTGAGGGCATGCTATTTTACATGCCACAGTACTTATTCGATTGAGGCCAACGAGTTACCATCAGTTCTCTCCTATGCAATTAGCTTTTGGCCAGTAGGCAAATGTTTCCCATTTAAGAATATTTGGGTGCGCGATATATGTTCCCATTACACCACCTAATCGCACCGAAATGAGACCCCAAAGAAAATTGGGGATATATGTCGGATATGATTCTCCCTCTATAGTAAGGTATTTTGAGATACAAACTGGGGATGTATTTAAAGCCTGATTTGCATATTGTCATTTTGATTAATCAAAATTTTCAAGATTAGGGGAAGAGAATAAGCTTCCTGGAAAGGAACTTAATTGGAATGCATCATCCTTGATGCATTTAGATCTTTGATCAGGGCAATGTGAACTAGAAGTTCAAAAGATTATACATTTGCAAAAAATAGCAAATGAATTGCCTGATGCATTTCGATACAAAGAGGATAACCAAATCTTATATACCAGCGAAAAATACCCCAATTCAAATTGATGTCCCAGTAGAACAAGTAGCCATTGAAGCAAATTCACGCCAAAAGCGTGGCAGGCCTGTCGATTCCAAAGACAACAATTCTCGAAAGAGAAAATAAGTAAATACTATTCCTGTTGAAAAAGACATAGTAAAGACATCTGCAATTGTCCAAAATTCTTATATAGTTTTAACGCCAAAAGACGTTCAGGTACTTGAAAATTGTGAAAATGACGAGATCTCGATAAATTATGTCTTTGCATGAGAAAAATGGAACCGAAATAAGACAATTGTCAATGAAATATTTGCATATAATGTGGCATTGAATATCATTCATGAAAATAAGGATCTTGAGCCAAGATCAGTCGAAGAATGTCGACAAAGAAATGATTTGCCAAAATGGGAAGAAGCCATGAAGGCTGAATTAGACCCACTTGCAAAACGTGAAGTTTTTGGACCTGTAATCCGTACACCTGAAGATGTAAAACCTGTTGGATATCGATGGGTATTTGTGAGAAAACAAAATGAGAAAATGAAGTTATGCGCTACAAAGTCCGACTTGTGACATAAGGTTTTTTACAAAGGCTCGGTATAGATTATGAAGAAACGTATTCTCCTGTAGTGGATGCAATAACATTGCGTTATTTGGTCAGTTTATCTGCATATCATAAACTGCATATGTATTTAATGGATGTGGTAACAGCCTACTTATACGGCTCATTAGATCGTGATATCTATATGAAAATTTCTGAAGGACTAAAGATATCTAAATCATCCAATGAATATTTCCAAGGGTTATACTCAGTCAAATTGCAAAGATCTTTATACGGTCTAAAAGCAATCTGGATGAATGTGGTATAATCGTCTTACTGAGTATCTGACCAAAAATGGATTCAAGAATGATGATATCTGCCCATGTATTTTCATAAAGAAATCTACATATGGGTTCATTATAATTGTTGTGTACGTTGATGATTTAAATATCATTGGAACTCCTGAAGAGATTCCAACAATTATAAAAACTCTAAAAGAAGAGTTTGAGATGAAAGATCTTGGAAAGACTAAATTTTGTCTCGACCTACAGATTGAGCATACAAAAAATGGGATCTTTATTCATCAAGTGACATACACAGAAAAGATCCTGAAAAGATTTTATATGGATAAGTCACATCCCTTGAGTACCTCAATGATCGTAAGATTTTTAGATGTGGAGAAGGATCAATTCTGTCCTAAAGAAGAGAATGAAGATATCCTTGATCCTGAAATACCATATCTTAGTGTCATTGGAGCGCTAATGAATCTTGCTAATAATACACGACCAGATATATCATTTACTGTGAATTTACTAGCAAGGTATAGTTCCTCTCCAACCAGAAGACATTGGAGTGGAATCAAGCAAATCTTTTGATATCTTCATTGAACGGTTGATATGGGATTGTTTTATCCCTATGGATCCAAGTCACAACTAGTTGGCTATGCAGATGCTGGCTATTTGTCTGATCTACATAAAGGGAGGTCTCAAACAGGATACTTGTTTATATATGGCGGAACAGCTATATCATGGAAGTCCATGAAACAGACGATTGCTGCAACATCCTCTAATCATGCCAAAATACTAGCGATTCATGAAGCAAGTCATGAGTGTTTTTGGCTCAGGAGTTTGATCCAATATATTATGTCATCATGTGGACTGATTGATCATAAGATAGCTCCAACTGTCCTGTTTGAAGATAATACAGCATGCATTGCTCAACTTAAAGGTGGATACATCAAAGGTAATAGAACAAAGCATATTTCTCCCAAATTCTTCTTCACTCATGATCTTCAAAATCAATGGACAATTAATGTCCAACAGATCCGCTCAAGTGACAATATGGCAGATTTATTTACAAAGTCACTCCCAAAATCCTCCTTTGAAAGATTGGTACATGAGATTGGGATGCGCCGATTTCAAAACATCAATTGATGTCGACAAGAGGAGGAGACTGTACTCTTTTTTCCTTGGTCAGGTTTTTTTCCCATTGGATTTTTCTTGACAAGGTTTTTAATGAGGCAGTCCCCATCACTAAAGGATATTGTACTTTTTTTTCTTCACTAAGAGTTTTTCCCACTAGATTTTTCTTTCGTAAAGTTTTAACGAGGCAATAATTTTAAATGGTCATCCAAGGGGGAGTGTTGTGATAAGAATACCTTATCACACCTTATGTGGATGCCCATTTTTCATAAGATACAGTTTTTCAAGGATGACTGTATTTAATATAGTTTGAAAAAGTGAAGCCTTGCACATGTATAAATAGGAGCATAGGCTGAGGCTTTTGACACACAACAGAAACAATAAAAAATCATTCTCTCTTTTCATATATTGTTCTCTTCTTTCTCTCTTACAAATAAGTTGCTATATATATTAGTAGATATATATAAATTATCTTTATTATATTGAGTTAATTATATTGACTAATATTAATATTAGAATCTTTTATTTCTTATTTTATCTTCTTTATTTATTTATTTTACAACAAAAATAAAATAGAAAAATAAAAATAAAAATTGAAGTGAGGATCATGTTCATAAACAAATTGGTGTATTTGAGATCAATGGTCCATTACTCAGCAAGCTTTTCAAGAGGCACTGCTTTCTTAGCCTCCATGATCTCTCCGAACATCTCCCTCATATTGGCCACGGAGTTACTATGTCGGTGCCTCGGGTTAGCTCCTCCGGCGCTAGCGGTATCCCTGCCACAAGGACTTTTATCTTTTTCGTTGTTGCTGCTTGTTGTGGCGCTGTCGTAATGTCTTCAATTCGATATGTTTTTGCCGTGAACCGAACCGTCAGAAACTCTTTCTCCACCGTTAAACTTCTCGATGACAATGGAGATAGAGAAGATTTTTCCGTCGACTTCTCTTAATTTCAACAAAGAAAAAGACAACACCTCAGAAAGTTCTTCAAAAGACTGTACAACAATAACTCCGATCCAATTTTCCATCGCTGCTGTAGACTCTTAGCTCCATTTTCATTGGTGAATTGTCTGTCTCCTTATGAATCCCCGAGCAATAATTTTTTTCTCTTGTTTGTAGTTACTTCATGTCATAGTTGTCAAAAATCGAATCGGTGATCAAATCGATCCAGTTACTGGGTCACTGAGTCAATCGATGAGTCATTAGTTGAACCGATTCTATATAAATAAAAAATAAAAATAGTCAAAAATTTAAAATACACATTTTCACTAATATTTTAAGAATTTCTAGCTATTCTAAAACAATATAGAATAATAGGAACAATAAATATTTTTTTAATTTTACTCTATCATATTTTCTTTTGTTTTTATATTAAAATAACTATTATTTTCAAATTTTAATAATTTATTAATTAATTAATTTATATCTATTATACTGTTATATATTACAAGTATTTATTAAAAAATAATATTAATAGATATTATATAATTATAAAAAAAATAAGTGAGTTTATCATTAGTGTTAAATAAAAATATAATTAATTTAAAAATGAGTGAGTTTATAACTAAATTAAAATAAATTAAATAGAAGTAAACTATTTGATTAAAGATATCTATATGTGTTATAATTTGCAAATATATTAATAAGGAGCATGACTGGTGATTGTGAGTGACATTTTTCTCATTGAGGAGAGGAGTTTGAATCCCACCTTAAGTAATTTGAAAAAATTTTAAATTCTAAACAGTTCGATCAGATCGATCTTCATCGAATTTGATCGGTTTTTATCAGTTTATTCCGAATTTAATCGATTCGCACCTATTTTCTATTTTATATGGTTCAAATATTGGATCGGACCGATATAAAATCCGATCCGATTTTAATAACTATGCTTCATGTTATAATTAATTAATTAAGTAATATAACTGATTCATACTGGCATGTACAGTCTTTTAAGTTGAAGAACTTGTTTGTTGTCATGTAGTTTACAAAAAAATGATCAATACTTTGCTTAATCCAATTGGTGTATTTTGCTATTGGCACAAGTTGAGGGCCAAATTTTTAAATTCATACCCCCCTTATACGGTCCCAATCTGAGTCACTAGAATGGAATATTTTTATTTGGTCCTTTAAGATCTTGTTGCTACTTTTCTCACTATAGACAAAACCTTCTTTAAGATATATATTGATCCAATTGTTATAATTAGGTTGTAACTCTATAAATCGGATTTTAGACGTTATATTTCGATGATGATTCCTTATTTTTAATGAATTATTAGTAACTTTTAATAACTACATTTTTCTTATACCTATAAAGAAGTAGAAAAAGAGAAACTGAGGTGTGTTTTTTTTTATTGAAATAAACTAAACAAAAAAAATAAAATAAATAAAATAAAGGAACTGCTTAAATAGAGGGACAGTCCCATTTAAGACTACTCTTAAACTCCTTTCAAGGTGATGGAAGCTCCACATGCGAAAGTTGTAACTTCATCGCCATCTTTGCCATAATATCTACCACCGTGTTTGCATCTCTCATAATCAAGCGAAAGTCAACACGCCAATTCTAATGCATGATATCTCTTACTTTGAGCACCAATGGATCAATAAACCCAAAACCATCTTGAGTAACAAGATTAAATGCTTCTACACAATCCGTTTCACAAATAACATCTCGTTGACCCACATCCTAAGCTAAAAGATATCATCTCCAAATAATAAACAATTCTCCTTGAAGAATACTATTACTCTCAATCATTCCCAAATACCCCCTTTGCCAACTCCCATTACAATCTCTAATAACACAAGCAAAACTAACACTATCACCCGAACCAAAATAACTAGCATCACAATTAATCTAAAAAGTACCAATGGATGGGGGATTCCAAAAACCATTTAGAATAGAAGGAAGGCTCTTACATTGTAATTCAAAAATATTCCTAAGCTCCTTTTCTAAAGTTAATGTCAGACAAATCACTTTTTTCGGAGGCCAAGTTTCATGAGGATTAAAGATGTCATTATTCCTTGCTTACCATATCCACCAAAGTCCCGAAAAGAACTTGAACGGATGCTCTCTGCTATGATACAAGAACTAGTTCTTCAAATCCAAAGGATGACAAGAAATATCTAACCTATGCCAGACAAGCTGAGCTTTTGGATAATTCCGAATATAATGTAAAACCGATTCCTGGCTAGAAAGACATCTTGGACACCTATCCGATGACGACATCCCTCTTCTAAAGCGAAAACTTGCAGTAGGAAGAGCCTCCTTAAGACACAACCAAGCCAAAAACTTGTGCTTTTCCGAAACAAACTGACGCCAAAACCAAAGCCAATTCTCCCATTCCTCCCAACCAAACAGCTGCTTACACAACCACAAGTAACCATTACGTGAGTCATAGACTTTGGCAATAGACCCACACCAATACCAACCCACTTCTGGATCTGCTTGTTCATCTGGATTGTAAGAGAGAATATTACCTTTTAGATTTTGAGATAAAGGAGAATAAAGAGTATCCAAATGCCACCTACCAACCGACCAAATATCCTGTATCCGAAGATTCGAATCAGAAATGTGAACATAATCCATCTCATTAGATAACCGTCCTTCTCTCCAGCTAGAAAATCAAAAATTCTGGTTCAAATCTCTAATACACCAAGCAAACCCATCCTTCAACACTTTCCAAGCCTTGCAATGACACCTCCAAATGGGAGAGTCGTTGTTCTTAGGATAACTAAAGCAGTCATATAGAGATGATCGGTATTTGGCATCCAACAATTGGACCCATAACGTGTTTGGCTGCTGGAAAAAAGTCCAAACTAGCTTCCCAAGAAGAGCAACATTTACACAATAAGGATCTCTAATCTCCAAACCTCCATATTTTTTTGGAGTAATCAGTACCTTCCAACTAACAAGATTCAATCTTCTTCCATCAACTTGTCCTTTCCAAAGAAAATTCCTCATCATAGACTCCAATTTACTAATGATTCCTTTGGAAAAAATAGAGACATGCATCTAGTACGTGGGAATAGCGGCTGCAACAGAATTAACCAAGCAGAGTCTACCAGCCCGATTGAGTAAACTCCCTTTCCAACTTGCTAGCTTACTTCGAATCTTATTCAAGACACCATTGAAAGCTAAACGGGTCATCCTAGAATGGCTAAGGGTAACTCCAAGATACTTGCTAAAGTCTTGGACAAATATGATAGAGGATACCCCGGTGAAAACTTCTTTCCTTATTGTAGAGACATTCTTGGAGCAAAGCGCTTTAGACTTTTCCACATTAATCTTCATTCCCCAGATGCTTTGTAAAAAGTCTCTAAAACCAACATCACATTTTGCACTTGTCTCTTTGTAAATTTACAGAATAGAAGCAAGTCATCTGTAAATATTAAGTGGAATATTCTTGGTCCCCCTCTAGAGATAGCAACCGGCTCCCACAAGCCTAAATCAACCTGATGACTAATAAAACATGCCAATCGCTTCATACATAACACAAAAAGATAGGGTGACATAGGGTCTCCTTGTCTAAGACCTCGGCTAGGAGTAAAGCCATTCAGACGATTCTCATTCCAAAGAATAGAGAAGGAAGAAGCAGTGACACAATTTATAATCAAATTAATTGTAGGAATAGGAAAACTAAAGCTCTTAAGGGTATGAGCTAAAAACCTCCAGTCAACTCTGTCATAAGCTTTCTCAAGATCAATCTTAAAGGCCAGTGTGCCTTTCTTTGATTTAGTCTTCTTCATAAAGTAGAGGACTTCTTGAGTAATAATGATGTTGTTAGGAGTTCCTCGTCCCGGAATAAATCCTCCTTGAAGCGGGCCAACAATCTCCACAAGATGAGGATGAAGCCTATTAACAAGGACCTTCGTGATGATCTTGTAAACTACATTGCAGAGACTAATCGGCCTGAAATCTTTCATAGATACCGGTGATTCAACCTTTGGAATAAGAACCAGTAAAGTCTCCATCATTCTCGAATCAAGAGTAACACCGGAGAATACCTGCTTAACCATCTTCCAAACATCAAGACCAATGATCTCCCAATATTCTTTGAATAAGAAAGTTTGAAACCCATCAGGACCTGGAGCTTTAAAAGAGTTCATGTGAAAAATAGATGTTCTGACTTTCTCCATAGTAATTGGTGCCGCAAGATTATTGCAAGCTTCCTCATTCAGAGAAGGAATAGGCACATCACCAAGGCAACCCAAATCAACATCATCCAAACGAAAGAATAAGCTTTTATAGAAAGACTCTGCTTCTTGACTCAGAACCTCTGGATCAGTTTTCCATACTCCATTCTTGAGAAAAAAGCCTGTACCTAGGATGAGTAGCCCAAGCAGCAACAAATCGAAAAGGTCAATTCCCTTTAGGCTGAGGACGACCTTTACAATGCACCAGAATAGGGCAATGATCAGACTGAAGCCTATTTAAAACTTCTGCATAAGCCTCTGGAAAGATAGACAACCAACTACTATTTATACATACTCGATCAAGCTTTTTTGCCACGTCAACATAATTTTTCACCCTTCTGTACCAAGAAAACCGCCTCCCAATAGTCTTTAGATCAAACAAACCACTATCCCCTAATGAAGTAGCAAACATGTCTGCTTTTTGATGAGAAAATTGACAGCCCTTAGATTCATGAGAAAATTTGACTTCATTAAAATTACCAAGAACCATCCAAGGTCTTTGAGAAACCATGAATTTTGCAACAAGATAATCCTAAAGGAGAACCCTTTTATTAAATTTAGGACTGCCATAAATACCACTACACCTCCAAATTAAATTATCAAATTGAACCTCAACAGTAATACCCTGATCAAAAGTATCAATGAACTTACAACAAACACTCTTCATAGAGGATAGAAACTAAATACCTCCCTTATGCCCCTCTGCTTCTACTATACCAACAGAGTGATATCCCATCCTTTACCAAAACAATTTTAAATGCTAAAAAGGAAAGTGAGTTTCAACCACAATAAAAAAAAAGGTCTAATTTTTCTAACAAGTTCTTTACAATGCACCCGGGCTAACTTATTAGAAGCATCCCTAATATTCCAAACAATCGTATTTAAACTATCCATAAATAATAGGGACAGAATAAATAAGAACATAAACTCTAAATAAAATCACCAACCTCAATAGGTGGTTTGTCCTGCGGTACTGGCCCACGCTGATCTTCAATAATTGCCACCTTCGGACCCCATAATACTGCACCTGCCATGCTTCCATACCATCGAAAGAGATAAGGGGGAGAGCGTGGGTGGGTGTGTATCCGGTGTTAAGGAGGGTTCTTCTCGAGAGGGGTTAGAAAAGCCATCTAAGGTCTCTTTTAGAGATAAAGCCATTAATGCAGAAAAGTCTAAGGCCTTTGCATTAGTAGGGTCTTTATCTGGGGATGGTATCGCAACGGTGACAGGTAAGCAAGGTGATTCTCGTCCACCAAGTGTCAGTTTTACCAAGGAGGCAAAGAGTTATCTAGCTGAACCTTATAAGGAAGCCATCGTGATTGATCAACATGCTGGATAAGCATTATGACTACACGGCTCTCATGTATAAGCTTCGGATAGTATGGCGCATCAAAGGAGGGTTTGATTTGTTGGATGTGGGGTTTGGATATTTTTTGGTTAAATTTGATATTGCTGCGGATCGTGAGAAAGTCATTCTTGGTGGCCCATGGTTGATAGACGGTCACTATGTTGCAGTAAAGCCATAGGATGTGAATTTTAGGCAATGCAAAAAATCCTTCAGATCAACGCTGGTATGGATTCGAGTCTCGAGACTTCCAATTTGGTGCTATCAGGAACAGGCAATGTTGCGAATTGCTTCTGCAATAAGGATTCCGGTGAAGGTAGATTTGGCCACTAAGCTTGCAGAAAGAGAAAAATATGCCCGAGTTTGTGTTCAAATTAATCTTGGGTTGCCTGTAATCAAATATATTATAGTGGAGGGTGTGATTCATGAAGTGGAGTATGAGAGTTTACAGCTGATTTGTGTGCTACTTGTGCACGGTATGGGCATGATAAATCGTTGTGCATGGAGAAGGAATCCTTGAAAGGAAACGGTGATTCTTTTGGTGATGGAAAAAATAATGAAGTCCCGACACTAATGCCACACAACAACCATGAGATTCAAAAAGAGGTTGAATCGGAAGTTCGTGATTTGGGTGAGAATTCTCGTAATTTGGGTGAGAAATTAGGAGTTGTTAAAAGAAAGGATTTGGTTACGGAATCATTGGCTCCTCACGTGCCTGATGGTCATGTTAGTGAGGCATGCATGGATGATGGAGAGGGCTAGCAACAAGTGCTGCGTAAGAAAAAATTCACAATAAACCAGCTATCAAATTTGAAGGACTAAGATGAAAAGCAGCACAAATATGATTCGAGAAGAATTCCAAAACCCAATTTACATGGTAATAGAGGCAAATCAATTGGTATTAGAATGGGAAAGAAAAAAAACGAAATGTGTTTTGAAATCTAATATATAGTCTTATACAATATTATTTTAATTACTTACTTGAGCGTTAAAATATTTTTTTTAGATACTTATATTCCGTATTTTTTTTCAACTGAAATATAATTCATTCAACTTGAAAAATTCAAAAATTATTTTAAGGTAGATAAAGTATACAAAAATACTGCTACTTAAGTATACGAGAACAAATATTATTATTGTGATTTAATTTCTACGACTAATTAGGTTATTTTTCTTTATATATTTAGCTAGTTAAATTTTAAATGAAAAAATTGTAATTTTTAGTCAAACATTTGATAAAATTATACTATAAATTAAATTAAAATACTTAATCCATAAATCATCAGATTGAAGGTAAATGATATATAGAACTAAACACATGTAATTTATACTTTTAGAAAATAAACATCAGAAACGTAAACTATTAAAACATCTAAAATTTCGTCATAGGAAACATTCGAAAATCATGCAATTATTTTTTAAATAAATTAGAATAGAACATTCTTGATATTTTACAATGCTATTTCTTTAATTAAAATGAGAAAATACATACATGAAATTAAAATATACAAAAGGAACAAGGCTTTACAGTGTTAAAAATCACAATAAAAAATTCAAGACATCGTATCTTTAATTTTGAAAATTTTACTTAAAAGACATAATAAAAAGAGTAAAAAATAATTTGAAGTTATTTTAATTTTCACCCAAAAGCTTAATTATACTCTTGTCAATATCATCACATAGTGTCAGGTAAATTTACTTGAAATTCCGAAACCAAAACCATGATTTGGGCATTTGACCATTGATACAAATCAATCATTCATTCCTTACATCATCATATTCCCGATATATATTTTGTCAATTTTGTTATGACTAGTCCCCATACACTATTTACCAACATAGACAACTATTTACAAGGATCCAAAATAGGTCACATTCACATACTCTGAGTGGAGGGAGAAAAGAAAAATTACTAAGAAACAAAGAATTATTCAGTGAATTGTAATTGGATAAAGAATTCATGCCTGCTTGCCTATGATTCGAGAGTGCTACATATTGGAAATTATATGTACAGTGTAATGGTTGTGAGCCACAACTTAAGATGATAAGTAGATATGCAGAGTGGAATATTGCATCATTTGTCTGCGTTTATACTAACACCACTCACACTATATTTGTGGTGCTTATTAACAATGCTATCGTTTTTCAAAGATAAAGATAAGATTATATTATAAAAAAAGAACTAACTACAGTCGACACATTTAAAAATATATATATGTATTATTAGCACGCATATATTTATAATCAAAGCTTTAATTTCAATTCTAGGTTTGATTTAATTAAACTCCATTGGAATACTTGAACCAATGGAAAGGATGCAAATGGAATTAAGAATTGTGAGTTGAGTCAGGGTAGCCAAAAATCTGTTAGCTGGTGACGTGTATGCCACCATTTTTGTGGGCAGAGCACTTAATTTTATCTTCTCGGAGTTTCTTTATCTTAAGTGTTTATTATTACTTATTAGAACATAATGGAAAGTGGTCCCATGTGTCCTCTTGTAATTTGCTTCAATCACCACAAAAATCTTATTTGTAAAATAAGCAAACTTGTCTATATTAAATGGTTTATAGATGATAATACAGGTAATTATATGATTTCAATTGAATTGATATTTTTTAGTTGATGAAATTCAGATCATAGTTAATGGTCCTTCCCGGATTAAGATGGTATTTATTTTATTTTAATTTATTTGCATGGCACTTAATCCTACTACTTTCGTGTTTTGTCTGGGTGCCCTCACACTTTTTTCCTTCTTTTTTGGCCAATTTGGGTCACAGAAAAAGTTTATACGATGAGTATGATAATCAGATTTATTTTTTTTTCAAGTTCTTTCTTTTTTTATTTTTGGCCTTTTAACATTCTTCGATCCAATATTTTTCTTTTTAATTAGCAATATGTATGTTAATCTTCTTTGATGAAAGTAAAGAATATAAGCTTTTATTAGTGTTATCTAAGCGTAGAGGCTATAATTAATTCCACAAGTTGTGTGTGGTCTTGTGTGTGATGATGAGCATAGTAAAACACTCACTTTCTAAAACCTGCCTCTTCCCTGTTCCGATTTCAAACTCTTAGGGGGATCAACTAATGTGATCACTGCTACGTACAATTTTTTTTTCACATAGTATCTCTCAGTCGGACAATACAATAACTAATTCGTGATGATTCAATATTTTATTTAAAAATTTATTATTAACTAATAAATTATTGCATATATAAGTGAACTAACTACTAATAAATGAACCTTCATTCGAATAAGGGGAATGGATCCTTTCCAATGAAAAAAAAAATTGAACGGTGTCAATTGTGATTTTTCACCTTTTATTAATTTTTCTCTCATATTTAATTTTGGCCCCACTTATAAAATTAATGATCACACTATATTTTTTTAAGTATTAAAAAAACTAAAAAGAATCCATTTCGTTCGAATAAGTGAACTATCTACTAAATCAACTCAACTTTGATTTGCCACACGTAAAACTTTATATGTTTAATGCTTCGCACTTCAATTTGAATTTGCTATTGCCATTCCAACGCTGACACACCACATAATCAAACACAATGGGCCTCTTCCGCTCCTCCTCCATTCCTTCCATCAAAAAGAGATTCTGTTATTTTTCATATAATACAAAACTTTTATTCCATAATTATGGATAATAGAGCTCATTTACTAATAATAAAAGAGATAAAGTAATGCATTACATAACTTACTGATATACATATACAGAGACAGTTATGCTGCAGCTGTTATTTAAGTACTAAATAACTTAACTAGAGTTAGATGTTAATCTGAATTTGTTAGTTATAATTAAAAGTTAGTTACATTTTTGGTTATATATATAAATAACATTGTACAATTGAATTAAATGTGATTTATCACTAATTCTATTCTCTCATTTTTTATTCTGCATGTTCTAACTTTTAAGTAATCTCTCTCAACTCTTCTCATTCACCTTCTTGCACTCAGAACATGAGTTTTCACGACAATCATTGATAATAATTTATTTATTTTATTATATTTAACTATAATTTAATTTATAAAAAAGTTACTCTTTTATTAAACAATTGTTCCGATTTCTTTCTGAAATTAAGGTTTAAATAAAAAATAAGACAATTTATTCTTTAATTTTTAAAAAATACTAGAATAATTGTTTTTAATTTCATATTATACGTAAGAATTACACACGCGATAAAATGGGATGTACATATATAACTCTCTTATGAGTTTTATTATGTCATCATCTTCTTTGTGGTTAGAAGATAATATTGTAAATTACACACACACAAATATACACATATATACACTCAAATTTAAAACTAATTCATAAATTTATATACTTATTGGATTAAATATAATCTTCTAATAAAATTATGAATTAATATGAACAATACAAAAAGCAAAGAGTTCGACATATTTATATTTAGTGGAAAGGAAGTGATAGAGAAACAATGATTATTTTGAACAACATGAATAATCACCAATCAAATATAAGTACACTACACCTTAATTTAATGTTATTCATTAAATTTACTCTTTTAATCCTATTAATTCACATTGTTCACACATTGTTCAAGAATGTTATTAGTTACATATACTTTTTCTTAGTGGAAAGCATGAGCGCATAAGCATATTGTGTTGCTCGCTTAGCTTTGATTAGTGGATAGCACACGCAACTTATCATGGGCATCATTTTAGGAAGGATCATAAGTTAATAATCAAAGCAGATCCAATCTAAGAAATATGTAATAAAAATTAGCATCGTACAATTGTATTCATAAAAATAACAAAGGTTATTGTCTTATATAGTAGAATCCATCAATTAGAATGTTACCCCTGTGGCCTTAACCATCCTAATATAAATGCATACCCACAATTTCACACGTGTCATCATGATCGAATCTGTGACATTTTTAATTTGTTTTTGATGTGTTCATCAATGAGAATATGCTTATAGAAGCATGTATGTCAGAGAGTTTTATTTTATTTTGGTAAACATATCAATGAGTTAAAAACTTTTGGGAGTATTCTTTGGAGAATAAAAAAGGAGAAATAAAGCTGCATATGCATGCACTCGGAAATTCAAATCCTGCTATATATATATATAGTGAAGAATATTTAATTTATTTTTTTATTAGTACAGATGAACCCTTACCACAAATCTAGATTAATGGAATCTAGCAAAAGTTTCGTTGACAACAAAGCATGATTAGCTTGAAGCTTGTTTTCCTTTAAGACAGAAATCATCAAGTGACTAAGAAAAGTACTTAGAATGAGTTTATTATTAATTATTATAGCAATTATATGCATTATTGAAGTATGTGATTCTGATTAAAGCTTCCATTTGGGCTTACAAGGCAAATGGGACATATCATTATATCATAGCTTCTCGCATGTAAATATATAGTCATATGTTTATGTTCATTAAATATAAATAAAATGATATAATACACGTATAGTTCTATCATATAAAAATAATTCACATAAAATGATATATATATTCACCCTATTTTCAAACCGGCCCCACCCGTACAAACTACTAATGATCATCATTCTTGATTTTATGTAACTACCATATCAATTCTTGTGGAGGCCAGGAGAGGAGCATGACATATAGTAAAAGTTGAAGTAGCAGATGGAATGAAATATAAAAAATGAGATATAATGGATAAATATGTGTATGTAAAAGTAGTCAATCATGGTGTTTATATGTAATGATATACGAATACTTTGCTGATTTGTCGTATCTATGTATTGGACACATTTTAGATATAACACTTATCGACACTCGTTCAACAAGTGTTTTTATTGTGTTGAACTGTGTCTTAATAAAAAAATAAAAAAAATTTGAACATCTTTGAACATATACCCTTAAATATCATCGCATGTCGGCGTATTTAACTTTATTTTTAACATATATTTTTAAAATAAATTTAGAAATAGTATTATTATTATTTATTAAAATAAAAAAATATTTTAAATATTTTATATAATTAAATAAAATATTAAAAATAATTAAAAATTAATTTATATTTTAATATCAATAAAATATCAAAATATTATTATAATTCATCTAAAAAAATTTTATATTATATATGTTCTTGTATGGATACCTGGAGGGAGAGCTCAGTCTCTGGGAGTCGATGCCGAGCTATTACCTTCGGTACCGACCTTTAAGCCTAGTGACAATCCGAGCTTTTACTCCAAGAGGGTGTCCAATCGCGTAGAACTTTGAACAAGAAACAGGGGGGAGTGTACCTGCAAGGGCACTTCGAAGCTTAAGTTAGTATTGAAAATTCAATGTATCCTTTAGGATAGGAGATCATACCTTTTTATAGGTGATAATGTACAAATCGGTTATGTTCCTGCTTTAATTATTGTTTGTATTAAAGAGCAATAATAAGGGTTTGGACGTTTTACTTTTGTGAAGCAGCCCGTTAGGCTGATTTGTAACTTCACTTTTTAATAAATGACATTGATTGTCGATTAGTAACTGTAATGCCGATTAATGACGTAAATTGCCGAACTATAATGCCAATTTCTTGGGTAATAATGTGAATAATGCCGAGTTATGGATGATAAAGCCGATTTATGATATTTGAATTTGTAGTGGCCGGACCACAGCCCCCAAGCTTGGCCTGGGAAAGTATTTTAATGAAGCAGGTTGAGTTTTTAATGAAGCATAAATCGGCCATTGTGAGTAGGTGTAAAATGCCAGCAGGTGAGTTAGGCTAGGAGCCCCCAGTTCAAGATGCTTAATTAAAAAGTTTTTTGGAAAAGAGTAACTGATAGTAGAAGTGACTATTTTTAATGAGGAGAGAGAATGAAGTAATGATGGCAGTAAGTGTTTTGTCATTTTCAAAGTCTGAATGGACGGTTTGATGTGATTAGTAGTGGGTGTAGTGGAGTTGAAAAGGTTATGTAACTCTTGGTTGGGTGTATTTGAAAAACCAAGAGTTGGGATTTGTGGGTTAGTTTTGCTGTTTGGAAATAAAATTGGGTTTGAAGGTTTTGAAACAGAGAAAAATGAGTAAAAGAGGTATGTGAAGTTTCTTTCTTTTGCCTTCTTTAAATTCAATTCTTGGCTCATTATATGTTCTTCATCTTCTTCATTTTTGAGTTCGAAATGGGGTATGAGAGGGATACCGAAAGGGAGATAGATTGGTCTGATGATTGGGTGAATGAGGACGTGAAGGGTCGTGTGTCATTATTTTTGGATGTTGATGCTGTTAGTGGCATAGACAAGGCTGGAATAGTGAGGGCTGGGTCTGGAGTTCGTTTGGAGTTGTTGCCATGTTCAGAAGATGATAGGGTTTACCAGAGAGGAGAAGGTTTTGAATATTTCTTTATGCATAGCTGTGTGTTGGAAGAGTTGAGGGTGAAGGTTCTGTTTAGTGACTTTGAATGTCAAGTGTTAAAGCAATTGAACTGCGTTCCATCCCAATTGCATCCCAATGGATGGGCGTTCCTATGTGCGTTTGAGATTCTTATGGAGTTTCTGGAAGAGATCCCATCAGTGGAGCTATTTTTCTGCTTATTTCAGGCGAAAGACATGTGGAAGGGAGGATGTGTAAATCTTAATAGCTCGCCAAGGTTTGCCATATTTAAGTTGTACAAGTCTTCTTTTAAGAATTTCAAGGAGATGTACATTAAGGTGAGCAACTCTGAGTCCGATTTTCCCTTTTATTTGGACGAAAATTTGGGGGAAAAGTTCCCTCTTTGGTGGTGTTCGGAGCCGCAGAATATTCTGGGGCCTGAAGTGATAACTCCAAGGGATGAGTGCCTAATTGAGTATTTGACTGAGGTTGTTGATCGGAAGGAGTTGATTTTAGTTTATGACCTGTTGCAGTGGGAGGAGAATAAAGATGCTGTTATTGCTTACTTAGGTAAGGATTGTAAATTTGTTTTTTGTATCATGTTTGAGGTTTGAAATTTGTATTTGTGTTGCTTTCCAGGGGGTAAATATCCAGGTGTGTCTGCTGCGAGTTTGAGAGCTCGGGTGAAGAATAAAGGGCTTGACAAAGAGGAATCTTCATCAAAGGCGGGGAAGGTCGGTACTGGAGAGGTAGATCAGCCAAAGCCGAAGCGATCAAAGGTAATTTTGAAAAGGAAAAAATCAAATGTAGTGGATTTGTCCGAAGATGATGAAGAGGAGGTGGAGGTTCCAACCGAGGACTTGTGGAAGTTCTATGATAACCAGAAGAAGTTGCATGAGGTTGTTGAGCAGAGTGAGGTGTCTTCTCTTTAGGGAAAAGGTTACCCTTTCACGATAACCGCCGATGAAGTTTGCCAAACTCCTGTCGATGTAAATTTGGCTGAAGAGGTTGGAGATGTGACAATTGATCAGTATATGCAGGTAATGTTTTAACTTTTGTTTCGTTTTGGATGATAATCATGTGGATGTTCTTGTTTAATTCTGCATTTGTTTGTTGAAGGTTGTGGGTCTGAGGCTTGCCAATTTAGGGTGGAGCCGAGAAAAGAGACATCGTCAAGTAGCCGAACAAAAGCCTAATTTTAGATTGGAGGAACAATTGAGGTTGAAGGCTGCCAGGGTTATAGAACTGGAGAGTAAATTAGCTGGGGTTGAGAAAGATTTGAAATTGAAGAAAGAGAATTATGCCAAAGAGGTGAAAGATGTTAAAAAGAAAGAGACAGATCTGTCTAGTATGAGTACTCGGGTAGTGGAGTTGACTGCTGAATTGAAAAGTTTAGAAAAGAGTAAAGAGACAGCAGTCCTTGACTCTTTTATTGAGGGGTTTGAACGAGCTTCTCTGCAAGCCAGGTTCTTAGCTCCTAATGTTGATCTTGATCAGATGGACCCTGCTAAGATTATTCGTGATGGAGTTATGGTTGAAGATGACGGTGTTGAAGAGGGGGATAAAAATAGTTAATTAGTGTTCATGTTTAGTACTGTTGAACATGTATTTTGGTGGGATATGTTGCTCCTGTAGTGAGCTTTTGACTGTTTGTAGTGTTTATTTAAACAGTTTATTTTGTTTTTGGTTATGTTGACTTTGCAGAAAACATATATTGATAGGGGAATTTTGCATAGTTTGTTTGTTAGTTTCTGAGTATTTGTGACTGTGGCATTGAAGCCAAGTGTTTTAGGTAAAAAAAATTTTGTAGCGGTGAAATGCCATTAATTTGAGTGGAAAATCTGGTAGGAGGGCTGAGTAGGCCGAGTTTAGATGCCGAGTCATAGGCATGATAATATCTGTGTTGGTGACTGGTATTGATCGGGTATTTGTTTTTATTGAGTGATCGAATTCCGATTAAGATCGGATTATGAATGATCGGTTTCCCACATATGTTGAATGATAGAAGTCCGAGTTAGGTCGGATAGCTGTCTGAATGATTGGAATTCGAGTTAGATCGGATTTTCTCTGATAGGACGATCGGAATCTGAGTTAGATCGGATGTTTGTTTGATAGAATGATCGGAATTCGAGTTAGATCGGATATTTGTCTGATAGAATGATCAGAATCCGAGTTAGATCGGATATTTATTTGATAGAATGATCGGAAACCGAGATAAATCGGATAGTTGTCTGATAAAATGATCAGAATCCGAGTTAAATCGGATATTTGTCTGATAGAATGATCGGAGTCCGAGTTAAATTGGATATTTGTCTGATAGAATGATTGGAATCCGAGTTAGATCAGATATTTGTCTGATAGAATGATGTTATCTAAATTCTAATTAAGATCAGTGGTTTGAATTTTTGACAGATTGAAAAGTATTAAATGCAAATAAAATTGACTGTATAAGAGATTTTATTGATGTAAAACCTTTGAATTTAAAGGCCCAGGTAGGCTAGCCTCGTTAAAACCTCTCCAAGAAAAACCCTTGTGGGAAAAATCTTGGTAGTAGGAAAAAGAGTATTGGCCTATCCCTGGTATTAACTGTAATATAACTTTAAGGAAGATACATTCCAAGTGTTAGGGAGATCTTTACCCTCTAGGGTTTGTAGTCGGTAGGCTCCATTGCCGACTACTTCTGTTACTCTGTAGGGGCCCTCCCAATTAGCTGCTAGTTTGCCATGTGCTGGTGGTTTTCTAGCTTGTTCTGTTTTTCTGAGCACAAGGTCGTGGACTTGGAAAGACCTTGGTTGAAGTCTTTGGTTATATCTTCGGGCAATGTGCTGTTGCATGGCTAAATGTTTGATTGCTGTGGATGATCTGAGTTCTTCAATGAGATCAAGTTTGGTTTGTCGAGCTATGTCTTGTGTAGTTTGGTCGGCCAGTTCTGTGCGTAGTGAGGATTGGGAGATCTCCACAAGTATCATTGCATCTGAACCGTAGACCAAGCGAAAGGGTGTTTCCTTTGTCGTTGAGTGAATTGTTGTATTGTATCCCCATATGATCTCTGGGATAAGCTCGGCTCATAGACTTTTTGCATCATCCAGTTTCTTCCTTAGAGCATGTAATATTACTTTATTTGCGGCTTCAACTAACCCATTTGTTTGTGGGTGTTCTACTGATTAGAAGTGTTGTTTGATTTTTAAGTTTTGCAAAAAAGATGTGAATTTTTGATCGACAAACTGGCAACCATTATCAGTGATAATGTGCCGAGGAATGCCGAATCGACAAATAATGTATTTCCAAACAAAGGAAAGCATTTGTTGTGATGTAATCTTGGCTAGAGGTTGTGCCTCTATCCATTTGGAAAAATAACCAATTGCTACCACAAGGAATTTTACCTATCCTGTGGCTGTAGGGAAATGTACGAGGATATCAATACCCCATTGGTTGAACGGCCAACTAACCTCGGAACAGTGTAGGAATTCGGCCGGGAGATGTGTAATCGGACTGTGCTTTTGGCAATTGTTACAGCTTTTGACTTTCGCGTGACAATCTTGTCGTATCGTCGGCCAGTATAATCCGACTCTGAGGATTTTTGAATACAGACTTCGGGCTCCGAGGTGTGTTCCACAGATCCCTTCATGTGCCTCTGCAAGTGCAAGTTCTGATTCTGTTCTGCAAAGACATTTAAGCAGTGGACGAGAGAATCCTCGTCTATATAGGCAATTATTATAAATAGTAAAAAATGAGGCTTGTCGGCAGAAGTGTCGAGCATTTTCGACGTCGCCTGGCAAGATCCCTGTTTGGAGATACTGTATGTATGGAGATCTCCAGTCCGCTTCCTGTTTCATACTTAGGACGTGTGTTAGTTCAATGCTTGGTTTAAGTAGTGTTGACTGATAAAGTGATGATCCATTTGGTTGAGTGCTGGCGAGCTTAGACAGAATGTTAGCTCGGCCATTACTCTCCCTTGGTATGTGTTGTATCTCGTATTTAGAAAATTTTGAAAGTAAATTTTGGACGACATCCAGGTATTTAGAAAGCAAAGGGTCCTTAACTTGGTATAAGTTGTTTACCTGTTGGAGTCGCAGTATACCTTAAGTTCGGTGATGTTTACTTCGGCCGCGAGTCTAAGGCCGGCAATTAGTGATTCATATTCACTTTGATTGTTGCTTGCTTTAAATGAGAAGTTGAGGGAATGTTCAATAATGTTGCCACGGCCATCGTCAAGTATGATACCTACTCCACACTCTTGTGGGTTGGAGGATCCGTCGACGTATAAAGCCCATTCGATGAAATCTTCAGTTGTACTAGGTACTGAGAATTCGGCTATGAAGTCAGCCAAAAACTGGGATTTAATGGATGCTCGTCCTTCGTACGTGATATCGAATTCTGATAGCTCCACCGACCATTAACTAGTCGGCTAGCCAGCTCAGGTTTTTGCAGCACTTGCCGTAGAGGTTGATCTGTTCGAACATGGATATCATGGCTCTGAAAGTATGGTCGGAGTCTTCTGGCTGAGAAGACAAGAGCGAGGGCCAGTTTCTCAATGCTCGGGTATCGAAGCTCGGCATTCTGTAAGGTTTTGCTGGTATAATAGATCGGGAATTGTTTCTTTTCTCTTTTTGCAACAAGGGCGGAGCTTATAGCCCAGTTAGTGACAGATAAATATAAGAATAATGGCTCCCCTTGTAGGGGGGTTTGTAAAATTGGTGATTTTGAAAGAGTTTCTTTGATAGTTGTAAATGCTTGTTCACATTCATCAGTCCATTGGAAAGCTTTTTTGTTTTTTAAAGTTTGGAAAAAACATGAGGGTTTAGAAGCTAGGCAAGGTAAAAATCTAGAAAGTGCAGCAAGTCTCCCTGTTAACCGTTGGACTTCCTTGATGGTGTGGGGACTTGTCATGTCTAAAATAGCTCGGCATTTTTCTGGATTTGCTTCAATATCGCGGCTAGTGAGCATGAAGCCGAGGAATTTACCGCTTTGAACACCAAATACACACTTTTCGGGATTTAACCGCATGTTGTATTTTCTTAGCTGTTCGAAGATTTCTGTGAGGTCATCAAGGTGATTTTTGCCGAACTTTGTCTTGGCGACCATATCGTCGACGTAGACTTCAATGTTTTTGCCGATTTGTTTGGCGAAGATTTTGTCCATTAGGCGTTGATATGTTGCACCTGCATTCTTAAGACCAAATGGCATGACCTTATAACAATAGTTTCCATATTCAGTAATAAAGGCTGTCTTATTTTGATCGGATGGGTGCATTTGGATTTGGTTATAACCAGAATATGCATCCATAAAGCTGAGTTTTTCAAAACCAGAGGCATTATCAACTAAACAATCAATAGAGGGTAAAGGGTAGGAATCTTTGGGACATACTTTGTTGAGATCGGTGAAATCAACACACATGCGCCATTTACCGTTATGTTTTTTAACCATGACGACGTTCGCCAGCCAGGTTGTGAATCTGAGTTCTCGGATGAAGCCCGCGTTGATGAGCTTCTTGGTTTCTTTTAGGGAAGCCTGTTTTCGGCCGTGGCCGAGATTTCTCTTTTTCTGTGCTATAGGTCGGACAGATGGATCTAACGCTAGCTTGTGTGATATGATGGATGGGTCGATGCCTGGCATATCTGCTGGGGTCCAAGCAAACAGGTCGGCATTTTGTTGTAAGAATGCTTGGAATGACGTTTTTTCTTCTGAGGATAATGTTGAGCCGACGTATGTGAATTTGTCTGAGTTTTCTGTGAAATAGATTTATCGAGGTCTTCTGTTGAGGTTGGCCTTTCTAGTGTTCCTGCTCTGGGATCAAGGTCGGCCAGCATGTGTTGGTCGTTCATGTTGTTGATATTGTGAACCTGGGCTTTTGTGTTACGGTTAGGTCTTTTGAGACTATTGTTGTAGCATTCCCTGGCTTCTCGGGCATCGTTGTGAATGGTTGCAATTGTGTTGTCCTGCAAAGGGAACTTAACACAAAGATGAATTGTAGATACTATAGTGCCAAACCTATTTAAGAAAGGTCGGCCAAGTATTAAATTATAGGGACTGAAACAATCAACAACCAAGTATTGAATGTCTGAAGTTTTTGACGAGGGAAACTTACCGAGTGTGGTTTGTAACCACACAGAGCCCATAACTGGGACTCGCTCACCTGAGAATCCTACCAAGTCACCAGTGGAAGGTTGGATGACATTACTGCTTAGTTTCGTTTTCTGGAATGTTGAGTAGAAGAGAACGTCGGCGCTGCTGCCTGGGTCGAGCAACACCCTTTTAACCAGGAGATCTCCGAGCTGTAGGGAGATTACGACGGGATCATCCAGATTTGCTACGCTATTGTCATGATCGGCTGTCTGGAATGTTATCTGTGGAGATGTTGGCAGCGGCTGCTGTTGACTTTGATCGGCGTTGATGGAAAGTATAGCTCGGTAAGATCTTTTTCTTGCCGAGCTTGTGGCTCCGCCACCTACAAAACCTCCGGAAATACAATTAATTGTACGTGTTGGTAGTTCAGGATGGCTATTGTTCAGTCGGTCTCTATCTCGGCCATGTTGTGTAACCGAGCTTTGGTCTCCTGAAGTAGGTGCTCGCCGCTGCATGTGGCCGCTGATGTATTTGTCGAGGTGACCCTGCCGAGCTAGTCGCTCTAGTAGGTCTTTGGCGATGACGCAGTTGTCGGTATTATGTCCGTGCTTCTGGTGGAAGGAGCAGTATTTTGATCGGTCAGTGCCTTTTGAATCTGGGTAATTGCTAGATTTTCTTGGTGGCTTGATTAATTTCGAATTCAATATCTCCTTTATGATATCATCGTTCTTGGTGTTGAATTTGGTGTAAGTCTCATATCGTGGCATTGGTTTGAAATTCTTCTTGCTGTCCCGTGTTTTGTCATCGTCTCTATGGTGAGGCTTTTTCTACTTTCCGAGCTTGTCGGAGTTCTTCGATGTCGATCTGTCCTTTAGCTTTTTCACGGAACTCGGCAGTAGTTTTTGGTTTGGCCACAGCAATAGTTTCCTGAAATTTTCCAGGTCATAATCTGCTTTTTATGGCGTGTAGTTCCACCTCGGGGTGGAGGTCGGGTATACTCATGGCTATCTTTGTGAAGCGCGTCATGTAGTCTTTGAGGCTTTCGTGCTAGCCTTGCTTGACTGTGTTCAAGTAATCGGAGTCATGTAGGTAGATGGTTGATCCAGCAAAGTACTCCTCAAAGGGTTTTGATATGTCTCAAAATCGAGAAATGGAACCTGCAAGCAAAGAACAAAACCAATCAAGTGCAGGACCGTCTAAGTGAGATGGAAAATAATGACATAAAACTTTATCAGATGCACTGTTTACTATCATTATGGAGGTGAATTTCTTGATATATTTCTTCGGATCACCTAACCCATCATAGGGAGTTAGGGTGGTCGGCAGAGTAAACCTTCGGGGTAGCATGAAGTTCATCACCTCCGCCGTGAATGGTCCAAGGGAACTTTCCTGATCGTCATTTTCTATGTTTTTCTGAGCTTCCTCATTATGTTCGGATTTCTCCTCTTCCTATCGAGCAGTGTCTGAGACATGTGTTGGCTCTGACTGCTGCTCGGCTTCTTCTGTCTGTTCTTGTCGGTCATTGTTTTCTGTTCGATTGTTATTTAAGTTGGCAATTTGATTTGCCATTCTTTGGTTCTCTTCAGCCACGACTTGTCGCAACTCGATCACCATCCGGAGCAATTCGGATGGCGAGGACAGGTTGTTCAGCCATGACTTCAAAACGGGAATCTCGAGGCTGATGATATAGAGAGAGGTTTATACTTTCGGCCTACGGTGGGCGCCAATTGTTCTTGTATGGATACCTGGAGGGAGAGCTTAGTCTCTGGGAGTCAACGCCGAGCTATTACCTTCGGTGCCGACCTTTAAGCCTAGTGACAATCCGAGCTTTTACTCCAAGAGAGTGTCCAATCGCGTAGAGCTTTGAGCAAGAAACAGGGGGGAGTGTACCTGCAAGGACACTCCGAAACTTAAGTTAGTATTGAGAATTCAATGTATCTTTTAGGATAGGAGATCACACCTTTTTATAGGTGATAATGTACAAATCGATTATGTTCCTGCTTTATTGTCTGTATTAAAGAGCAATAATTAGGGTTTGGACGTTTTACTTTTGTGAAGCAGCCCGCTAGGCTGATTTGTAATGTCACTTTTTAATAAATGACATTGATTATTGATTAGTAACTGTAATGCCGATTAATGACGTAAATTGCCGAACTATCACGCCAATTTCTTGGGTAACAATGTGAATAATGTCGAGTTATGAATAATAAAGCCGATTTATGATATTTAAATTTGTAGTGGCCGGACCAATATATATATATATATATATATATATATATATATATATATATATATATATATATATATGTTTTATACCATTTTAAAATTTATGTGTCGAATATCTTTTGTATGTGGCTGTACATCATAGGTAGCTATAGAAAGAAACTATGGTAATTATGTGGGGACAACTAGGGACTATTGTAATGACGAAGCACTTGCAATAAAATTTTATGGTTAAAAGAAAAAAAAAAGAAAAAAAAAAGCAGTTGCACTTTGGTGAGCACAAAGGCAAAGGAGATTAGAACCGCTTGTAGTTATTTTAATGTCATGGATGATATCATTATTCTTCGTGAGTCCACCATATAAATATGATGATGATAAGATACCACTCCCACAAGGCCATAGATATATACTTTATTGATCACTAATGTTCTGGATCGGACTCTAAGCTTGCTTCCCCTTTTCGGCTTTTCCCCAGTCCCTTTCTTTGGAACATATAAATATTTTTCAGGTTGCATTTGGACCAAGTAATTCAACATGATAAGTTAACTTCTCTCTGGCCCTCCAAAAAAAAAGTATATATGTGTGATCAATTTAATAGTTTAATTAGCATTATCTGCTCATGATGTCAAACTTACGGAATAATGCAAATAAATTTAAGGCCAAATGCCACTATTTCTTCAATTACTAATGCCTCCAAAAATGTGTGTGATGGAAAATTTAATGATAGATTTTATTCAATTAAAAAAAAATATTAAATAATTGGTCATAACAATCGTATGATTAGTCACCAAAAAAAAAAATCGTATGATTGGATGACACAGTCTAAAACTTAAGTGCATAATGACCATTGAGCCCTTCTATTTTATCTACTTAATATACTAAAACTGAGTTTTTTCCCAACTAATAAGAGTGACGTGTCAATCTCTTGTGAGTCCGTTTTCCTTCCAAAACGAATGAAATTTTTCATCTATTCTAAATTATTTTATAAAAAATACCTTTATTATAATTATATTATTATATTATAATTAATATTTAATAAATAATATATAATTATACTAATTTAGGAACATATCTTCATTATAATTATATCAAATCACTATTTAATGCACTATTAAACTACTTATAAATTATAATGCGTAATTACTGTACATAATAAAAAATTGCCTTAATAATAAGTAATTTACATCTTTATTTTTGTTTTACTAAAGTCTATAAATAATATTTTTCTGTGGTACATGAATCTAAATTTAAGAGTCAACTCATAATTTTATATTTAGTATTTTTTTTACTACTTCATAAAATAAGAATGTATTTTTCGTTTTTTATTGAAGTTGGTCCTTTTAAGGTACAATTTATAATTTTTTATAATATTTTTCATATACTCATTCTATTATATTATTCTTTTAATAATTTATTAATTGTTGTTACTCTAAGTTATTCTTATCGTCTAATGTTTCAGTTCGATTGTCTTTTACCACAATCGTTTACAATGCATCACATCCATGAAATACCTCATCGAGTTGTTTTCACTGATTCATGTTCCAACTACATGGATGTAGGCGTTCAAAGAAGGGGTAATAATCTCTACTTTATCGAAGGATGGTTGGATCTACTCACCTATTATGACCAACCTAATGGAATGTGGTTAAAGTTAGCTTTCTTGGGAGGAGCTCAATTTTTTATTGAGGAATTGCATCCACGGAATTGCATCCACGGAATTTTATAGGGCAAGTTCAAGTTCCATCCCCTCTATGCTTTTTTACGTCTGCCCGAAAATCTTCAAAGTGGAGCACATAATGAGATTGAATTCTCTCGGTTTAAGTTCAGTTTTGCTAAATTCGTGACAAACTCGGATATGCAATTTCAACGATTGGTAATATATTTAAATTTTCTTATTTTAAGTTGTTCTTTTGCATGCATACAATGCCATTGAGAGGAATAAGGGTTAGTTTGGTTTCTCGATGTGGCAATTCTATACCTTGCCGCATTGCATGGATAGCGGATAATGAAACTTATTTAACAAGAGGATGGTTTGAATTTGCACGAATTCTAAATGTTGATATTTACGATGTTATTTCAATTAGTTATCGTTACGAGAATGACTCTATATTATAGGTGACTAAGAACTAGAATAGATTCAATGTTGTTTAAGTAATTTGGTTTTAATATTAGTATTTGATTAAATTATAATTAGAAAATTTTAAATTATTGCCTCAATTTATATATTATGAATATTTTTCGTGGACGTACTATTTTTAAATAATTTAATAATTAATAAAATGAAGTGGTGACAAATATATTATTTAAATTTATTTTTATCCTTTATTTCTTTATTTGTATTTTCATTATATTTGACAAAAAATCTCTACCTAAACATATAGTTTTCGTTGACCTAAACACAATTTAGTTGCCAATAAAAACTAATTTTATCTATAAAAAATAATGAAACATGTATCTTTTGATATTATATTAATATAGTAAGTAGACATTATGATATAATAATATCTTTAACTGTATTATAATTAGCTCATAAATAATGTATAATTATATTATTTTAGGAAACTCTTTTTATTATAATTATATCAAATCAAAATTTAATTATGATAAAACATGTTAATTATAATTATATCATAAAATTATAATAATTACGATAGTTATGTTATATATTTTAATCATTTATGTAAGTAAATAAACTAAAAAATCATGACGGTAAATAAATAATATAGAATAATATTATACATTTAATTGTATTATAATTAGCTCATGAATAATGTATGATTATATTATTTTAGGAAAATATTTTTATTATAATTATATCAAATTAATATTTAATATATTAGTTAAATTTATTTTTTATATAACAATAATATTATAATTTATATCACTTTTTAAAACTCATTCTTACAAATATTAGCATATAATTAATATAGATAACATATATATTTAATAAATATCTTTATTAAATTAATTATAACGATTAATACAAGATAATCTCATAAGTATAACCTAATTATAGCAAGAATTTTCATAAAAATAATTGACTACTAATTTGAATATAATTGATATAGTTAAATTGATACAATCGATAAAATTGAGAATATGTAGCAATTATAGCAATTATTAAATCAATTATAATAATAATTCGTGACTTCATATACAGTAATTTTTGAATTATAATTGTCACATAATTATACTTGAATATTATTTAATTTTAGATGTTTTATAGGTAATATTCATTATCACATGAATTATCATCATTACTCAATAATAATAATAATAATAATAATAATAATAATTTTAAATTTATATAATTAATATAATTGATATGGTTCTAATTCTCATTTCGTATGTAATAATTTTATTAATATGTATTCACAGTTTTAATCAATATATAATAATAATAATATTATATGGACATAAAATTAATTAGTTAACAAATTGAATTTAGCTTATGGATTTTTATTTTCTACTCAAATTTTTAATCATTAGTGATTTTATTTTTTATATTTACTGTAAATTTTGACTATAAAAAAATTAGTTTTGATTGTTTCCTATTTTATTTATTTACAGTCATAATTAAATTTGATATAATTATAGTAATATAAAGCTGCTTCATATATAGCAATAATATTATAAAAAATATTATTGCACGATTGTAGAATAAAAAATAATCATATATATAAAACGAAATAATTATAACAAAAAAATTAATACATGTAATTTAAATGTTTTCAATAGCTGGTAACATAGAGTTTAACAAAATATAATTCAAATATTTTTTTATTTATGTATATGTATATAATTATATATATATAATTATTTAACAAAATTAATATATACGTATATATAAATAAAAAAATTATTATAATTTCTAAAAATTATACATAAATTTTTTTTCTCAAATAAATTTATTTTAATTATATTACAATTAGCTCATGAATAATGCATGATTATATTAATTTAAAAAATATCTTCATTATAATTATATCAAATTAATATTTAATAAGTTATTATACTACTTATAAATCATCGATATTTTTAATCATTCTAATTATATCAATTGATATAGTTCTAATTCTCATTCAAGTGCAATAATTTTATTAGAAAATAATTGATGCACACATTAATAGTGACCTACCCATTTAATTTGATATCAATTAGTGGACAACAACAACAACAACAACAACAACAACAATAATAATAATAATAATAATAATAATAATAATAATAATAATAATAAAGTCTACACGGTATATGCATTAAATTTTAAAAAGATAAAATATATTTTAAAAAATTAGAGTATTAATAATCAATTATGATTAATATCAATATCAATAATTAATTTTATAATTATTTTTTTTTACTACTAAAGACTATATATAGTGTTTTTCTTTTTTTAGAATAAAAAAGGTTGTGGTTCATAACATTTTTGTAAAGTTATATCGTATGAACACAAGATTAATTAGATAACAAATTGAATTTTAATTAATATGTTTTATTTTCTGCTCATATTTTTTTATTAATTATTTTACTTTTTATATTTACAGTAATATTGAATGTAAAAAAAAGTAATATTCAATGTTATCTATTTTATTTATTTAGATTCATAATTAAATTTGATATAATTATAGCAAGTATCTAGGATTAATAATAACATGATAGTATCATTTTAAGTTGTATAACATAATAATAAAATGTAGCAATTTATGTATGCTTCCTATATAGCAATAATATTATATATATTTATATATCTCCTCTTTTAGCTCTTTCTTAAAAATATTGGCATATAATTAATATCCATAACATATATATTGAGTAAGTATCTCCATTGAAAATATTTGTTAACTATTACCATGTATAATTAGTGTGTGTGTGTGTCTATATATATATATATATATATATATATATATATATATATATATATATATATATATATATATATATATATATATATAAAAGGATTAATAGTGAATTGTTACAATTATTTATCATCTAAAAAATTCGTACCTCACATATAGAACTTCTTCTGTTTATTATTTTTCATACCTAAAGGATACTAACTACGATTCTATCAACAGTATTACCTATGATAGATTATGTAATGAAAAAGTTTGAAAAATAAAGGCAAGAATTATAAGGTTATGAAAAGTCTCATCCAAATTTGACAAGAACAACACGACTTACATAGAAATGGTTCTTATGGATGATAAGGTAAGTTGATTATTTTCCATGATTCTTTCAAGTGATGCTAGGTCCATTTTATAAATATTTTTTGTTTATATTTTAAGTTTATTTGATAAATAAATCCTTGCACGAATTAAAAACAGTGCGATTTTATAGATTTATAAGTGCGTGCTAATAGCCTTTATATTTAATTTGTTTTAGAGTGTGATAATAGTCAATATGTTTGTTAGTAGATTTAACTATTACTATATTATTTATGATCACATTCAGTATATATGTCTGATTTATTGAAGAAAGTAGATTATTAAAATTGATTAATAACTATTTTAGAGTTAATCCAATTAATACTAAATTTAAAAAAAAACAATGCATAACATATTAATTTTTTATTAATCAAATTATTATAATTTAAATTAATTTTAAAAAATAATTTAAAATTATAATTTCAATCTTATCACGTACATGGCACGGGTAATTACACTTGTTTCAGTACTAAATTTAAGCATATTAAGTACTACTTTTTTTTTTGTTCTTATGTTAAGTACTAAGCTTTGTCCTTATACTATTAATATCTAAAGTAAAGTATATTTTTTGTTCTTGAAATTCGGTAAAAATTTAAAAAATATCTCTAAATTTTATTTTGTTTTAATTTTGTCTCAAAAGTTTTCAATTTGCATCAAATATATTCTCGACGGCTAAATTTTCAAAAAAATTAAAACCAATCTAACAATAATGTATGAAAATTATGCTTAATTTGCTTGTGTTAAAGGGTGTTTTTATGGAATTGTTGTTAAATCGGTTTTAAATTTTTTGAAAAATTAACCGTCAGGGATATATTTAATGCAAATCGAAAACTTTTGGAACAAAATTAAAACAAAATAAAACTTGTGGATATTTTTAAAACTTTTGTCAAATTTCAAAGACTAAAAGTATACTTTACCCTAATATATATTAAGTACTACTTGGATTATATATTAATAGTATAAGGACAAAGCTAAGTAAGGTTTTTTTTTTCTACAGGTACAGATACAGTGGCCGGTAATGAATAATATTATAAAAAAGTTGAAGGCTAAATTAATTGGTAGCAAGTTGCATATCCCACATTGGAAGAGAAGAATGCATCACCAAAAAACAAATAATCAGTTTTTTTTTATATATTACACTATATAGGTCTGCATTATTTATTGTTTATTAACATAAAGTTTACTACTTATATTTGCCATGTTGCTTGGCAGGTCAACGATCTCCTCCAAGGAGTTTGGACTGCATATGCAAACTTGTTAAGGATGATTAATTGACAACCGCTGCACGATTTGTGAATAACACAGTATGATGCCAATGACACTATCATCTAGCAGGTATGGCACTCACAATCGCCGAGATGCTTGGGGTAAACTAGTCAACTTTTAAGCAAATCACTTGGCAATGTTTGGAGTCAATGGAGAAAAGGGCGAGTTGCCGCCTTCCCCTTGGTCCTCATCCGAAGCCGAGATGTACACAATAAAATCCAAAAGTTTGGGAGAATGCAAGGCCTCCCTAATTGCTGCTGTGCAATCGATGCAACTCACATTATCCCGTTTTTATCTGCGCTTAGGAGAAACACTCAGGTGGCTTCATCAGAACAATAAACATAGCATGGTTTTAATTTGCAGGCAATAGTGGACGCTGACATGAGGTTTATGGAGATATCCACTGGCTGGCAGCTATAATACAAGATTGGTTAGAGTTTGAGGAATCATATTACAAACGCTGCGATGAAGGTGAGAGATTGAACAGAAAGAAGTTGAAGCTATCATCTGAAGATGGTTATCCTCAGACTATGAGTAGAAATCCACAAACTACAAGAGTTAATAATTCTTGTTCACCATTGAATTATGTTAAATTATCTTCACCATTCAAGCTTATCAAATTTCAAAAAATATAGACATCACATTAGTTTCCATATTCTTAACGTTTAGTTTGTTAGAATAATCATAGTAACACCAAGAAAAATAGAAGACACGTTCATATACAACACAGGTTGCTATATCAGCAAAAGTTATAATTAGCAACGAACTTAAATAGCTCCATCAACACAGTCCCTAATCCTTAAGCAGATCTATTGTTTATCAAGTTTCACCACTCCGATCCTTATCCAAGTGAAATAGAGTCATGTAGACAGAAAATACATCTTTAAATCTCTATAATCAGTGAAATAGAGTAACATCCTCTGCAGCATAGGCTCACCAATATGTCCTTGTAGTGCTTCGTGTCCCCTAACTCTGCTTCATTTACCCTCGCACTCTCCCAAATAAATCCTGCAATGCTGAATGGAAGAAACAAATCACTCTCAGTTCCTTTGAAAGAATGCTTGGACTTAACCGAAAGAATTTAGTTTCTATGCACAGTCAATATAAAACTCTTTTACACTGAGAATGTAACTGCATTTTACAATGTAAGTTCATGAAAAGTAAACTCATAAGTAGAAGCTGATAATATCCAACCTTACCATTGTCATTAAGTCCATTAATAGATACTATCTCTTATTATGGATTGATAATACAAATGCTTCCGACCATTTCAGCTTCTCAGATTCAGCCACAACAGAATCATTCACTGAAGGGCTCCAGAAGCCGCCAGGACCAGAAAGAACCCAGGTTACTTTCTCTGGTGGTGGTGGTAAGTTATGAATATAAGATCTGTTGTCCTTCCCCGAACCAAATTTGTTTCGAGAATCAGATTTGTCAGCATGCTTGGTAGAAAAAAAAAACAAAAATGAAATTCAGTTAGAGCAGTGAATCAGTAGCCATTTCTCATTCGGTTTTGAAACTCACCGTAGATGGAAAAGAACATCTCAATGGTTCTGGAGTGGCTTTATGTTGCATAACCCTGCGGTAAGTAGTGAAACCACAATCACTTTGATTTGCAGTGGCGGATTTCATCAGTGACTGAAAAGAAAGCATAGATTGTTAGGTACTGAATTTTTGATGGCACTGCATGTGCATAATAATAAGTGAGGAAGTTACATGAGCAAGTTTAGTTGGTGTTGGTGGCCCCTTGAGCGTATCTGTACATGCAGATGCAGTTTGACCTGATAAACATCTTTCTACGTTTCTCAAGGAACGGAACCGTTGCTTTTCAGTGCCAGTCCCAGACTGCATAAACAAGTTTTCGAAACATGAGAATTTGAAATGGCAGAAATGTAATTGAAGAATAGAGAAGAAGGAGAAGGAGTAACCGTGTTTTGATGATGAGAGATGGCGTGAAATTCGGTTGTTTGTGGTTCGAGTAGGTATCTCTGGACAGCGACGAGGGAACGGAATTTCTTTCCGGTGCCAGGCTCATGGTAATACTGATCAAGAAGAAATCAAATCAAATCTGAGAAAGGGATATGAATGGAAGAAGAAGAAGAAGAGAAGAAGGGAAGGTACCTTGTCAACTATTGTAGGGTTAGCGAGACGGGGCTTTCGCTCGATAATCCAACCTTGAGGAAGAGTGAATGGATGTTGATATTGCCGTGGTGAGAAGCACACTATCTGCATTTCCATTTCCCTCTTCTCTTCATCATCTTCTTCTTCTTCTGCGAGTACGTTCCGCCTTTTCCGCAAGGACTTACGGGTCGCCATCGCCATGCTGTTGTGCTCTGCCGTGGCGGTAACTCTCTCACTCACGCATTTCGTGCTCTTCTCTTCTTAGCTGCCTCACACCAAATGGGCCCAATCTCATCTTTTTCTACGACCCAAATTAATCAGCCCAACTCCAGTCCAAAAAGCGATTAGCCCAACTAAAAAAAACATTAACAAGAGAAATAATCCCCCTTCATCATCCTTGCTGTCAACTTGCGGCGTGTCCAACTCATTCGTTACGCCAATGACCAAACTACACGCCATTCCATATTTTTTCATTACTACCCTTCACAGCATCACTGGTCTCTTCTAATTTTTTTTTTTTTAAAACAAAGAGCTCAACATAATACGGTAGAATAATCAAATAAGAAATAAAATAACAACTTAAAAGTAACACAATAGCCATTAAAAAAAATCATTTTGTCATCTCCAGCATAGCTATTAACAGTTAGAAAGGTCGACACTTCTCCACTCGTTATGGTTCATGACAGTTATGTGAATAATTTCTTCAAAATCTTTGTTTTTATTCTGAAATATCCTTCTATTTCTTTCTAATCAGATATTCCAAACGATCGTATAAAAGCATCTCAATCGTTGCTCTCTATCCTCTTTACTCCTCGACTCCTCTGTCCAATACAGAAAATGTTCTTTCATTGTACCTGAAATAGACCATTGTTGGCCAAACATTGATATCCAAGCACTTCACACCTGTCAAGTAAACTCATAGCATAGAAACAAGTGTTGCACATGTTCCACATCTCTATTACATAAAACGCAGGCGTTATCTAGCTGGTTAATGATCCCAAGCCGGCTTAACCGTTTCTTTGTATTCACCCTACCTATCAGGACAAACCAAGCAAACAGCTCTACTCTTGATGGGACTAACCCCTTTCAAATGGTCTTTGTGTAGCTGTAACTTGTAACCTCCTCTGGCGTATCGCCTCCTGCAAAACCTGAATAAATGAGTTAGTTGAATAAACTCCTAGTTTATCCTATTTCCACACCACCCTATCCTCTCTGTTAATTACTAGTTTCATAGGTCTCAACGCCTCATGTAATTAACCCAGTAGTCCCAACTCCCATTGAAAGAGCTCTCTCCTCTATTGGAAGTTCTAAATCCACTCTAACCCGTCCCAGAACTCACAATCCCCTATAACAGATCCACATTGGTTTGAAATAGAGAAAAGCCTGGAGAACCAATCTTTTAGAGACCCACCAAGCAACCATATATCCTCCCAGAACCGAGTACGACGCCCATCACTAATCTCCATGGATAAGCCTGTAACCATCTTCTCCCTGATACGGTTATTCGTTATTTGTAACTGTCAGATATCCTTCCACGGACCTCCTCTAGAAGGTAGAGCTTGAGTTGACAGTAGCTCATTAGGATTCAGATTATAATAAGAACAAACCACCTTCTTCCACAACGGACAATCTTCCTTTGTGAACTGCAACCACCACTTAAACAACATAGCTGTGTTACGAACCATAGAATCACCAACTCCTAAACCGCCTAGTTTTTTAGGGGCATATACTACTTCCCATCTTACTAATGCCATGCCATTGCTACCATCCTCCTTGCTCCACAAGAACCTTCTTTGTAGTGAAATCAATTTCTTAGCAACAACTCTCGGCATCTTGAACAAACTCAAATAGTACACTGACAGACTATTTAGAACGGATTTAATCAGCACTAACTTTCCAGCTTTATTTAGTACTTTGGCTTTCCACAAACTGAGCTTCTCCTCCACTTTGTCTATTATAGGCTTCCATGTCTTCACCAATCTCGGATTTGCACCTAAGGGAATACCCAGGTATTTGACTGGAAGCGAATCAACCTTACAACCCAACAATTGGAACATACTCTAGATCCACTGATCGTCGCAATTTATCAGAATCAAGCTCGACTTGTCAAAATTAATACTGAGCCTGACATCAACTCAAAGCATCTCAATAGTCGCTTGTAATTCCTAATAGTTTCCTCCTCTGACGGGCAGAACAGAATTGTGTCATCAGCAAAATGAAGATGTGATAGCACTATACTATCTCTCCCAATCAACAATGGTGATATACAACCATTCCTGACTGCCTCTCCCACCATTCGATGTAGTACATCCACAAACAGTACGAATAAGAAAGGAGAAAGCGGGTCACCTTGTCTCAGACCTCTTTTCATTTTGAACGGCTTGGATGGCGACTCATTTATCAGAACCGACATAGATGTTGTGATCACACAATCCATAACCTACGATCTCTATCTATTGCCAAATCCCATCTTTTGCAATACAATGTCCACAAAGCTCCACTTGACTCTATCATATGCTTTTTGGAAGTCAAGCTTGATTATTGCTGCCTCCTTCTTTCTCAGTTTGATCCAGTTTACAGTTTCACAAGCGATAAGTGCTCCATCATGAATTTTTCTTCCTTTTACAAATGCACTCTGAGTTTCCCCTACTAACGCTAGCATCACTGATCTCATTATCCTAACTAAGACCTTGGAGATAACCTTGTACACGCACCCAACCATGCTGATAGGTCGCAAATCTTTAATCTCCCTTGCCCCAATGAACTTAGGTGCCAATGCCACCCAAGTGATGTTAGAGTCTGCCGGCAACCTTGATGTCTGAAAGAACCCTATCACTGCAGCCATGAATTCAGACCCAATCTCACCCCAACACATTTTAATAAAATTCATGTTGTACCCGTCACTACCTGGTGCCTTAGAAGACTCACAGTCCCACACAACCTCTCTGATTTCCTCAACTGTTGGCAGCGCCTCCAAATTTAAAGAGCCTTCCTGCTCTATCCTACTCACCAGACCGTCTCTAAACCCACCATTGGAGACCTCTCTTGGTGATATAAATCTCTGTAGAACTCTCTAATAGCAATTTTTAGTCTAGCTTGATTTCTGACTAGTCTTCTGTTAATTAGCAGCATATCAATCCTATTATTCCTCATTCTTGCTGAAGCTATGTTATCGAAGTATCGTGTATTTTTGTCCATCTCCTTTGCTTGCCGAGACCGAGACATCTGTTTCCAATGAACTTCTTTTCTGACATACCACCTCTCACAGCAGGTAACCAGCGCCCTCCTCCTAGCCTCCATCGTTCCATCGTACATCCCATTGCTTACCAAATCATCAACCTTCTTGATTTCTTCCTCAAACTTCGTAATCTTCTTGTCCATATCCCCAAAATGAACCTTGTGCCATTTTTCTAACGGAATTGTCAAAACCTTCAACTTGTCTGTGAACTGTATCTCCCTCAAACCTCTCCACTCCTCCTTAACCATCCTAAGAAAGCCTTCATGTGTAAACCAAGAATTTAAACTTCGGAACGGACTTGGACCTGCCCTCTGCTTCATGACTTCTAGAATTACAGGATAGTGGTCTGACAAACACCTTGGGCCACCGCGTATCCGGGTCTCAGAAAACTCCTCTAACCACTCCAAACTAACCAGAACTTTATCTATACGACTGCAAGACCGTCCCTGAAACCATGTGAACTTGCAATTAGGGGTGTTCAAAACCAATCCAGACCGAATTAAATCGATTAACCGAACCGAAATAATCGAGAACCGAATTAACCGAAAACCAAAAAAACTGAAAAAATTTTATTTTGTTGTTTTTTGTGCGGTTCGGTTTTGATTATAAAAATTCTAACCGAACCGGTTCGAAAAAACCCTAAAAATGACTAACCCCACCCCCCAAACGAATGAAGCTGCTGCATGCTGCGCGAGTGTGAGAGCGTCCCCCCCAGCCGTCCCTGACCCTAACCCCCAAATCCCCAATCCCTAACCTGCACTCTCTAGTCTCTACTACTCAGTCGCTCTTGCTCTCTCTTCTCCAAATCCCCAATCCCTAACCTGCGCACCCAAATCTCCCCAATCTCTTACTACTCAGTCGCTCTTGCTCCTCCGAATCCCGACGCCGAAGCCTTCCTCTTCGCGGAGACGCCACCCACTGACCTAGAAGGCAGCACAACACTGACCCAGAAGAGAGAGCACAGCACGACGCCGTCGCCCACTGACTCAACAAGGCAGCACAGTACCACGCTGTTGTCGTTGAGACGCCACCACCCAACGCCAGCAGGTTTCTGGGTTCTCCCACTCAGCACCACGATCATCAGTTCAACCCACTCCCAGCACCTCCGAGTCTCCCAATCAGCCTTCCTCCCAAGTCAATATGGAGCCCGAGCCACCGATTCGGGTAATTTGCTGTTTATTGCTGTTTACTAGTTGTTTATTGGTGGTTGTTTACTGTCAATATGGAGTCCGAGTCAATATGAACCATTTGTTGTTTACTGGTGGTTGCAGTTTATTGCTGTTTATTGCTGTTTATGGTTGCTGTTTATTGTTGTTTAATTTGAACCATTCTAAGTCAATATAGTTGCTGTTTATTGCTGTTTAATTTGCTAGTTATTGAATTATTGTTCAGTGTATTGGACCAGTGTATTGTTCAGTTTATTGTTGATAATTTGGTATTGCTGGATTGCTGGTTATAGATTTATTTTTCAGTTTATTGCCTGATGCTGGTTATTGATTTATTGTTGAATGTTGATAACTTGGTAATTAGTATTGTTGGATTGCTGCTGGTTTATGGTATTGCTGGATTGCTGCTGGTTGATAACTTGTTGTGTTTCTGGCCTTTTTTTTGTCATTTTCTTTTATGAATTTAATTTTGTGTGGTGTTTGTTTGTTGCTTCTGGTTCACAAAGGTTTTAGTTTTATGAACAACTCAATAATTACATCAATCCTTATTTTTAAATTTCGTATATTTAAAATTGTTTTGTATATGTTATAATATGTGTACGTTCTTTCTGACCCAATCAATTAACCCCCTAATTTTAAACATTTTGTTAATTCTAAAAGTGAATTGAAAGAGAAAAAACTTTTTTTCCTCTCTTTTTCAAATACACATGGTCTCTCTGTTTTAGTATCTTACTGGTTAGAATGGATGGTAAGAGTGGATAATGGTCATTTATTATTTGATAATAGAAGGAGGGGTGGAGGCGATCAATTTGAACATGAAGTTACCATCGCTCTTGTTACTTTTAATTTATTGTCGAGTTTTCTTTGTAGATGTGTGCCAAAATATTGTGTTTTAGATCTATCTTCTTTTCATTTGGCTACAACTTGATTAACAAATTTTAAGTGACTTTCATATATTTTGATCTAAGGCAAGTTGCTGTGTTGTCAAGACCTTCAAGTGGATGGCTAGAACAAGTGGTTGTCTTGCTGGAAAATTTAAAAGAAAACTAATTTTCCTTTCTTTTGTTGAACCTTGAAGATTTAGAGTTGTTTTTCCTTGTTACTTTGTTGAATTTTGTCTCAAAAACTGTTGTTAATTATTGTATTGCGTGATTTTTTATGACCTTTATCAAATTGAACTTTTTACTTTGTTAATTATGTGTTGGTAATTATTTTTTGATGAATATTATTTGTTGAAAACAGCTTAGGATTTTTTAGTACACTAGATAGTAGATACCATTAGAAGTTCAGGAGATATAATTTTTTTAATTAATTGAAAATATAACAAACCGAACCAAACTAAACCGAATTTAATTGGTTTGGTTTGGTTCGGATGATTCTAATAAAAAAATCGAACCAAACCGAACCGCACTATTAATATAAAATTGGATCGGATGATTTTTTCTTATAAAACCGAATTAAACCGCACCGCGAACACCCCTACTTGCAATCTATGAGTGGCAAATCGACTAGATGCATATCTTGTATCCAACTCTTGAAATCTTCCGCCGACCTAGGTAGAACATCAGTACCTTGCCTTTCGTCCACATGCATTATTTCATTAAAGTCTCCCATGTAGCAGCTAGGAACCTGACATAACCCAGTCATGTAACTCTACTCCTCCCATACCTGAATCTTCCCATCCCTATTATGTGCACCATAGACCAAGAAAAAAGCACAATTGAATTTACTCTTCACTAGGACCCCTTCAACACACAACCACCTCTCCCCCTTATATCATTTTAAACACTAATTCATCCCATATTAACAAGAGTCCACCTGCTGCACCATCAGAGTCTACAAAATCCCACCCCGCACCATCTTGTCCCTAAATTCTTGAAACATCAAATCTAGTCACTATCTCCTTTTTAGTCTCAATCAAACCCAACATATCTAATATATGTTTTTTCTTTAATTCCTTCACAATTCTTATCTTTCCATTACCCTGTAATTCCCTAACATTCCAAAAGCTAAAAATCATTTAAAATTCTTTTGACACACCTGTTTTTATATTTGGGTCTGCACCGTCTCAGTTTTTCCTTCTGTTTCGCCAATTTTCTTTTGCATTCTATTTCTTCGTTCTAAGACTAGAGTATTGCCATGATGTCATCTTCCCCATTGACCAGTGTTGCACCAGACTCCTTTGCCAACTCCCAGGTTCTTCGGTTCTCAAGCATTTGCTCAACTAGCTTCAAACCTTGCGTGTCACTGTCCTCGTCCACAACATTCTTACCTTCCTCATATCCAATCTCATTCCCTTCACCGCGTCCCTCATCATGGCTAGAGTTTCTTCGGATACTATATTGATCAATGACTGGACCTCCACCTACGTTCAGATCAGGATAGTCACTGGGTGCTTCACCAAATTCTGGCCCTACGTTCCCCACGTGAACCCAACGATTCGCCCTCTTCTCTTCTCCACCCACAGCTGCGTCGTTCAAGGCGCCAGGCCAGTCGTCCCCCTCCGAAGTGGTTCCATCTCACCTATATCCCCCCCAATGTGTTATTGGTACCAGTCCCACAGTCCCGTCGTCAATAGCCAAGTCACAACCTTCTCTAGCTGTCTCACTGTGCTCACGGTTGTCAGTCCTTGTGCGTGCAACCCCACCACAGCCCAGGATGCTTCGTTCGGCCAGTGACCACCGACGTCCCCCCTTGCCAACCCCAACAAGGGAGTCACCGTCATCCTCAAGGCCTTCGTTGTTGTGTTGGCATCCCTCCTGCTCATCCGTTCTGATGGGTGAAGAGCATAGCGCCCGACCCGGATTCCCCAGCACCGGCCCAGAAGATTTGCTACGGTCTTTGCTTGATGTTGGGCTCAGCATAAATTGATTCCCCTTCTCCATATTTCTGTTGCATCAGGCCCAATCCAAGCTTTGGCACTGAGCTTTTTGTTTTCCTTTATTGGGTCTCCTTTCTAGCCCATCAATAGTAGCATAAATTGTCATCTCATACTTCTCCTCCTCACTCATAACCGTCCCTCCCCCCAAATTAGCCCCGCCTTGATTTTCACCCCTAATTGATTGATACGTTTCGAAATTCAAGAATTTGTGATAATTATTGTCACTAACCCATTCATTTAAACTTATAGCTGGAATTACAATTCTATCCTTGTCTTCTTCCTCCTCCCGTCTTACCTGCATTATCACGTCTTCTTCTTGAGCCATCCCATGCGACGGCCTCTACCATATACGGACTCCCAGACTTGTACTTGGGTTACCAGGGTTTCATTGTCCATCGGTTATAATTGCTTCATTACCAGGTATTCTGGTGCACTGTGAGTTACATGCCTCATGTCCAACTTCTTTCACGAAGACATCAAAGGCCACAGAATCGCTGTTATATGAATCCATTCTTGAATGACGTCCATTATACATGTATCAATCTGTACACGACCTACAGTAAAGGAATTGCACAAGTCTATCTCTCTAGCACACCCAACTAGTTCTCCCCACTGGCCTCCCATCGTGTTGAATGTGTCGACAGACCATGCGTGTAACGGGACCCCAAAATATTCAAGCCACGCCCTACGGGTTTCACTATGTTCTGACTCCTCCCACCTCCGTACACTTTGGAAAAAATGTAGGAGGCGGTTCATGTTCAAGGTGTACATTTCTTCGGCATGCACAGCATTATCAAAGGTCAACAGAGCTTTGTACGATCCCATTTCCCGAACCTGGACGACATTGGGCAAGTTCTTTGCGACCACTTCCTTCAAAGATCCAAAATTAATAAGCTTCGTCGTGCCCTCTACAAGACTTCGCTGCAGCCATTCTAGATTTTCCTTTGCCACGATTTCCATGCGGGTCCTTATCGACCTTCTCCGTTCATAGAGCATGTCCATCCGACAAACCATCATTCGGCCTGACTTCTCTACGTGGCTTCGGCTTTGCGTGGTGTTGCATATCATCTCCTCTTTGTCCCCGAAGTCTGTTCATTGTTTCCGACGTTCTTCTGTATCTAGCCTCTCCAACAAAAAACGACCTTACCTCTCAGTCTCATTCAATCCATTTCTGCTATAGCTTTTAACGCCCCTCTTTTCGTTGTATATCGAATAAAAGCAAAAAGGTATATCTTATCACTCTCTTGTTTCCGTGAAAGATATATATCGTTGATGCACCCTGTCCAATTGAACAAATGGAATAACTCGCGCTTCAATATGTCTTCAAGAAGGTGTTTCACAAAAATGGAGTAGGCTCATGTTCCAATCGCCTATACTCTTCTCTCTTCCAAACCCTAGGATCATTGTCATGGTCCCTAGATCTACTCTTCTCTATGTTTCACACCCACACTCTTTCTCTTCCTCTCTCTCATTTTCTGGTACTGGTCTCTTCTAATTGAAAAATAAAAAATAAAAAGAGCATTATCCTGATTTATCATAAGCTTTTATTAAACTATATATACATTAAATGTGAATGATTTGATTATTCTAGAAAAATCAAAAGGTGAAGATAATAGAAATTAACAGTAGAAATATATAAACCATGAAATAATACAAATTCATTATAAGCAAGACACAGAAACTCTGAAAGATCGAGAGGTGCGATTCATTCTAGTTTCTAGATTGGTACAGTGAGGCATAATAATAGAATTATTTGTTATTACTTTTTATGCATTGGATTGGATGCAAGACTTGTATGTGGAAATGAGAAATAAATTTACACACATACGCGCACCGTGGATAGACCGCGTTTTTTAACTGCATCCACTATTTCATTAATTACCATGATACCCTCCCTGGTAAGAAAAGTATGTGATGTGATGTGTACGCACATAACATCGGAATGTAGAAGAATATGTATGCATATAATGTTGGTGTTTATACATTATTGTCTAGTCTTTAGTCTTGCAAGGAAGCTTCTATAATTAGTAATTACACAGCTAGCGTATGTACACAGCTAGCGTATGTAGTATGTATGTATTATATACTTGCTGGTTAATTATCTATCCGCTCCCACTGCCATATCACTCATCTACTTTTCAGACATTTTTTTCATTAATTTCACATAGGATTAGGATTCAGGAATAAACAAAATCTAGCTCCCTCTTGGACCGCACATCTAGATTTCCTGTGTTTTCAAACAAGAAAGAACATGCATGATTCTCATACTCTATTTTTAATATACAACAAAAGTGAAGATAATAATATACATCTTCAATATAGTATAAAAAGAGTGTTAGGATTCAGTAAATTTTATGATTTATAATTATTAATTAATTATTATTATTATTTTTAATAATATAAAATTTTATTTAATAATATAAAATTATTTATTTTTTACTGATTAAATATTTACTAAATTTTAATAAAAATACTGATTTCTAGATTTTTTTATAATATAATACTTGCACAAAAGGATAAATCATAAATGAAAAGAGTAGAACAAGAAATGAGTCAGATATATATGCACACTCAGCGTTAAGAATTCTTGTCAAGTTCTAGAAAAGAATAATGTGGGACCACTTGGATTGCATCAAGTTACATGACTTTACTTTGTAACTTCAGCTTCATTCTTAATTTGTCAACATATGAACACCGCAATCAATACGCGGTGACGAAAACTCAACTCGATACATTTATATATACAGATATAGCCACTGGGAAATTTCCTTTCACCTCTCAACTTGGTTTATATTTACACCAACTGCCACCGCCGTTCATTACTTAGTCACAAAGGAAAATTAAATGCAAGGGCAATTCCGTCACTTTATCTGCGTAGTTTACAAAGCCTTGTAAGTTGTATGTATACTACATAGTAGTTACATGCACCTAGCAAGCTTCTTCCTTATATATATCAATCATAGTACTTCTGCATACAAATTCTGATAAAAGCAAAAACATGAAGAGAGTAAGAGAGCAGATAGAGGTGGATAATTGTTTGACGCTACTAAGCAAAGTTGGAGAAAGCGATAAGATTAGTTCAGTGAAGGGTAAAGAGTTAATGATAGAAGATGGTGCTTTTAAGTGCAAGACATGCAAAAGAAGCTTCACTTCTTTTCAAGCACTTGGAGGCCATAGAGCGAGCCACAAGAAGCCCAAGCTCATGGTTTTGGACCTATCATGCCATGATCACCACTTACGGGGACCCAACACTAAGCCAAGGATGCACCCATGCCCGATTTGTGGGGTTGAGTTTTCAATTGGACAAGCCCTTGGAGGACACATGAGAAAGCATAGGGTTGCCACCGCCAAAGATGATGAGGGTGATGGTAATGATCATCATAATAAGAGGTTAAATCTGTGCTTGGATTTGAACTTGACGCCATTGGAGAATGATCTTATTAAGCTCGGCCTCATGAGGAGGATTTCTCTTCTTTCATTTCATTGACAATTTTATAACACTATTATATTTGCTAGAAGACGATATATTTTTGTCCTTACATTGTCTATTTTTGTGTAATTAATTAACTATGCGTGTGTCCCACTTACATATATATGATACGGTCATTGTTTTTGAAACTTATTCTTGCTTTTTATCATGTTTTCCTGACCGATGATGGTTGCAAGTATACATATATTTTTCTTTTGGGCAATGCTAACTTGGGAGGAAAAAAAAAAGGGTTAGGACTTACTTTATTTAATATTAATTAATTATTATAACAATTAATAAATGTTAAATAAAATAAAATTTGTTTTTTTTTTATATTCGGTCTGTAATTCAAAACTCAGATATAAAATAAGCACGTGATGAACCAAAGGGACGTAATTCTCTGTCCTAAGGGATCAATTTAGGCAGAAATTTCACTGCAGGTGAACGTGTTACTATATGGTTTAAAAAAATCGGTTTATTTTATATAAATGATTTATTTAAAAAAATCGGTTTGAATTGGACCAAACAGTTACTTTTATTCCCTTCTTCTTCATTTCGCAAGTAAAATTCGTTCTCTTTCAATCCCTTTTTCAGAACTAATATGAAACTTTCAATTAGGTATGTTCTTTTTATTTATATTTCTTAATCAAATTTATTATTTTAAATGTATTTCTTAATTTATGTTTTTATTCATTCCTCTGTGAATGATGAAAATTATTTAATAAATATGTACATATTTATGTCATCACACTATTTTGATGTTCAGATCATAAATACCAAGATAATTCATGGTAATTTTATGTGATGGAAGATAAAAATGTAATTATGGTATAACGTAAACTAGTTGATAGCATGAGCATTGTTGAAATTTTAGCATGATCTCTTTCATATTTGTTATATGTCTCTTTAGTTGGTGATGTTATAGTGTATTGTGATGATATGATGGTAGTTTAATGGTATGAGTTAGGTCCTTTTTATTTGGTTGAATTTTTTCTATGGCTATCCTATTCTTGATGGCAATGTCAAAATAAATATTTTCATTAGTTGTTCTTTTTTTTTCTCTATTTTTGAATCAATTTTATTTTGAAAAAATTTATTAAAAATTTTTGTTGTAGACAAAAATTAATAATATTATGTTCAATTATTTAAGGAGACCAAATTAATATTTTGATTAGATACTTTTGTTTTATTGAAAATAAATTCTAATTTCATTAAAAAATATATTCTAGTTGATAAGTAAAAACACAAAAAGCGTGCATGACAGTGAAATCATAATTTCTAGACAAAGTAAATTATAGTCTTATTATCTTAAAAAAATAATTTATTTATAGAATAATATTGAAAAATCAACAATAATTTGCATGAAAATAGTTTATTAGTAAAATAAAAGTTAATTGATTGATTACCATAAAATTTAATTTAACGATAAATTTGCAATTGAACATATTTTTACAGCTTACTTTAAAATATATTTACAGCTTAATTTAAAAGCAACTGAAAATGTAAGTTATGGGAAATAAAATAAAACTCATCAAGAAAATAGAAACAGAGACACAAAAAAAAGGACAGATGATATCATTTATGCCATTCCTATAAAAAAACCGTGAATTTTGTTTCCTTTTCAGAATACTAAATTTTACTTTTTCAAACAATTTGTATACATATATTTGACAAAAATTAAATAAAAAAAAGTTTCAGATAAATTTAAAGAAAAATTGGTCAATATAAATGAAGAAAAAGAACATATCAAATTCATCTGTTAGGAATTTAGGAATAACACGTAGAAAGAATTTAAATTATTTTAAAAGTAGTTATTTGATCTATTCAAACCGGTTTTTTTAAATAAATCATTTGTATAAAATAAATCAATTTTTTTTAAACCATACAGTAACACGTGTCAACGATCCAGAAACAACTTCACCTACAGTCGACTGCAGGTGAGTTTCCACCGTCAATTTAAGATCAAGAGTGGTTAATATGAAATCAGGAAAACAAATCTCAAACGGTTCTGCAAATATCAACAATTATTTATAGTGAATTAACTCTATAAATACAAAATTCTTAATATTTATTAAATACGTGATTATTCACTATGAATATTATTCCCATAATTTAATATTTTTTCTTATTTGAACGTTGAAGTGTGTTTGTAAGTATTCATCCCAGTCGCTATTTTTAGAGCATCTCCAATGGAGAAGCCTAGTGAGAGAAAAAAGGAATTAGATTCTTGGAGAGAACTAAAGTGAGTTCCTTCACTTTTTTTAAAAAGAGAGAGAAGAGGGAGTCCTCTGAATAGGAATTCCCATTAATTAATATACAATTGTCAAGTGGCAATTAAATAAAAAATAAATAAATATATAAAATATTAATTAATTAAATAATTATATTAATTAATTAAATAATTATATTATAATTAAATAATAATTATCATGACTAATTAAATTAAATATTAATATTTTTATTTAATTAATAATTTATATTAATTAATTAACTAATAATTAATTAAGTAATTAAATTATAATTAATTTATTAATAATTATAATAATTAAATAAATTAACTAATTAAATTTTTATTTAATTAATAATTTATATTAATTATTTATATCATAATTAATATTAAATATTATTTATATTTATATTATTATATTAATTTAGTCGTTACAAAACTAGCTGTTGTTAAAATAGCCGTTACTATGTTTCCGTTATTGTTAATAAATTAATATTTTGTTACTCTATATATACCACTTAGATTCACTTCTATTCTCACACTATCTACTACTCTTCTTTATCTTCTTCCAAGTTTACGAAATTAAAGTTCTGCTACTATTATTTTTTATTCGAAAAAATGGATCCAAACCAACTCAACTCTTTCTTCAATTACTTACAAAATTTTTCTCAAATTCCAAATACCCAACAATCTCAAACCTCAAACTCTCAAGTTTCAAATCAAAACTTCACACTACCAAATTCATTTCAAAATCCAAATCCACAAAATATTTCTAATTTCAATTTTCAAGCTCCTTATAATAATCAGTTTCCTATATTCCAACCGCAAAATCAAAATTCACAAACACCCCATTTTTCATTTTCGTCCATATTTAACCCCTCTATCAGAAATATTACTCCAATTTTTTTGCCGTTTCCAACTCAATTCAGTGCATCAAGACATAACTTATCTGGTATTGGTAGCTCTTCTAACCTATTCTCTTAGACTCCTATACAATCTAGTCCAAATTCGTAATATTCATATTTTGCCAACCCTCGTGGATTAGATGCTATTGACCTTAATGATGATGATATTGAAGATCGAAGGCAAAATAGTATTCAACACTGGCATTGGAAAGAGGATGAGATGCTGATCAGTGGATGGTTAAATGTTTCAACTGACCCTGTAGTTGGTACCGATCAAAAGGGGGAAACATTTTGGAGTCGAATTCATAGCTACTGTGTAGAATTTTACACCGACATGACAAAGGGGATAGTTGCATGTAAGAAACGATGGTATAAGATCAACAAGGCTGTTGCACAATTTGCTGGTTGCTACGATCAAGCTAGTCGAAACATAAGGAGTGGTTCGAACGCTGATGATATAAAGGAGTTGGCTTATAAACTTTATTCCACAAATTATGGTCAAAAGTTCACTTTTGAGAGGCATTGGAACATGCTTCGGTTGGAGCAAAAATGGAGAAACCAACTACCTACACAGAGTGGCGGCTCAAAGAGAACCAAGATTAGTGCAACTGGAGCATACTCATCCTCATCAAACCCAGAAACACTGTTGGCTGACGAACCCGGTGTGGACTCTCCCGTTCTCCCACAAGGATCAAAGAAGAGCAAGCGAAGAGGTAAGGAAAAAGCACAGATGTCTGAAGATTTTAGCGAAAGAAAATTATCGGTTGTCAAAAAATTATCTCTCATGGAAGATATTAAGAATGTTAGAGAAAAGGATCTAATGGAAAGGGAAAAAGAAAGAGAAGAGGAGAAGGAACATAGAGCAAAGATGATGGCAATCAAAGAGAAGGAGTTACAAATTCAAGCGGCAATGAAAGAACAAGAATTACAAACTCAGAGGTATATTAAAGAAATGGAGATAAAAGCAAAAGAAAGGGAAATGAATATGCAAATACTTAATGCTGACACGTCTACAATGAGTGAGAAACGACAAGCTCTTTATGAGATTGCATGTGAGAAAATAATGGCCAAGTGGTTTACTTAATGGTTCCTTGTATTCGTAGAGTTATGTAGTATGTTCTTATTTATTTATTGCGTATTACTGGTATGTCATGTAGTTTGTTTTATTTATTTCTGATATAAGTTTTTAAATTAGTCAATATTATTGTGCCTTATTAATCATGAAAGTGACCGTTGCAAAACTAGCCGTTAAGTAGCCGTTACGGAAAACTAGCCATTGCAAAACTAGCCGTTGCAAAAGTAGTCGTCGCAAAACTAGCGTTACAAAACTAGCCGTTAAGGTACTTATTGCAGACACACTTATAAATATCAACTATCAATGACTCCACAACTCCACTTCAACTCTTGTTTCTCACCTCGACAAAGAACTAAAAATTACATTTCTCCATATGGCTAGAAATTTTGATGATATGTTTAATGAGGCTTTGTATGGCAAAAGAAGACGACAAGATAACACACTCATAGATAATTGGATCGATGAGTATTTACTCAAAGATTCAGAAGAAGAAGATATCGATAGAAGCCCTATCCTAATTACTCGTAGATGGATCAACAGAGATCGAGAAGCAGGATATGATCGCCTTTTCCAAGATTACTTTGCAGATGAACCGGTGTATAATGCTGACATTTTCTGACAGAGATTTCGAATGAGAAGAGATGTGTTCTTTCGGATAGTAGACGCTCTCTCAAACGTCTATCCGTATTTCCAACAGAGGGTTGATGCAACTGGAAGAAGAGGCTTGTCGCCACTTCAGAAATGTACCGCTGCGATACGGATGTTAGCATATGGCGTAGCAGCTGATGCTGTTGATGATTATGTGCGTATAGGCGAGAGCACTACAATTAATGCTTGGAAAAATTTGTTGAAGGTGTCATTTCCGTGTTTCAGGATAAATACTTGCGAAAACCTAATCCAAATGACGTACAACGCCTGCTACAAATGGCGGAGGGTCGTGGCTTCCCTGGCATGTTGGGTAGCATTGACTGCATGCATTGGCAATGGAAAAATTGTCCAAAGGCGTGGAAAGGTATGTACATGAGTGGTTATCGTGGGGTTGCAATCATAATACTTGAGGTTGTAGCATCTTCAGACCTTTGGATATGACATGTGTTCTTTGGAGTTTCTTGTTCAAATAATGATATCAACATGTTAGATCGTTCTCCAGTGTTTGATGATATTCTAAATGACCGTGCTCTGGAGGTAAATTATACTATTAATGGTAATAATTATACAATGGGATACTATTTATCAGATGGTATTTATCTTGAATGGGCCACATTTGTCAAATCAATCTCAAAGCCACAAGGTGAGAAACGCAAGTTATTTGCACAATACCAAGAAGGACAAAAAAAAGATGTGGAACGAGCATTTGGAGTGTTGCAAGCACGCTTTGCAATTATACGTGGTTCAGCTCGTTTTTGGAAAAAGAAGAAGCTTGCCAACATAATGAGAGTTTGTATTATATTGCATAATATGATTGTTGAGGATGAAAGAGACAGTTATACAGGAAATTTTGCTCAAGACTTAGAGTATGATGATGTTGAAAATGGCTTATCACAACCTTAGCTGGGAGAGGAAGATTTTGCACCATACTATCAATTTCTCCAAAGAAATGCCCAACTTCGAAATAGGCAGCAGCATAGACAATTGAAGGAGGACTTGATTGAACACATATGGCAATTTCACAATGTTTGTTGTCAATTATAGAGTTTAATTATGTTTTTCTTTGTATTAAGTAATTTTACAAATTAGTATAACCCCAAATTATCTATTGTGTATTATTGTTATATATGAATTTATTTAATATTAATATCTTTTAATAGTAAATTATTTTTAAATTTAAATATTTAAATTACATTATTAAAAAAAATTAATTACATTAATTACAAGTATTTAGTTAATTAATTAAGTGGGACCACAACATGGACTAAAGTTAGTTTCTCCTAATGGAGAAGAAAGAGATGTTTTGAGTTCCTATTTACTGTTTATGACGCAAAAACTGATGTGGAGTTACTTTTTATGATAGGTGAACCATAAACAAGAATTGAAATGAATTTTCTACTGAAAATAGTCTTAAGAAATCAATGTATATTTCATCTTGTCTAAAAATAAGTAAGTCCAAACATTACCAAATATCTTAGAGAGACTAGCTATATCTTAGAGTCAGCTGTCTACACAAAAACAATACCAAATATTTTCGTTTTCTTTTATTTACTGCATATATTGTTGGTGGTTATTCATATACCATTTAAGATTTAACATATCTATTTTGTAAATTTTTATCTGATCATTCATTTTAACTATCCAAAAGTTGATTTTATCTTCATTGCATATATATAAAATTTTGATATACTATTGTTAAAGCATATTCATACCTGCATTAAATTACGTAACAATACATTAGTAAAAATAATTATTTTCTATATTTTATATTGTGAGTACATTTATAGAAAATATACACACATGTCAAGCTTAATATTGCGAGCTATAAAAGCAATAAGCGTACAAAAATGCTAAAAGACAAGTAAAATTTATTGTTTTGTCAGTAATTAATTAACAATATTTAAAAGTGGAGACCGGAAAAAACAAATTCTGCTGCCTGCAACTTTTCTCTAAACGTATACATCACGGGCTTAATAATTTTTTATTTAATCGATTCTCTATAACTAAGCCAGCCTGCATAGCAATTAGAGGACATTCAATCTGTAACTTCATTGTCCAGGCGAATGAACTTACAGATCAATAAGCCAGCTCAAATTAGTAGGCTAAAGTTAGTTTCTCCAGTTATAAAAGGAGCAATTTAGTTCCCAAGATTTATCACTAAACACTAACCCAATAAAATTCAGGAAACGAATAAGATAAGTAATTATTATGTTTACGATGTAAATACAATAATAATAGCAATTAAACTTAAAACTTCAGAAAAGGATACGATATCACGAATTCACGATAATAGTGTATAAGCATTGTGAATAGTTAAATTGACACAATTTAGTTAATAGATTTTTGGGGAGATCGTGAACTTTCTTCCATGTCGAATCTCTTCGGGTTGTCGAATGAAATTTTAGAAGTTATACAATCTCTTACAATGTTATTTTCCTGAAATAGCTTTTGAATTTAAAGAGTACTCCCCCTTAGTTTTAAGTAATAGTTTATGCATGATTTTCACCATAACAAAAATTCGGCAGAGTAGATATGTGTCTGAAGAAAAAGTTAAAGAAATAAAAAGGAAGACGACAAGAAAGCATCCACTTCATCTGAACTAGAACAAGAAATTAGTGTAATTTTTTCAAACTAAATTAGGTCAACATAGTCTCAAATCTTAAAGAATGTCAGTGCAATTAACCACTCAAGAAAAAAATAAAAATAAAAAATAATGATCAATTATCATGTCCCAGCCAAACAACTTAAGGAGCAATTACACAAACACATATCTAACTTTGGATTAATATAACTTCTTAACAAGTTGGAAACTATGAAAGAATGACCATAGGAGGCGCAAGACATGAATCATCATCATACAAATATTTTCACTCTTGTTCTAGGATGATAGTGTTCTCTGTTCAACCACAGCACGCCGACTTTGGTGCCGCCTGCCCTGCCCCTGCTGCCTGATCTTGTTGGTTGATTTTGATTCCAGAAGGCTGTAACAAAAATACATCTTTAGATATTCAGCTTTCTTGAGAGAGTTATTCAAACACAAGCCTATCCTTGTATTCAAGGGAAGGGAAGTTCAACTGTTCAAATACCTCAGCCTTAGAGTCAGTGTCAGCAAGCCTTTGTTTTATATCTCTTGCGATTGAGAAGAAAACTTCCTCCACGTTTAGATTTGTCTTTGCACTCTGCGATAACAACAACATCAATAACAATAATAATAATAGGAAAAAATTTTGAAAAAAAAAAAAAAAAAAAACATTCAGGAAGTATCAACATTCTCAAGTATACATCAGTTTCACTTACAGTCTCAAAGAATTTGATTCCATACTCATCAGCTAGTGCTTGGCCCTTTGCAGTAGGCACAGCCTAAAAAACGAAAGGCAAAAGTATGATCATAATAGCAAAATTCTCAAATCTGATATACATATGTATGAAAGAGATATAGAGGATCCTATACGTTACGTATTCCATTATTCACATCAAAAGAACTCATCCCTGGACACACCTTGCCCAAAAAACCCAAAAACAAACTGTTTCATTCACAAGAATCTCCTCAACATGGCTTCTCAATGGATATTGAGTTAAAGAATTAAAAAAACTAGCTTCAACTGAAAGTGGTTAAGAAAGCACTTTGCAATGCGCATGGTGCAGGTGCAATGTGCAACCAAGAGTAGAACTTGCATAATTATAAAAGTTGCATGACAATAACAGCTACTTTCATAATCTTGTTTAGAATTAAATCTGCACCAAATTTGTTAGGTCCTATATACGTTCTTTCTTTTCTTTTTACCCCCCATAAAAGAGAAAACTCCAGTAAATTTGCATACCCTTTTGCTTTCATCCATGTCAGCTTTGTTCCCCACCAGTATTTTGTTAACATTGTCTGAAGCATGTTGCTCAATATTTCGAATCCAATTCCTGATATCTGAAATTAGCATCAAGTGGGTGAATACCAGATGATAAGGCTTTCAAGAGAAAAGCACATATATCAAAGCTGAGTCAACAGATGGGAAGTTTACTGTTAAATGATGATTCATCTGTAACATCATAGACTAGCAATATGCCCATCGCACCACGATAGTAAGCTGATACAGGGAAGGTAAAAAAGGGTAAAGATGAATGGCAAAAAAGAAAAAAGGAAACAATTTCACTGCCAATGGAATTTACAAAGCCATGAATAAAGAAAGATTTTATTCTTAGACTATCAGTGAGAAAGTACAATGCAACTGATAAACACTAAATATATATATCAGTACTTAATTCCTCTTCCCTACATATACATTAATCTCTATTTTTCTCAGACCATATGTCCTCTATCTTTCAATCTTACATCAAGAAGTTCCCTGAAAGGAAGAACCTCATTCTAGCATCGCCATTTGTGTCTCCCATACAAGTAACAAAAGGCAATAATAGTGTCTACATAACGATTATAAACTTTACCAGTTGTAATTGTTCGGAACCGTTCCTGACCAGCAGTATCCCAAATTTGGAGCTTGATCCGCTTGCCATCCAGCTCAATGGTTCTTATCTTAAAATCAATGCTGCATCACGAGGATGGGCCATGTGATGTTGGTAAAACTCATGGAAGTTGGAAAATAAAATTCTGTAGTTCAATTCCTAAATAATGAGAACTAACCCTATGGTTGTGATGAAACTAGTTGTGAAAGAACCATCTGAGAAACGCAGAAGAATGCAACTCTTTCCAACACCTACAAATAAGAATAAATGAAAAGTTTGTGGCAAAATAAGGAATCCACATGTCAAAGTGCACATTTACCCTCCCGCAGTTTCACAATAATTCTTCTGTTTTAAGTCTACTGCAATACTCTATTCCTCCTATAGAGAACGTTAACAACTTAATAACATAGGGTTATCATTAAACGAACTATAACATCTATCTTGGGTTATATCAAAAGCACAGAGAAAGGCCATTTATTCAGAGATTATGCAAGAAAACGCGTCTACCAAAAGCATCCATATCACTTGAGACCTAATTTGACAAGTGGTGTGTTTAAATTTAAAACCCCAATGTTTGAGAAGCTTAATTTATAATTTATAAGAGTGAATACTTGAATTGGACATAAAAAACCAGTCCTCTAAAAAACCCCTTACATGAATTTGGCCCTTGGTCCTCCCTATTAATTAATCATCCCTTTTAACAGCAAATTGCAATCTATATATTTCAAATATTGAGGAATGAATTTGATATCAAAAACCTTTGGAGAACTAACTTGATATTGCAGATATTCTTTATTATTTAAGAGTGCTTTTACTCTAATACTAATATAGCAAGAAGAAATCGCACAACATTATCAGGATAAGTCAGAAGGAATCTGCATCATACTAACATAACCAATGATTCAAAAGCTCGAAACACTAGATCAGGGAAAGATTAAACCAAGTTGAAAACTGAAAAGTACATACATTTTTACCACAAAATCCAAAATAAAGCCTAGTCTAATAATTACAGAAAGAAATTAGCGACATTTTAGCTAAGACGGGATCATAACGTTATGTTGTGTAATTGTCTAGGAAAAATTAAAACGAACATTTCGAAGGCATTTACGAGAAAAAAAACGAGAGATGAAAAAGGCGGAAGAGGATGCACATACCACTGTCGCCGATCAAGAGAAGCTTTATGAGGTAATCGTAATCGGCACGAGCCCTTGCCGGTGGAGCAGCCATCAACTCTTTCAATCAATCCACCAAATTATGTCTGGAATCCCTTTCTGCATATGAATTAGTTTTCATGTAAATTCCTCAACTCAAAGAATAATAAAACGAAATGCAAGAGAAGAAGATACCAGATCCGAAGTGAGAAGAAGAAGAAATCAGGATAGAAAAGGGGATCTCCAAAGTTCAAAACTCTGAAGGACCGCAGCGCCCAGATTTAGAGATAAAAATTAAAAAGGGACACTGCTTAGTTATTTTGATGTTTTTAAAAATGAAAATGAAAATATTTTACACGATAATAAAATAAAATAAAATCTAAGAAAAATTGTGATTGACCAGAAGCGAAGTAACACCCTGGAGTTTATTATTTACAACCTTCAAGTTCTACCCCGACTATGGTGGTTGGCTAAAGTGCGCACTTGTTGTATATATGCCTTATTAGGTGCGCATGCTAGCATACCATACCAAAAATCAATTATTGTTATTATTATTATTTGGTAACAGCAAGCACATTCAATACAGCAAAGCCAAAAAGAAATAATATAGCAGCCAAGGTTACCACTTACCAAATTGAAATAATTCCAACAAACATCAAAGGCTGTCTATATACTCCGTTTAGCTCGGAAATAGTCAAATTATTAAAAAAAGATAAAAAAGAAAAAAGAATTCAACCATAAAGTTGTTGGGTACATGTGGCGTTTGATGACTGGGAGTTTTTTCTGTGCCTTGACATTGCCAGCTAGCTTTGCATATTTCTTAGTCATAGAGGCTAGAACCGTTAATTAACTGTCAATGCCTTTCATTACTTTAGTAATTCATTGTTCCTAAATAATTGTTATGGAGAACCATATTAAATCACATGATGATAAATTGATAATGAATTCAATGATTATTTGAGTTGAAAGATATATCAGCAAATTCTTTCACTTTAAAAATGGAGCAGATAATACAACTAATAATACAGGTATAGCCGGATTGGATAGTGTGGCAGTTGTAGCCACCATTTACAGTTTAGATTAATGCTGTGATTAAAAACATTGATTAAAAGGAATATGTTTATCGATTTATGAGACTTGAGTTTTTTTTTTTTTTCTGATTTTTATTCATTCACAACAACCTTGAATCTAAACCACATAACCCAGAGAAATGGATACAAAAATGAGTAGATGAGTGAGGTCAAACGTAGGAAACATTCTTTGCCCAGACAAGGACCTAGTCTAGTTTGAGACCAATTACTTTTCTTTCACTTGAAGCATACGAAGAATTGGACAAAAATAAATAACTACCTCTTCTTTTTAGAACACAGAAATTATACTTGCTATTATTTTTTCGGATTTATTTGTCTTCTGCACATATTAAGATTATAAATTAAAAAGTTTTTATTAGAAATATAAAAAATTTACATATATACTTATTTTATATTTATTTAAAAAAATTAAAAACTTTTATTAACTTTAAATTTAGAAAAAATATAGATAAATAACAATATTGTTGAACAATGTGAATAATGGAATAAAAAAAGATAAATTAATTCTAAATTTAATTAATGATATAAATAATTAATATCTAATAATAACTAAATTTAAGATCCATTATGTATATTGATCAAAAAAATTATTGGTTACTTAACCTAACCTTTGAATTTATTATGCGTCATCATCCTAGGAGCACATACTAGTTAATCCGTAATACTAACACTTGCGCATTTATGACTTTCTCATATAAAATCTATTCTTAACTTGTCGAGCCAAAAATACCGTGAAAACCCGAAAAAAAGTATTCATTTTTGTGGCAAACTTGGAAGCACTGGAAACTGAAAAGTAGAGATGGCTCAAAGAATAGGGACGAAGTTGTTCGTGAGCAGTTTGGTTTCTTCTCTCTTTCACCAATTTCCTATGATAATCTTAATAAACAAAGCTTTGACCATATTTGATTTTGCAGGATTATCGTTTTACACAACCAAAGACCAGTTGAAAAACTTGTTTTCTCCTTTCGGACAAGTTACCGAAGGTGTGTGTCCTCTACTCTCTTGCTCGCCATTTTTCTCTACCAGTCTCATCTTACATAGTAATGTGATGTTGCAGTGAATCTGGTGATGGATTCCAAAACTGGAAGGACCAAAGGATTTGGTTTTGTTTCCTACCAATCTGAAAACGAAGCACTCAAGGCTATCAAAGCCATGAATGGCCGGGTAATTCATTCCCTCTTCAAATCTTAACCAATTCATCTTCTTGACTATATCACCTTGCACCCACACTGTTTGCTTAAATGCCGCACTGAATGGACATTAGACATCAAAACAACATTTAGGTTTAACTCCAAAGTAGTTATATTTTTTCTTTAACTTTGTTATACTATTTTGCTATATATATGATTTTAATTAATTCACCTACTTCGTGTCAAATTTCTTCATGGTGCAGATAATTGCAGGAAGGCTTATTTTCGTTGAACCTGCTAAAGACACTAGATGATCCTGGCATGTTAGAGGCTTGTTTTACATCTTTTTATACATTACCCAGATAATCCTTTTGCATCAGATAGCTTTTAGACTCAACTTGTTTCTCAAGAATACGTGAATTTTCTAATTCAAATACCATAATACGCAAAGTGGAGCTAAATATTCAAAATTTGCTTTGGCGGAAACATAAAACCACGAAGCATTTTCAGCCCTTTAAGCTAAAAGAGAACAAGACGCGAAAATATTAACATTAGGCAATTGGAAACAAAAAGAAATATGGCAAACTAATAAACTTGGATGTTTCTATTGATTGGCTAAAAATGCTAAAACATAAGACACAAACATAACAATTACATAAATGTTGTCCCAAAATCCAAACCCATCACGATCTTTCCCGTTACAAGTTATATATTAAGGAGCTAACACGCACATATTGACACTAAACACCCAAATCAAGCTTTCTTCGGAGACTTAGTGGCCTTGGAGGGTGACTTTTTTTCCTTGGGAGCTTTCTCAGCGGTTTTCTTAGGCAACAAAACAGGGTTAATGTTGGGAAGAACACCACCATGTGCAATGGTAACACCAGCAAGCAATTTCCCCAATTCTTCATCGTTCCTCACGGCCAAAAGAACATGCCTTGGAATAATCCTGTTCTTCTTGTTGTCCCTGGCAGCATTTCCAGCCAATTCCAACACCTAAAAATGAAGAAACAAGCACATTCCAATATTAAAATTTAAAACTTTAAAATAACGAAAGAAAAATAAAAGTTAGGGTTTTATTTTACCTCAGCTGCTAGATACTCCAATACGGCAGCAAGGTAGACAGGGGCACCGGTTCCAACACGTTGGGAGTACCTTCCTTTCTTCAAGTAACGTCCGATTCTTCCAACGGGGAACTGGAGACCGGCTTTGACGGAGCGGGAAACTGGCTTCTTCTTTGGGCCGCCTCCTTTCCTGCCACCGGCACCCTTCTTCACTTTCGATGCAGCGTCCATTGCAGATTCTTTGCGGAGAAAGAGAGAGAGATTGTGAGAAAATGAGAACGAGAGTTGTGTGTTTGAGTGTTTTGAGCGGTGAAGGAATGGTGATAGGCGGGTTTTATTGAGCCTCGTTGACACTGACGAATTTGAGGATGTGGCAATCGGTGGAAAGTGACCGTTCGATTCGATATTATCTACGGTTCAAGATTATTTCTATGGCGATCCGTGCGCTTTCAAATCAACCAATGGGACCTCGACACTGTGCGAACCCCCCTCGAAATTTTTTCTTTTGGATTTGGGCTCTTTCTCTCCTTTTTCAAATTTCTGTACTTGACCGCGTCAAAAAATTTCAAAAGTGGGAAACCTAAAAATTGTAGATTTTAAATTTTAAACTAAAATTAGTAACACATTTTCATCAATTCATGCATTTGGCAGGAGAGATATTCACGGTTTGAATTGATTTAGATTTGGGGTAGAATGAAATCGAACCATTTAAATTTTAACTAGTATAAATTAGTTCTGATTTGAGATTATTTATGAGTGAACCTAAACCAATTAAATTTGAGTTAGATTGTTTGAATAATTGGGTATTTGATTAAAAATAAAATTCATAAAATATTTGAAAGAAATCAAAAATTTTTTAAATATTATAAATATGTAATAATAATAAAAGACACTACATCATTAATTTAAATTTAAGTAATTATTATAATTTAAAAGATTTTTGAGTTAAGTGATAAAGATGTATATATTATTATATTTTATTTATTTTTTAAAATTAATATTAAACAAATCGAGTTGGTTTGAGTTCTACCATCTCAGAATTAATATTAGAGAAAATAAAAAAAAGTTGTAAAAATTGACATGAGTATAACTAGTATTTATAGAAAAAAATTAACTTGGGTTGGTCTAATGGTTTACTTGCTAGTTCGCTTAATTAAGTGTTGGAGTTCGAATTCTATCTTATGTATATAGTAACTAGTGTTAAACCCGTGCGATGCACGGGCTTATATTTAAATTTGATAAATTAAATTAAAACTAATATTTTATAATCATATATTTTTTAAATTTAGTATAACACTATCATCATCGTTATATAATAAACGTCTTAAATATGTTATTTTATCTTTATTCAAAGTAAAATATGAATAGAAGAGTTCGAAGTTTATAATATTCTTGAACCATAAGGAGGGAAATAAAAAAAAAGAACATATATAACTATAATAATAGCATGTTAATTTTACCCTAAATTTTATATCAAAAAGCTAATAAAAATTTATCAACAACCTAATATCTTAATAACTTCATTAGAAAATCATTGGATGTTGTGCTCCTTGTTACACATTTCATTTCAAATTTGAAAAAAGAGTTATAGATAAATTAGTTATATCTATAGTAAAGATTTGTACAAAAGTGTAAATCATAACATGCTATTAAAATGAAAATAATATTATTCTTACCTAAATATTATTAAAAACCTCTTTGAACACGACATTTGTTGTTGATGACTTTGGATTGCCGTCTTCGTTTAGAATTAAAACCCTGAGACCACTGCGACTCTTAACTCTTGACAAAGCAACATAAAGTTGTCCATAGATGAACATTGATTTTGGCAAATAAAGCCGTACATGTGATAATGATTGATCCTGACTCATGTTAATGGTCATTGCAAAGCATACTGTTAATGAAAATTGTCTCCGTTGGAACTTAAATGGCAATCCTGAATCTGAAGGGATCAAGTTCATTCTTGGAATGTACACTTTATCTCCAATATTTCTACCGCTCACTACCGTCGCTCCAATTACGTTGCTGCCAAGTTTGTTAACTATTAATCTTGTCCCGTTGCATAAACCTGAAGTCTGGTCTATGTTTCGCAGTAGTATTACAGCGACTCCTGGCCTCAAAGTTAACTTGTGATTGAGTAGTCCCGAACATTTGATGTCATTTAGAAACTCTGATGTGAACCACTCTTGTTTTACATCTTCATTCTCATCAGCTTGACATGTTGTGTCAGAGCTCAAATACTCCTTTTCCATCCCTGAAAAGATTGTCAAGACAAAATCGTTTACCTTCTCGACACTCTTAAGTGTGGGTGCAAGAATTGCTCTACTCTGAAAATATATGTAATCTGACATGTTTTGCAACAAATTTGGATATGCAAAGTCTACCAAATGAGAGAGAGGATCATCAGTAGTTGTAATCAATAGATCATCTGAAATTTTAACTTCTGATTCATCACCAACAACAGAGATAATATTTCCATTTCCAACATCAAGTATCTAATTAGCAAATATCTTCGTTTCACCTTCATCTTGATCCAAAGAAGACATTAGAAGCCTCATATTCGTATGCAGTTTCAGAACCTTACAAAATGACCAAAACTGGGATGAGTTAATAGCGGATGCTAATATATCGTGTCTACTTCCTTTCGGAATCACCGGAAGTATCTGTCTGAAATCACTTCCTAGAACAACAATCTTACCACCAAATGGTTTATGTGTCTTATGTTGATCGGTAACTGACATAAGATTCCTGAGCGTCCGATCAAGTGCTTCAAAACGGCAGTTGTACCTTTCCTCGCATACAACATATTGAGAACTCAAAATTGGATCCTGTTTTGGACTTCTCTGATCTCTCCTCATACCATATCATGGTGTCGCAATGCCGACAAAAAATTCTGGGTCATCAATATCTATCACATCTAATAATCACCAAGATAATAAATTGTTTTAGTTATATCTGCAACAAATAATTTATATAAAAATATACCTTTCTTTCACCATGTTAAGTATAAAAATAATATTTATAAAAGATTACCAAAGAATGCAATTTATAGATTAAAAAGATGAGATCATATAATACAATTTCATTGTGCCAACCTCAAGATTTAAGTTTTACAATAAAGCAATGTTCAAATACAAAAATTATAATATATAACCATATCTTAGTTTGAATTTTAAAACTTGAACACTAAACGATAATTTTTTGTTTATAAAAAGCATAACAATAGTAAATAATAAAGTGCTGATATTGCTACCTCTTAAATTACCTGTATTCTCAGCAACATCGAATATGGCTGGGTATTAAATTTGCACAGAATCATCTAAAATAGTCGTATTTTCAATAATATTCTCAACTTCTTGAAAACTTTTTGAAAGATTTGTAGTCAATTCCTTCAAAAATGTTTCTCTTTGTATCAGGTGTCTTTTTTTCAGCTATGTACACTTTTTCTAATTCTTTTTTTAGTATCTAAATTTGAATTAAATGTACTTGCTCTTGTAATCATTAGAGATAATACATCAAGTATTTTATATTATAAAAAAAGAAAAATGAATATATGTTAAATGTTTGAATCAGCTGAATTATGAATATATATTATGAAGGTAGTATTAAAGATAAAAAAAGTAAAATTTTAGCTTTGTGATAATTACAATCTATCATGTTTATCTTACCATGTCTCTTTTGAAGTAGCATAGTCTTCCTGTTCAGTCTTACATCCCTTTGCAATCTAATTCGATTTGTGTACTCCAATGAATCTATAATAATTATTTAGCATATACCAATGATTATTTTTAATAGACCAATTAAAAAGTTAAATGTTTGGTCTTTAAATAATAAAAACATATTAACATAGTAACTGGTAGATATTATTTGATGTTTGTTGAAGATGTTGTTGACTTGTCTGATGACATGAACTATCATATGCTTCATGTGTGATATCCGAATTACTAATATCACTAATATTGGAACATTATTTTTTTTATCTACAGAGTGTAGATTAGTAATTGGAGACCTTGATCAATGTGGTGTTGGGTTATTACCAATAAGATAACTCGAGATATTAGTTTTGAACATATTTTCTGTTAAAGTTTATAATTGAATAAATAGTAGGAAAATCAAAATATATAAAGTGCATGTACATTCCCATAAGCAAGTTCTAAAAAAAATCATCCAAAAATAAATCTGTATTAATGCTATTTGTAATGTTCGACAACACCGATTGAAGATGCACACCATTAGAACTATCACTCGAATTTCCTGTAATTTTTCATAAACAAATTTAGTAACATATTACGAAGACAATGTAAATTAATAATTTATTACTTGTCAATAGCTAAATAATATATAGAAAATATTGTATTTTATGGGCTTTCATTCGACCAAAATACTCATGACATGTTAGTTATTTTGTATACCCAATAAAAACTAAATATATAGAACTGACATACTTAAAAATACCAAATAAAAAAATATATTATTCTAACCTAAAAACAAAAATGATAAAATAATTAATTTATTTTTTTATATGAAATCTACCTTGAATTGTGCTTTGCTTTGTATTTTCTTTGTCTTTTAATATCAATCTTCTCTTCAATATAATCTTACTTCTCTTTGGACTTCTTGTATCTTTCAATATATACCTAAAAATATCAAATAAATAAATTTTTTAACTAATTAAAAATATATATACATTATACATAATACATTTTTATTATCAAATTTTTTATATTATTAAAAAAAAAATAAAGCAGTACACATATGACAGCGTCTGTCTTTGGTATACATGTCCATCAAAATATAGACACAGAAATACATGTATGTTGTTTGTTTACTAAGACAAAAATATGAAAGACATAGTCGTACACAAACACCCATTAAAAACATGTATTTTGTGTCTCTCTAAAATGCGAAAACACTAATTTTTAACTTGAGACACTAATTTTTTTACAATTTTTTCTCATGTCTAACTTACCAAATAGAATATGAAATTAATGCCTTCTTATGTCTATGTAAAATTGCACAGATTTTATTTTCGATGGCTGCTTTAATTTCTTTTTTATTCTCGTTTATTTAGTTAAGTAAACATATTTTACAAAAAATAATATATATTTTTTTATAAAAGTATCTTTTTTCAAATAAATATAACTTTAATCTCACGATCAATAAATTTAACTTATAATTAAAGAGATTGAAAATGAACAACTTATAAGTAAAAGGAGAGAAAAAGATAAAAGTACCTCTATTGTTATAATCTAAAAAATAACAATGTAAACGAAGTAAATAGAAAAAAAATTATAAATGTGACAAATAAAAAAATTTAAATTTAAAAATCAAAACGGCTAAGAAGCCACTTAATTAGGAATTAGTATTAGAGTTTTAAATTTCAAATTTTTAAATAGAATTTTTTAATTAGCTAGTGTAAATTTAAAATTTTTAAATAAACTTTTTTTAATTAAACGTTTGTTATTCATTAAGAATATAGGAATTTGTTAATTTAAAAATAATTTTTATTAGTTTCGTCATAAATAGTATCAATCCTATTATTTATCGATAAAAATAAATAAAATTAAATACAATCTAAAAATTAATAACCTTATAAATTACGTAAATTTAGAAAAAATACTTAAAAAGAGAAAAAAAGATGAAAGTATTTCTACTGTGGAGAGACAATCTAGAAAGATAATAATAACAATTTATAAATGTGGCAAGTAAAACAATTTATAGCTAGTATAAATTTTAAATTTTTAAATAAAATTTTCTAATCAAACATCCGTTATCCATTAGGAATATAGAAATTTGTTAATTTAAAAATAATTTTTTTAGTTTTATCATAAACAATATTAACTTTATTATACTTTTTCTAAAATTTAAACAGTATTACATTTTTTTAAATAGTATAAATAATTTCACATTTTAATAAGATTGATAATTCTATTTATTTTATTATAATTCTTTGTAATTAATATAGTAACTTATAAATTATATAAATTTTTAAAAAATATTCTCAAACCCAATTGCTTACGTAAAAATTAAAAAAAAAAGTATATTTGAATTTAAATTTAAAATTATAAACATAATACTTTAATTAAAAATTATAATTAGATTTTTTTAAATAAATACACATTAAAAATTAATAACTAACTTAATTGTATCAACAATAATTCAAGGAAAAAATTTATAACTTTATGACATTAAATATTAAATTAAAAATTATCAGAATATTAACGGTGAGAATCAAATTAAAAATAAAATCACAAGTAATAACTAAATAACTTCTATTTATATTTAAAAAAATTCTAAATTCCAAACATAAAAATCGAAAAGAACCAAAAAAAAATAATAACTCAATAAAAGACAATGTTTCACCAAAACAAACATATGTTTGGCATTATTCTATTAGATAGACTCTAAAAGAGATTCCAAAACATGTGCATCCAAATTCTCAAGTTTCTTTCTCAATCTTGATCTTCTTGCAAGTTGAGGTATCTCCTTCCACCTTCGAATCTTCCGACTCCGAGGATAGTCACTTAGTTGGTGTAATAACACTTTCCAACAATTCAGATTCATCATTGGCCGCAACTTCAATGGAGAATTCAAGCAACAAATTCTGTACAAAAAACCACGTTAAATTAAAGACTTCTTTCTAACCTTTGATTTTATCTCACTAATATTTTTGAATAAAATTAAGATCTAATTTTGAGAGAACAAACAAAAAAAATATTTTTTGAACAAATACCTTAGTACCTTCTACTTTCTCCCCTTCAATGATTGAGGATGTCTTTGAAATTAGAAACAAAGCACCGGTGTAGTCAACATCCTAAAATTATAATTAATTATTATTTATAAATTAGATACTACTAATGACCAAGAAAGCAAAAAATAAATTAATTTTTAATAGAAGTACACTTATATATACTCACAATTTGAATAGGGTGAGTCTCTTTGAATTTATTTATGAGATCCACATTATTAGTCATCTTCTTAACTTTATAAGAAGGTGAAAAATATGAAATATCATATATTTGAACTTCAATGATGAAGAGAAAGATCTTATCAATTAGGTTGAGTAAAAGTGTAGGTGTATCTGATAGATCTCCTTTCTACAGGATATTACGTAATATATTAATAATAAATAATATAAAAAGTACCAATAAAAATATCTTCACTAATGCTTTTAGAAATAAATATTGGTTAGATCTTACCAATAGGAGTGGATCAAGTATCTCTACACAGCTCTCTTCCAAAACTTGTTTTGCCTCATTGTCAAAGACTACATAACATGCACAGTCAGAATCATCAATGACACCAAACTTTATTCGATACCTGCTTAAAAAAGAAAATAACATAAGAAAAAGTTAAATATAGACTTATTTAATATCTAATCCAATGTACATAGACTTTAATTTAAATAAATAAATAAATAAATAATCTTGGCGTCATAAATAAAAGGATATTAGTAGAAAACTCGCGTCTTCATTGAGTCAAACCATCTCAATTGAGTATGGCAATGTAGAATTTTCGTAACTTGATAGTGTCCATAACCATATCACTCGTATACGTACACACAAATTGTAGATTGTAGGATTGATGTTAGCAATTTTGTGAATATCAGCCATTGGAATAAGTAGGGAGATTTTGGATATATGTAAAGAAAGTGATTGATGTACTTTAAATTGTGGTACTTTACATCTCTCATAACTTATCCTTTTATAGTTGTATCATAACTAAATTTTTTAAAATTTGGTTGACTTTAATTTAAAATTTAAAAAACAACAAACTAAGTTAAACAACCCAAATTTAAAATTTAAAAATAACAACTTAAATAAATAATAATTTAAAAATTCTAAACTAACGTAAATATTTATTTATTGTAATATTAGTATGTAACAACCGAAGAATAATTAACGTAAATTTTTTTAAAACTCTAAATTTCTTTAAAAGAATTTATATAGCTACAATTTAAAAAAAATCAATAAAATTTTAAAAAATTATGCTAAAAAGAATTAACAGATTTTTAAAAAATAGTGTTAAAATATAAAAAAGAACAATCTAAATAAAATTTAAAAAATAACAACTTAAATAAAATAATTTAAAATTTAAAAAATAACAACATAAGTAAAATAATCCAAACAAATAAAACAATTTAAAATTTTAAAAATAACAACCTAAGTAAAACAACCCAAACTTAAAATTTGAAAATAACAACCTGAGTAAATAATAATTTATAATTTATAAATATAAATCTAAAAATTTCTAGTAACGACACGTAAGCAAATAAACTCCCAAACTCAACGTATGAGCGCCACGTCAGCAAATGAGCTTCCCATTTGTATTACTACTAGTGTTAAACCCGTGCGATGCACGGGCTTATATTTAAATTTGATAAATTAAATTAAAAATAATATTTTATAATCATATATTTTTTAAATTTAGTATAACACTATCATCATCGTTATATAATAAACGTGTTAAATATGTTATTTTATCTTTATTCAAAGTAAAATATGAATAGAAGAGTTCGAAGTTTATAATATTCTTGAACCATAAGGAGGGAGATAAAAAAAATAAGAACATATATAACTGTAATAATAGCATGTTAATTTTACCCTAAATTTTATATCAAAAAGCTAATAAAAAGTTATCAACAACCTAATATCTTACTAACTTCATTAGAAAATCATTGGATGTTGTGCTCCTTGTTACACATTTCATTTCAAATTTGAAAAAAATAGTTATAGATAAATTAGTTATATCTATAGTAAAGATTTGTACAAAAGTGTAAATCATAACATGCTATTAAAATGAAAATAATGTTATTCTTACCTAAATATTATTAAAAACCTCTTTGAACACGACATTTGTTGTTGATGACTTTGGATTGCCGTCTTCGTTTAGAATTAAAACCCTGAGGCCACTGCGACTCTTAACTCTTGACAAAGCAACATAAAGTTGTCTATTGATGAACATTAATTTTGGCAAATAAAGCCGTACATGTGATAATGATTGATCCTGACTCATGTTAATGGTCATTGCAAAGCATACTGTTAATGAAAATTGTCTCCGTTGGAACTTAAATGGCAATCCTGAATCTGAAGGGATCAAGTTCATTCTTGGAATGTACACTTTATCTCCAATATTTCTACCGGTCACTACCGTCGCTCCAATTACGTTGCTGCCAAGTTTGTTAACTATTAATCTTGTCCCGTTGCATAAACCTGAAGTCTGGTCTATGTTTCACAGTAGCATTACAGCCACTCCTGGCTTCAAAGTCAACTTGTGATTGAGTAGTCCCGAACATTTGATGTCATTTAGAAACTCTGGTGTGAACCACTCTTGTTACATCTTCATTCTCATCAGCTTGACATGTTGTATCAGAGCTCAAATACTCCTTTTCCATCCCTGGAAAGATTGTCAAGACAAAATCGTTTACCTTCTCGACACTCTTAAGTGTGGGTGTAAGAATTGCTCTACTCTGAAAATACCTGTAATCTGACATGTTTTGCAACAAATTTGGATATGCAAAGTCTACCAAATGAGAGAGAGGATCATCAGTAGTTGTAATCAATAGATCATTTGGAATTTCAACTTCTGATTCATCACCAACAACAGAGATAATATTTCCATTTCCAACATCAAGTATCCAATTAGCAAATATCTTCATTTCACCTTCATCTTGATCCAAAGAAGACATTAGAAGCCTCATATTCGTATGCAGTTTCAGAACCTTACAAAATGACCACAGCTGGGATGAGTTAATAGCGGATGCTAATATATCGTGTCTACTTCCTTTCGGAATCACTGGAAGTATCTGTCTGAAATTACCTCCTAGAACAACAATCTTACCACCAAATGGTTTATGTGTCTTATGTTGATCGGTAACTGACATAAGATTCCTGAGCGTCCGATCAGGTGCTTCAAAACGGCAGTTGTACCTTCCCTCGCATACAACATATTGAGAACTCAAAATTGGATCCTGTTTTGGACTTCTCTAATCTCTCCTCGTACCATATCATGGCGTCGCAATGCCGACAAAAAATTCTGGGTCATCAATATCTATCACATCTAATAATCACCAAGATAATAAATTGTTTTAGTTATATCTGCAACAAATAATTTATATAAAAATATACCTTTCTTTCACCATGTTAAGTATAAAAATAATATTTATAAAAGATTACCGAAGAATGCAATTTATGGATTAAAAAGATGAGATCATATAATACAATTTCATTGTGCCAATCTCAAGATTTAAGTTTTACAATAAATCAATGTTCAAATACAAAAATTATAATATATAACCATATCTTAGTTTGAATTTTAAAACTTGAACACTAAACGATAATTTTTTGTTTATAAAAAGCATAACAATAGTAAATAATAAAGTGCTGATATTGCTACCTCTTAAATTACCTGTATTCTCAGCTACATCGAATATGGCTGGGTATTAAATTTGCACAGAATCATCTAAAATAGTCGTATTTTCAGTAATATTCTCAACTTCTTGAAAATTTTTTGAAAGATTTGTAGTCAATTCCTTCAAAAATGTTTCTCTTTGTATCAGGTGTCTTTTTTTTCAGCTATGCACACTTCTTCTAATTCTTTAGTATCTAAATTTGAATTAAATGTACTTGCTCCTGTAATCATTAGAGATAATACATCAAGTATTTTATATTATAAAAAAAGAAAAATGAATATATGTTAAATGTTTGAATCAGCTGAATTATGAATATATATTATGAAGGTAGTATTAAAGATAAAAAAAGTAAAATTTTAGTTTTGTGATAATTACAATTTATCATGTTTATCTTACCATGTCTCTTTTGAAATAGCATAGTCTTCATATTCAGTCTTACATCCCTTTGCAATCTAATTCGATTTGTGTACTCCAATGAATCTATAATAATTATTTAGCATATACCAATGATTATTTTTAATAGACCAATTAAAAAGTTAAATGTTTGGTCTTTAAATAATAAAAACATATTAACATAGTAACTGGTAGATATTATTTGATGTTTGTTGAAAATGTTGTTGACTTGTCTGATGACATAGACTATTATATGCTTCATGTGTGATACCTGAATTACTAATATCACTAATATTAGAACATCATTTTTTTATCTACAGAGTGTAGATTAGTAATTGGAGACCTTGATCAATGTGGTGTTGGGTTATTACCTAATAAGATAACTCGAGATATTAGTTTTGAACATATTTTCTGTTAAAGTTTATAATTGAATAAATAGTAGGAAAATCAAAATACATAAAGTGCATGTACATTCCCATAAGCAAGTTCTAAAAAAAATCATACAAAAATAAAAATATGTATTAATGCTATTTGTAATGTTCGACAACACCGATTGAAAATACACACCATTAGAACTATCACTCGAATTTCCTGTAATTTTTTCATAAACAAATTTAGTAACATATTACGAAGACAATGTAAATTAATAATTTATTACTTGTCAATAGCTAAATAATATATAAAAAATATTGTATTTTATGGGCTTTCATTCGACCAAAATACTCATGACATGTTAGTTATTTTGTATACCCAATAAAAACTAAATATATAGAACTGACATACTTAAAAATACCAAATAAAAAAATATATTATTCTAACCTAAAAACAAAAATGATAAAATAATTAATTTATTTTTTTTATATGAAATCTACCTTGAATTGTGCTTTGCTTTGTATTTTCTTTGTCTTTTAATATCAATCTTCTCTTCAATATAATCTTACTTCTCTTTGGACTTCTTGTATCTTTCAATATATACCTAAAAATATCAAATAAATAAATTTTTTAACCAATTAAAAATGTATATACATTATACATAATACATTTTTATTATCAAATTTTTTATATTATTAAAAAAATAAAGTAGTACACATATGACAGCGTCTGTTTTTGGTATATATGTCCATCAAAATATAGACACAGGAGTACACAGGAGTACATGTATGTTGTTTGTTTACTGAGACAAAAATATGAAAGACATAGTCGTACACAAATACCCATTAAAAACATGTATTTTGTGTCTCTCTAAAATGCGAAAACACTAATTTTTTTACAATTTTTTCTCATGTCTAACTTACCAAATAGAACATGAAATTAATGCCTTCTTATGTCTATGTAAAATTGCACAGATTTTATTTTCGATGGCTGCTTTAATTTCTTTTTTATTCTCATTTATTTAGTTACGTAAACATATTTTACAGAAAATAATATATATATTTTTTACAAAAGTATCTTTTTTCAAATAAATATAAGTTTAATCTCACGATCAATAAATTCAACTTATAGTTAAAGAGATTGAAAATGAAAAACTTATAAGTAAAAGGAGAGAAAAAGATAAAAGTACCTCTATTGTTATAATCTAAAAAATAACAATGTAAACGAAGTAAATAGAAAAAAATTATAAATGTGACAAATAAAAAAAATTTAAATTTAAAAATCAAAACGGCTAAGAAGCCACTTAATTAGGAATTAGTATTAGAGTTTTAAATTTCAAATTTTTAAATAGAATTTTCTAATTAGCTAGTGTAAATTTAAAATTTTTAAATAAACTTTTTTTAATTAAACGTTTGTTATTCATTAAGAATATAGGAATTTGTTAATTTAAAAATAATTTTTATTAGTTTCGTCATAAATAGTATCAATCCTATTATTTATCGATAAAAATAAATAAAATTAAATGCAATCTAAAAATTAATAACCTTATAAATTACGTAAATTTAGAAAAAATACTTAAAAAGAGAGAAAAAGATGAAAGTATTTCTACTGTGGAGAGACAATCTAAAAAGATAATAATAAAAATTTATAAATGTGGCAAGTAAAAAAATTTAAATTTAAAAATTGAAATGGTTAAAAACTTATTTAATTAGAAATTAGTATTAGAAATTCAAATTTAAAATTTTTAAAATAGAATTTTCTAATTAGCTAGTATAAATTTTAAATTTTTAAATAAAATTTTCTAATCAAACGTCCGTTGTCCATTAGGAATATAGAAATTTGTTAATTTAAAAATAATTTTTATAGTTTTATCATAAACAATATTAACTTTATTATACTTTTTCTAAAATTTAAACAGTATTACATTTTTTTAAATAGTATAAATAATTTCACATCTTAATAAGACTGATAATTCTATTTATTTTATTATAATCCTTTGTAATTAGTATAGTAACTTATAAATTATATAAATTTTTAAAAAATATTCTCAAACCCAATTGCTTACGTAAAAATTCAAAAAAAAAAAGTATATTTGAATTTAAATTTAAAATTATAAACATAATACTTTAATTAAAAATTATAATTAGATTTTTTTTAAATAAGTACACAATTAAAATTAATAACTAACTTAATTGTATCAACAATAATTCAAAGAAAAAATTTATAACTTTATGACATTAAATATTAAATTAAAAATTATCAGAATATCAACGGTGAGAATCAAATTAAAAATAAAATCACAAGTAATAACCAAATAACTTCAATTTATATTTAAAAAAATTCTAAATTCCAAACATAAAAATCGAAAAGAACCAAAAGAAAAATAATAACTCAAGAAAAGACAATGTTTCCACCAAAACAAACATATGTTTGGCATTATTCTATTAGATAGACTCTAAAAGAGATTCCAAAACATGTGCATCCAAATTCTCAAGTTTCTTTCTTAATCTTGATCTTCTTGCAAGTTGAAGTATCTCCTTCCACCTTCGAATCTTCCGACTCCGAGGATAGTCACTTAGTTGGTGTAATAGCACTTTCCAACAATTCAGATTCATCATTGGCCGCAACTTCAATGGAGAATTCAAGCAACAAATTCTGTACAAAAAACCACGTTAAATTAAAGACTTCTTTCTAACCTTTGATTTTATCTCACTAATATTTTTTGAATAAAATTAAGATCTAATTTTGAGAGAACAAACAAAAAAAATATTTTTTGAACAAATACCTTAGTACCTTCTACTTTCTCCCCTTCAATGATTGAGGATGTCTTTGAAATTAGAAACAAAGCACCGGTTTAGTCAATATCCTAAAATTATAATTAATTATTTTTTATAAATTAGATACTACTAATGACCAAGAAAGCAAAAAATAAATTAATTTTTAATAGAAGTACACTTATATATACTCACAATTTGAATAGGGTGAGCCTCTTTGAATTTATTTATGAGATCCACATTATTAGTCATCTTCTTAACTTTATAAGAAGGTGAAAAATATAAAATATCATATATTTGAACTTTAATAATGAAGAGAAAGATCTTATCAATTAGGTTGAGTAAAAGTGTAGGTGTATCTGATAGATCTCCTTTCTACAGGATATTACATAATATATTAATAATAAATAATATAAAAAGTACCAATAAAAATATCTTCACTAATGCTTTTAGAAATAAATATTGGTTAGATCTTACCAATAGGAGTGGATCAAGTATCTCTACACAGCTCTCTTCCAAAACTTGTTTTGCCTCATTGTCAAAGACTACATAACATCCACAGTTAGAATCATCAATGACACCAACCTTTATTCGATACCTGCTTAAAAAAGAAAATAACATAAGAAAAAGTTAAATATAGACTTATTTAATATCTAATCCAATGTACATAGACTTTAATTTAAATAAATAAATAAATAACCTTGGAGTCATGGATAAAAGGATATTAGTAGAAAACTCGCGTTTTCATCGAGTCAAACCATCTCAATTGAGTATGGCAATGGAGAATTTCCGTAACTTGATAGTGTCCATAACCATATCACTCGTATACGTACACACAAATTGTCGATTGTAGGATTAATGTTAGCAATTTTGTGAATATCAGCCAGTAGAATAAGTAGGGAGATTTTGGATATATGTAAAGAAAGTGATTGATGTACTTTAAATTGTGGTGCTTTACATCTCTCAGAACTTATCCTTTTATAGTTGCATCATAACTAAATTTTTTAAAATTTGGTTGACTTTAATTTAAAATTTAAAAAACAACAAACTAAGTTAAACAACCCAAATTTAAAATTTAAAAATAACAACTTAAATAAATAATAATTTAAAAATTCTAAACTAACGTAAATATTTATTTATTGTAATATTAGTATGTAACAACCGAAGAATAATTAACGTAAATTTTTTTAAAACTCTAAATTTCTTTAAAAGAATTTATGTAGCTACAATTTAAAAAAAAATCAACAAAATTTTAAAAAATTATGCTAAAAAGAATTAACAGATTTTAAAAAATAGTGTTAAAATATAAAAAATAACAATCTAAATAAAATTTAAAAAATAACAACTTAAATAAAATAATTTAAAATTTAAAAAATAACAACATAAGTAAAATAATCCAAACAAATAAAACAATTTAAAATTTTAAAAATAACAACCTAAGTAAAACAACCCAAACTTAAAATTTGAAAATAACAACCTGAGCAAATAATAATTTATAATTTATAAATATAAATCTAAAAATTTCTAGTAACGACACGTAAGCAAATAAACTCCCAGACTCAACGTATGAGCGCCACGTCAGCAAATGAGCTCCCCATTTGTATTACTATAAAGATAAAGATAAAGATTTATTGGCCAGTGACAAACTGTTAAATAAAGCTCAAAAATGCGATAAATTAATTTTTGACCTATCGAACTCGAAAATAACACACAAAAAAATATTTATAGAAAATAATAAAATTTACCATTATTAAAAATTATCTACTACTGCTTTTAATTTATTTAAATGTTTTTTTAAAGTACGATAACAATATAGTTACTCTAATGTATAAAATAAGTCTCAATTTCAATTGTGTCATAACAATAATTCAAATTTTCTACCATTCTGGGAGCTGTTATGTGATAGGGTTTTCTAAAGAAGCCTTTGTCTTCGCCAACTAGTGTATTTTGTGTTTTTGTTAGACATAAAAATATTAATAAAAGACACAATTTATTTTTTAATTTTTTAATTATATTTTTCTGTTACTGTATTTTTTTTTTCTAAAATTTGTATATAAAAACAAATAAAAATAAATTTAATTTTTATTATTTGTTCTTTTTTACGATTAATTTATCACTACACAAAATAAAATTACACAAATTTTTGTATTTTTATTTTTTTATATTATTTTTAGTATCTGTCTTATTTAGGAATAGGTTTTCTTGTGGGCACGGCAGGTTTATTGCGAACCCATTCCTATCCACTTCGATATAATAATAATAAATATGAAAATACATTAAAAAATGATAAAAAAAATTAAAATTCAAACACATACTCATAAAAAATATATAATTACTAGAGAAAGAGTAAAGTACCAACTCGATCTGTATCTATTTGTCCAAATAACAACGCGACTTGATAATAAAAAAAATCGATCAACTTCGACCCTTGACTTTGTGCTCCGTCTATCACATGGTCCTTGTATCACTTTTGCCGTCAATTAATAATGAAATTTGATGATGTGTCTCATTAAGCTACTGAAGTGGAAGATTAAGATGGTGAAGTGGATATTAGATGTCCATATGGGTTGTTAGAAAAGACACGGGTCTATCTGGCATGTTCCATATGTGTACAAATGACATTATTTTGCTACTTTCAGAAAACGTTATTAAATGATTATAGCCATCTCTTCCTTTGTTTTATGATGTTGTAGCCATGACTAAGATGGGGATGAGGTTAAAAAACTTTGTTCATAGATGACTCACAATAGATACTATTAGATCAGTCTATTCACAAAGCATCAAACTAGTCAACAGAAAAAATAATGAATACCAATTAATTCACCTAAGTCATTACCTCCCAATTAAAAACTTGCTCATCATTTGAAGATGAAGAGAATAATTGATCATGTTTACGGAAAAGATGCATTTCAACAAGGCTAGAAGACATTTGAAATCACCTGTAATAAGTGTGGCTAAAAGGCCACTATTACAAAATTTGCTCCAATCCCCCTAAATATCCCAATTAAAAGCCTATGACCACGAAAAAAAGAAGAGCTAGCAAGAAAAATATTGCATGAGTGGATTCTATCAATACCACATAAGTATAATCACTTTAGAGTTTAATTTGTCTTATAAATAAGGTTTGGGATTTAAGTGTCACATTATGTTTTGGTTAATGATTTAATTATCTGTAAATAAAATGCTTAGGTGTTTAATTGATTATATATGAATAATGATTTATACAGGTTTAAGGAGTAGAAAAAAATAGTCAAGAGTACCAATTTTGCATTTACTACTATGAATTCAATGATGAATACGTTCATGATTATATCTGTTAAAGTTATGTTCATTCTACTTTTACTGCTCCCCAAACAAAAATTATAATCTGAATCACAATTAAATCATACTATTTTATTGTAACATCTAACTAAGTTTATGATATCTAAGCTAAGTTTATTGACCATCAACTTAAACCTTTCACTCCCACAGGCCAATACAACATCATAAGGGATGAAGCACTCAATTATTAGGTCACCATCTACATTCTCATTTGTTCCAATTTTTGTGGTGCATCAGAATTCTCTTACCATTGGCCCTTATTTAAGGCCTTTTACTCCATCTAACACATAACTTTCCACCAACATTGTATCTAATACTTTTGGTGAATATGCAGTGCCTAAACCAAGTAGACAAGGTAGAGAATAATTTATGAGACTGCATCAAGATTCTTCAAGTTCATCCCCACTTTCACACTCTTTGCGGGGTTCCAAACATAAAACAAAGAGAGAGATGATTAGAATTATCTAATAACATCTTTTAGGGGCAACAAATGATGTTATTTGTGCTCATATAAAACAGGACAGATAGGCTCCTATCTTTACTAATAAATCACGTGAGCACATCAACAAGTTTTATTACTCCTTGACGGCAAAAGTGACAGAGAGTTCATGTTGGCAGAGGAAGTATAGAGTTAGGAGTCGAAATAAATTTTTTTTTATCAAGGGTCGCGTTGTCATTCGAACAAATAGACAGGACCATATTGATACTTTATCCCAAACAAATTAACACAATACTCAATAAGACATTATTTTTTTAATATGTTGTTTGAACCTTAGTTCTTTTAATTATTGTTTTATAAATTTTAAAATTTAATTTTGTATATTAAATATTAAAGGTTATAAGGTGGGTACCCACAAGACTGCAAAGATAGATTAAGTATAACAGCTCACGAATAGTGTTGGAACAATTTTATTGTCTAAAAAGGGCCGGATGAAATTGAATAGATTGAAAATCCGCTCTTACCTATTTTATTGTCATCCTTATTCGTAATATATCATGTTTACTTATATGCAGTGATGAAAAATAAATGTTGGATAGCAAGAGGTTATTTTTTAAAATTGTTATTTATTTATCCATAATCTCATCCATTAATAACATATATCTATTTTTATTTTGGGTGTGCATCATGCTAGCAAAATATTTGCTGGGGGAGAGAAAGGAAAATGAGCACAAAAGCTAAGGGTGCGTTTAGTTTGTATTTTTTATTTTTTTATTTTTAATATTTTATGCGGACAAAATTTTATGAAAGAAAAAAAGAAAATAATAACATTCAATTTTCTATTTTCTTGTCTTATTTTCTCGTTTTTATTCACAAAATTTTAAATACAAAAACAATAAAAATGCATACCAAACGATTCCAAAAATTTTGAGCAATGGGTTACCATATTATAAAGACTATGGATAAATTTAGAGATGGTTTTGTTTGGTGCACGAGAACTTTATTAATTAATTAGGTTTAAGTTTTAGCCGAAATGGATATTTAGCTCATGCAATTTTCTTTGATTATATTTTCAGACTCTGGTCTTACCTTGGGTGATGTTTGGCGCCGTGGACAATCACATTGTTGGGAATAATACACCATTTTCCCTTGAGAAAACACCTTTGACAGAGAAATAAAATAGACACAATCACAACACAAGAATTTAACGTGGAAACTCCAATTACCGGAGAAAAAACCACGGCTGTTGTCAAATGACAACCAGAGAATATCACTATGTGAAAATTGTTACAACACATAGACTTCTTTCTCTCACCGGCACCCCAGTACACCCACACTCTCTCAAAGCAAATATCTAACTACACCTCACAACACTCTCTAAAAAAGAGTACAGAGGAAAAGAAAAATCAGATACAAGCTTAAAGTGTTTCTGACTGGTGCAAAAACAAATGGAGAACTTAGCCTCATATTTATAGCCTAGGCCACCCACTCCATTTGCTATTCTAAGTAATGTGGGACTAATTCAACCAAATCCTAACAATCTCCACCTTGATTGAAATAGTCACACATCTTCAGCTTCCATTGTCAACACCGACAATTTTTTGCTGCCATTGTCTATACCGACAATCATAGTTCAGAGAACTATCATACTCCACCATGAAAGTATACTCACTTGGAATTAGACCACTCCAAGCATTTCGCCTTGGTACAGATCGAAACCTTGCTGAAAATTCATGGTGCAACTTCCAAATTGGCTTTTCCTGGAAGTTCTTCAGCCATCGACCTAACTCCGCCACACACCTTACATCTCAATGCCAACCAATGCCCGTGTGCAATTGTGGACCCGATTGCCACAACTTATCCTTATCCATGGCAGTGCGGTAATACCATGAGGATACTTCTTGTCTTCTAGAGAACATCACCTTCTCTCATAGAGAGAGCAATATTGCAAGTATCAGATTGAGAGTCTTTTTCTGAAACCGCATTACCTGGACAATTTCTCTTTACATGCCCAGACTTTCCACATTTCCAGCATATTACACTCCTTCCACGATTTCCTTTTCCATAATTGTCACTTCTAGCTACAAGCGCCAAATCTGATGAAGTGCTACCCTCATTTTTCATTCTTCTTTCTTCAGCAATGAGCTTACTGGCAACTTCTTCAAAATTCAGAGTTTCCTTTCCATACATTAAAATAGGTTTGATATACTCATAGGAAGAAGGAAGAGACAACATGAGCCTCAGTGCCTTATCTTCATCATCAATTTTCACTCCAATTGCCTCTAATTCAGAGACAATACCGTTGATAGCACTAAGATGGTCGGAGATTTTCACATTGTGATCCATGCGTAGATTATGGAACTGCTCCTTCAATAACAACCGATTTGAGATGCCCTTTGCCTGATACAACCCTTCGAGTTTATCCCAAAGTTCCTTGGCTGTTTTCATTCCTTGCACATTTGCAAGAACATTCTTAGCCAAACACAGGCGAATAGCACTTGCAGCTCTCAAATCTAGTTCCTCCCAATCTTCATCCTTCATACCAGAGATCCTCTCCTTCAACGCCTTGTGCAAACCTGATTGTATCAACACATCTTTGACTTGTACTTGCCACAAGCCAAAATTGATTCTTCCATCAAATTTCTCTATTTCAAGCTTCACAGCACTTGAATATCCTGACATTGTTGCAACCGTATACTGGAATAGTATAACTCAACTGTAGACCGTGCACTAGGAAGGGTCCCCAGGAAAGAGAGGTGGGTCACAATGGACACACTTAAATACCAAGTCTTTCCTTAGCCAGAACCTTTTCCAAACTGCACTCTCACAGAGTCACACTGCCTTCCAGCAACAACAACAGCAACCAAAGATCAACCTCAAGTCACAGGACAAAATTCTTTTCTGATGTGGAAGGTCAGACTAGGCTGCAACCACAGAGCATACTAAGAATAAATCCCACCGAACCGAAGCTCTGATACCACTTGTTGGGAATAATACACCATTCCCCCTTGAGAAAACACCTTTGACAGAGAAATAAAATAGACACAATCACAACACAAGAATTTAACGTGGAAACTCCAATTACCGGAGAAAAAACCACGGCCGTTGTCAAATGACAACCAGAGAATATCACTATGTGAAAATTGTTACAACACATAGACTTCTTTCTCTCACCGGCACCCCAGTACACCCACACTCTCTCAAAGCAAATATCTAACTACACCTCACAACACTCTCTAAAAAAGAGTACAGAGGAAAAGAAAAATCAGATACAAGCTTAAAGTGTTTCTGACTGGTGCAAAAACAAATGGAGAACTTAGCCTCATATTTATAGCCTAGGCCACCCACTCCATTTGCTATTCTAAGCAATGTGGGACTAATTCAACCAAATCCTAACACACATTTGGATGACGTATTGTTATGGTTATTAATGAAAAGGAGGAGGTGCATGAAAGGAGCGTCACAAATTGCAATTCTAAGTTGGTTACAAATACAGGACACGTAGCAATTGATCAGGATGAGTGGGGACTAAGGCGTAGTGTCAGAGAGAAGGTTATTAATAGGAGGTTGCAAAGATATGCTCTTTAGGTGTGATGTGGTAAATTCTCTTCCCTTGTACTTGGTGACAAATTTTATGAACCTTATATTCTTCTATTCTTTTCCTAACTACTCCCTTTTCTGATTGTTAAACATCTTCCTCCCTTCCCAGGTTCCTTGATGGATGCTCGCTGTGGCTGAGATGCAGCTGAACTTATATTCCTTAATTCCTTTATGACTTCATTTGTTGTTATCACATTATTTAGTACTTGTCAATTTACTGTTCTATTGAACTTGCTATTACTTTTTCCTACATAATTGAATAAATATTTATTTATCAGTGAAATTTTCTACTGCAACACCCTTTCATTGGTGCTTTCATTAACCATATTTGTCGCGAACAACACGAGAATGAAAGGCATGGAGGCAGAATCTGCACAAATTTGTTGCGCTTTAATCCTCCATTATGCAACTGCTCCACAATCTGCACCGCTCTAGCTCTCCTTCTCATGAGTTCTCACATGGTGCGAGCTCAACCGGGGACCCGCCGTTTTGTGCGGGATTGCAACCCTGAAGGATGAATGTTGATCTACCGAAATTTGATGGAAATGATGCCTTGGGTTGGATTTACTCTATGGATCAATATTTCGATTTCTTCTGAGTTCCCGATGAAGAACATGTGGGTTTAGCAGCTTCAAATGTCGGGATTGGCCATTCCAAGGTTTCAATTATCACAATGAGTGACACAGTTTCGTTCATGGACTCAACTCAAGAGGGCGATTGAGCTCGAGTTCAAACCCTCATTGTTCGAGTCTCCCAAGGAATTGCTCTTAAAGCTTCAACAACATGGAATAGAGAGTGAGTATTATTCTGAATCTGTTGCTTTAGCTAATCATACTCAGATGAACTGCCTAATGCCCTTAGGGACTGTTTTATATGTGGATTCAGGCTATTCGAAGGGAAGTGAAAGCTCAGTGTCCTCCAAATTTGATGTGTGCTGTGACTTTGGCGAGATTGTACGAGGATAAATTTATCACCAAACCACGTCACACTACAGGGTCGGCTACCCATCGCCCTCAGTTTTCTAACGAAGCTGTCGTTGCTACTCCGCGGCCTAATACACGCCAATCCTTTCCTCCACTCCTTCCTACACCACCACAACAGCCCCTACCAAACACTACCAGAAATTTCACTCGAAAACTTACTTCGACTGAAGTCCAAAGTAAAACAGAGAAAGGGTTATGATACTGGTGTGATGAGAAGTTCTCAGCGAGTCATCGTTGTACCAATTGGCACTTCATGTCATTACAGCTTGAATTGGGGGATGAGACGGTGCCCAGGGGGCCAACGGATACGTTTATGGATGAGACCGCAAACTTGTAGGTGTTGGATCAACATATCATTGAGCATATCCTATAATGTGATGCATGGTACTGAAGGCCCAGCCATGATTCGAATTAAAGCCTTTATCAATGGCTTAGAGGTCTAGACCTTACTTGATGGGGGTAGTTCCGATAGTTTTATTCAGCCCCGTATTGCCAATTTTTTGAACTTACCGGTGGAGCCTACACCAGGGTTCAAGATGGTGGTTAGTGATTTCAATGTTTTGCCAGTGGAAGGTCGCATTGGGACTTGATTGATCTATCCGGTTACATTATTACGATCCCTGATGTTTTTGCTCTGTATGTGGTGGGAAGCGACTTGGTCATTGGAACTACATGGCTTAAGTCCTTGAGAGCCCATATAGTAAATTATGATGCAACTTTTTTGTGATTTATGTACAATGGACAACTTACCACTGTGCAGGGAATTAAACACCAGACTACAGGTTGTGCTCAATTCCATCACATTAAGCGGTTGATCAACACTATTGCTATAACTGAAATATTTACTTTGGAATTGACGAAATTAATAGAGGAAAACCAATCACCCTTACGACTGCTAGCTTCTATGGACCCTAAGTTGATGCAGTTATTAACTAAGTATATTGATGTTTTTGCTAAACTTTCGGGCCTACCACTACAGCGGGCTCATAACCACTGCATTCCCTTGGTTAAGGATGCAGAACCTGTGAAGGCGAGACCATATCGGTATCCTTATAGTCAAAAAACCCAAATTGAATTGATTGTACAGGAAATGCTTGATGAGGGGATTATTCAGCCAAGCAAGAGTCCTTTTGCATCTCCAATTTTGCTGGTGCAAAAGAAAGATGGGACATAGAGATTTTGTACTGACTACCGTGATTTGAACAATATTACGATCAAAGACGGTTTTATAATTCCAACCATGGATGAATTGTTAGACGAGCTGTTTGGTTCTTATATCTTTTCTAAGTTGGATCTTCGCTCTGGCTATCACCAAATCTTGGTTAAACCTGAGGACCATTTCAAAATTGCTTTTCGGACTCATCAAGGCCTTTATGAGTGGCTTGTGATACCATTTGGTTTAACAAATGCGCTGGCCACGTTTCAAAGCCTCGTGAAATGATGTGTTTCACCTGTATCTCAGGAAATTTGTGTTGGTATTTTTTTATGACATTTTAGTCTATAGCGCATCTTGGGAGCTACACTTTCAACAATTGGAAACTATTCTTCAAGTGTTACAACAAGAGAAATTGTGCACAAAGTTATCTAAATGTTTGTTTGGTACTCATGAACTTGATTATTTGGGTCATACAATTTCGAGGGGTGGGGTTTACATGGAGACTGATAAAGTCCAGGCAGTCCTCAGCTGGAAGCAGCCACAAGACCTTAAGCAACGGCGATAGTTCTTAGGTCTTACCGGGTATTACCATTGCTTCATTAAAGGGTATGATACTCTTGCAACTCCGTTGACTGATCTTCTCAAAAAGGATGATTTTAATTGGAGTGCTCAAGCTGATTTGGCTTTTGAAAATCTCAAGAGAGCTATCTCTTCCAAACCAGTATTGGCTTTGCCAAATTTTGAGCTACCTTATGAAGTTGGGACTAATGCTTCTGGGTCTGGTGTGGGTGTGGTGTTGACACAGAATAAGCACCCCATTGCTTTCTTTTCTAAGAAATTATCAGCCACAATGCGTAACTAGTCAGCTTACACGCAGGAATTTTATACCATCACCGAGGCCATTGTGAAATTTTGCCATTATCTATTAGGGAAGTAATTCATCATTCGCCCAGATCAGCAGAGTCTTAAGGCGCTACTCAAGGAGAATCTACGTACTCCGAGCAACATAAGTGGCTGCACAAGCTGTTAGAATATGATTTCAAGATCCACTACAAGCCCGGAGTGGATAATGTTCCTGCCAATGCCTTTTTCTAGATCATGTTTTGTTGCTTGGTCATCACCAAAGTCTGATTGGCTGCACCAGCTAAAAACTGAAATTGATCAGTATGCTAGCCTCAATGCCATTGTACAACAATGCATATAGGGTTCCTTGAATGATGCGAACTATGCTTTGAGAAATGAGATTCTCTTGTGGTGAGACCGGGTGGTGATTCCCCAAACTAGCAGCTTAATCAATTCAATTCTGAAGGAATATCATGACAGTGCAGTGGAAAAGCACTTTGGTGTGGTGAAAACAATGGACCGAATCTGTGCGACCAATTATTGGCCTCACATGCAACGCCAAATACGTAGCTACGTGTTATCGTGTACTACTTATCAGCAGGCGAAGGCTGAGACGAAGCTTTCTGTGGGGTTGTTGCAGCCTCTTCCCATACCTATGAGAGTTTGGAAGGACATTTATATGGATTTTATTGTTGCTTTACCCCCCCCCTCTGTTGGTTTTTGGTGATTATGGTGGTTGTAGACCATTTAACCCAAATTTGTTCACTTTATTTCACTCAAGCATGATTTTAGTAGCAAAACGGTTGCTGGGGTTTTCATAAAAAATGTGGTTAAACTGCATGGTTTTCCTGTTCCATCGTTTCAGATAGATATAAGATCTTTGTTAATCGATTTTGGCAGCAACTTTTCAAGATACAAGGCACAAGTCTGGTGATGAGTTCTTCCTATCATCCTCAAACGGATGAAAAAAGTGAAGTTGTGAATAAGACTTTGGAGATGTACTTACGTTGCTTCTGTTTTGACAACCCACAAAGATGGTTTGAGATGCTTCCATGGGCCCAGTTCTGGTACAACGCTAGCGTTTATAGCAATACTAAAATGTCGCCTTTTAAAACCTTGTATGGTCGGGACCTCCCAGCAGCTTGGTGCAGTATGAATTCTGCCAAGATGATGAGTAATCTTTGCAAGATATGCTACAAGTTAGAGATCAACTCCTTGATCAGCTCAAGCTTAATCTCCCTTGCTCACAGTAGTTTATGAAGCACTTTGCTGATAAGCATTGAAGGCACTTGGAGTTGGAAGTGGGCAGTGACGGACCCATAAAATTTTAAAAGTGGGAACAAAAATATGTATGCTAAAATAAATTTTGTTGAATATTATTAATTATATCGAGATATAATAATTAAAAAGAGTTAGTGAACGCTTTCATTCTTAAAATATTATTCATTATATATAATTTATAAAAAAATATTTCCAAAATTTGGATTTAAAATATTTTAATTAAATTATAGAAAACTTGTTATCCTAACTAATTTTTTATTTATTTTTATACACATTTAATAATAAAGAATAAATCAATTGACACATTAACGTCTAATGATATACCAGTGTTTATAATTTAAAACTAAAATTATTTATAAATATTAAAAAAATTAAATCTGTATATAAAAAGTAAGTTTATATAAAATAATAGAAACTTAATTTATAATTTTTTATTTTTTAAATAATTAAATTTGTTATATATATTTTTTAATTTAATTTTGATATAACATTAGATGAAATATTTTATGTATTTGTTTAACTATGTAATGTAATTAAAATATTTTTTATTACTATTTTTTAAAATAAAAAAATATATTCTAAATTCGTAAATTAATCGATTTATTTCAAAAATTTATATGCAATTACAAATAATAGAATAAAAGATAAAAAATGTAACATAGATGAATAAATTGAGAATAAAATAAAATATATAGAATCATGAAAAGAATAAAAAATTAGATTAATACCTAAATTATAATTATTTGAATTAAAATTTGTAATTAAAAGTATCAAAAAGAAAAACAATAAAATTAAAAGATACAAAGAGAGTTATATAAAAAAAAATGGAGAATTTGAAATTTATTTTTTGATGAAGAGAAGTTAATAACTAGATAAAGAATAGTAAGGAAAGATTAAAATATGAAACAAAGAAGAGGGTTTAAGGGGATAAAAGAATGGCGGCGCAAGAACTAAATTATTTTAGGTTAACTAATAGTCAAAATGATAGAAAGACAAAAAAGTAAATTTGAGGCTTTAGTCAATTGAATTTAGTTTATTTGTAGTAGAATCATTTAAAATTTAAAGTGGGGCACATAATACGTTATATATAACTATAATTTTGTTTTAAAAAAATTGAAAATACAGTGGGGCAAGTTTCCCCTATTGTTGTTAGGGGTCTGTGTTGGAAGTGGGGGACTTAGTCCTGGTCAAATTCCAACCTTATAGACAACATTCAACCGCTTTGCAGAAGAACCATAAACTTAGTATGAGTTACTTTGGCCCCTTTCAGATGAGTCACAAGTTCAGCCCAGTAGCATATCGTTTGGCACTACCTGCAGAAGCTAGAATTCATTATGTTTTTCACATCTCCTCCTTAAAGTAATTTTGTGGTGAGCAGCGTAATTTTACTTGGCAATGCCACTTCACTCCACTGAAGTTGGTCCCATCATTGAACCTCACCAACTGTTGGCTAATAGAACGATCTTGAAGGATGGAAAAGAAGTGCAACAAATTTTGGTTCAGTGGGGACAAAGCGCGGGTGCTGAGGTTACTTGGGAAGAAGCTGACAAATTTCAATGTGTTTACCCCACTTTCAACCTTGAGTACAAGGTTGTGGTTGAAGAGGAAAGTAATATTATGGTTATTAATGAAAAGAGGAGTGCATGAAGGAAGCGTCACAAATTACAATACTGAGTTAGTTATAAATATAGGACATGTAACAATTGATCAGGATGAGTATGGACCAAGGCGTAGTGCCAGATAGAAGGCTATTAACAAGAGGTTGTAAGGATATACTCTTTAGGCGTGTTGTGGTAAATTCTCTTCCCTTATATCTGATAACAAATTCTCTGAATCTTCTATTCTTCTCCTTACTATTCCCTTTTCTGACTCCCTTTTCTAATTGTTAAACCTCTTCCTCCCTTCCAAGATTCCTTGATGGATGCTTGCTATGGCTGAGATCCAGCTGAACTTATATTCCTTAATTCCTTTATAACTTCATTTGTTGTTATCACATTATTTAATACTTATTAATTTACTGTTTCATTAAATTTAATGTTACTTCTTCATACATAATTGAACAAATATTTTTTATTAGTGAAGTTTTCTACTGTAACACCACACCCTTTCACGTGTACATTGTTGTACTAAAAGAGCTTAAACAAGAGCTTATGAACTATGATCTTAACAATCAAGCAGTGGTTGAATCTGGCTAATTATGGAGTGCTAATTCTGCAAAGATGCACACAGCTAGAGATGGTTATAAATGGTCGTTAAAGAAGAAGCATGAATGGCTTACAAATGAAATTTGGCTTCGGTTGTGGCGCTCAAGTGTTCTAGAAAAAATTATCTCATGTGACTTTGCTGGGGTGATGGAATAATCCCAATTGGAACTATAAATTATTTATCCTAAATTTTGTCCAAAATCTCAACAAATCTAGAAGAGTTTAGGAGTGGGTCTAAAGACGAGCAACTCAAACTTGCATTTCTAAGTTTGATGCACAAAAACTTTAAGCAAATTGAATTTATTTTTTCAACTGGAATATAGTGGGTATGGAGAGATAGAAATAATGACATTTTTAATCAACATGATTCTTCGAGCAAAAAGAAGGTTATTATGCTCATTAAGCATGCCGTTCGTGATTTATTCCAATCCAATTCCTTTCAATAGAATCATATCATACCCTCTTTAATAATACTTGAAAACCTCCTCCTCCAAGTGCAACTAAAGTGACTTGTGATTCCAGCTTATTGGAGGGCCATCAAGTTGTAGAATTTGGTTGCTTAATTCAAAATAACATGGGTGATGGCTAATAGGTTTCTCAGATAACATTCTAGTGGACAGTGGCAAGTATTCTTTGTAATTTGAAAAAGACTTGTACTACGTGAAAATGTGAGAACAGAAAAAGAATTTGTGAAACTAATAGTTTAGAGGCCTTCTTATTGATCCAACAAGAGATCAATACAATGTCGACAGAAGACAATGATCTTCTTTTGAATATTAGATAGAGGTGGTAACATGTACCCTACCCGCGGGTACCTAATCCGACCCCATCCGATCGGGTAGGGTTGTCAACCCGATCCGCAGCGGATAGGGTAGGGTGCGGGTCGGGTAGAGTACGGGTTGAGCTTCAACTCTACCCGACCAACCCGCACCCTATATATGTATATGTTATATATTTATATAAAAATACGTTTCAAGTAAATATTGAATCAAAGATCTCTCACTAAATGTAAAAGATCCTTAACCGCTAAAAGAATATCATTAAGTGATAATTTAATATATTTTTTAATATAAAATTTAGTTCTATTTTAAATTATCATAAAATTATATAATAATATTGTATTTTTTTTGTAACCCGCAGGTAGGATTGGGTATCCGAAAGTTGAGAACGGGTAGAGTTAGGATTGGGATATTCTCAACCTGCGAATAGCGTAAGATTGAATTTATATAAAAATCTTAACCCACAAATAAAGTTAAGGTTGGTTTCAAACCTTATCCTACCATACTCATTGTCACCCCGATTATTAGAGAAGATCTTCACCACATCTGGGCCGGACAGCTAACATTCCACTAATTCAATGATTAGCAATTGATATAGCTCATTGCTAAGTGGCTACGAAGAATAAACAATCATACCCAGAATGGCTTCAATCCTGGAATGCTTTTGAGGTTATAGATTATTTATAACTTTCGATTTGTTTGGTCTTCCTTTCTTTGTGTTATTTATTTATTTATTTGCTACTTTTAGAAAATAATTTTAGAAAAATGCTAAAAAGTCAATATAATTTTATTATTTTTAGATTACAGTTAATTATTAATATTTAAAAATATAAATTTAAATATATTTTAAGCTAAAAGAAATTAAGAGGGAAAGAGCGATTTATTGAATTTTATTGTTAGACGATTATATTTATTATCAAAATCTATTAAAAAAATTGTCCACTACTTTTTTTTAGTTATTTATAGATGAAGTTGTATAAATATAAATGGTAGCAAATTAATTTGTTTAACATGAAATCTCTTAAAAGAGAATGATCAAATTGATTATTTTGTATTTTTTATTTATATATTACTGAAAATTGCTGATGTATGAAGTAAAATTTATAATATAACAACGTTTTTAATATTATAATAGATTTTTAATAATGACAATAATCAATTAACTTATATTATTATCTCTTAGATATCAAATTATAAAAAATATTTTGAAAATCAAATTAATTGATGCCTATCTTAACATTAATTGATATCTCAATGTCATATACATATATATATATATATAATTATTCTTTCTTTTTATATTGTATAGATGAAAGTTTTTTTTTTTCATATCACAAGATCATATTGAAGTAATTTTATTTATATATTTTCATCAATTAGAATCATAATCCATAGAAATATAAATAGAGCAGAGGTTTTGCTAATATAGGGGACTATTATTTATTTGAAGGGATAATTATTTGTTTAATCCAATAAAGGGCGGAAGAAGTGATGATGGCAAGACCGACTTAGATTTTACGGCTGCAAATTATACCGCGTATATTTCTCTTTCACTATTTTGACTTTGTTTCCTTCTTAGTCTCTGCTTCCTTCCGCTTTTGTAGCTCCCAGCTGGCACCTCCTTACATTTTATCCTCTCTCTCTCTCCTTCGAGGAAACCCTAATCCCTCTTCCTCCTTCATTCCTTTTCCCTCTTCAGATCTAATCTAATCTTTGCTGCAACCATGTCTGCGGCACTCGATATGACCCTTGACGACATCATTAAGAACAACAAGAAGTCCGGATCAGCCGGATCCCGCGGCCGTGGTCGCCAATCCGGATCCGGACCCGGACCTACTCGCCGCTTCCCAAACCGCGCCGCCAACCGTCTTACGCCTTACGCCACCGCTAAGGTTTTTACTTTTTTATTGATTTTTGTTCGATTTGAATATTTTCGAATCTTTTTGTTTATGTGGATTCAGATCGCGAAGGTGATTTGGTGTAACCTTTTGTTGGTTTCGTTTTTATATGTTTTCAGGCGCCGGAGACAGCGTGGCAGCACGACCTGTATGCAGATCAGGCTGTGGGAGCTTTCCCTGCGCAGGGTGGTCGAGCGTCGTCGATTGAAACGGGGACCAAGCTATACATCTCGAATTTGGATTATGGTGTTTCTAACGATGATATCAAGGTGAGCCATCTCTTATTGATATTCGAATCTATCTTTGTTTCCTAAGCAGAGAGCTTTGGTGTTCTGACTTTTGAATTTGAAGTCTTTGATGTTGCTTGTTTTGCTACTCTCTCTCTCTCTCTCACATTACATTAAGGGATGTAGAAGAACACTTCCTAGCCATGCCTTTGCTTGTATATGTGAAATTTGATTTTGAATTGGCTCTGTTATTCTACTCTTTTTATGCATTTATAGAGATAAAAGCACGTGAAGCACATATTCTAATTGTAACCGCTACAAACTCATGTATGCATGATTATTGGTTAGTGATAATATTGAATATTTCTATCAGCTTGGGACGTCTGATAGCGAGCTTAATTGCTATGCTTTCTCAATATAAAAACACTAAACACAGATTTGGACTACTATTTTAAGGAGTCATTATTTCTTACCATATCTTTTCCTTTCCGATTAATTACATTGAGGTCAACGTCTGGTGCAACATAATGAATGGGAAAGAATTACAACAACGTGTATTTGCAATCCTTTAAAAAGCTACAAATAATGATGTTTCCAAGTTTATCACTGACGATGCAAACAACACCAGGAACTTACTTTCATTGTTGTTCTAATCATGCCTGCATATGTGTTTTGTTTTATGCTATATTTCACTCTATCTCCTGTTGAAGTTTTTCCGCTCTGTATTTATTGTTTTTTTCAAATAATTGTAGGAATTATTTTCTGAAGTTGGTGACTTGAAACGGCACACTGTTCATTACGACAGGAGTGGGAGATCGAAGGTATCTAGTCCAGCTGGAATATTTTGGTCCTTCTGATCAATTGTTTCTGTCCTGCCATAGTTTAGAAAAAAAAATACTCTTTTTCCATAGGGTACAGCGGAAGTAGTCTTCTCGCGGAGAGCTGATGCTGTAGCTGCAGTGAAGAGGTACAACAACGTGCAACTTGATGGGAAACCAATGAAGGTAGAGATTGTTGGAACGAACATCACAACACAAGCTGTTGCTCCTGCTGCAAATGGAGGTTTTGGAAATTTGGGTGGAGTTCCCAGAAGGTATGTAATTCATTAATGAATCTGTACATTGGTGTTTGGGTTGTCCTTAATCTAACTTTTGGAAGTTAGGCATTCATAATTCTATTGTGCTCGGACTGACTGTTGTTATGGGATGTGCATGCACTGATTTTTTGTATTTCGAGGTTTCACTTTTACCATGCTGCAAAGCTTCACTATGTCCTGTTTTGTGTTGATTAAATTATTTCCTTTTTTGTAAATGTAGTTCATTGTTCCGAATTTGGCATTACCTTGAAGGATTGCATTGATTATATTATATTATCTTCGCACTAAAGATTGCCATTTCATATTTGATATTTGGATCTTCTAACAAAAACCTTAGAGCATGCATCTTGTTGTGTATATGAGTTTGATCGGTGAATACTCGATTTTAGTTCTGGTAATGATACCTAAATCTTTTGTGATGCTTTTTATCATGAAATATCTTGTAGACATTGTTTTTATCATCCAATTTGAAGGTCTATATCATTGATTTGGCAATGCTTTTGATCTATTTAAAGCTTATTACACGTATTTTGGCTTTTAAACAGTGGACAAGGGAGAAGTGGAGGGCCATTAGTACGACTACGTGGTGGTGGAGGTAGAGGACGTGGCCCTCCTCGAAGAGGTCGAGGGCGTGGAAGAGGTCGTGGCGGTGAGAAGGTATCTGCGGAAGATCTTGATGCTGATTTGGAGAAGTACCATTCAGAGGCAATGCAATTAAACTGAAGAAAATTACCCGTGTTATATTTTCTTGGTATTACCGTTGTGGTTATTGGGGCTTGGTGATGGAACACTGCCTACTTATGTAACTTTATCCCATGCTTTTAGGGGAAAAGGGGGAAGGACAACTTCTAGAGTGAACTTTTTCAGTTGATATATGTAGTTTGGGATTTTTGTAGTCAAATATTTATTTTTCTTGACTACGACTGAAATGTGGGTAAAGAAACAAAGTCAGGATGTAATATGCAGTCGGGCTTGCTTTCATTGGCTTTAATCAATTTTTATTCAGCAAGTATGGATGTGGAATCTGTGATCTCGTCTATCCATGCACAAAGAAAGCTTTGGCTTCAAAATGTGGAAGGCTGCAGATTTCTCCCACTGCTGTCTGCTGCTTTGTGCTTTGATTAGACTGTAACTGTGGAATCATCAAAGAAGGTAGCTTTCCCTGTCGTTGCCTCCTCCCCCCAGAATGACAAAGCTCCTTGAATCTCTCTTGGTAGTATCATTTTTCCTGTGCTATTAATTTTTATATATGATGGTATACCATGTTGAGTTTTTCTTACCTGTATTGGCTGTATCTTTTAGGGAAGTTGTTTTTCTCTTGACTGTTTGGTAATTCTGACATACTATCTAGTGGGATGGAATCTATCATCTGTTCTCTGGTTGGGTGCACTGGTCAAGATAGTTCAACAGATGAAAGATAGATAGAGCCTTCCGTGATAGGTTTGCTGCAGGAGTTAGCATTTATGTAGATCCTGCTGCATTCAAGGTTAAGCTGTCTAAATGGTGTTCTGTTTACATTTTGTTCCGAATTATTTCATATGCAATTATCAGTATTCGAACTGAATGTTACATAGAGAAGAGGGGAGTGCTTGCTCTTAGTGATGGTTGGAGTGGTCGTTGAATAATTCTGTTTTCAAGGCATGTAAGTTGGGTGTGGGAAAGACTTGCAGTGCAGGGATTATAACCTGGTGCATATTTCTCCCATATTGGGTTTTGTACAAGCCGATATATTAGCAAAAGATATGATCATCAACGGCCAGTTCTAGTTAATAATCAACTCCAATACAAGTGTTTTGTTGTTAAATATGGGGTTGCTAAGTTGATTTTAACTTGGGATCAAGAAGTATCCTCTTGAATTTTGAAGCTCCTACTTTGCAGCAGTTAGGACTTGAGGCATATAATTGTTACAAAGCTTTGCGCCTTTTTGTTATCTTGTTCAATGTAATTATAACCTGTTGTTCGTAGTCATATAGAGTAACGGACAACTTGTTCGTAAATTTGATGGAACGAATTGCAGTTCCGTGCCTTTTATAAAAATCCCTGCTTTTACATCACCGCTTTGTGAAGTTGGATTGAATTCTAGATTTATTGCTGATAGAGTAATATTGTACATGAGTTATCATTATCATTAATGATAATAGTGCGTGCGGGAAGTGTTCAGAGACCCTTTTCCCCCTTGCGTTTCCCTGTTGGCATGCATTCAAAGTTGGAAGTTCATCTGTAAAAACTTCATGTGCATGGGGATGGTCTAAGATGACTTTGGCTTGGCAATCTTTGCCCAGAAGGACAATAACACCCTCAACAAGGAGTGAAGGATTGCCTTAATGCAAAAATCCAACAAGTTCCAGCAAGTGGAAGGCCAATACCAGGGATATAGCAATCTAAAGAACAAACTTATAAGATGCCGAGGGTATCGTCCAACCTGAGTGCCATTTTATAATATCTAAGTCAAATGTTTCTAGGCTGCAAACATCTAGCTCCTACTATTTTAGTTAACTGTCAAAATACAACCTAGGTTAAGAATAACAGTATTTGCCACTTACCGGAAAGAGCAAATCCAATGCTTCCCAGGCCGTATGACAAACGGCTCTAGTGGGATACATCAGACCGCCAGGAGAAGTGAAACTATACAAACAAGTTTTTAGTCTTGTACTTGTAGTCATTTTAAGTTCCATGCCTGTACAATATTGATAAAATAAAATAAAAACGGGTTAGTTCGAGATAAGAATTTTTTGAGTATAGTATTTCATGGTAACTATAGTCTATAGTACCCTGAAGGACCTTAATTTCTGAAAGGTAATGCAGTAGTACTGGTTCTACCTTCAACTTTTGAAGCTGAAAATAATTTCAGAACCACAGATCAGTAGGGTTGCTAACATCATCATTTCTACATAGGTACGGAGAACAACTCCAAACACACAAAGTTGTACCTGATCAGTAAGTTCTGTAACAAATATATCTGCCGGGCCACCGTTCAAGAAGGCATTTGGAAAAGTTGGACAATGTTTCAGAAAGCTATCTATTTTGTTAGCTGAAAAGAAAACCAACAACCTTTTTAGAATACTAACACAATTATTCATAGGCTAATCCGGTCTACATAATATCTACCTGCATTGTAAAAGAGCATGAACCTTGAAAGCAAAAGATACATATCTCGTTGTGCCTGGAATTCAACGAAAATTTTAAGTGCCGCTAAATCCATATCAGGTGAGCATAGTTCTACTGATAAATAACTCTGAGGAGATCTCATCAGACCTGAACTGGAATTTTATTCAATCGATTGGGGACCAATGTAACATCTTGCAGAAGGTACTGATCTTGAAGAGGAAGAGGAAGATTAATAATCATTGGCCAAAACCTTTTCAGAAACATTAAACAAGATTTGGCTGTAGGACTCTTACACAGAACAGAGACTGGAAACGCCTTGTGTGTGTTTGAATGTCAATCCTTTTCATAAACAAACAATAAATATTTTCCAAGTTACAAGGGAATAAGCATAACTAACTAGTTCATCACTTCATCTACAAAAGATTCATCACACATACCAGAAAACATTAGTGGCACCTTGAACAAGAGCAGCTGAGTAGCGAAGCAGCACTTCTGGATTGTCAAGTTGAACTTCAAATAACTGCAAAAATGTTTGAACTAGTTATATATATATTTTGCGCAACAATCTACAAATGAAATGAAAGACAAGACATACCCATTTGTGGAAGAGGAGGGCAAATATGTTGGATGCAAATGATTGGGTCCACATTTGAACAATCATTTCAAGAATACGTTTTCCAGTCTCTGGAACTCTGGCAAAATACTCGGCAAGAACATCATAGAAACATAATGGACCTTCAATCAAATCCTCTGCAGGAGATATAACATCTTCTTCCTTTTTCACTATTACATCTGTTATACCCAGGAGACTCAAAATCATCAACTATAATACGCGTACAGTTTCAAATTTCCATAACTAACCTTTGGCGCGATCATCCACTTCTAAAGCTACATCTGCAAATAGCTCCTGCAACAAGTTGCACCTCTGCGACGGATTAGCTACTGCCTGCAACACACACACATATTTACATCAACACAAAGCAAGCATTAAGATAAATAAAAGAAAAAAAAAGTTGAAATTGGAAGAAAAGGGACCCGGTGGAGCTTCTTGTGGATGGCTTGAGAAAGAGCATTGAGACAACTACTAGTCATTTTTTTTTGTTTTCAGGAAGGAATAATCTGATATCTGAATTCAAATGGAGCAGCAGTGTTTTATAGTCGTTTTTATGAAAACACAGATTTCAATTTCCACATGATATGTGTGTGTATAATATCTTCCGACAGCACCACCGACCGTACAGTAGTACAAATCAAAGTTGATGCATGTTTGGGGTTGGATCCTAGTGTTTGGTCTTAATTAACAGTAGTCCATAGCCGTTTCTTTCTTTTGACATATATGTATGTGGTTTTTGTGCTTTTCATTTTGGTGCAACTATATTGTTTATTTATTTAAATTTAATCTAATCTAATGTTATGTCATTTTATGTTAGAGAGACGTAGAAGGAAATGTGATTAGTGTGAGGTGTTTAGCCACGGTGGCACCATGGAAGTGTCAGGATCAAAGTGTTGTCAAAATTAAAAGCTGGTATTGGAATATGAGACACAAAATTAAAGGCGTTTGTGCATCATTGCAGTTTAATTTGGTGGGTGCTGTGTTGTCCTAGCTACCGCGTGTTCGCTAAAATAGTATAATGTTGTCAACTTCATAGGTTGGATCACTATAATTTAATTCATGAGGAAATCAGTTTACTTTGATTTTTCTTTTAGTACACATGTTATGTAAACATAGTTATCATTATTTTTTTGTAGAGATATAAACTTCTCTTATATTATTATCTAATATCTACACCTCATAATAGTAGATGAATGGTATACGAATTTAAATCTTTTTTCTAAGAGATGCAGTTTTCACTGTCATCTTGGGAGCTGTTTTTTTTACTCTCATGAAACTCAGTTTAATTTTTTTATTCTCTAATGGATGGCGGTCATAAAATCACATTGTTTAAATGCATATATTATGTGCCGACCACAGAACTTTTCTCAATCTAATCAGCATTGCAGAACCTCAAACTCATCATAGTATTTGTTCTGAACTAAGTCAAGTTCACAAGAAAATAACATTGAAAGGTCCAAAAAAGTTATTATGCAAAATAAGCCTATAAAAGAGAGAATTAAGATCTATGGAACCTTGAATCACTCAACTTAATGCTACAAAACTAATCCGTGAAAATGTTTCTGAGCCAATAATTATTAAGTAGAGTAAAGTGACAATTAGATACCTAAAAATTTTGACTTCGGATTAGTCTCTAAAGAAAAAAGTATCAATTTAGTTCTTCACGATAGCAAATGGTAGACACGTAAAGTCATTCTATCAATTTATCATGTAAAATTTAACGGTAGACACGTAAAGTCATTCTATCAATTTATCATGTAAAATTTAACGGTACTGTCTATATGTTTTGTTAACTATTGTGACGTGTTTATTAATGAAAAATTGTTATATAGATAACAACTTTTGGAACAAAACTTCATATGTTTTATTAGGATTCATGATAAATAGAGTAGCTGATAAAGATTATATGAAAACTCAAAAAATAATAAATATTTTACTGTCCAAAACTACATCATTATTTTCATTTCACACTACCCATTACCTACATCATTATTTTCATTTCACACTACCCATTACCGAAAAAACCATTTCAATTATTTATTATTATTTATTATCGTGGAGAACTTAATTGATACTTTTTTTTCCATTAAGAACTAACTAGTCCATAGTTAAAATTCTCAAAAATCTAATTATCAATTTACTCTCTTAAGTATAATGGTTATATTGAACAGGATTGTGATATCTCATTTAAAGAGAAAGCCGCTATTCTAATAAAAAGGAAAAAAAAAAGAAAGAGAAAACACTATAAAAAAGGAAGAACTGAAAGGGATAAATTTAGTTATCATAGTCACAAGATACACAAATTAACTAAAGTATGGGAATATCTTGCATAATTTTCCCCGGTGTGGTCTTGCTGCGACAAGTTAGCGAGTTCTCATCTATAATGAAGATCGGAAAGATAAAAATACTCCAAACAATGACACTGACAAAATGAACTGTTGGACTCATTCTCAATGGCTTTCTGTTTCACTTTTAACAAGTGATAACCGAACAACAGAAACTCTTGCATCTCCTGACTGAACTTTATTTCATTAATAAAACCTTTATAAACAACGTGTTAGGATGAAACAAACATCATATACTCACTAACGAAATTACAACGCCAACAATTGATCATCAGCATAAGAAATAATAATCAGAAGACACAACTACTATTGGAAACACCAGATGAGGCATATTATGCTAAAAAAAGGAAAAAGAAAAAGCACTATTCAATATCTACCAACCCATCAACGTTCTTCTAACTCTATCTACAATCTGATTTCTAGCAGCAACACTTGTTAAGTGAAATTCACAGTTCTCATCCAAAAGGAATCTGTACACCTCCCATTCACGTGCTGATGCTGAATAACGTCCTACTTCAGCCTAAAACAAAAAAAGAATAACATAAACATTGTAAGATCTTGATTACCGATAACAATTGGAGATAGTAGAGATTTTCTATCACATTGCTGAATTTGCTTACCGAGAAAACACAGATTCCAAGTGTTTTGAGAGCATATGTGACATCATAGAACACCCGAGGTCTTCCCTTTCCAGATAGCTCAACTGGATTAGCAACCAATAGTTCAGTATCGGGCCCTCGGTTGGCAATCATAACTCGCAACGGATGAAGCATTTCCTGCTTTAGACGTGAGCAAAGCGCACTCTGCTTCCCGGAATCCAAAATCTTTTTCCCATCTTTCTGCTGAATAAATATGTCTAAATCACGATACCCTTTTGTGTTTGGTGAAAAACGGCCATAAGAAATCTGAGAAGAAGAATTCAAGTGTCAGCAAACTGCAGCAATGCTATAGTTTTGCCAGGGTGACTAGAAAGTTAGTCTTAAAAGGATCATAGGTCGACAAAACTGATAAAATAACCATGGATATAAGTCCAAGGACTTTTGAAGTCAGCATTCTACCAAAAATTGAAGAGATGAGTATTGTATATCTTTGAAGGATATTTGAACTTGAAAGAAATGAGAACCTATGAAGCATACTTATGTTGCAAAAGTAATTCCATAAAGAAAAAAAAAAACCTATACCTTTATATTCATGTCTTTCAAAGTTCTCATAATGTCATAAAGAAGACCCTTGTGATCCGCACAATGTATTTGAATAAGTGTGTGAGCTGGGCTTAGCGAATTGTCTATTATCACATTGGTCCTTTTCAACTTCGTCATATCTGGGCTAAGAGCTTGAGAACGCCGCTCATTATCTGATAACTCGCATTGAAATAGCTCCTCGGCTAAAACAGGTGACAGAGAAGTGATGCCTTGATTACATTCATACTCTGGACCGGCCAATTGAAGTTCACAGCTGACACAGGAGTCTTGGAGAACATTGTTCAATCTTCCGCACGTCTCATCTTGTCGCTTTCTTGTGTGTAAAAGTTCCCTATAACAAAAAATAAGTGACAGTTACCAACAGCCAGCATTACTCACTTGAATCAAAGGCATCAATATTTGACAGAACCAATAGATTCCTTATAATGTTCATAAGCCAAATTTCAAGTAGCATCTCCTAAGGCGAAGCCACATCTAGAAAAGAAACATATTCCTTGCAATCAACATTATCAACTAATCCCACCATGGCATTCAGCCAAAAAATTTCACAATCAGATAGGGCACTCACATGTTATCTGTTATGAAAAAGAGGTCCAAGACTCTGCCATCAGGTGTCGTCGTCACTTTCACCTTTTGTATAGAAAGTTCAAGCTCCGACAGGACTTTTGTAACATCTAGAAAAGTATCAACTATAGCATAAGCAACACAATTGCAGCTAACACACACAACATGAAAGATCAACTCAAACAAAGAATTTCTGCTACCGTGTAATAATCCCTTTCGATCAAGGCAACAAAACTTGAGTAAATATTCAGGAGATGATCTTGGAGGTTGCTGGACGAGATAAAACGAGGCTGAACACGGTGGGCAAACTGATTGAAGGCGATCTTTAAGAAAAGAACAACTCGTAGCGAGCAATGTGGAATGAGGAATTACCCACAATACAATGTAGCACCAAATGCCATCAGTTGAGATGTCTGACAATATTCAGAGGAGTGAAATAAAGCGATCAGCCTCCACTAGCCATAGCATTTAAGCCAAGAAAACCACTCACACTATAAAAAATCTCAGGATTCATAAGGAAGACATTTACTCAGAGTCTAAAATCTATTGAAAAAAAAATACCAGTAATCAAGATGCAGCACAAATAATTCTGCGAACTAAGATATCTATTTTTAGTATTTCCAAATTAATGAAATCTGTGCTATTATCATGAAAGTTATCAGAGTTAAATTCTTTAAACTATGAAGCCACCAAAATTAAACAACTACTTTAGCAAAGAGGAAATTAAATAAATAACAAATTTTCCAACTGAAGAATGTCATAGAAGTGAAACAAAATACCCAGTCTACCAAAAAAAATCAAGCGGTGAAAGAGTTTAAGGATGACAAACCTCCTTTGGCAATGGAGAGACCGAAATCGAGGATGATTCTGAAGACATCGCAAGCGAGACCGGTTTTGTCGGGGCAGTTTACAGTTATGACAAAAGGCTCACCAGACTTGCTGGCTTCCTTTATCTGAACAACGTCGTCGTCGCCGCCGGCGCCGCCGGGAACTCTCATGATGATGATGGTTACAGCTCTGACACGCGTCCCAAGTCAAAGGAAGTGAATCGGTGAGATGGTTTTGGTTTTATACTTTTAGGTTAAGATTAAGGTTTGGGTTTGTTACGTTGCTTAACAGAAAAGAGTAATTGAAGGGAGGAGAAGCTTGAGAACAGTGTAGTGACTGGTGAGAGTTAAGTTTAGATTTTCCCCATCTAATTCCTCGTTAACCTGACTGTGATTCGACATGTCCACGTCAGCAATCCAGAAGCCACAGTAGTGAAACGTCGCCAATGTTGCTGGCTTGCTGCTTTCTGACTTGCTGCTTATTTTTCTTGTGTTTTTTTTATTAACTATTGTATATACATAAAATTATATTAAAAATTTTATTAAAAAAATAAATAATATTGTTACGGTGGGTAACCCGAGATTGACTGAATAGATGGCGTTGGCTGGCCCAAATGTGCGAAGGAGGAGGTTTCCGTGTGAGTGCACAGCTCGGGAGACTCCGTCCGACTTGTGTTAGTAAGTGAATGGGGGGTGGTACCTGCAAAGACACTCCGATGCCTAAGTTAGCAAGAGTGTGAGCAGGTCTAGAGAGTATTGGGCTTAGAGATACCTGAGGGATGTCAGTGTATTTATAGTGGTGAGCCAATAACCACCGTTGGAGTAGTGCCGTATCTTTAGGGTGTTAACCGTCCCATTATCTTGGGGAGGTTAAGATATGGCTTTATGAAGCGGTTAGAGAGATTTTAGGGGCGGTTACTCATTTGAATGAGTGTTTATCCGCCAGCTAATCTCATGTCCGACTTCTTTAGAGTAAGTCGTGGTCGATACCGACTTCTTATGTGAAGGTCGGTACTTAGCTAGGCTTAATCCTTCGGACTAGGCCTTTTATTTGGACCTGGGCCTTTGTCATTGGGCCAGGGTATGAACAGTGCCCCTACTTGAGCCCAAGATCTCTTTAGGGCTTGGGTTCAAGTATTTAACTCGGGTTCGTAGCCGACTTTCTTGGAGGAAACACGGGTTTTTAAACCGACGTGATTTTCGCGACCTTTTGTTTCTGACAGTTACGTCTATTCAAGCGTCGTGTCCGTTAGGGATGTGCTTAGGGATTGATGGCTTTGGTAACGGTGCACTCTCATTAATGACTGCTCCGCTTTTACCATTATGCCCCTTAGCGTGTTTATAAATACTTTCCCTCTCTTTCATTTTTCCGTTTTCGCAATCTTTCAAACTTCTTCTTTCCTTGTTCGTGCTGCATTCTTGCGCTTGGAGACTTCTGCTTCTTCCAACCTTCACTTTTCGGATAAAGGTTAGCTTTGCTTCTTTTACGTCATGCCTTGTGTTTGCATGCTTTTGTTTTGTGGGTGGATAGGTTGGTCTGTAGGTTTTGGCTTCGCATCCCCTCTCTTTAGGGACCGTGTTTTTTGATTTTCTTTTTCTTTTTTCTTTTTGTAGGTTTCTGTCACCTTTTATATAAAGAAAAAATGGCTTCTGTAGATGTTCTTTCTCAATGGGTTGATGTCACGGTCCTTGGGGAGGAACCTTTGGTCGACGCTGAGTTTATCACTCATCTTCGTACTCATCACAGGCTTTGTACTTCGGAGGAGGACGAGCCCAAATATGAGTTGATAACCCCGGGTCCGGAAGACCGGGTTTGTTTTGGGAGAGTCAATGAGGCGGCCCCTCATTTTTTCTTTATGTATGAATGTATGATCACCCGCTTGGGTGTTTTTCTTCCTTTCTCGGATTTTGAAATATCTGTTTTGCACCACTGTCGAGTTGCCCCTACTCAACTTCACCCCAATTCTTGGGGTTTTCTGAAGATTTATCAGTTTGTTAGTCACGCTTTGGACTTTCCGACCTCTTTGAGGATTTTCTTTTTTCTTTTTCATATGACTAAGCCCTTTAGTGGGCTAAACAACAAACAGCAATGGGTATCCTTTCGAGCCATACAAGGTCGGAGGATTTTCACTCTTTTTGATGAATCCTTCCATGACTTCAAAAATTATTTTTTCAAAGTGCAAGCTGTAGAGGGTCACCATCCCTTTTTCCTGGATGAGCATTCTTCCCCTCGCTTTCCCCTTTATTGGCTGGAGGCCTCCCCTTGTGAAAAGTATGGTCTAGATGACCTGGACGAGGTGGAGGCGGCCATTGTGGGGTTTTTCCGAGAAGCGTGGGGGAGGGCCCCATACTTGGATACTAGGAAATTCCTTCAGGGGACGCCGACCTTTGTTCGGTCGCAACTAGGTACCAAATGCATTTCCTATTTCCGACTTGTTTCTGTCGACTTGAGTTTTTGCCGACTTGTAAATTTTGCTAATTATTTCTTTTTGCAGATATGGCAAGGAAGAATGCTCAGGAATCTTACCAGAGAGTTCAGGAGGCTAAGGCAAAATCTCGGGCCAGGGCCGGTGGTGCCAGGGCAATCGTCTCTCCTCCTCCTCCTCCTCCTCATCCTCAGAACGTGGGGACTCCCTCTCAGCCCATTGTGATTTCTTCTTCCAGCTTAACCCGACCACTTTCTTCTGCCCGACTTCTTCCTGAGCCAGAGAAAAAGAAGCGTAAGACTTTAGAGTCTGGCTCTTCTTTTGATGGTGGGGTTAAGGCGGATGCTCTTGCATTCGTCCGAAAGAACATCTATCCTCATATAAGCATGGATGATGTTTCTGTTCGAAACCACCTCACCATTCTGGCTGAGGAGAGTTTTCGGGCGGCAGGTGTTTGTGGCAAGCTTTTGGATATCTTTGAGAATACTCCCCTCAGCTCTTTGGGGGTAACCTCGAAGGTTGAGGAGTTGGAGGGGAGGCTTCTTGCTTACCAGGATCATGAGAGGGAGTTGAAGGAGGAGGTAGCTAAACTGAGGGCGGAGAGAGATAGCCTTCGGGAGAAGGAGAGCAAGCTGCGAGCTCAATGCAATATGGAGGCAAGTTTGAGGAAGACAACACAGGAGAGTTATCAGAGTTTGTTTCAAGATCTTGTGTCTGTGAAGAAGGATTTGCTGAATTCTCGGAATGCGTACGCCGATTTGGAGGACTCTATCGCTGACGGTGCCGAGGAGTCTTGGAGGATTTTCCTGGAGCAAGTCAGAGTTATCGCTCCCGACTTGGATCTTTCTCCTTTACATCCTGATAAAGTCGTTATTGATGGTGCTATCGTGGATCCTCCTGTCCCCGTGGTTGTTTCCGAGTCAGAATTGAAGACTCGGGGGCAGAGGATTATTGAGTCTCCTCCTCGTCCTGAAGACGCTCCGAGCTCTTCAGTTGTTCCTCCGACCTCCTCTTCAGCCTCTCTTCCTGGTCCCGGTGGCGCTCCTCCTGAGTCTGGTGGTGGTGATCCTTCTACTCTTCTCATGCGTGTATGCTTTTCTAATTTCGATATTTCAAAAACCCTCTTGATCTTTCTCCGAAAACCTTTTCTATTGGCTTATCTTGTTTTTCGAGCCTTTTCGTTTAAGGGCTTTTATGCAGCCTTTAAACTTTTCTCAGGTTTTCCAATCTCTTTTTGTTATCCTTTATACCCAACTTTGCTTTAGTGAGTTTTTACGACTTTAGGTTATTTTTGCGATGCGTTTTCCTCTTGCTTGGTTCGTCATTTCGACTTTCGAGTCGAAGTGTTTTCGAGCGTTCCTACTCGGAGTTTCGTCCCGACTTATGAGTCGGGTTGTTTCCGAGTTTGTCTACGATCGGCTTATATAACCTCTTTACGCCGACTTGTACCTCGTCGTTTTATCCTGATGACCATCTAGGTCAGTTCATGGGATTTTCACGTTTTGTCGAGCTTAAGTCGGCGCGTTTCGTAGAAAGACTTAGAAAAATGAAGAAGGATATTATAAGAGATATTGTAAATGAAAAAGATCTTTATTAATTGGGGAGGTACCTTTTTGCTACTAAGGGTCTTGATAGCCTATTTTCCCTTAGCCTCTACTATGATGCCTCGTTAAAAACCCTTCTCCAGAAAAAACCCTTTTGGAAAAAATCATGAAGTTGGGAAAAGAGTACATCAGGGAGTAGAGTTCGCTTTTAACTGTAGTACCTTTTCATATTACAAGCATGCCACGACCTTGGTAGCTCAGTGCCATTCAGGTCGGTTACTTTATAATAACCTTTCCCTAACACTTCCTTGATTTTGTATGGTCCCTTCCAATTTGCGGCGAGCTTTCCTTCTCCTGATTTGTTGACCCCAATGTCGTTTCTGATTAGGACCAAGTCATCCGGGGCAAATGTTCTTCGAATGACTTTCTTGTTGTACCTGGTAGTCATCCTTTGTTTCAATGCCGCTTCTCTTATCTGGGCACCTTCTCGGACTTCGGGGAGCAAGTCGAGCTCCTCTTTGTGTCCCCGTACATTTCCGACCTCGTCATGGAGAATTACCCTTGGGCTTTGCTCATTGATTTCTATTGGAATCATGGCTTCTACACCATAGACTAGTCGGAAAGGTGTTTCTCCGGTGGCGGATTGGGGGGTTGTCCTATAAGCCCATAACACCTGAGGGAGCTCTTCAGCCCAAGCTCCCTTTACTTCCTGTAGTCTCTTCTTTAGTCCTGCCAGTATGACTTTGTTGGCTGCCTCGGCTTGCCCATTGGCTTGTGGGTGTTCTACCGAGGTGAACTGGTGTTTGATTTTCATACTGGCTACTAAGCTTCTGAAGGTAGCGTCGGTGAATTGCGTTCCATTATCCGTAGTAATGGAATAAGGTATCCCATATCTTGTGATGATATTTTTGTAGAGGAATCTGCGGCTTCTTTGAGCGGTGATAGTGGCTAATGGTTCTGCTTCTATCCACTTTGTGAAGTAATCTATTCCCACAATCAAGTATTTGACTTGTCCTGGCGCTTGGGGAAAAGGACCTAACAAATCCATCCCCCATTTTGCAAAAGGCCATGGAGAAGTGATACTAATGAGCTCTTCTGGGGGAGCCACGTGGAAATTTGCATGCATCTGACATTGTTGGCATTTCTTCACAAATTCTGTGGCATCTCTCTACAAGGTCGGCCAATAGAATCCTGCTCGGATTACCTTCCTGGCGAGCGACCTTGCTCCGAGATGGTTTCCACAGATCCCGCTATGTACTTCCTCCAACACCTCGGCGGTTCTTGAGGTCGGTACGCATTTTAACAATGGTGTTGATATCCCTCTTCTGTAGAGGACATTTCTCACCAAGGTGTAATGCTGTGCTTCCCTTCGGATCTTTTTAGCTTCTTTCTCCTCCTTAGGGAGGATGTCGAATTTCAGGTATTCGACTAAGGGATTCATCCATCCGAGGTTTAAACCGACTACCTCAAGTACTTCTTGCTTATCTTCTGTTTTTGCTACCGAGGGCTCTTGGAGGGTTTCTTGAATCAGGCTTCTGTTGTTTCCTCCTGGTTTGGTACTTGCTAACTTGGATAGGGCATCCGCTCTGCTGTTTAGATCCCGAGTTATGTGTTTGACCTCGGTTTCTGCAAAGCGCCCAAGGTGTTCCAAAGTTTTTTCCAAGTACCTCTTCATATTAGGGTCCTTTGCCTGATATTCTCCACTTATTTGGGAGGTCACCACCTGTGAGTCGCTGTATATCATCACTTTTGTAGCACCGACTTCTTCTGCCAATTTTAGTCCGACTATCAAGGCTTCATATTCTGCCTGATTATTTGAAGCCGGAAATTCAAATTTTAAGGAAAACTCTATTTGGGTTCCTCTTTCATCCACCAATATCATGCCTGCGCCGCTTCCCATTTTGTTGGAGGATCCGTCTACATAGAGTTCCCATGTAGTCGGCTTGTCCTCTTGGTCCCCTGCGTATTCTGCTACGAAGTCGGCGAGGCATTGAGCTTTAATTGCCGTCCGAGTTTCATATCTCAGATCGAACTCGGAGAGCTCTATTGCCCATTGAACCATTCTCCCTGCAACATTTGTCTTTTGGAGGATTTGCTTCATGGGTTGGTTTGTACGGACTCTTATTATGTGAGCTTGAAAGTAAGGTCGTAGCCTTCGTGAGGCTATTACCAAGGAGTAGGCAAACTTTTCTAGTTTGTGGTACCTTAGTTCGGGGTCTTGTAGGACCTTACTGATGAAGTAAACTGGGTGTTGCCCGACCTCGTCTTCTTTTATCAGGGCTGACGAGACAGCCCTGTTTACTACGGATAAGTACAGAACGAGGTCTTTTCCTGGTACTGGTCGGGTTAGGATAGGAGGTTGGCTTAAAAATCTTTTGAACTCTTGGAACGCCTCCTCGCATTCCGGAGTCCATTCGAATTGGCATCCCTTTCTTAATAAGGAAAATAGTGGAAGGGATTTTAGTGCCGATCCTGCCAAAAATCTGGAGAGGGCTGCAAGTCGGTCATTGAGCTGCTGGACTTCTCTCAAACAAGTCGGACTTTTCATTTCTAGGATGGCTCTACATTTATCGGGATTGGCCTCAATCCCTCTTTGTGTTAGCATAAATCCTAGAAATTTTTCTGCCTCCACCGCGAAGGCGCATTTTGCAGGATTTAGTCTCATCCCATGCAGCCTTATGGTGTCAAAGACTTGTGAGAGGTCGGATAAGAGGTCGACTTCCTTCTTGGTTTTCACTAGCATGTCGTCGACGTATACTTCCATTAGGCTCCCCAGGTGAGGAGAAAACACTTTATTCATCAACCTTTGATATGTGGATCCTGCATTCTTCAATCCGAATGGCATGACCACATAGCAATAGTTAGCTCTGGGTGTGATGAATGATGTTTTCTCCTGGTCCGGCTCATACATCGGGATTTGATTATATCCCGAGTAGGCGTCCATGAACGACAAGTATTGGTACCCCGAGCTGGAGTCCACTAGGGTATCAATACTTGGTAGGGGATAAGGGTCCTTAGGACATGCCTTATTTAGGTCGGTATAGTCGACGCACATTCTCCATTTACCATTCTGTTTTTTGACTAGCACTACATTGGCTAGCCATGTTGGGTACTTGACCTCTCTAATAAAGCCGGCTTCCAGGAGCGCCTGTACTTGCTCTTCTACTATTAGGGCTCGTTCTGTGCCGAGATTGCGTCTTCTTTGTTGTACAGGTCGAGATCCTGGGTAAACCGAGAGCTTGTGGGACATGAGCTCGGGATCAATCCCGGGCATGTCGGAAGCCTTCCAAGCGAAGAGGTCGGAATTATCTCTTAGGAGTTCAGCCAACCCTTGTTTTAGGGTTTTCCCTAGGTTGGCTCCTATGTAAGTGTTTTTTCCTTCCTTCCCACCGACTTGTATCTCCTCGGTTTTTCCTCCCGGTTGAGGTCGCAGCTCTTCTTTGGCCCTTGCGCTGCCGAGCTCTATTGTGTGGACTTCTTTGCCCTTTCCTCTCAGATTTAGGCTTTCGTTGTAGCATTTTCTCGCCAATTTTTGATCTCCCCTCACCGTTGATATTCCCGCTGAGGTCGGGAATTTCATGCAGAGGTGGGGAGTGGATACCACTGCTCCGATTAAGGCATTATAAGCTGACCCCTCATCAATGACTATGAAGTCTATACTCAGAGTCTTTGATTTTTTCCCTTTTCCGAAAGTGGTGTGAAGGGGCAAAAATCCTAGTGGTTTTATTGGCGTGTCCCCTAATCCGTATAGGGTGTCGGGATAAGCTCTCAATTCTTTCTCATTTAACCCTAGCTTGTCGAAAGCAGGTTTGAAGAGAATGTCCGCCGAGCTTCCTTGGTCTACTAGGGTTCTGTGGAGATGGGCATTGGCTAGGATCATAGTTATTACCACTGGATCGTCATGTCCAGGGATTATTCCTTGCCCATCTTCTTTTGTGAACGAAATAGTAGGAAGGTCGGGTGACTCTTCCCCGACTTGGTAGACTCTTTTGAGATGTCTTTTGCGAGAGGATTTAGTAAGCCCCCTCCCGCAAATCCTCCTGAGATCATATGGATATGCCTCTCTGGAGTCTGCGGTAGTGGGTCTCTTCTATCCATATCATCTCGCTTTCTCTTTCCATGACTGTCCGACCTTTCTATGAGATATCTATCAAGCCGACCTTCTCTAGCCAGCTTTTCTATCACATTCTTGAGGTCGTAACAGTCGTTTATGGAGTGACCATATATTTTATGGTACTCGCAGTAATCGCTGCGGCTCCCCCCTTTTTTATTTTTAATGGGTCTAGGGGGTGGCGGTCTTTCAGTGTTGCAAATCTCTCTGTATACATCCACTATAGAAACTTTCAGGGGAGTATAAGAGTGGTATTTTCTTGGCCTTTCGAGACCGAGTTCTTCCTTTTTCTTGGCTTCCCTTTCCCTCTCTTTAGTTGAGGGAGGGGGTCCAGGTCGCCAACTCAGGTCTCTTAACTTGGCGTTTTCTTCCATATTGATGTATTTTTCAGCTCTTTCTTGTACATCACTTAGAGAAACGGGGTGTCTTTTAGATATGGACTATGAGAAGGGACCTTCTCTGAGCCCATTGACTAGCCCCATTATGACTGCCTCCGTGGGCAGGTCTTGGATCTCCAAACATGCTTTGTTGAACCTTTCCATGTAGGCTCGTAAAGACTCTCCGACCTCCTGTTTTATTCCCTGGAGGCTCGGTGCATGTTTTACCTTGTCTTTCTAAATTGAGAACCTCATCAAAAACTTTCTTGAGAGGTCTTCAAAGCTGGTGATCGATCTCGGGGGGAGGCTATCGAACCACTTCATCGCTGCTTTCGATAAAGTGGTCGGGAAAGCTTTGCATCGCGTCGCGTCGGAAGCATCAGCTAGGTACATCCGACTTTTGAAGTTGCTCAGATGATGCTTAGGATCCGTGGTTCCATCGTAGAGGTCCATGTCCGGGCTTTTGAAGTTTCTCGGAACTTTTGCCCTCATTATGTCCTCGCTGAAAGGATCCTCTCCACCCGAGAGTTGTTCTTCTTGTTCGTCGCGGGAGTTGTGACTCTTGAGGGAAGATTCTAGCTTTAAGAGTTTTCTTTCTAACTCTTTTCGCCGTTCCATCTCCTCTTTTAGGTACCTCTCAGTTTCCCTTTGCCGCTCCCGCTCTTGTTCTAACTGTTCCAGGCGGCTGTGGACTAACCCCATTAGTTCAGTTACGTGGGACGGTCCGCCTTTTTCTGATTCGCGCCCGTCTGAGGAATTTACCTTCGGGTTTTTTACCCCGGAGGTGCCCTCTCTATGTTGATTGTTAACTTCCTGGTGTAGGGCTAGGTCCACATCGTTATTGCCTGTGTCCAGATTCTCTTGCTCAGAATCTGTCTCCACATGGCCTTCTTCGTGGGATCTGTCCGCCATCAATGGATGATCTCTCGGGTCCCCGACAACGGCGCCAATGTTACGGTGGGTAACCGGAGATTGACTGAATAGATGGCGTTGGCTGGCCCAAATGTGCGAAGGAGGAGGTTTCCGTGTGAGTATGCAGCTCGGGAGACTCCGTCCGACTTGTGTTAGTAAGTGAATGGGGGGTGGTACCTGCAAAGACACTCCGATGCCTAAGTTAGCAAGAGTGTGAGCAGGTCTAGAGAGTATTGGATTTAGAGATACCTGAGGGATGTCAGTGTATTTATAGTGGTGAGCCAATAACCACCGTTGGAGTAGTGCCGTATCTTTAGGGTGTTAACCGTCCCATTATCTTGGGGAGGTTAAGATATGGCTTTATGAAGCGGTTAGAGAGATTTTAGGGGCGGTTACTCATTTGAATGAGTGTTTATCCGCCAGCTAATCTCATGTCCGACTTCTTTAGAGTAAGTCGTGGTCGATACCGACTTCTTATGTGAAGGTCGGTACTTAGCTAGGCTTAATCCTTCGGACTAGGCCTTTTATTTGGACCTGGGCCTTTGTCATTGGGCCAGGGTATGAACAAATATATATAATAATTATTATTATAAATATTTTATAAAATTATAATTAAAATCAAACTCTTAAAATTTTTAATATTAAAATATTAAAAATAATTAGTATTTATATTAATCAATTTGAGTTTATTAAGTGATTATCTCACTTGTCCGCTTAAACAACTATTAGGGGTTAGAATCTCACCTTATGTATATAGCAGTCCATTGGCTAGCGATAAACCCTTAATAAAGGGAGTATCAATACGTGGTTAGACTTGGCAGGAGTTTTCGAATACGCAGGTACCCGACCCGTCTATACCCAGATGAAAAGGGTAATAACTTGACTCGAGTCGGGACAGATTTTGCTCAAGACAGGTATCGTCGGGTTTAGGGTGTATCCACCCCGAATGTATATATATAAACACTTTTTAGAAATAGGATTTGCCACACATCACACATGATTCATAGCTTCAGTCTAATACTCTATAGCCATGCAAGATAAACTCAATCATCATCACCTAAAATCTTCTTCTTCTCGACTTCTTCACAAAAAAAATCGCATAGCTCCTGTCATGTTGTTGCTGAGTCCATCGCCGCTTACCTATTCACAACTCCCATCTTCCTTCATAGCCAGAGACGAACCCACGTTTAATATAGAGGGGCATTTGCCCCCACAAAATTTTGTTAAAAAAATTAATACTTATATACATATATACCACTTATTATATTATATTATATTTGTTTCAAAATAAAATATAAATAGTTCTTTTGTATTTTATGTTAAAAAATATTTTGTTAAACTTAACACATAATAATTATATTGTTAAATTTGATTTAGAATGAAAAATAAATAAATACACTCAAAAATTAGTGATAATTAATTATATTATATTAGTTAATTAATTAATAATTAAATTAAAATTTAGTTTTCTAATTAAATACAACTTAAATTATTAGAGATTTTTTAAAAAAATTTTAAGATAAAAAAATATATTATCTATGTATTAATATACTGTAATTATTTTGGTTAAAAAATTTATTTATACTATAAAAATTATAATAAATAGATTTGATAATTAAGTAAAATAATTGTTTAAAAATAATTGTTTAAAAATATATATAAAAAATATTTAATCATGTTAAAAATAAAAAAAGTTCTTATAAATATTTTTTTGTTATTTTAAATATTATATTATGTGTATGAAATTATATTTTTATTATTTTAAATATTATAATAATAATTGTGTGTATATTTCTTGTTTTTATCAATATGTATGAGATAGTTTTAATTTTAAATTTTGAATATATCTAAACCAATTTAGATTGATCAAGTGATTAACTTAGTCGTCCGCTTAAATAAGTATTGAGGGTTCGAATTCTGTCTCGTATGTATAGCAACTCGTTGCCGGCCAATTGTAGATTTTTAAATGGAATTCAAATTCACGACGGATTAGTCCTTAACTTGTTGAATATCGTGGGAAGCAAAAAAAATCTATACCTAAATTTTATTATATTTTTGTCCCCATTACTAAATTTTTATGGGTCCGTCATTGTTCACAACTTATGTCATCATCGCTGCTCATCCCGTTACCATCGTTATTGAGCCCGTCGCCACCATTCTCATGCCGAGTTTCTTTTCTCTAGGTAAGTTTTCCTCTCTCTCTAATTATGAGTCTGTTAAGTTCTTCTATTCAAACATTGATATTTAAATTATAAAAAAATTGATTTTCATATTTTATAAAATATCATACTGATGGTAATTGTAAATATGACGCAACTTAAAATTAAATAAAGTAACATAGATAAAACAAATAAAAAAATAAAAAAATTACTTAATATTGTATAAAATTTACCTATAAAATTATGTACTAAAAAATGAATTTAATTTTAGTATATTAATAATATAAAATATTTTATATAATCATTCAATTCAATTAGATTTATCTATTTAGGTCATTATTGAAAATAAATTTAAGATACCAATATACAATTACTTTAAATTAAGCAATAATTATCAATACTATATAAGGGACATACTATTCTACTAAGAATGATTGCCATAAGGAATAATTTTCTAATTTTCTATACTAATATTAAAAAGTTTATATAATACTATATAATAATATTATCATTATTAATACTATATGATATCAAAACAAAAAATATCATCGTGCTAAGATAATATTATTAATATTATATAAATCATCTTTGTATTTATTTTTCTGTGCGTATATAATATTTAATTAACACATTAAGACATATATAATATTTTGTTAATACATATATAATATAAAGTGATTTACAAATTATTATTAATTCGTATATAATGTATAATTAAATTTAATGAATTTAATTAGAATAAACAATAAATTATTTATTTTATTTTAGACTTTATAAATGAATAAATTAATTAATTAATATAACAAATTACAATTAATGTAGTAAAATTAATTAAATAATATATATTATAATAAATTATATTAATATTTAAATATCTAATCAAATCAATTAGCTGATATAATTAAGTCATGGTAATAAATTGTATTGAATGAGTTAAAATAATTAAATCGGGAAACACTCTCCAGAACATGCCACATCAGCTCCATCATTAAGTGCAAACATCCGATTTCTATATAATAGAATAGATTTGTAAATCTAAGTTTTATTTAAGAGTTTGTGTTAATCAATGTGTTATTATATACACAAGGCGTAATTTAAAATTTTATATTTATTTAAATAGATAAGTAAATTTACTATTTTACTAACTTAAATTAGTTTTATTTTCACTTTAATTTGGGATTCCAGTTGTTTCATATTTATTTTAAGATGTTTTATCTTTTTATATCTATTTTAAATTTTTTAATTTCAAATTGTATTGAGTGATTAGAAAATTTGTTAATTGTTATAATTAAGAGGAACGATATTTATTAATTAATTTGTTTTTTAGTAATTTTTAGATTCATTTATTATTAATGTTGTAAGTGTGAAGAATGTATAAAATTTGTCTAACATTAAAAAAAATAAAAAAGTATGAGAAATTTATAAGATGAGAAATCTATTAACTTATTATCTTAAAATTTTTGAATTAGATGTAATATCTTTTTATCTTATGTTCTTTTCACTTAATTTCTCTGTGAAATCTTTGTATGTAATTAGTGAATTAAAATAAATATAATTTTATATTTAAAATAAATTAAAATTGAAAAGGAAAACTAAGAGAGTAGAAAACACTTTAGTAAAAGATTGGAAAGCTAAAAAATAAACTTCTAATGTATTTTAAAAATCTTTTTTTGAAAATAGTATTATGGAAGTTTTCAGCAAATAGTGTTGTTTCTACGTTCACTTCAACGTGCATTAGTCTTTGATGAACGTTATTGATTTTTTGCAAAAGAATTTTTAAATTTGTTTCAAGTCATTTCAAATATTTTAAATTTTTTTTCAATTTTTAGTACTCCTTTTTATATTTTGAATTTTTTTTATTAAATTTGTTATTGTAATTCTATTATAATATAAATTATTGATCTTATTAAAAATGACAAAATAAATAAAAAATTGATCATACATAATAATGAAATCATAAGTAATAAAATTTTACAATCCAAAATAATACTAAATAAAAGAATACTGAAAATACTAAAAAAATTATAGAATATTTTTTGTTTAACATTGTAAAATTTATTATTGTAATTTTTGTTCACTGTTTATTATTCTAATTTGTTAGAATATGTATTATTGTTCCTATTGAAAATGATAATTTAAATAAAAAATTAATCATAAATAATAATAAAAACATAGTAAAAAGTTAGAATCCAAAATAATAAACAAAATAAGATTATTGAGAGTACTCATAAAGAATATTAAAATATATTATTTTATATGTTATCTTTAATTTAATAAATAAATATTAATTTTTATTATAATAGTAAAAAATTATAACAAATTAAAATAGAATTTTATAAAAAATACTATATAAAAAATATACTAAAAGAAATATAAAAAAGATTAAATATACTAAAAAATAACATTATAATTTAATATTATATTTTTTAGCAATTAACTAATTATCTATCTAGAAGTCATTTTAACTAATATTATCCAAACAATTTTATTTTATCAAAATCAATTTTAGTATAGAATTGCCGAACATAAATCATGTTGGCTCAAACTCACTTCTATCTAAAATCAATTTTACTAAATCACTTCCATTCAAACTCCAGTTTGACCAACTCTAATCCAAACACACACCTAGAAGAGTCATTAGGTAAGGTGAGTTAAAGAATTTATGAAAAATAGGATCTTTAGTTCATGCAAAAAATATTTGACTTTTAGAAAACAATATGATTTTTTATTTTTTAATAAACTATTCCTAATTTTTTATTTGCCGTTTATTTTCCACCAAGTGAAAATTAGTCCACAAAAAGTGTCATTTGACTTATGTGGACCTTGTATCAGAGTAAAAGACACATCTCCATACTCTAATAACATTTATCTATTTTCCAAGGGATGTGTTTGCTTAGAAGAAACTCAAAACCCAGAAAATGTGTATAAAGAAATTCAGAAGAATATTAAAACTAAAAGAAAAAAAATCATAAGCAGAAATTTCAATTCAATAAACATTCCAAAATTTGAAGTGACAAGCTGTAGTCTTCTGGCAAATAATAAACATTTAAAGATAACAACTCTTTAAGACTTTAACTATGTGACAATTCAGAAACCAAATTAGAAAGCCATCCAAACCTCCTGAGTATAACAACTATGAATATGAAAAATTTTAAAACTGCAGATTCATCCCTCTTAACATGTATGGACAGAGTGAGCGAGTTAATTGCTCTTGTCAACTCCAAGCCTCAGACGGAAATCCTCCTCCATGCGAGGAAGACCATCGCGCAACTTGATTTTCGGTTCCCATCCCAACAATTCCTTTGCCTGTGATATGTCCGGTTTCCTCTGTCGTGGATCATCCGGGGTGTTCTCCACCATCTTGATCTCCACTTTTGGATTAATAAGCTGAAAAGCATGCATAAAGCATTAACAAAAATATTTGCATTCTCTTTGCAGATAAAAACATAGATGAAATGTGTTAATTTGGTATTGTGCTCATATAAGTCCTTAAGATCAAAATATTTTGTAAACCATACTAGGAGAGATGAAGGCTACTAATATAAAAGGGTAAAACATCTTAAAAACTAACCTCCTTCACTGTCTCAGCAAGTTCAACCATTGTAAATTCGCCTGAAAATGTAAGCATACTCAAATAAGTAACTGAGGCTAAATAAAGGTAAAAGTGAGTGGTATTCAAATATAGGCCTCTCAATATCACTCTTACCTGGGTTTCCAAGGTTGATTGGTCCGGTGTTCGGTCCTTCCATGAGACGGATAAGTCCATCAACCTAAGGCATTTCACAAAATAAATATAAGCAGATTCCTGGTTTTAATACAACAATTAAAACAGATTCAGGTACATACCATGTCTGAGACGTAGCAGAAACTGCGAGTTTGTGTCCCTGGAGATTGGACTGTCAAGGGTTCACCACTATAAAACAACAACAACTACTGATTAGGCAGAAATGAACCAGAATGGAGGGAAGAAAAATGAAGAAGAATTAAGTTTGGCAATACCGAAGTGCCTGAGCAATGAAGTTGCTAACAACACGTCCATCATCAATGTTCATGCGCGGTCCATACGTGTTAAAGATTCTTGCAATGCGTATTTCTAGGGTTGAAGATGAAGAAGAAAAACATCTCAAGGAGTGAAGTCTCTTTGATAAATTTATACCAGACATATGTCATAAAAGACCAATAATTGAAGACAAGAAATTACCTAGCCCATGCTGCCTATGATAATCAAACATCAAAGTCTCAGCCACACGCTTCCCCTCATCGTAGCAGCTACGAACTCCTGTTATTAACATATATTAAGTCCTCAGTCTATGTCTACATGAATATGCATAAAAGAAATTATCTGCCTCAATAAGGTGAGCATTCATCAAGGAGCAAATGAAGGTGGGGATATAAATCAATTAAAGGAAAAATTCCCGGAAAACTCATCAAAGGAACTAGAAGCGAGTTCACAAATTGAAGAGGAAATTACTAACACATAGGATTAACATTTAAGAAGCCAAGGTAAAAGTTAAGGCCGGGAAAAAGGAAATTACCAATAGGGTTAACATTTCCCCAGTAGCTTTCAGGTTGGGGGTGCACAAGAGGATCACCATAAACCTCAGAAGTTGATGTAAGCAAAATCCTGTCAAGAAAATTAGAACCAATTAAGAACAACTTATAGCAGCATTTGAGGTTACGTTGAAAATATAATAGAAATCCGAACCTTGCTCCAACTCGCTTCGCAAGCCCAAGCATGTTCAGTGTTCCAATCACATTTGTCTTTATTGTCTGTAAAGTTATTATTCCCTTACAAATTAGAAAGTCTTTCAAGGTATGACCGATAGAGAAAATGTTCAATTAAAGATGCATGACAGGAGCTTGGTGATGAGCTAGAAAGCAAATTCTTCAGCCTTTACAGGATGGTTAAAGAGATAAAAGAAGACTTCAAAACGATACCTTCACAGGATTGTATTTGTAGAAAATAGGAGATGCTGGGCATGCAAGATGATAGATCTGATCAACCTCAATCAACAATGGCTCCGTAACATCTATGATGGATCAAAGTGAAAATGTGCATCAGTGTCACTGGTTTACTAAGCTATTCAAAGCGGAACATGCTATAATAAGCGCAAGTCTTGGATAGTTGATAATAGAATAGATGAGATAATACCATGACGGATAAGCTCAAATCTTGGATGACCAATCCATTTTTTGAGATTGTCCTTGGATCCAGTGAAGTAGTTATCAGCAACAATGACCTGGTTAAAGACAAGGTTATTGTGGCAGAACTTTGTTAAATCACACGTTGTCCTATTTGCTTTATCATAATTTATTTCATATAAGATGATAGGAAGTTATTTCATTTATTTAGAATTATTTAAACATGAATAAAAATTCTTTAAGTGTAACATGCTGACCTCATTTTTTTCATTTTCCATCAATCTGTCAACCAGGTGAGACCCGATGAATCCAGCTCCTCCAGTGACCAATATTCTCATGTTGGACTGTAATCAAGAAGGAATAATAAATTAATAATAGGTAAAGGTAAAACACAGCATCGATCGAGGTAAAAAGATGTTTCTGTGAAACTAGTGATTCAGGTAAAGCTTATAGCCAAAACATCTAATACAAATTGGATCAAAGATGCATAATTCACCTCTCATATACATAATCCAGAAGCATAGATACAAGTTACAACAAAGAACATAAAAACAGAAAGGGAAAAAAATCACTGAATACAGTTAGTATACAGTATACAGTCTATACTGATCTGTTTACAGTATCAATGTGTGACTTAGAAACAGACTTGTAAACAACAATTGATTCATTGTATCATTAACTAATTATGGTCACATCATATTCAACATATGGGGAAGAAAAAGACATAACATAAACCAAATCTTCAATCAATAAAATTCTAGCATAATGAGTTATATAATTAAATAATGCAATCAACATGATGATCACAGTGACTTGTTTGCAACAAAAGAACATGAATTTAAAACGATGCAATGACTCACCTGAAAGAATTTGGAGAAACGCAAGGGAGATGGCAGAGGTGGCTGCTTTGTTGATGTTTGGTGATCTCCATTAGAAGAATTGCTTGCCATTGTCAGAGACCTTTAAAAGTCAAAATCCTGTAAAATAAAAAATTCTAGTGGATAAATAACATTCACAATCCAAATAATCTGGCTTTCAAATCCATTAACTAAAGGGTCAATTCCAGGAAAGAACAGGAACTGAACCTGATGAATAATAGGTCTAGAAAATTAGCAACACAAAACCCTAACCAATCTTCTGATACAAGCATAGAATGTTAATACACCCATTTATATATATAGACAGGAATAAATTAAGATCCCCCACCAAACGGTGAATTTAAAAGGGAATAAAAACATTTATGAATATGAAAAATATAGAAATTTGGAAGAAAAACAATGAGTAATGGAAGCCTTGAAAGTCACGGAAAGTAGGAGGAAAACATAATGAAAGCACCCAGGCAACGACACAGTAATGGAAATCACACCAAACTAATATTCTGAAGTAAACATTCAGAAAAGGGAAAAAAATAAATTAAAAAAACAAACAAAACGCAACCAACAGAAGCCGCACATTGAAATTTGTGTCTTTGACTAATCTGTATAAAATAAAGGGTGTGAATTTACCTGACTAATGAGAAATTGAGGTGTTGATGGTGGGAGAGATCACGGATGAGAGTAAGTGAAAGGATGAAACTAGTTGGAGTGTGAAGAACGAAAGCGAATATGCTCTGTTGCTGCATGCGTATGTGAACTGTGAAGTACAACGTTACTATATAATGGCCTGCCGCCTGCCACGTCATTTGTGATGACGCTTATTAGACCTACGTGGACCCCATGTTCTTAACTTCAAATTTTAATCTCTCTTCTATTAATTAAAAAAGATAAGAATTTATGTTTCAATATTATCAATTATCCGCAACGATATTTCGATTCAAACATTTTTTAAAAATATTTTTCTCAATATATAATTAATAGTCCGGTTACAATAATAATGTCAATAGCATGCGTTACTGATTTTGTTCTTGTTTAGGCTTGGTATCTTTTCTTAAATTTTAAAATCAAATATTTAAGAAGCTCAGATTTAGATAACTTTTGTTAAAAACGATTGATTTATTTAAATTAAATTAAATTTTAAGCTTATCTAATATCTTATCTTCTTTACCGCCTTAATAACCATATCAGTATCAAGTTAACATTAACATAAACGGACTATATCATAAAAATGATTATACACAGCTTGGACTTTAATTTCATTTGTACAAAGCATATAAGTTACATGATATCTCATACAAATTAATCTCGCTATTGGGATTGTTCCACTGAACAAGTTCTTTCATGCACTCTTCAATTTGCATCACCTCTTGCATAATAGTCTTCAAGCAAAAACCCAAAGCACTCAAACTCACCACAATTTGGCTCTTCAACTCTCTCTCATTTTCACCATCATACAAGCTCTCAACAACACTTGTAGACCTTTGAAGAAAAGAGTCTATCTTATTCTCTATTCCTTCCTTGCCCAAAATAGAAAGCATCCATGCATCACACTTAGTTGACTTTCCATGTTCAAGATCACTAGAGATTCTCTTTCTCTCAATCTCCTCCTCAACAACCTTAAGAGATTTCATTCTAGATATTTCCTCCAAATGTTGAATTGAAGAGCAAATCAACTCCTTAATGTGTCCAAGTTCATCTTGTAGCATATTCACATCCTCTTTCTCATCATATATCTCATCCGCCATATGAAATTCTTGTTGGATAAACTTCAATGCTTGATCTCCAAAGTGCAAGAGATCCACCAAATTTGACAATGATTCCAAAAGCTTATTATAACACTCTTCATGAAATTTTAAGAACCAGAAATTAGGCTCAATTTCTGCTTCCACCACAAACTTCCTTAGCTCATTAACTTGTATGCTAAACTTTCTTAATGTATCTTCCAAATCAGTTTTGCCTGTAACTCCAATTAGGCCCAATGATCCAATGGACTCACCAATTGTGACCAAACATTGAGAGAGCCCAACTTTGGCTAAAGTAGAAGCCCTTTTAGGCATGAATATGAGGTCCACAAAAATAGAACATAAAAGCCCAATAAAAGTTTCAATGATTCTTGCAATGGCAAATTCGCTTGGTGGGCCAAAATTTTTCCTACCAAGGATTAGAACAGCCCCAATAACTGCAGATATGCCACCTGCTGGGCCATACATTCGGCTTCTTTGAAGGATGCTTGCAAAAATAAACCATGGAACGAGAGAAAGAAATCTAATTGGCAAAAATCTCTCGAAGACAAAACAGCCCAAAACTCCATACACAGTTCCTAACACTGTTCCTTGGGCCTTTACATTTGCTGCTCTGAATGTGGGCTCCCTTCCTGAAACATAGCTAACTGCAACAGGAAGACCGGCCCAGAACCCATTCTCTTTGCTGTAGGTTAATCCCATGAACACTGCAAGGCCCAATGAGATTGAAAATTTAATTGCTGGAACAAGATTTGTGTTTCCCATTATTATGGCCCAGTTAGCCCAGTTTCCTTTACTGTTTGGGGAAATTTGAGTTTTGTCCTTGTGTATAACACATGATGTACTAGTGAAGGATGTGTTGTGAAGGAGTTTGGCACAAAATAAGAAGAAATAAGTGGGTAAATCTTGGTGGGTTGTTGGCATGGTATGAAATGATTGGAGGAAATTTGTTGTGGCTTTTGTGCTTGATTCAGGAACAGTTAGGGAAGCCCCATGTTTTGTGGTTAAGGTAACATGTTCCTCTAGTGTGCTAAGGCCATGTTTAAGGTCTTCATTGAGAATAACAATGTTGACTGGGAATGAGTTGGTACTTTTCAAAGCCAATTCCATCCCTCTGAGGTTGGTATCTATCTGTTGAAGCCTCTTCATTGGGACCCAGCAATGCAACCTGAAAACCTTAAGCAGAGGTGTCTCCCACCGTATGCTATCCTGTTCAAAATAGAATACACATAATAAGATTTTATTTTTAAATAAATTCAGCAATTATTTTTATGTGAAGTTGATAGCTGAACTTACTTGACGGCTAACGATTGCTTGAAAGAGCTTGGTTTGAGTAGTTACGAAAGACTTAGCATGAGTGACTAATGCATGTGCAGATGCAAAATTGATGTCATCCTCGCATATTACCTTTATTAGCACTTGCATTCTCTTCAACATACTCTTCCTTAATACCTTGTAATTTCTCTTTACCTGCACGTACAGCTTATATGTTCTATGTTAGTTTTTATGACTAATTGTATCTGAATACAAAGAATATGAATGGTTATAACCTCGTAAGTGGCAAGACGAGGATAGGGAAGAAGCAAAGCAAGAAGGCTAGCGATGACGCCAAGTGCAGTACTTGCAGCCAAGCGTAAAGGGTGCATGAGAGGATTAGTGTGGACTCCATTAGCATAACCTGTCACATAAACAAGCACTATTTGACCAAGCGATATTCTCTTTGCCAACAAATGCGTTGACCGATCCGAAGGAAGAACCACCACAAAGGCAGCCACAGCGACGGCCACAGCGGTGGTGGCATTGGACAAGCGGGCTGGGTGTACAACCCAGAGGGTGAGCATGGCGGGGCCGATGGCTTGGATGGTGGCGTAGAGGGCGAGCCAGCATGCTCGAAAGGTGTCTCCGAAGGTGGCGTCGTTGATGATGATGAGAACGAGAGAGACGTATGAGAATGCAGGGAAGGTTATGAGGGTTTGAATGGAGGGTGGGCCCAAGAGGGTAACGGAGCCCACTATGGTGCATGCTAGGGCTGTTCTGAAGGCTGAGGCTAGGCATGCTTGCCATAATGCTGGGAATTGGAACCGTGCCATGTCTCTAATTCTTCAATATTATTATTGTGTTACAAAACTTACTATATATAATGAGATTAGAGGCACAAGGCACATGTATGTATTTATTCTCTCATCCATCACCATGCATGAAGTAGTGGATGTGTACGTGGGGCATTTTTTAGGTAGGAGTAATGTTTAAGGAGAAATTTTTGGCTCAGCAATTTTTAAAATATTTGATAATTATTTTATCAGCATAAATATTAAATTATAATTTTTATTAATTTATGTATGTAAATATAAGTATAAATTATTGTTAGTCAAATACTAACAAAAAATGATAATATCTTCTAGTCATATAACATTGTTCATATTTAAAAATCAAATGTCTTTTTATATAAAAATATTAATTAAAAGTTTTAAAATTTTCACATATGCAATTAAACTGTTTAATCTAATATTTATTTATAATTATTATTTTTATACAATAACATTTTTATGTAAATAATCATTTAAAAAAAATTATATTGAAAATAAAATTGTTGGCTAAAACCTTGTTTTCACTTTATACATAAAACATTTGTGTACAATAATCATAACTTGTGTTTATATTTTTTTTCCTGAAAAACTAATGGAAATTATATATAAAAATTTGAATACGATATTATCCTCATATATATAAATAGTAAATCTTATCTTTATATTTTATCTTTTTGGAATCTCCTGCTAGTAAACTTGCACCAATGAGGAAACCATTTTCCTTTGTCTGAAAGAATAAGCATTGTAGATCGGAGAAACAACTGAAACCGTGCCAAAGGTTAGAAAGGATAAGTATAAGAAACCAATTATTTGGCTACCAATATTTTGCTAATTTTCTGCCAATTTCTGCCAAATATTTGGACTCTAATAGAAAATACCATTTTGATTTTTGATAGTATTGGGTGGTTATGTTTCTTGTAACGTAAATATTTTTTAATTAATGACAACATTTTAAAGGCTATGTAGTATATGTGGTTACGATAGATGTAGGAACCAATTTAATTATTTGCTTATACATACTGGTGAGTTATAAAAAAGACAAAGATGAACCTAATTATGTCATGTTCAGAATAGTATAAAAAATTAGACAATATCTAAAACTGTATATAGTAAGAGTGGTTATGCGCTTTGTTAGAGTTAGTGGCATTGGGTTCAACAATGCTGAGACTAAGAAGCAGAAGTTTCCAGGCAAATAAAGGAATCCGCCATGGAAGTGGGATTTTCATAGATATCCACTCAGATTGACTTCCGTTCCAGAATTGTACTGGAACCTTTCCCTTCGCAACGATGAAGGGTCACATGGCCCACCAAATTAAATTCAGCAATGAGATTGCATGTCCCCTTTGATGATTAAGCAACAAATATCACCACATCAATGAATAATGTTTCATTCGTTAAGATTTTATATTCACCCATAGGATATAATAAACAATCTTTATTATTTTTAATTCTAAATTTTAATAATATAAGAAATAAGGTATTCGCTAATATTGATAGAAATATTAATTTTCTAATATTTAGATAGCTAATATTTTTTATCAATATTAACTAATATTTTAAATTAATACTTTTATTTTTATACTATTAAAATTTAAAATCTAATGTTTAGAATCTAAAATTTAGAATTAGTCAAATATTAATCAATTTTATTAGTCATATAACATTATTCTTTTTAAAATATATATTTAGTATTTCATAAAAAATATTATACAATTATAAATAAGTTTAATTATTTATTTATTATAAATTTAATTATTTTATTATGACAAATTTGATTATTCTAATAATTGGTTATTTAGTTAAAAAATATGAAATACGGTTATAAAATATATATTAACTTATTTTTAATGTATAATATGGTTTAATCTTGTATAAATGAAAAAATTTAAAGATTAATAGAATTTATTATTTTTGACCAATATTTTTAGTTATTAGACTATTTTTTTTAGTCTAATAATTTAATATATATTTTTAGTCTACACTTTAAATATTATTAGCTAATTTTACTAGCTAAAAATAAAAAATTCTGTTAGTTCTCTAATATTTTTATTTTAAAAAAGATTGTAAAATAAAACCTATAATATGTCGTCATCTCCAACAAATCAAATTACAATATAATATGGCAACACTATTAGTAATGCATGCTTTTGTATGTTAACTTTCTATGCTGACGAAATAAAATTGAGTTTGAGCTTGTATTTTTTATTTGAGGGAACACAGGAGGACCACACCCACACCCATACCCACCAAGATCATTGTTTCTACTTTCTTGGATTGGATCGTGGATGACGCTAGCGCTCTACACAATTTAATAATCTATTTACGCTTATAAAGGTTTTCTTGGAAACTTAGAAGCAAACCCTCCTATCATATGACCATAATACTTCTCATGTAGGTGGAAATCCTATGTAAGAAAGTAGTGCATCTTTGTCTTATTTTACGCTATAAAATATAAAATACGAATACTATATAGTTTTTCTCCAAATTTAGTGGTGTATTATAGTCTTGAATATTCATTCTCACCCACATTCTTTTTATTTTTTTATTGGTTTATAGTAAGTGTCTCTTCTGGATTTGCACTATTCAGACAATGAATATAGCTGTGTCATGCTGCTGACAGTTTCTGAGATTCTGAGATAAATAAGTGAGATGAGGGACAATGTAAATTAGGGTGATAATGAGTGTTGATAGTAACATGCACATACATAAGGCTCTGTATTTGGGACAGTTTATTTCTTAAAATAGGAAGTGCAGAATTTTAGTGATTTCCTGGTGCATTATGGGAAAATATCAATATTGTCCGTATGATTCTTTCCTGAGATTCCAGTGAACATTCCACTAAATCTGTCACCAGACTCATCCATGCTCCCAATTGCAAATTTACTTATAATGTATTACTTTCAAAATATTGGTTGATTATACCAATTAAATAAGAGTCGGTTTTAAATCAGAAAAACGTGTCTCTGACATTACACAATGTGACTAAGACTTGTTAGAGGACAAAACTAATATGAAGCAAATACAAAAGTTCAGTAAAAGAAATTTGTTATATAAGCTAAATTCTGCTAAATGTCTGAGGAAACACTAACCTCGTGCATAAGGAAAATCTCATTAGCAATATCACAATCTCAACTTTATCATTTTCTCAGTTTTTGTTATCCTTTCTCTCAGCTCCTCCACAGAACTTCAGCATAACGGTAGAACAAAACAGAACACCCCCAACATGCACCAAATCTCAACCGAGTTTTTCTAAATCGATTTCTTATTGCTAACATAAATATAGAGGACTACAGAATATAATAACTGAAGAAGCATTTTTTTTTCCTGACTTAAGGAGTCTTTGATGATTGCTAAGTAATTCCATATCTATATTGCAACCGATAACTATACATTGTTAATTGGACAATGCCACACACTAAGAAGATTTATACAACCAGCAAAAGGAAACTGATTTGGCCAGCACTCTTTGCATTATGATGAGAGGAAATGGTGACTACCGGCATCATACATAACAAATCCAAGAGATATGAAAACCCAAAATATGAGAAAACCTATGAGAACGGTTCTCAACAACTGCTCATAGTTACCAAACGAATGATCTTCGGATTCATTGGAACGATGCAAATGCAATGATGTTGAATCCTCATTGTCACTATCACTAATACCTCCCACATTATCTCCCCTGCTGGTCCCTGCTGTATGAGGTTGCAGCATTCTACCATTGCTAATTTCAGAGCATTCTGAGCAAGTGCAGCAGCCTCCGAGATATGATGGCAGTGCTGGAAGATTATCAGTAAGAACCTTATGATACATCTTCCCTTCCATTTTCAACTTTTTCCGAGTTGTAGGCTCCAAACTCTTTGACAGAAATGAACAAATTAAGATTGTTTAGTAACACCCCTTTTCACATGCTATACTGTGTTAAATTCAACAGATAAGAAACTGAAAATATGATATTATGTAGATGGGTGTTTCACATGAAAATGTAAAATTGCAATTAATCTAAACAATTCATTCAAGATCCATACATTTGAAGACCATCAACCTGATGCAGCTTCTCTTACTACTTTCTAAGTCAATTTAGGCTGATGAAAGAGACAGGAGAACCTACCTGGATAAAGCTCTGGGCAGTAAAATTAAGAACTTCTGGGAGTCGTATGACAAACAAACAACCAAGACGATTTGGGAAGTGCTCTTGCAGCAGCGAACAACAAGATTTCATCATTTGCATGGGAATTTTCAATGGAGATAACCCTTCGCAGTCCACCAAGACAGTAATTTGGGGATTGTCTGCATCAACCAACTGCACGATTCCATGTTCTACATGTGATACTGAAATAACAAAGAGTGGATGCCATTAAACAATGGCATAAAATCAATAAGCTAAAAAAACTGAGTTTACCCATGTTATGGAAATGAAAGGAGGGGAGAATCCTGCCCCAACTATTCAAAATACAGCATGTACAGAATGAGAAACATACCCACTGCCTGAGCAAATCGAGGTCTATCTTCAGATGCCAGTGTACTGCAAGCTAGCCCAAGCTTTACAATGAGGCAAGGTCTGTGCATCACATCATATCCATGCCAAAACACAACTTTTGACCACTTTTCCAGCTCTTCTTCAGTAAGAATTCTGTAAGCCTCTCGCCAGCGTACGGTCTTTTTGATTGAGGTAAGGAAGCATGAAAAGTCATTATTAGAAGCTGCATAAAATCTTCGGAGCTCATCATTATTGATTCTGCATAAACACTACAAAATCATGGTCTGCAACAACCGGAGACACCAAGAACTATGATAGTTGTGAATGAGATTCTGTTCTGCAGATGTAGATAACCATAAAATACCTTTCTGGCAAACAAATCCCTTGACTTTCAAGCTCTTGAAAGAGTTGAGACAACCAATATTCAGATTCTAAAATTTTGGAATCTGTCGAGCACTGACTGCAGAAGCATGAAAAGAACAAGTAAGAAAGCTTGCAAGTAGAGCTAAATGATCAAGATACAAAAACCTGTAAAATAAAGTTCGTTTCATTTGACTAAGAACACAGCAACATGTTAATTCAAAGAAGCTGTAGTTATAAAAACACAACAATTCTGGGTTCAATATGCCTCACATATACATACATCATACAGGAGAAGATAAATGATTATTTGAGATAAGTTCTTCAAATTCTTATCCTAGCAAATAAAATTAGAGAACCATACATTCTCTCTTTTCCTAAGTACAAACTTGTACCCGTCAAAAAAATAAAGCACAAAGGGTTAATAGACAAATAGATAAACCTGTGCATGAAGATATAGAGCGTTCATATACCTTGTATTCATATCAGCCTGCACAGTAGATAATTCTGAGGATTTTACTAAATCACTATGTGAATCAGTAACACAATCTGACTTTCCATCACTTAATTCTGATTGGTCAGAGAAAATTGTTGCAATTGAAAGGGCTAGTAGTGGTCTTGATAGGACCTGACAGAATAGAGAATTATATGTTTGCTCCATTAAAATGTAATCAAATACATTTTTTTTATGAAAAAGTTCAGAAATCTAGAACAACAAACCTGCATACTTTCCACTAAACCTTTAAAGGGTGCCCATCTCTGAATCCATTGGAAAGGCGGATAACAGAGTATCTGGAGTGCCTGAAGGCCTTTCCATACAAATGGACATTTGCTTTTGGAGAACCTCCTTACAATCTCTAAAGCAGCAACTTTAAGCGCAAAAATTGTGATGCGGCCGACGGCACTGGTTCCAAAGTCACCATCAATCAGTGAAACAAGGTGCTGATGATATCTCAGCACAACAGATTTAGGGCGAGACAAAATCAGTGATTTTCTATATGATTTTTTCCCAGTTGCAACACTGCCTTGTTTGGGGTTCCTGGTCATGTTAGAATTAGAATAGTCCACCATGTCTCCCATGGAGTCTGATGGCTAAGCAAGCTTCTGTGGCAGGCAAGCATGAAATTGAAAGTATATTTTCAAATACAACTCCATTAATCACAAAATTGTCTTCACAATTAGAAATATGTCTTGCCAATCCCTAATTTTAACTTGTTAAAGAAGCACAGCAATTAGCTTATTTCAGCTGCTGGAAGCAACCAAACATAAAGAACTTGAAGATCAAAATGATAACGAAGAGACATATATGTAAAGCAGCATTGCAACTTCAATTAGTTAGAAAACATGTTCAAACAATAATAGCACCTGCCAAAAGGTATAATAGGCTGATGAAAATAACGAATTTCACAAAATCAACCACAGTAGACTCAAGTCAACGAAGAAACACACTTGGTTTGATTCATGCAGGAACCAAAGCCACAATGATGCTAAATTCGTATGAAATTCTATAATTATAGTAATTATTCTATCTATCATAATAAGAAGAATATATAAGCAACGCGAGGAGTAGGATGAGATAAGCTTCAAACTTCAAAGGTTAACCTGAAATTTGATCGGAAGCGATTACGAGGCCAAAAACATGGCTGCAGCAGAATCTGGAATCTGAGCTACGATAATTCAATAGCCGGTAGCCACTGCGGCGGCGCAGGTCGCACCTCATTCATTGTCAACCGTTCATCTCATCGGTCTATCTTTACCATGGACGGTGTCGATTTATCTTTTGGTGGATTGAATGGATTCTCCATTTATGGGCCTATAAAAAATATTATATGGGTCCACCTCCTGGGTTTTTTACATGTTTAAAAAAAATACATTTTTGGTTGTATACTATAATTTTATACATTAACGAATATCTATATTTATTTTTTATTATATTTATATATATATAATCATTTAAAGTGTTAAAATAATTTTATCAAAAATAATTTTGATATATTATATTTATTAAGTTATTTTAATTTTAATTGAGTAAATATATCTAATATAAATTTTAAATATTATCATTAAAATTACTTTAATAAAATGTTTTTAAGAAGTATAAACTTTATGGAGTGACAATATCCACAACTTATACTAGTTTTACTCTATACCAGGTAACATCTTCTTGGACATGTCATTATCACATTTGCCTTTGTGTTTGGGTGATTGATTTGATTCAATTACAATTATGTACAACTAAAGCAATTAATTAATTATATCAACTATTTTGTTGTAAAACAAATAAATAAAAAAATATAAAAAGAGAAGAATATTTTACTATATGTTATTATAATAGAGATGATTTATATATATATATATATATATATATATATATATATATATATATTAACTAATTATATATTGCAATTTATAAAAAGAGAAGAATATTTTTATATATATTATTGTATATGTATAGTATGAGTCTTAAGACTTAGCCTACTATTTATAGTCTCACTAAATTTTTTATTTTTAATTTTCATTAATATAATTTATTTAAAAATTTAAGCATTTTCTTTTTTAAAAAACTAAGTGTCCCAAATATTAATAAGTATTCATATTCATTTTTATCACATTTGACTTTTTAATATAAAGACACACATTAGCTAAAATCTTTTTATATTATAAATTAAAGCATGCCGACAACATGCACTAAAGATAAAAACGATATTAGTAAATAATAAAATGGAAAGAATACATAAAGAATATATAAAAATAATAAAATTGTGAAAGAATAATGAAAGAAAAAAATACGAAGAAATTTTAGTTATTGTTAATTGTAAACTATGAAAGTAAAACTAAATATATATAAAGCATTGACTTATGAAAGATAAAAATAAATAAAGATAAGATAAAAATAAAGATAAAGATAAAAATAAAATAAGATAAATATTAAAATTATAATTAAATTTGTGTAATTTATTCCATTAAAAAATTTTATCTTTATTATGGACTAAAGTAAAAAAGTGATTTAATAGTAAATATTTGTAAAATTATTATGGAAGCGATCATAACAGTAGAATAATAATGGTCCACTAGAAATCAATCCCTAATAAGGATGAATAAACATCTTATCAAAATCATAATAAAGTAAAGGCATAGGATTCCCCACCAGAGGCATAATATAGTGTATAACAAAATTCTCATGTAAAATTTCAAATCTGTTAATTATTAATTGATTATGTATGTGTGTTACCATGTATAAGAATCTATGAATTGCATACAAACTGCAACAATTCACCATAGCAAAAATGAGAAGACAAAAAGTCTCGTTCTATATTCTCTTTACATGTCTCATACGTGCAGCTTTTCTAAATAATCATTTCGCTACTGTTGAAATACATCAGGTTATTCATTCAGGTATGCATGCTTGTAACATTTGAAGTCTCTTTAATTTATGATTATTCTTACTTAGCTATAAACCAAGTTGTATATATGTAAACACAATCAAAACACCTCAGCTAATTGAATTGCATGTGACCTTCTTATAGTTTCAGTTTCAGTTGAAGCTGAGAACCATGGAGGGCAATCCAATGCTATATATACATGTATTAACATTTTTTTTTAAATAAAGAGATTCGAATTTCTGACTTATAAATGAGTAAGAAAAAATTATATTATTTAAATTATAATTCGTTAGACAATATATTTATTCATTTGTAACTATTATTTTAATGTTATATATGAAATCAGGAGAATTTACAAAATAATATATTAAGAAATTAATCATTACTAAATTTACATAGGTGTAAGCTTTATAATAATTTTGATTTAAAAGTGATTATATTGTCACTCTTTTTACTGTATTATTTTTTTATTTTAACAAAATTTAATACAAATCCATTTTTAAATTCAAATTAATTAAGAATAAAAATGATAGGGCAAAGAAAAGAGAAAGTAAAGTCCCAATCTCAAAAAAGTAATTGATTATTGAATAACAATAAAAAATAATAAATTTTAATAATTTTTAATATTTTTTATACTGTAACTTCTTATATATTCTTAGAAAAAATAATTATACGTGAATAAAATAGGATTTATTTATGAAAAATATTAGAAATCAGTATTTTTATTAAATTATAATCATTATTTAATTATTAAAAAAAATATGTAATCTTATATTATTAAATATAATTTTATATTATTAAAAATATTAGTAATAATTATTAATAATTATAAATTATAAAATATGCTAATCTCTTAACATTACTGATTATTTATATACTAACTTGTTATAAAATCTCAACAAATTTAGAACGCATAAAACCAAATCCTGCATGTTTGTAGCATTCATGTACCGATTGACACATTTCAACAAATTTCCGTTCCAAAAAATGAAGAATGCAGAATAAGAGGGGAAATATCAAATATGACGTAGCAAAGCAAATCCTTAATGTTGCGTGGTGTTCTCGAACTGCGTGGTAGAAATAAATAAGGCAAGGGAGAATGTGCCATCTGCCACCCATTTTTATGTGTTTTGTTCACGAGGTGAGATGACACTGATAATTAGAGTCGGCTATACTGCTTATTGACCTTTGGTCAATTTAGCAATGTCTACGTTCTTCTCTCTCTTCATTAAGCCACCAAGACTGCGCATGCCTTTATCATAATAATAATAATAATAATAATAATAATAATAATAATAATAATAATAATGCTTCTAAAATAAATAAAAATAAGAAAACGAATAATAAAACATTTTAAGGTTATATAAAAATTCCCAATAATGCAGCTAAAATAAAGTAAAATATAGAATGGAGTGCTTAATTTTTTTTTCAAAGATAAAATTTTATTCATTAAAAATAGAATTACAAAAAAATCTAACTATTAGATTAGTATAAATAAAATTGGAATTCTTCCAAACGTACTCAAAAGAGTACAATAATAATATTTAATTTAAAATAGAAAATAACACTTCAATATAAAATTGTAGCAAATTCTTGAAGAAGCTTAATTAATTAATAAAATTAAAAGAAAATAAATCTAACTAGACATTGCAACATATGGATATACGAGAGACACTTATTCGAATGGTGCAGGGCGGCTTATCATTAATGAGAGAGAGATTATGAAAAACTAATAACCAGCGGAGAGAGAAAATCAGAAAGGATATCAATAGTCGAGACGAGAGTAAGATTATGCTGTTTCTTTAATTTTGTTTTTGCTGCCTAAACATCTCTCATTACTTGTCACTTATTAATTAATTAGTAATTAGTAATCTTAATATATAAGCAGAGTATGTGTTAATTAAATATATTATATAATAGATGTATGTTGTGGATAACTATTATTATTAGGATCAGCAATAGCATGCTTAAAATGTTGGGAATGACAAATTAAAAAAAGAGAGAGATGAATTGAAGGTGAGTTAGAGCATGAAAGGATGCGGTTGGGTAATGAAATTAGTAGTAGGTTAGGGGGCAGGGTCGCTTTGGAAGTTGAATTAAGATGAGATGCTAGTAATTAATATAAAGGATGATTAAGATCAAGAGTTGATGAAACCCAACCCATACTACTAATAACTATTAATACTCTATTAAAAAGCATAATAAGTACTCGATCGGCATCATAGATTTAGATACTACTAATGGAGGAGAGTGTTGCGGCAGGGTCGTCATCATCGTCGTCAAGTTGTTCACGATGGAACCCAACGAAAGAGCAGATAAGCACGTTGGAGGAGATCTATAACCAGGGAGTGAGAACTCCAAACCCTAAAGAAATTAAGGAGATTATGGAGAGGCTCAAGGTTTATGGTCCCATTGAAGGTAAGAACGTCTTCTACTGGTTCCAGAATCACAAAGCCAGGCAGAGACAGAGGCAAAAAGATCATCATCAACAACAACTACGTCTTCAACAACACCATCATCATCATCCTTATTTCAATCGCTTTCTCAATTCCATCTCTCCCCCGATTTCTCCTACCGGTTCTTTCATTCTCCTCTCATCTTCTTTCATTTTCACCTACTACTATATGCATGCTTTCTGCACAATCACGTTGACTCATCAAATATATGTTAATATTCACTATTCACTATTGACTTTTCATTGACATTCGAGTCTTCTACAACATTTCAGTGGTACGTAGCCCGGCATATGGGTTGGTACAGAGTGAAATTGGGCACTTTCAAAATCAACACTCAAATATGGTGGTAAGCCCAAGGACTGATCAAGCATTGCCTGTGATGAAGATGCCACCTCAGCCCATTAGCCCAAGGATTGAGGATGTTGTGCCAATGATGATCCCACCTGAGCCCATCCACCCAAGAACATTGGATCTGTTTCCGCAGCACCCAACTCTCACTTTGGCAGCAGGCAGGGCAAGACAGCAATCTAATCATGAACTTGCAAATCACAACTTCATTGACTTTTTCACTTCTCCAGGCCGGGACCAACCTTGACTCATTGTTATATACTAAACTCTAACTCTCGGAAGTCGGAACTGATTTTTTGCTTCCACAATTGGATAGGATAGTTCGTTATAAAACTCTTGGACTTTCTTAGTTAGTGCTCTTTTTCTTTTATCTATTATTAATAGTATTGAATCTAGTCTTGTTAATTATCAAGCTTATATTATTCATGTTATGCCATGCCAACTAATTAGGTAAAATATAAGAAAGCGAAAATGTAATATAAACAGGTCATGCATGTACGTTATGTAGCATATGAGAAGATTCTCTGGCACCGAATCTTGTTTATGATGATATTTTTCAATTGAATATTTCTGTTTTTATTTATTCTGATCATATTTAGCACGGAAATCAAATAGCAAGAATACGAATTAAGAAGCTTCGTTTCATTACGAGTGAAGCCAAAGCGATTCACCTTATTTTATCTAAGTGACTTTTATTCCATTAAGTTATACTCTTTTGGATGAGCGTTATTATGTTCCTTTTCCTTGCCACAGAATTAAACTTATCTTAATTTTCAATTTTTTCCTCTTAGGATATATGCTTTCATATTTTACTCTTGCTAACTAACCCTTCTTATTAAGTCATTCTTTTTCTATATATTTTTGTCATATACTTTTTATTAGAAACCTTAACATTTTTGGATACCACCATCATACTTTTATTAAATGCTTAATTAATAGTTTTCTAGCATATACTTGTATTATAGATAATCTCATTTTAATGGTTTTGTTTGTCTATGCTTATAGGATAAAATGCACCTTAAAAAAAAAAAGCCTATTTTTTTAGTTAAATATAGTATGTCAAAGGGTTTTTTTATTTTATAAGTTAAATAAATATAATAATTATTGAAATAAATAATTTAAAAAATATTTACCGAAATAAATATCCTGTAAACGAGATACACAATTTAATCTAAAATTTTTTATGTATTCTTTTTGAGTACTAATTGATCAAACATATCTATTTTAATCTCTTTTTTCAACTTTTTTATGTACTAATTACATACTAAAAGTTTAAATTATTGATATTATTAATATTTTTTATTACTTTTAAAAATTAAAAAAAAATACATATATCTCGTTTATACTGTAAACGAGATATACAGCGTCAACTTGTCTTATATCATTTACATTGTAAACGAGATAAAAATTAAGTATTTATTTCTATAAATATTTTTTAAATTATTTATTTTAGTAATTATTATATTTATTTAATTTATAAAAATAAAACACCCGTGTGTCAAAGCATAAAAAACTTACAAAACCTTTTTTGAGAAGCAGTTTGGGATAGACGCCATTCAAGAGAAAAAAATACTTGCAAAAAGATTAAGATTACAAATTTATCTCTATATATTTTTTAAAGGATAAATATATCTATTTAAAAAAAATTATAAAATGCTCACCACTATGATTAAAAGGATAAAATAGCTAGTGTTTTCATTTAAAAATTATGTAATTGTTTTACTTTATACCAATAAGTAAATATACAATAAAATAATTACCTTTTATTTAAAAAAAAATTCATGTTATGCAAAATAATTTTGTATTCATTACCTTAATTATAATTTTATATAAAAAGTACTTATATTTTTTATATCCAAATAACTTAGAAATATTAGGTGTTAGAAATATGATTATTATAATACTACAAGTATAATTATCTTATTGGAAATAGATCCTTTAATTTTTTTTTCAATTTTTTTTTTTATTTTGTAAAATTTTATCTCTTCCCATTTAACATCTTCTTTTAAAAAGTATATCATAAAAGATCATATTTTGTAAAAATAATTTTAAAAAAAATTAAGATGATCCATTTGGTAATGTTGGAATAGTGGCAAGCTAAGGCACACGGTTTTACCAGCCCATGCGTGGCATGTGAGGTGTTCTGTTTCATCAGCCACATTTTTTCACCCAAACAAAACAATAGAAGCTAATGCCCCTGTTTTCTATAAACCAAAACCATATTCCTTAACCCTTACAATAATCAAGCAACACAACAAAACTAAACTATACCACTCTGTCTTCTTCAATCCCTCAGTTCCATTCATACCTCACAACTACTTCCTTATTACTTAATTAATAATTAGTAGCTTTATTAGAGATAGCTTAGCTTAGCTAGCTATAGAGAGCTTCAAAGGTAAGAATTGAGTGGCACTAAGCTAAATTAGTATCATATCTTTACACCCTTTAATCTCTCTCTTAATTCTTTCTTCCTAGCTCGTAGCTAGCTTTCAACCATCACCGAAAAATTTGTTTCTTTGTACTTGTATGATGAAGATGATGTGATGAAATTCCCTTGCTAGAAAAAGGGCCATGTCTTCGTGTGTGTTAAGTATTGCTTTGAGCCTTGTCTTTGCTTTTCTCCTTCTTGCTTTTGCTGCACAGCTTTTCTATTTCTTGTGGTGGAGAAACCATACAAGAACACCACCATCATCATCATCATCATCCTCAGATATTGAAATGGGTCAGAAGAGTAATAATAATAGTGACCCGTCAAAGGGTCTCTTTCATTATTGGGTTTGCTGGAAGGTTCCACGAACCGTGCATGCTACTTCAGGGAAACCAGAGTTGGGTAATAATAATAATAATAATAATGGTGGAGAAGAATTCCAAGGTGGTAGTGTGGAATCAGAGTTGATGAGGCTGCACAATCTTGCAGGTCCTCCAAGGTTTCTCTTCACAATCAAAGAGGAAACCAAAGAGGAGTTGGAATGTGAAGATGGAAAATCAAGAAGCTTAAGTGATCTTATGTGTGCTATTGACACACCTTGCTCTTCACCCTTCAAGTGTTCTTTGGAATTCAACCCTCTCTTTGAATCATCATCAGAAGAAGAATCAGAGTTCAATAGGTTTAGATCCTCGCCACCTCCAAAGTTCAAGTTCCTGAGGGATGCAGAGGAGAAATTGTACAGAAGACTCGTTGAAGAAGGTAGGAGAAACACACTGTTTGGGGTCAAAGATTCTTCTTCTCAACATGTAACAGGTTCATCTCAGGTTCTGCCATTGCCATCTTCTCCTTCAACATTCATACCCCTTCAGACCCCATCATCCATGCTCCATTAATTACATTTTTTTTTTAATTACCCTGCCTCCTTATTGTGTTAAATAGTTTTAATGCTTTACTAATAAATCATTTGCTTCCTTTATTTTATTTTGAGTAATTTCTCAATCTATTCCTTGAATGAATAAAAATATTCAAATTGGTCCCTAACATATTTTTGTCTTTCAAAAATAACACATATAAGTCTAGTTTTTGGATTTGTCAAATAAATTTATCTCTTCTTTTTGGATAACTTCATTTCTCATAATTAAAATAATGGGAGACAAATTTGTCAAGTATAGCTTACACGTTGAGATGAGATTGATTAAGCATAAATATATTTTTTTAAGCTATTTTATTGTGTGGTCTTTGAAATGATTGGTGTGGTGGGCATATATTCTGCAAGAAGGGCATGGAATGCCAACAAATTGAATGCAAACTGACATGCTCTTAAAACGGTAGTTAAGATGCTGCTTATGAAGCAAAGGACTTATGTGGGGTAATGTGGTTTTTGTCCATTGCTCATGTTTTGCTGTATCCTCAACAAGTTTAATCATTCATGTGAATGATGCTTGTTTCTTATACCAACAATCTTCTTAATTTATATAAGGATCTCAATGATTCTTTCTCTTTTTTTATTATTAGAAATTTCCCCAATAATTTTTCCCGTACTAATGTAATCGCTTTAATTTGTTTCTATAATAATCATGCTGCTCATATGCGCCTAGCTGTATGTATGTATGTGCCTCTTGTTTTATGTATCGGCATCATAGTTAATAGTTATTACCTATCAATTAAATGTTAATGTGCAAACATGTCACATGTGTCTGAGTAAGATCTAACATGAAGTGATGGGAATTTGTAAGGTTGAATCTGACTATCTAACTCAGCATTAAGAATTGGAATGTTGATAGTGCTGCTTTAGTGAAAAATTCCATACAAGTAACCTATAAAGAAAAATTACATTTGCACTATTTTTGTGTATATTTTTTGTATAGTATGAAAAACAATTTTTATCTTCTCTACCTTTTTATCAATCATTTTTAACAATGAAAGTAAAACATATATATAAATGTGGTGTACATATATAATAATATTTTCTAACCTGTTTTTTCTTCTTTAAGAAAATTCATTAATCTCGTAGTATGTTGATGAATATCAAAACATGGGATGAATCTTATCATGTCAAATGTCATGTTTGGTACTCCATTGTCTAGCGACAAGTATTTTTTTTTTTTGTTTTCGCTACTGCTTTTACCGCCTTTTAAAATGCGGGTATATAAAAAATACACTCAAAATATTTCTAAAAGATCAAAGAACAAAATTGTTCTAAAAACTTTTTAAATGTGGCAAAATTAGTGTAAAATTTTCTTTATATAAGTGGTAATCTTTTTTATATTTGACAAACTACTTGTGTATTTGATCTAAAAATTAGAGCAAAATTTCAATCTCTAAATCACTTTTTTTGCCAATTATAAAAAATTATAAAAGAAAATCCACTTTGCAAATTTTAAAGATGAAAATGTCTTTTTTATATTATTATTCTTGAAAAAAATTACATCAATATCTATCTTTTAAAATATATTTTGAGAAATATTGACAATATTTAGTTATTTTTGTTATATTTAAAAATATTTTAAAAATTATTTGTCATTGTAATTTTAACTATTTTTATCAGCGGAGCATGTCTGATTGTTTCCTCTGTAAACCGCACCTTAGAGTTAAAGACAGTGAAACTACACTACTTTGGAGAGCAAATTGTGGAAAAGCTTAAATGAACAGTAGATCATTGAATTTAACAGTGGAAAGCTTCAACATTCAGTTTATGGTGCTTTGTGCTATTATATGAAATTTTGGTGGGATTCATATCTTATTATTTTAACCTACAATGTAGAGCCATTTTTTCTTTTCTTTTTTTTTTTCTTATGAAATGAGTTAAGAGAGTAAAACATATAAATACCTATTAGACCAACACTATTTCATATTGATTAATGGATGGATGGATATACATTATAATGTTTAGATATGATTTACTCTGTTGAATAGATGAGGTTGTCTTAATCAAACACAAGGTGACAAATTAATGTGTCTATGAACTTTTACCTAAACAACAAGTGAGGTCGTTGTTGTCACGCGATTAGACCTAAAGTTAGCAGCTCCACCACCTTTGAAATTTAATTCTTTTTATTTGCAAAGTGTGAAGTGCTACCCTAACGATCACAATTTGAATAATTCAATTAGAAAGAAACAATGTGGCACTCTCAATTCAGAAGTAAGAATTGTTCATTCAATAACAGCTGGAAAAAAAAATAAAATCGAATATTCAACACTATTTATTATTGTTCCGATCCATGTGAAATCAGTCACACCATAAAACTCAGTTCGTGGTCCTCATTTCTATTTACAAGTCAATTTGTCGGGTCCACTTTAACTAAATTATTAGCATTCTTACGTGTTTCTAATCAGTCACTAATTTGGCTTCCCTGAATCATATATAATATAATCTACCCCACTAAAAGAAATAATGTTGATATATAAGTTGCTAATTATATTATCACATTTATCCATAATATCTCCTCTCTTTTTCCATAAGAAGTTGTGGTCTTGAAGATGTTTGACAAATGATGTTGACTAACATGTTATTGTAGTGATGATGATACATTTATTTGTTGCTTAGCACGTTTAATTTATTTACTTACTTACCCCTCAGGCTATTATATTTTAGAATTATTATATTGTTGAGATTATTGATTATCATGGCTTGAATTAGGAGCAACATATATACCAACATTCTATAAGGTTGCAATTAAAAATGCTGTTCTTTGATCATGGTGTGGTATCAGTATCTGTTTCCCACTTTCCATTCAAACAATAAATTAACCTGCAATATCTGGCCAAAAAAATGAATTTCATGAACCCTAATCTGATCTGATGGAATTTACTATTTTTGGATGTAACAAAATAGAGTAGGAAATGAAGTTAAACCTGACATGTTTTCAATAGTAACAAGTGTACTAATAGTACTTATATTATACACGTACGAATTTAAATGTAGAAAAATAACAAACTATACAGTATAAAAAATAGTATCATATTCATTTGGCAAAAATCCAACAGCTGTCTCTGATCTCTCCTATTGTTTTCGGAAAATGAAGTGATGAGATATCCTTTTCTGTTCCTTTTTTCTTTTCTTTCCAAGTTTGCTTAATTAGCTAGACTATTAGTCTTCTAATTCGACAATTACGTCACTGTAGATCTCTCATCCTCTGCTATATATGATTGCTTTTGGAAAGGGTTGAATAATACATTTGTACTAAGTAAAAAAAATAAAATAACAATTAATAACAAAATTTCTGGTTATTTAAGGGTTTTTTGTGTGTGTGTGTGTCATGGGTCAAATGGCTTTACAGTGTTTATTGTAACTAGAGAAATGGGACTACAGATAATTAAATACATTGGGCTACGGCCCATGAGGATATAATGGGCAGAAATTCTGGCCCATACCCATGTTAATTTTAGGCTTTTAGCTGCAAGTTCCTTAAATAGGTTCCCCGGCCCATATCCATGTTTTTTGAAAAGACTAATACACATCAAAATATGAGTTAATACTCAAATTGGTACCTAAGATTTGGATGACTTAATCTGACCTTTGAAATTCCAATGAACTCAATTTGAACCCCCAATTTTTAATAAGTGACTCATATTAGCCCTTATGTTAATCTTCATTAAAGACATGCTTACTTGCAAGGTTATCAAACTCGCGAGTCTAGATAAACTCGTAGAGCTGACCTAAACTTGACTCATAAACTCAACTCGTAAACTCGTATGAGTTTGCCTGTTATAATTTTTTTTGTAATATATATATATATATATATATATATATATATATAGTCAAATATAGGCATTCGGACTTAATAATTTCAACATCAAAACACATAATAATTAACATAATACTATAATTATAACAAGTACTCTAGAACACACATTTAAATTCTTCACAAATATGCATCTAGTTCAACATAAAATACATAATCACACAATCAAAGCTCATAGAATATATACAACCGAAAAAAAAATAAAACAACAAAGCAACAATTAAATATTCTAATAAACTAAAAGTCTAAAACTAAAATTCTCCAATATCTTCATCTTCCATTGCATCAACATCATCATCTTCACCATCTTCATTAGAAACCTCATTTCTTTCAAGTTCAGGTTCGACATAGCCAACAAAATCATAATCATTCACATGTTTGTATTTTTGTCCTTGAATAAACAAATCAACAAACCAAATAATTGATTTAGCAAAGTTATCCACTTATTTTTATCCATCTCTAGAAAATGATTAGAAATTATTTTAGAATTATCCACTAAATTATAGAGTTTCATATTCGATTGCAAAGTTATCTACTAAACTAAACAACTGCAAAGTTGGTTATTACATTGTTATCCACTAACAGTTGTAAAGTTATCTACTATCAAAGTTGATAAATTCAGATATGATATTTTAGAGTTTCAGACATTCAGATTCAGTAACAAGTAACAACTAACTAACATTAACAAGTAACAACTATAAATTACAAAAAATAGCAATTAAGAATAGACTAAACTAACACTAACAAGTAACAACTATAACATGCAGCAATTCAGTAACTTCTTTTTTTAACATACGTGAATTTGAATGGCTAAATGGAGTAGGCTCAGTTGAGGAACCAAACATTGATGTGATGTGCAGGCAGACAAGAACGAACGGTGTCAGAGTACGCGATGACTTGGTAGAGGACGTGACGAATCGGCAGAGGACGGCAGGACGCGACAAACGACGGCAGCGTGGCAACAGCAGAAGCTCCATGAGTCCACGAGCTTTGATGCAAAACAGGTCAATAGAAAGCAGAATGAGAGAGTGAGAGTGAGAGAACGGCAGAGAGGGAGACAGTGATGAGCTATTTGGGGAACGACGAACGGTGGCGAGGGATGGATGGCAGCGAGGGACGGACAAAACACGAAGAGGGCTTGCAGAAGAGAGTGACTGAGTGAGTGCGGCGAGCAAAGTGAGGGATTTAGCTGTTTAGGGTTACGTGCATACATTGCTCCCTTTCTTCCTTTTTTTATTTTTTATTTTTGGTCCCAAAATGGCGTCGTTTTGGCGAAAAAGGTCAAACAAAGCAAACACGCCAACTCGCTCGTAAACTCGGGAGTTTGACAGAGTTTATGCGAGTTTACCCGAGTCTATCTGAGTCTACTCAGAAACGAGTTTATGTCCGAGTTAACTCGATTCCACTACTGATGTGTGAAAAATAAACCAACACAAAACTCACCGGCAAGTATACCGGGTCGCATCAAGTAATAATAACTCACATGAGTGAGGTCGATCCCACAGGGATTGAAGGATTGAGCAATTTTAGCTTAGTGGTTGATTTAGTCAAGCAAACAAGAGTTGATTTGAGTGATTTGTGTTCAACAGAAGCTAAATTGCATGGAATTTAAAGGGAGAGGGATAATTGACAAAAATTTAAAGTGCAGAAGAATTAAAAGAGCTGAATCTTAAGGTGCAAGTAAGGTAAATTGCAGAAACTTAGATTGCAAGAAACGTAAATAACTAAAACTTAAAATGCAAGAAATGTAAATGGCTTGAATCATAAAAGGGAATTGGGAGCTGGGATTGCAGAATTTAAACAAAGGAAAGTAAATTGCAAAGGACAGAAAAATAAGAGATGAATTGAACTGAAGTAAATCTCAAACAGAGAAGTGATTAAGCTTGAAGCAACCTTAGTAGAGGAACAGAAAAGAAATTTAAGATCTTAGGGGTCAAGAGACTAGAAAACCAAGTCTAGATCTCACTACCTTCCTTGATCCAATTCAGAAAAACAATTCAAAGCAAAAGGAAAGATGAAAATCAGTAAGGAAACTTGAATTATGTAGAAAAAGAAACAAAGAGATCTTAAGGTGAGATTGAGACAGAATTTCCTCAATTCTTCACACCCAAGACTTAAGCAAGCTTTGCAGAAAAGAAAACAAGAAAATCCAGAGGAAGGGAACTCAATTCTCCTCCCAATTCTCCAAGATCCAAAATCAAAATAAAAACTCTCCAAATTACAGGTGAAAAATTCTAAAAGAAGGAAAAAGTTTTTCTCTAAATCATACTAGCTTCTATTTATACACTTCCTATTTTTGATCTTCAAGCCTTGAATTGGGCTTTTGGCCTTGATGAATTTCGGTTGAAGATGCTCCAAATGATTGCTCTTGATCTTGAGAAGAGATCTGTGTGAAAATTGGATGCTGGTGCTTCATGTTTGAGTCAACGTTTTTGTGTCAACGTTGACTCAAACGCCACTTTAAATCATATCAGTAAAACCAGAAAGGTTTGCTGTCATTGGCGTTTGACCCAACGTTGGAGGGCCAACGTCCGCTGATCCACGCGTACGCGTAACATGCGCTTCCACGCACCTTGCCAAAATTGCTCATCCACGCGTGCGCGCACTGTGCGCTTGCGCGTGGATGTATATTATCCAATTTCCAGTTTGATCCAGGGAAGGATGACGTTGGCCTCAGCGTTGGACCTCCAACGTTCCCTCCAACGTTGGCATTTTCACGCGTGCGCGTACTTCACGCTTAAGCGTGCATTGCCTTTTTCCAGGTGTGCGTACGCGGTAATGGTGCGTGCGCGTCGATTCAACTTTTTCCAATTTCAATTCTGGGATGAGCATCGAAGATGTTGGAGGTAGAGTTTGAGGTAACGTTGGACCCCCAACGTTCGATTGTGGCGCGTGCGCGCACTATGCGCTTCCGCGCACATCGGTCAAAATCCCTCAGTGACGCGTACGCCTCCTGCACGCTTCTGCGTGGATGTCAATTTTTGCTTTTTTTCACGCCTACGCGTCGCTCAAAATTCCCTTAGCTCCAGAATTGGCTCTTTCATCACCACGTTAGGGTTAAAGTTGGATCTCCAACGCTTCCTCAAACGTGAATATCTGCAACTTATGCTCTGTTTCTCTTCTCTAAGTCTCTTTTTTTCAACCTTCTTCCATGCCTTTCTTCACCTGTTATCAACCAACAAATGCATCAAAGCTATGCCAAAATCTTGAGAATTCTTATCATTCCTAATACACAACTAATTATAGCATAATTCTCATGAAATTGCATCAAATTACTCATGGTTGAATGAATATAGGCATACATATATTTTTATCCAAATGGCTTACTTATAACTCAAGAAAGTGCATAAAACCTGATGAAAACAAAGAAAAAGGCTAGTAAAACTAGCCTAAGATGCCCTGGCATTAACTACCTAGACTCGTTTATGAGTTTATGAGTTAACTCACGAGTTTGACAACAATGCTTACTTGGAACGTTAAGTGACATGTGGGCCTGACACCTAGCCTTATTAAACGACGCTGTTTCTTCCTTGGCGCGTAATCTCTCTTCAAACGACATCGTTTTAGCCATTTTTGGGTTAAAATTCAACAACACTTCACTACTAATGATCAAACCACTCAAACAGAGAAACTCTTCTTCTTTTTATTCTCCATTCTCTCGCATGCACCATACTATGGAAGATCAATATCGCTACTAGTGTAGGTCACCGACAAAACTCGTCGCACACATTCCCGTTTGCTAGGACGAGGAAGAAGAATCTACGCACCACCGTTTCTCCCAAAAAAGTTAGTAATACAATCATTCTATGTTTAGGTTCAATATTATGTTTTGTGTCTTCTCTTGGTTGGGATTTACATGCCATTGATTTGTGCTCTATTTGAAGCTCAAATGGATTGGGTGCATTGTAAAAGTAGATAGTTTTAGTTATTGATCCTCTTCTGTTAAGGTTCTCTTTTTTAAAAGACTGGTTATGATTAATGTTAATTGTGTTATAAAGAAAAAATCACATCAAAGTTAGTGAAATCTATCACTTCTTTATCTACTAATTTCTCCTTATAGATAATTTCAATAGCTGAGCTTTTACTGTGATTAGTGTTAACTGTGTTTTTTTGACACATAACTTGGTTAAGTTTTCTGTAATGATTTTTTTTAAAATATAAAATAAAAAATTCATGAATGAGTAAATAGATTATATTTGTCAATGTGATAATGCGTAGCTGTTAATTATAGATAGCAAAAAATTATATAGCTGTTGTTATAGTGATCACTTTTGTATATGAATTTTTACTTTCTGTTTTGATTACAAATTTTGATTGACATGTTAATGTAGAGTCAACTGATACATGATATAAAGGGACTTGGATGATGAAGTTAAGTTATTAATTGTTTGGATTAATTTGTAGATGTGTGATTTGATAACCATTGTCTATCATCACGGAGGCAGTTTTGTTACAAAGAATACAGTGTAGTTTACGAAAGGGACAATACGAATGAATTAACTGGACTAGATGAAGATAGATTGGATGTATTTTCATTGAGGGATTACTATAAGGAGCTCAGTTATGCTGACATTATTGAATGTTTGTGGCTTATTCTTGGTAGACTTTTAAAGAATGGACTGAGAGAACTTTCACATGACAAGGAATTGTTAGAGATATGCTATCTTTCAAGAATGAACAAAAAAAGAGTCCACTTATATTTTGAGAAACTTCACGATGATGAAGTACCTGAGTTAATAGAGTTTACCCCCGTTGCTCATGAAGAAGACAAGGATGCACCTATCACAACACCAAATTCAATAGAAAGCCCAAATGATGTCTCAGCTACGAATCCCAATGAAGAACCAGTAGTCCAGGCCAAACCAAAAGTACTAGCCCAAGACCAAGCCCAAGGAGATATACCAGCCTAGGCCTAACTCGAATCACCAACCCAGGCCCAACTTAATCTACCAACCAAGCATAACTTATCTAAACCTAAGCCCACCTCAACCAAATCCACTACCACTAACATCAAACCAAAACTCATTACATCCAACACTATCAAGACAAATCACACATCATCTAAATCTGCAACCAAACCCAAACTCAAGAACAAACCCTCAACATCTAAAGTCATAACCACTAAGCCTACAAACAAGCCCCAACCCAAACCTACTTCAGTTGATTTTGTCAAGACCAAACCTATTACCAGATCATCTATTAGATCAGCAAGTAAAATAGTAGAAAGTCAGGATGATAGAGACCAAACCAACAGTAGTAGTGACTCATATGATTCTGTAAAAGACAGCCTATATAGGCCTGACTCATTTGAAAGCTCAAATGACTCTGATATTGATGGTGGAATTTCTGAAGCAAGAAAAAGGAATTTGAAGTTCAAGAATGCACTGGAGTCTGCCTGGAAGAAGGGAAAAGAGAAAGTGTTAGTGAAAGATGATAGAATTATAGTAGAGAGTTCTGATGAGGAGGTGGACTGGTTACAAGTGTTAGGAAACAACTATGGTTCATATTATGATGCTTATGATCCAATGCATGACTACTCTGATGAAAAATATTCTTGGCAATCGAAAGAGTTAAAAACTTCCCCAGATTCTGAAGATGAACTTAGTGACGAAGAAAGTGATGACATGTTTCCAATATCCTTACAAGGTACTTGGTTTGGACAGCTGATGCTCCAAGTTGGAATAAAATTTAACACTAGAATAAGAATTTGTGAAAGTTGTGAGGGACTTCACCATTCAAGAGGGAAGACAAATAAAATTTAGAAGAAATGAAAGCTATAGGGTGAGGGTAGTTTGCAAGTGAAAGAATGAAGAAGTTAAATGTCCATCGATTGCATATGGATCTAAGGACCATGAAGAGACATGCTGGAAGTTAAAAACGCTCAATAATGAGCATGTATGTCCTAGGGTGAACAAAAACAAAGCAGCAAATAGAAAGTGGCTTGCTCAGAACTTAGTCAAGAAGTTGAGAAAATACCCTAACTTGAAGCATTGTGAGGCAGCGACTTATTTCAAGAGGAGTTGTGAACTGGATTTGAACAAGTCCTCCTTGACTAGAGCTTTAACAGATGCAAGGAATGCGGTGTATGGTGATGCAGCTGCACAGTATGGTAGACTTAGAGACTATGGTGTGACACTACTTAAGAGCAATCCAGGGTCAACCGTCAAAATTGGAGTGATTCCACAGGTTGAAGGCGACCCAATATTTCAAAAAATGTATATCTGTCTGGATGGTTGCAAAAAGGGGGTTCAAGATTGGATGTCGACCATTGATTGGTTTAGATGGAGCTTTCTTAAAGACGCATTTTGGGGGGACAAATACTTTCAGCTGTGGGGCAGGATGCCAACAATCATATATATCCGATTGCTTGAGCGATTGTAGATGTCGAGAATAAAGAGAACTGGATGTGGTTTTTAGAATTGCTTCTTGAAGAACTTGATGACTATGAACAAGATAAACGGAACTTTATATCGGACATGCAAAAAGTACTCTAGACTTGAGCTTTATAATAATAATTTCTTCAATTATATACTAGTAGAGTACTTAAGGAGTAAATTATACAACTTGTTTACAAATTTAAGTTGTTTCAATTATACACTGGTAGAGTATTTAAGGAGTAAATTATACAATTTATTTACAAACTCAACTTGTTTCAATTTTTATTGTATAAATGAGTTATATATATCTGTCAATAATTGGTACTACTCTTTTTTATTATACATACAATATTGTCACTTTTTATATACTTGTTTGAAAGCATATATGTCATTTACATTTTTTATATATCGTTCAAACATATTTATATTGAATCATTTAGTAGAGTTGAATTAATTAGATAATTTGTTTTCGATATATTTAAATAAACAGGCTAGTAATTAATTATCAATTATGAGTACTGACACTTACCAGTATAATTATACACTGATAGAATATTTAAGGAGTACAAATTCAACTTGTTTAAATTTGGAATGTTTAGTTTTATCGTTGGCATTTTACTAATTACACACATTATTATGGACTTGGAATACATAGAACATGAATTTTTTTTTGCGGAGTTCAAAAATAGTTCACTAAAATTATTTCAAGGTCAGTTTGAGTTCATTAACATTATTTCAATGGCTAATATGAAGCATGAAAGTAAAATTGTTCTTATTGTTTGGTTTAGGGGTTAATACTAACTGTCAAGAAATTGCTGCCTATGATTCATCACAGATTTTGCGTATGGCATTTATGGAAAAATTTTAATAAATAATGAAAGGATTGGAGTTGAAAGGCATGTTGTGGGACTGTGCTAGGAAAACTACCCGCCACAGATTTGAACAGAAGATGCTTAGGCTAAAGAGGAAAAATGAAGAAGCATGGACATACTTGGACAAGTGGCCTAAAGAGTCATGGACAAGAGCATTTTTCAGTCATGAATCAAAGATGGACAACATTTGTAACAATAGATGTGAGGTATTTAACTTAAGAATCAAGGAGTTTAGAGCAAAGCCAATTATAACACTACTAGAGGAGGTTCGGATGTTTGCAATGAGGTCGATTGTCAAAAATAAAGTGAAATTATCTCACCATATTGGCAAGCTGCCCCGAATCCAACAAAGTCGGCTGCTAAAGATCAGGAAAGACTCGTAAAAATGGACACCTATATAGTGTGGAGATGATGGCTACCAAAGATTTGAAATTCGTGGTTGGCCTACTAACATGACGGTTGATTAAAGCAAAATTTGAATCTATAGGCATGCTGTGTGTCGATGGATGTGCAGCAATTTCAAGGATAAAAGAAATTCTAAAGACTTTTGTCATCATTGGTTGACTATGGAAGCATATAGGGCTACATACATGCATTCTTTAAATCCAATACCGGGTGAGGAATTGTGAAAAAAATTTGAATACAACAAGTCTCAAGCACCTAAAACTAGGAGAAGGCCAAGAAATATTAAGAAAAAAAGGAGAAAGGATGATGATGAGAAACTTTCGGGCAGTAAGAAGTCTAAAACTACAACAAAGTTAAAGAGGATCTATAAAGAATTCACTTGTACCTACTGTGGTGTTAAAGGACACACTAAAAGAAGTTGTGCTCATAGAAAAGCTGATGATATTGCATGTGCTCTTGCTGCAGCAACAGCAGCTATTGTAGCTAAATCCAAATTTCAAGATGGAGCTAACGTAAATGTACCCAATGATGTTGTAGCAACTGCTGGTATACAAACTGTGGATGCTCCATAGGCTTTAAAGATTGATATCACCCAACCCACTATTTTCAGCTAGAAATTATAGAGCAGCTAACATTATATAATAGATTAATTAATTACATTTATGAAAATATCATGTGTTTATTCTTAAACTATCAAATACTTTCAATTACATGTAGGTGCCTCTACCTCCACCTCCACTCACAAGACTGGATAAGCTGCTACATATATAAAAGAAGAGCAATTCTGGTTGTGGACCAAATGCAAGGAGCTAGTTTTGAGACAATACAAAAGTTGACAGAATTTAAGGAGCTAGTTTTGGGACAGTACCAAAGTGAACAGAATTTATGAAATTTCTCCCCACTCCGAGCTTCAAAACACCAAAGAAGAAATAAAGATTAAATTATATTGTCTTTTGTAGATGAATTGATAAATTTTTGAAGTTGTGTGTTTTGAGATTGTTTTGTGGCTGAAGTTTGTGTCAGTGATTATTTATATCTTTTGTCATGTCTTATATAGGACTTTGTTTTGGAACCTTTTAAATAGCCCTTTTGTTTTGTGTCTGTAATGATGATACTCTAGACATCACTCTTGGTTTATCATGTGTTATAATAATCATTGTCATGACAATGGTTGATCTATGAAATGAAATTCAAGGTTTATTATTATAATTTATTTTGCGATTTAGAGATTTGGTATATATATGACAAGTTAGTTCATTAATGTTATTTACAGATTTATAATATACTTAATCAGTCTCTTATTTATCCTTACTATTTTACTTTTACAGGTTTAGTCACAACTTCCCATTTACAGCATCGTACATATTTGTAATATTCTTATTGAATTTGCAGGTTTAGTCACAACTTACAATTTATAAAACATATATGTAGTGACATTAATTCAATTTAATTCATCACTTTTCTATACCCAAGTCATAGCCAATGACTACAACTACAAACAAAGCAATAGAAAAACTCAAAATACTATTCCATACTTTTAAAATTCTAATTTCAGCTTCTATTGCACTAATCCTCCAACTCACATTCATCTTTCAATTCTCAATGCTATTTTCATTTTCATGTCTCCCAGTCATGTCTTCTTCTTCTTCACCATTTGTCCACACAAAAAGTTCCTACCATCTATTTTCAAAGGTCTATCATAACAAGAACCACAAAATAAATTATGCATGTATTACAAAAAGAAGATGTAAATTCAAGAAGGAAGCAATTTAAGAACTTACATTATAGTAGTTTGGGCATCCAAAAAATGACCTCTCTGGATTTGCTTCTGTTTTAGATCAATGAAGAACGGGATGCATCCCACAACTACACCAGTGTAGAACTTTTCCAGCTCTAGCTCGATTTGGATTCCTTCTCAAACTTCCATATGAATGAGACCTGTTGCAGCTTCCGGAACCTTGGCTGGTACTCCTCGTCATCTTCTCCAACACTCAAACAACGATATCAATTTAGAAATTTGGCACTTGTTAGGATTTTATATTCATTATAAGAGGCTAAATTGAGTCTAAAATTTTTTTTCTATGTCAGCAAAGTTTTATCAGGCTATGTAATGGGTTCACATGTCATTTAACGTTCTAGGTAAGCGTGCCATTAATAGAGATTAATAGAAAAAACTAACGTAAATCACTTATTAAAAATAGAGTCAATTAAAATTTCAGAAACCAAATTGAGTCTATCCCTAAATTTTAAGAGTCATTTTAAGTATTAATTCCCAAAATATATTTATAAGTCAACATATTCAACGTTATTCATATTTAAAAAAAAATTTAAAAATAATATATATTATTAATCATCAATACCAAAAATTATCTAAAATGTTTTATATAAAATAAAAAAATTAAAAATATTTAAAAATATAAATTTAACTTTAAATATCAAAATATTATTACAATCCATGGATAATATATATATTTCTCATATCTAACAAAAAATTGAAATTATTAAATGCTTGAGTCCATTGTTTTATTGTGTTCAATGTCCGTTCACCATAAAAAAGAAAATAGTCAAGCCACATTTAATTTAAAGTTTAAACATATAACAATATTGTGAGTATGCAACACATTAATAAACAAAACCTTTCTTAGTAAAAGAAAACTATAATAATCATATTATATGGCACCAAATTGAAAAATAAATTACTGCACTATTGAATTTGTGAAAATGTTTTCTATTTTTTTTTGTTTTATTTTCAATATTTTTTAGTTTTAATATTTTATGATAAAAAAATAAAAATAATAAACTTTTTTGTTACGTCTTATTTTCCACAAAATCTTTTAAAGAAACTAAACTACAACCTGTAAAAATCGTAACTTAAAATTGACCATTAAAATAATATAAAATGATAAATTAATCGTCCATAATAGGTTCAAAATTTATAGGTCTTAATTTAAAAATTTAACGATAAAATTTGAATTTAGTGAAATTTTTCAAGTGGTAAAATGTAATTTTCTGTAAAAAAAAATTATGTAAAAACGCGTACCAGTAAATTAGCCGGCAGTACCGGCTTAAGTCTGTCCAGTACTGTATGAGAGTAACAAAAAAAGTTGAAAAACTTAGAAAAATATTTAAAATTGAAAATCGGATACTAATTCTAAAGGTTTTTGCCCAAAGTGAGTCAAACGGACCAAGAACACTAAACGAGTTAGACCAAACCTAAATTGGGCGTAAACCTAACATATATAAGCCTCTTTAGTGAGCTTTTAGCTCATTCATTTGCCTTAAACACAAACACATACAGCTGAGGTGAGTTGAGAGAAGAGGGAAGAAGAACATTATTCATCATTTTCTTCTTTTACTTGTAATTTGAGTTACGGTGCTCTGATTTGTGTGCTGTTTGTGACCATGCAAAACTCTCGTCGAACCCGTCAGTTCTAGCTAGACATTGTAGATAATAATAACTCAAAATTTTCATTTTATTTCTCTGTCCTAAGTAAATTTTGAAAGTATAGGTTGTGGTTTTGAGTATATTTTTGTGATTTGGTTGTTTAGGTGCCAATCAATAGTGGTGGGTAGGGAAAGTTTGCTCTTAACCCTTGTGGTTTGGTATCTTGTGAACCTTATATATTCTTTTTGGTATATTATATTTGTATAACTTGATAGTTTGTGAGTTTTGGAAGTGGTGTTGGTGCTTGGAGCTTGTTTGAACTCAAGTTTTGGGTTGTGTGAAAATCGGCCAAAGTATGGTTTCAATTTTCTTTATGTAATATATAATGTTTTGTGAACCTTAGGTTAGTGGACCATAGGATAAGTTTGAATTGTTGATGATGCATGATGATTTTTTTATGATTATGATGGTTGATGAAATTGTGATAGTATTATGGATGTTTGATGATAAATGTAATAGTGATAATGGATATTGAATATGATTGTTGAATGTTGAGGGTATTGGGTGATGAAAGTAAGTTTTAATTATAATAGAATTGAGAAATGAGTATTAGGATGGATTGAATTAATGATTGACGGTATTTTGTGATAATTTTGTTTATAAGAACCAAGAAAATTATGAGGATCGAGTGATTTTGGTATCTAAATGAATGAAAAATGGTTGAGAAGTGTTCATTATGGATTTTTGGTTGTTTTGAGTATGTTTACGTTGGTGTGGTTTTGAAGTTTTGGGAAAACTATAGAACTTGTAAAGTTTTGTAAAACCTTATTTTTAGTGAACTTTGGTGAGGTATAACTTGGCCTCCGAACCTCATTTTGGATGAAACTTGTTTTAAATGAAAATTGGGTCCAAGAGCTTTAACATGTTCGAAGAACAGATGGAAAATATTTTAAAACAAAAAAGTTATGCGCATTTAAAATTCGGTGCAAAAATCTGAAATTCTGCAGCTTTAAAAATTTTCTAAGTCTGATAAGGCATTCGTACGCGGACCTATGCATGTGACGTGAGCATTTTTCACTGCCAATTGCTCTCGCGTACGCGGGCACTAGCATGCGTATGCGAGCATGTATTTTGAGGCATGTGTACGCTAAATTTTATCACGCGACGCAGGGATTCTCTTCGGGTTGGGACTCTCACGTACACGGGGGAGGTGTCGCGTACGTGACCACCCATTTTTGCATCCTTGCCTACGCAGAAAGGAGACTTGCATACGCGAGACCTCTATTTTGCTGAAAACCTGTTTTCTTTCAATTTCAATCGGTTCTCTAACTTTCTACACTTCTTTAATCGTTGTTTAAGACTTCTAACTAGTAATTAGACTTTGAGGTTAACAAGGAAGAGTTAGGAGACTTAAGATTAGATTTTCTGCTAGAGAGTTTAGAAGACAGAAACTTAAGTTTCTGAAGTACCGTGGATGGACTAGTTGGGTAAATTGGTAGAGTACTATATTGGTTACAAACTTGAGAATTTGGAAATTGTTGATGGCTGAGATGAACTTGGAACTTGGATATAAATGCTTAAGATTGTTGGAGGTTGATGAACTGGTGATAAACTCCATTTGTAAGGTTTATCTTGTATTGATTTTTGGGAATTTTATCACCTTTTACCCACATTTATTCAATGAAATAGCATGATTTTGTATATTCTCCTTTAATTGTGCTTAAGAGTGAAAACATGCTTTTTAGGTCTTAAAATAGCTAAATGTAATTTACCTTGATTCCATTAGATGCCTTGATATGTTTTTTAAGTGATTTCAGATTTAGGAGGCAAAGATTGGATCAAGGAAATGAAGAAAAAGCATGTAAAGTTGGAGAACTCATGAAGAAATGATGGAACCAAAAAGTTGTCAAGTCTGACCTCTTCGCACTTAATTGATCATAACTTGAGCTACAGAGGTCCAAATGATACAGTTCCAGTTGGGTTGGAAAGCCAACATCCGGGGTTTCAAAACAATATAATATTTGTCATAGTTGCTACACATATGGCGATACGTACGCGCACACGTCATTGCTGCCATATGATCCACTTAAAGCAATACGTGGCCAGTGAATTCTAAAGCCTTGTGGGCCCAATCCAACTCATTTCTGATGCTATTTAAGCCAAGGATTGAAAGGGAATCAACATACTTTTGATCATTAGTCATAGTTTAGTTTTAGAAGTAGTTTTAGAGAAAGAAGCTCTCACTTCTCTCTAGGATTAGGAATTAGGGTTAGATTAGGATCTCATAGTTCTAGGTTTAATTCAAGTCTCCTTCTACTTCCACCTTCAATTGGTGATTGCTACACTTTGGTTCTTCTTTCTATCCCTATTCTCTTGTTGTAATTTCTCTTATTTTGTTTCTAGGTTTTGTAATTGAGATACTCTTGTTCTCTTTGTTTTCTTTTAATGATACAATTTGAGGTAATTCATGATAATTGTGATTTCCTTGATTGTTGTTATTAATTCTTTGTATTCAATTGTTGTTATAATTCATTCTTGTTGTGATTTACTATACTTTTCTTTTGCACCTTTCAAGTATTTGATGAAATGCTTGGAAGGATGTTAGAGTAGGATTTTATGTTCTTGGCTTGAGTAGGTAACTTAGGATTTCTTGAGTTACTAGTGTCCAATTGATTGATAGTTGATAGCCATTGACTCTAGCCTTCATTAATCCCATTAGTGAAAAGTTAGGATTTATGGACTTGGATTAATATAACTCACTTGACTTTCCTTTGCTATTTGATTAAAGGATGAAGAAGTGGGATTAATCCTTACAACTACCATACTTGTGGCTAGTGATAATGATGAAGACCCTTAACAACCAAACCTTACTAAGACCATTTTGTTAATAGAATTTCATTACCATTTGCTATTCATTTTTCTCATTCAAAACCCCAAAATAAATAAATCCACAACCAATAACAAGAACACTAACCCTGAAGTCCTTTGAGAGACGACTCGAGGTTTAAATACTTCAGTTTATAGATTTAGGGGTTTGTTTTAGTGACAAACAAAATTTTTGTATGAAATGATTATTATTAGTTTAGAGACTATACTTTACAACGAGAATTCATTAGTGAAATTCTAAACCGTCAAAAATCTAATCATCAACTGGGTATCAAAAAACTTGTGCTATTAGCAGCAGTCACTGAGATTGAATCTTATGATATTTACGTATTGAGGTTGATGAGTCGCTATGCGTCTCGGACAAGGGCGGTGGTGAGTCCCGCTTGTTTAGGTCACGGCGTCGGCATAAGAATCGTGGTTAATCCCGCTTATGTTGAGATGTGAGGGTTGGGGTAATATCCCACTCACATAACCTTTTCTGCTGCAAGAGTACGTTAGGCACTATATCCTTGGAATGAGCATGCAAATGCGCCAGGCACTATATCCCTGACGTGGCAGAAAGGCTAGCTACATCCAAAAGGATGTGTCGGGTTGGCAGTTATGGACCAACAAGTGATATCACGAGCCAATAGGATAGGCATTCATCATGTGCATCTTCTATCTCTTTGCTTGCTTTGCTTAACTTCTGTTGTGCCTAAATACATCACATGCCTACTTGCTATTTGTTCTACTTGCTTTATATGTTGTGCTTTACTTGTATGCATTACCTGTGTTTGCTGTTGGAATTGAGGAGACTCGGTAGGCAGTGGCGATGAGATCGCATGGAGGTTAGGCTGGCGAAGGCTGTGGGACAATGGTGTTATGTTAGTTAAAAATTCTCTAAGTTAGAATACCATATTTATGGCTTACATTTTATATTTCGTTAAACTTGAATATCTGTATCGATGTGAATATCAAGGATTGCCTTTGGCGTCCCGAAACCTTATATCTTATATATTGGGCACTATTACCATATTGAGAATCTCCGGTTACCATATTGAGAATCGGTTGTTATTGTTTTTCAGATGTAGGTCAAATCTCACCTATATGAGTTGCATGATTGGTGACAAAGTAGAGAATGACTTTACATTATTTTATTTTCTGTTTTATTTCTGTTGTAGTTATTCTCTCATCTTTTGTATAAGTATAACTTTGTTGCCTTAGCGACTTTTGTTTAAAATTTTGAGAGATAGAAGTAAGTCTTTTATAAAATTCTGTTGTATTTTTTGACTAGTCGGTCTAAACTTCGCAGGTTGTGTCTAGTTTTTTTTGTATATCATATATATTTCACTTGCTTTATTTATTAACTACTACTTTGTATTTTGGGACTTTAATGCAAGATTATATATTTATATGTTCTGTTCTTATTTTGCCTACACGTTTAGTTATTGTGTATGAACGCTTCACGCTTTATAATTTCGTTTTATACGACTTTGACCTTTATTTTTTTATCGAGCTTCTAGTATTATTATTTCTTTCTATATATATTATTGTTAAAACTATTGTGACATTTTGTTATTCTTTACTTTACCGCATGAGGGTGAGATAAGGTGTTACACAACCCAAACAAACCTTTATATTCTTAAGCAATAATCACGACTGGCTCATCATCACAAAAAAAAAAAAAAAAAACAAGAATAAGAGTTCAAAATTTTCTAACATATCCCTAAACAAGTACGAGAACAAAAATCTTGGAGCAAATCATGAGCAGCTTTAACATTATTGTTAGGAATTAAAATGGAGGAGAAGGATACATGGAGCGAGCGTTAGTGGGTTATGGTGTTATGGATTTGTAGGAATCTGATGATGAGAAAGAAAGTGATGGAACGGAATCTAATTAAGGTCAGATGCATGTGCAATTATATAAGAGAGAACCAATCTCTGTCTCGGATTGTGTCTTCTGTCTGTTGAGTTTTCAAATCAAACCAATAACCAAATGCTATAATACATATATATTACATATGCCGCGTTTCAATTCTCTGTGTTACGTTGTAAATAATGATATTATTAGTCATATAGTTAGGTACACATTTGTGGTATGGGTCTCGTACCTAGTTACTACTGCCTTCTTACGATGTTTGGAAGGACCAAATAAATTAAAGTTCAAACGAAAAAAATATTGATTGCTTTTAAAAGAAACTTACTTTTAATTTAAAAAACCGACTACTTTACTTTCGATATAATTAATTATATTCGTTAACATTGATCATATGATGCAATGTTTTTATCAGTAATTACTTATATGAAGTTTTTTTATATAAAAATAATAGTTAAAAGTTATTATATGAATAAATTATCATCTAACAATTTTTAATTTTTGTTTTTATACTATAAGAATTTTATGTGATTGATCACCAATATTTTTTATTTGCTAATAAAATAAATGCACATACATGTTGATAAAAGTAGGAGTGTAAAGGCTTGATTATTACTAAAGTATATATGAATTATATTATAATTCTTAAAAATATTATTTATATTATAATTAACCATTAAAATTAGTTATTAATATAAAATATATGGTAACATACGAAATACATATTTGTAAATAATTAATTTTGAGCGACACTAGTATGATTATATATTATTTCTTCTTCGAAAAATTGAAACTATTCAATAGAAGTGTACAAATCACTTTACTATATCTTTTTTTTTTTGTTGGAAGAGTAGCATTATTTGGTGTTTGACGCTCCCACAGTCGAACTCGGCCCCTTAACAGAATAATGAAGTAAAGAAAGGCTAATTAATTAATTAAGGAGTAAGAAGGCAATGGGTAAAGTTAGGTCCCACAATTTTGTGATGATGTTCTTTTTTTATATGTATTTCTCATGCACGTGCATGGCTATCTGTACCACTAATCTCTTGAATCCTCATTGAATTGTATAGTAGATAGTGTTGTGTGGAAATGGCAGAGAGGACAAGTGAAGGCAGTGGTTAAGGCTGCAATGGTGGTGGCTTTCCAACCATAGTTTCGCAAAATGAAAGTGTTTGTAAGCTTTTTCGCATGAAAATGAGCAAAAAAGCACTAACATGTATACAACAGATAAGGAATTAGATTCCAACACCACCAACTTCATTCTCTGCCTTCCTTTAATTTAACCCTTATAAATAAATAAAGTTATTACAATCAACACCACCAACTTCACGTTTAACATAACCAACGTTTATTCTTTACATATATATATAGGATATATGATATGTATGTACAAACATTAAAATTCAAAATAATACGTACGCCATATTTAAACTAGCTAGCCAGCTAGGCACATGGAGGATTCGGTCCATAGCAATTTATTAATTATAACAATAATTAATAAATGTTAAATAATATAAATTAAAATTTTTTGGACTCATTTTTGTTATTAAGCATTTTCGTTTAAATTATTCTGTTTAAGCTAATTAATAATAAGCGATGGAATTAAATATTTAGCGAATAAATAATTTTACTTGAAATGTGGCGAATTATATATGATTTTATTTTCCCATGAAACTAATACGAATTATATAAGGTCAATCCCATTTCGTCACCTTCAAATGAAAATGAGTTTTTTGTAAGAAAATAGGCTTTGAGCGTGACAATTTATATTCTTGGTAGAGTATGTATATGTATAAAGTGTGTAAATATATAAAGTAGGAATATACATATATATGTATGTGTTGAATTCCCGACCGAGAGCATCTGATGAGAAAATGATTGATGATTAATGTCGATTGGGTGATGCATGTGTGTGTGTGTGTGTGTGAGGATCATATTTATTAACATTCATGCTATCATGCATAGTCCTTCATGACCCTACCACCCTCCATTCCCATGCACAATGGCCGGGCTAAACCTAACCTAGCTACCTATAATATCTCCTTCAACTTCACTCCTTATTAGGACTATTTCCTCTCCATCCCTAAACTTTTTTGAACATACATAAACTAATTAATAATAATCAAGTGTCATATAGTAGCATAAATAATGACGTTGAACCTATAGTTTCTAACTATCCTTTTTTTTTTAGTTAATTTAAAGATGGTGGAAACTCATGTGCAGTCGACTTCGTATGAAGTTGATAGCTGAGAGCCGTTAAATGAAGATAAGTTGATAGCTGAGAGCCGTTAGATGATTTGACTAATTTGACTAAATTTTCATCTAATGGCTCTCAATTATCAACTTCACATGAAGTCAACTGCATATTAGTTTCTACCTTTAAAGATACATACATGCATGCAACCTAATTATCAAAAATTGGTTATTTTTTAATGCTCTCTAGAATCCACTTAAGTAGTTAATCCATTCGCATATATATATATATATATATATATATATATATATATATATATATATATAGATTTTTTAAATTATTGTTAAATAGATGGAAATTATAATGTATAGACAAAAAGGAATCAAGAGCGAAAAAGGAAGCAAAATTATAATATATATAGACAACACAAACACTTTAATTAATTTGTGTTCATAAAATTGAAGTTTTCATTACTAAAGTATTAAAGTTTAGAGGGTACTGGAAGATTTTGTCTAGTAACATAAAAGATATAGTGATTGATAAAGTAGCTAGCAGGATAAACTTAACATTTTTATGCAGTGATGTCACAAGTGTTGGTGCTGCCCAGAAATGATCTGACCACAACTTTTAAGCCACTAATTCACTGCTTACATACTTACATTAGCAACTAATAAAGTCATTAACTCTTGAATAAAGAGACACAGAATGTAGCTAACAGCATCAATTATATATATTCCCATGTTTATTCTTTCTTTGATTTTACTTTTAAACTCGTGCACTGTGCACAAACCTTAAAAATAATTGAAGCAAATTAAGAAAAAAAGGAAATGAATGATTTCACGATTCATATGTCCAAAGCTTTCAAGATAATAACAAGGTTTCAATAATTGAAAGACTTGCCAAAGGCTGTATGTATGACTAGACATACTTTAGATTTGTTAAATAACTTTTATATGCTTTTGATGGCATGCATCATGATATATATGTATTAATGGTTAAGGCTGCATAAATGTTTAATGAAGAATTATTTAGAGAAGGAGGAGTTAAAAAGAAGGTTATAAGTTAATATATAGTGGCTGGGTAGCTCCAATTAAAACCCTAAAAATACAATAAAACAAAAAGAGAAGAGATGAAAGGGAGCTTCATCATCATCATAATCTCTCTCTCTATCTTTTTCCTTTTCTCTCTCAGCTGCTATTCAATTCATTCCCCTACATAATACTAGTAATAGTGATATATATTCTACTCACCCATCAAACTTTATATAAAAAGATAAAGAAAAAGAAAAAGGAACTCATCAACATACATACACCATGGTTTTCCCTTCAATCCCAGTGTATTTAGATCCTCCCAGTTGGCACCACCAGGTAAGGGTTTTTATTAGTAGTTATTCATATGCCTTAATTGCATCATCTTCTTGAATATTCCTATTGTTTGTTCAACTTGCTGCAGCAGCAGCAGCAGGCAAATGGCAATGGCAATGAGAGTTCAACTCAGGTGGTTCCGAGATCGGGATCAGAGGGAGCACTCAAGTGTCCTCGGTGCGAATCAAGCAACACAAAGTTCTGCTACTTCAACAACTACAGCCTGTCTCAGCCGCGACACTTCTGCAAGACGTGTAGGCGTTACTGGACAAGAGGCGGTGCTCTTAGGAACGTTCCGGTTGGTGGTGGTTTCCGGAGAAACAAGAAGACCAAGAGGAGTAGCAGTAGCCGCCCAGGAGGAAACACTGAAAAGCAGTCAACATCAACATCATCACTTCCTTCCGGTTTTAACCCAGGTTTCATGGCTTCTCTTGAGAACATGACCCTCTATGGAGGAGGATTGCATCAGCATCAGCATCAGCAGCAGTTTCCTAATTTCTTGAGTGGTTTTGATCCAACTACCACTTCTTCTTCGTTCCCTTTCCTGTTTGGAGAATCTAGGGTTAAATTGGAATCTGGAAACGGAGGGCTATTAAGTAATAGTTTGTCAGAGAACTATTCATGGACTGATCTTGCAGCTGCATCTTCTTCCGCTGCTCATCATCTCTTGTGACTTGCATGCAATGTTTGTGGTTTGAGTGCATTTTTTTCTTTATCTATTGTTGGTTGTGGTTCTTAGCTTCCTTTAATTTTAATTTGTTTTGTTTTGTTTAACATGAGTGCATTGCATGTTGTTTGGTGACTCAAACTAAGTTTCTTCCTCCATGGAAATGGCATTACAGAAAGAGAGTGTTTTGTGAGGCTCAAGATTATTTTGATTTCGAATGAAATGTCATATAGAGTGTTCTATGTGACCTGACAACTGACACAACCCTCTATCTCTAACCTTATATTAATTCTAAGTCATTCAATTCAATTCTTTTTTATCAAATTAGATTGATTCAATAAGATGGGACGTACATGCATGTTTGTTGGATTTTGGGACATTTTCTCAGAAGACGCCAAATCCCCACTCAAAATCATGCAATCTCTTATACTTCACCAAACTAGAAGAACTTGTTCCGATGTCATAATTAATGCAAAAAATCCCTCCTTCCCTGGCACACTAATTAGTGTAACCTTTTTCTGCTTGTTATATAATTATAACATTAGTGAAAATAATTAATGTTATAGGTATGATTACTCAATATTAATGAAACATACAGAAATGTGGCAGAGTTATTATTAATGAAAGTAAGTAAATATTGATGAGGGTAAGAAAAAGAGAAAAAGGAAAAGCAAGGGGGAGGAAGATAACTTTTGAAAGAACCAATGCTGAGGGGAATAAAGGAAGGGAGAGGAGCAGAGAGTCTTGGGACGTAGCAAACATGTCGGTGCTCTGGTGGGTCTCTATTCTCAAACAAGAAGGAGCCCAGGCTCAGAAATTCATGCAATCCAGGAACACTGCTTTAATTTCATTTGCATCTTTTCACATACATACATACACACACCATCCATCATCATTTTACACACCAAGCGGCATGCATGATAAGGGAATCCACACACATATATATTTCATGTAACTAAATTCTAAGCAAACCAAATTAAATTGGACCTTTACAAAAGAAAAAAAAAAAGATAAAGCATAGGGCAAAGAGATTTTTGACTTCTGTTTACTCCACAAAAATACGAGAATACGTCTCAACTACCAAAGATACGGCGTGTAAGAAACTAAGAATACCAAGTTTTAAATGAACATGATGAAACTTTATTCACATCTTTATACATTGATTAATGGTGTAGATTTTTCATTTTCAATGAGAGAGAATCCTTAAAAGATAGAGTACTAAGATAACGTGATGCGTTTTAAGTGTGTACCTACACTTGCATAACAGCTAATAATGTTATTGGTAGTCTCCACTATTCTATTTGAGACCAAGTACATGGAGGAATTTCAAGTCACATGCTTTGATGGGAATATATAAAATAAGAACATCTCTCCATTAAAATCTGAGGATGATTACAAAAGTACATCATGTTACAATTATACATTTTCCATGTCAGAACCCCATTCCTCTCCTTTCTTCTGCATTGCACCTTTCGTATAAATAATATCACACAAAAAAAAATTGAACAACTTAACGGAGTGACCAGGTGATCTTCCACCATTTTCCCTCCAAACAGTCGCTTCTTTTCAACAATTGGGAAAAAAAACAGAAAGAAACCAAAGTTAACATAAAATATCTCAGCTATCAAGGTTAGTAGTAGTATTAATAGAAGGCAATAGTTCAGTTTGTGTTTGAAATTCCTCATCCTCATGTTGCTGCTCAAGGAACCTGCTCATACGCTCTAACAATTGTGCTGCCTTTCTTTTCCCTCTGTCTGTGCCATGTTGAGCCAATTCCAACAATGGACCCATCACACCTAACTCCTGTGCCTGAGCTATGTATTGTTGATCTCCATTGCAAAGGTGCACCAATACAGCAGCTGCATTCTCTTTGTTCCTTGGGGATCCATTCCCAATAACCTCAACCAATACAGGCACCGCCTCGGCAGCGCCAATAGCTGCCTTTCCGTCAGGATGGCTAGCTAGTATTGCCAAAATGGCTAATGCTTCGTCCACCATTCCCCCGCCAGGTTCTGTCAGCAGTCGCATAAGCGTGGGAACGACTCCAGCCCTTACTGCCTTTCCCTTGTTCCCTTGGTAAATGCACAAATTGAAGAGTGCTGTTGCAGCATCTTTCTTACCCCTTTGGGTACCCTCACTCAGCAGTGTAACTAATGGTGGAATGGCCCCTGAAGAACCGATTGTAACCTTATTTTCATCAATAACTGAAAGGCTGAAAAGTGTGGCTGCAGCGTTTTCCCGAGCTTCCATGCTTCCCTTCTTGAGCACATGAACTATTCCCGGTACTGCCCCTGAAGACACAATACTTCCTTTGTTGTTTTCACATATGGAAAGATTCAGAAGTGCAGTAACAGCATGCTCTTGAACGCGGGAATCAGGTGTACAGAGAAGACCAACAAGAAGAGGTATTGCACCAGCTTCCGCAATGGCCACGCGATTATCTGCATTGCGCTTTGCAAGAAGGCGAATCTCGCCTGCAGCCGATCTCTGGTCTTCAGGATTGCCAGATGTGAGCTTCCTAAGAAGATTTTCGATCTTGCTCCGCTCGGCCGGCGAGCAGGCAGAGGCTGATTTATCAGTTCGAGAACTGCTAGGTCTCTTTGGTGGCTCTACGCCATTGGCTTCACACCATTGTGCTATGAGGCTCCTTAAGACATAGTTTGGTGTGAGAACAGTACTAGATAAGGTCTGCTGTGTTTTCGGGCATGTACCATGTCCTGCTTCCAACCATTTCTTTATACAGGAACGCTCATAAGTCTGCAGCAATTAGACAACATGATTTGTTTTCAGTGTATTCAACTTCAATGCGATTTTACATCCAAGTAGTTAGATTCAGAAACATACCTGTCCTGTTGATACTATGACAGGATCCTGCATCAATTCGAGGGAAATTGGGCATCGAAAATCATCAGGGATTACTGGGGGTTGATGATTCTTTTCATTTGTCCCTTGTTTGCAGCAACTTGAAGAAAGGCTGTTTCCTCCTACATTATCATCCTTGTCTAGATTCTCTGTTAGTACAAAATCCTTTATTCTCTTCAGCAACATTGACATCTTCTCAATGCTTGCCCCTGGATCCCCATCACTCGCGATCACCATCTCGTGCAAAGCTAGCGACTCTTGTGTGAGATCAGCTATTCCAATCAGTTGCAATTTTTCGGCTAATCTCCGTAGAACAGCTTGATCTGTAGCTGCATCGTTGCTCTTGTTGTAAAGGGACAAGAGATCCTCATGCAACTCGGCATCAGCTGGATCAACCCTTCCTTTGGCTCTTCTAAATTGTGCAAGAACAAGCTCAACCTGAAATGACGGAGAGAATTAACAAGAATTAATCCATAGTGGAGATACAAAGAAGTTCCACACTGATGCAGAAAACGTGATCCTTAGTCAATCACTAAAATGATACAGATGGAGCTTACAATCAAAATAAGTTTATACCTGTTCCGTAACTTCATCTGAAATGTCAAGCTTATCATAGGAAATTCCAGCCAATGCTTGTTCCAACTGAGTAGTCACCTCGTGGAATTTATTAATAATTTGGTCCCTCTCAATGACCTGCAAGCAGGAGTTAAAATAACTGAATCAACACGAAGGGTTGCAACTTCCATCTAATAAAAAACCACCATACATACTATTCAATTTCAAAACAAGCATAAGAACTTTGGAGCACAAACTGTAAGTAAACTAAGGTTCCCATATAGAAACATCACAGGAACATCCAAAGTACCAAAACACTAAGAAATATAAATCAAATGGATCGAAAGGACCATCATTGACAAGCCACACCTGCAAGATACACCAAATAGGAAAGGAACACAAGATATTCTATGTAGCTTGAAGACCAAAATAAGAGAATACAAATTTTGGTGGATTGACAAGACACACCACTTCAATTTGCATCCACTTTTTTTACCTCGATGTCAAACAGAGACTCACTAGCAGATTCCAAATTTCAATTATAACTTATATTAAGGAAAAGAAAGAGATACTTTGAATCACACAGCACTCTAGACCAGCAATTTTCAACTTTAATCATATAAAGGGGGAAAAAACCAAAAAGGAACATATCCTATTATCCTTAGCCCGCGCGTAATCTATTCACATTGATCTATAGTAGCAGCCACAACTTCTGAAGATTTTTTTTTTCCTTTTTTCTTTTGGGCTTGAAACACACACGCGTAGCTTCCCCAATCATATATTCTAGCAAAGGAATAATGCAATGCGCGTTGCAAGAAAATTAAAATGATAAAAAATAAAAATCTTATTAGAATTAATTCAAAATTAAAAATGTTTGCTGGGTGAGCCTAAAAAATTGTCCCCAGAACAAGAGCAGATACATGAACAGGTCAATTAATTTATATTACTGCAGCTGGAAAATCGTTTTGCCACCAACAAACGAAAAAATGAAAAAAAAAACAAAAAAACAAAAAAAAATGGCTTGTAATAGTTAATTGGCAAAGAAATAGCATAAACGAAAGTTAAGCATATCGTCATGAATCACTTTGAATGGCATGGTCAATACTACACAATACCGAAAAGCAAACACTTGATGACGAAATCAATCAATCAAACAATCTGTCCTGAAAACACGGATTTGCAGAGAATAAAAAGTAAGAAACAGAGAAATATATATTATACCATGTAAATCTTGCTGCCTTCACTACCGAATCTGAGGAGGTCCATGGCGGATTCCATGGCTTCCTTCAGCTGAAGCAAAGCGTTTGAAGTTTGTTGAGGGAGAGGGTCCTTACTGTCCCTAATCTCTTCGAACAATGGTGTGAGGAGCTTGAGCCTCCTGGCCAAGTTGCAGTACTCCTTCTTGACCGTTGGCCTGTAATCGGAGATGGAAGATATTTGATTGACCAAATCGATGAGGCTCTCAGCTGTTCCCGCCTTATTGTCGTCCTCCATGGAATTCAGCAGATCTCGGCGAAAACGCAGCGTTTTGTTGAGCAGAGGGCGGAGAGAGAGAAAGAGAGAAGACGCGGAGCGGAGTGAGTAGTGGTTTTGTTGTGTGGCGCGGCTCCTAACTAACCATGGTTGAAAAGTAACCACGGGTGTAGGTATGGGGCAGTATTATAATTGGTAGCTTAGCTGTGAGTGTGAGTTACACAGCGGAGTGGGGTTGGCGCCGCCTTGGAGCGTGGCTCCCACTCTCGGCTTTCGGGGTGAGAGACTGAGAGTTGGTTAATAATTCAGTTAAACAAACTGCTGCTGCTGCTACTATTACTAACTGCGGTAACTACTTAGTAACAGCGGCGTCTGTGTTGTGTTCTACAGACCACCAATCTCACTCACTCAATTTCTGACTTCTGACTTCTGACTCTCGTTTCAATTATGTGCAGATAAAATGATATAATATAAAAATATTTTTTATTTATTTATTATGTTAAACATATTTTTTTAAAAGTAAAATAAATGAAAATTATAATTATTTTTAATTTTTTAATATTTTTTATTTTTATTTAAAAATTTTGTCACATACACAATTTTAAAAAAAAAATTAATCAAAACAAAATCTTTTTTATTTCTTAATTGCATCTAAATAAATACTAAAAAAAATTAGGAAATAAATTTTCCCTCAATCATTGCTCATTTATTACCTTATATATAATTGATTGAAAGATATTAATTTTCTAAGTTTAGTAAAGCCATATTTAAAAATATGCATTGACCAAACTCTTATTTTATTAAGGCTATGCTTTTTTTTCCTACGATTGGAATATGAAAAGATTGAATATTTTTAATGAACGATGTGAGAATAATTAGATTATTTGTGTATTAAAATATTAATGATAGGTGATCTGCTATACAATAAGAGTTATAATTCCATTGTATTCACTTTAATGTCATTTTTTAATCTTAGTTTGTAACGGACGATTTTATTGATCATTAAGTTAATGATCAATTAACAGTCACAACATCAATGTCAATTACTACAATACAACTCATCAATCTATGACTATGTAAGTTATCATATACCATTTAACGTAACAAAAAACAAATCTCATCTCTAGTAACTTTTTGCATGCTCTATAACTTACATAATATCTCAGTGACTACTCAGATAAAGACATCTATTTTATCTTTTGTTAAAGATATTTTTATATTGTATTTTAATTGATTTCTGTATAAATTATTCGATATTTTTTATCACATATTATTAAATTTTTTAAAAAAATTTCTTTTCAAAAACAATAAAAAACATCTAATTTAGACTAAAACCAAAAAGATAATAGATTAACTATTAATTTTTTTAAATTATTTATATAAAAAAATCACATTCATCAAAATATATATAAAATAAACTCAAACTTCTTAAAATTTTTACAAATAAAAAAATAATTAATTTATATTTATACAATATATAAAATAATTATTATATTATTATTATATTATAGATTAAAATTTACTAATTTAAATTTTCTATTCATTTTTAATATAAACATTAGAAATAAATAAAATTTTTATAATTAAATATAGTGTAACAAAATATATATAATATTAATTAGTTCTTAAAAAATTTTTAAAAAATAATTTCTTTCATTTTAGTAAAATAACTATTTATTAAAGTAGACAAATTAATTATTTTCTTCTCGTATAAAGTTTTTTTAAGACATAAAAGTAATTAATTAGAACATTGGTTAAGATAATTAAAGTTACTATTTCATTAAATTTTTAATTTAAAGAGAAATCCTAGTTAATTTTGGTATAGAAATTTTGAATTTGAAAACATTGATAAAAAATATGTTGAATTTTGATTTATTTAATTCTCATTTAAATTAATCATTACATAAATTAAAGTTCTGATTTGAAGTTATACTCAAGCTTTAATCTGATTTTTAAAGTTTGAATTTACTTAATTTGATCTTTTAACTTAGGTATCCGTAACTCATATTAGGATTTTAAGTGTTTAGTTAAAAAATTAAGGTAAAAAAAATTTCAATTGTCACATCAAATAGTCGCTCGAACGTATAATGTAGCAGTCGTTAGTCCATCTCAGCATGTCGTTAACGATTTTGTGAGACAGTGACGAAAATAATATCAGGAACCAATGTGAGTCATAACTATTAAGTTGGGAGACTAAATTGAGTAAATCAAAATTTAGACAATAATAACTAAAAAATTATAATGATAATTGTTTTATATATCACACAAATATAAACATTTTTTCTGTGAGCCTAAGAAAGGTTTTGTAACCTTGTTATTGATTTTTGTAGTGTTAACCCTCGTATTATCAATTTGATTCATATATAATTCGGGTGATAAATTATTTGGTGACGTGCTTCCTTTTTTACTGTGACATACTTGTTTTATTATTATTATTATTATTATTATTATTATTATTATTATTATTATTATTATTATTATTATTATTATTATTATTATGTACATAAAAAAATAATAGGCCAAATTATTGCCATAACATAATAAAAGTATGGAAGTTTATCATTTTTCTCTAATGGAGGAAACAAAATTCTTTTCAATAGTTTATTTAACGTTAGTAGAATAAAAATAAATTTTATTAGAATAAAATTTAGTACGAGTTTAATATTTTTATTCATCATAAAATATTTATAGAATTACTCGTAGATAAATTTTAGAAAAAAGAAAAAAAATCATGATTTTTAATTTTATTTTTAAATAAACTTTATTTTTAATTTTAAAATAAATTTTATTTTTATTTTTTAATAATATTAATTTTTTACCGTATATAATTATATTACTTATATATATTATATAGTTTCATTGTATTGTATTGCTTATAAAGTTATATTATAATTATGACAATAGAATTGTTCTAGTATTTTTATATGTGTAACTAATTGGTAGTGTTAAAACATTACTCTTAATTATAAATAAAGTTTATAATTTAGAAAAACAAAGACTCAATTAAAAAGACATGAAAAAGATGATGTTAAAATATTCTAACTCTTTAAAATAAAAATATTCGAAATTTAATTAAAAATTATTTAAAATTTAAACTCAATAAAAATTTATATTCAATGTGTTTTGTATTAAATATATTTAATAACCTATTATATCATATTGTTGAAATTAGCTTTTATAATGTTAATTTTTTAATAACACTTTATTAGAAAAAACTATTTTTTCAGAATTTTTTAAAAACTAATTAATATTATATATATATTTGTTACACTACATCTTGTTATAAAAAAATTATTTATTTCTAATACTTATATTAAAAATGAAAATAAAATTTAAATTAGTGAATTTTAATCTATAATATAATAATAATATAGTAATTATTTTATATATTGTACGAATATAAATTAATTATTTTTTATTTATAAAAATTTTAAGAACTTGTTATATATATATATATATATATATATATATTTTGATGAATGTGATATATTTCTTTATATAAATAATTTTTAAAAAAATTTAATAGTTAATTTATTATCTCTCTTTTTTATTATTTTTGGAAAGAAAATTTTTTGAGAAATTTAATAATATGTGATGTAGGACACCGAATAAATTATATAAAAACTAACTAAAACACAATATAAAAATATCTTTAACAAAAGATAAAATAAGCGTCTTTATTTAAGTGGTCACCTATCTCACATTACTAAAAATCTTTTATTAGTCTATACAATTTAACACTTATTAACTTTGAGTGTAAAAATATTTTTTTTCTAAGACATTCCATTCTATTCTTAATTCAACTCTAACCCTAACTATGGAAAAGTTTTTGATAAAGAATTCACTAGTCAAATTATATTATACTTACTCATCATTTAGACCCTGACTAAGAGTTCTCTGAAAGTCAAAAAGTGATCATTTACAAAAAATAAATCATGCCACATACATTATGACAAATTTTACTGAGGGTTGAGTTTGATATATATTAAGAAAAGAAACATAAAGTTCAAATTTTTTTTATCCTGGTCATAAACTAATAAATCAAAATAAAACTGACTAAAAAATCAGGTAGGCCAATTTGAGAGACAATGTGGGACCAAAGTGTTGTCCTAACTCCTAACCCGCTAACCTTATGTTATGTCACAAGGAAGTCAAATTAGATGGCTCGAGCTTGCACGTGCTGGTTAAATCGTAGCCGTACATTCACTTCAGTCATGGATCTACCTATCCGTTAGATAGGCCACAGGCTGGCTGAACCAGAAAGAAAGAGTGGCTGCTGAGTGTTGAGTGGAGAGGTGCCTTACCAATTCTTAGAATTAGAACAAATCAAATAAAGATAAGAAATTTTAGTCGGTTATAAAGTGACACATATTTTTTAATAAGTCAAAATTTTATCTGTATCTTAGTATCTAAGAAATTTGTGTGTCATGGTAGAATTCCAAATTAGATATTTTCTTTTTCTTTGTTGTGAACTTAATTAGATATTTTTATTACCACGTCCATCGGCTTATCATTGGCTTAAGGACACTTAACATCTCAAAAGTCAAAACACCACTAAATGCATGTTTGGGCGTCATTACTTTGTTAAAAAAATATCTTTTTTTAATAAAAAAGGATCTTTTTTAATTTTTTAATGTGTTTGGCAAATTTTTAGTAGTAAAAGTAAAAGCACTAGTAAAATAAAAAAAATTTTTGAGAAGCTGTAATTTACATCTTTTTTTTTAAAAGATCTTTTTTCCTTAAAAAAAAGATATTTTTCATGTAATAAATAAACAAAAAAATATTTTTATATTGTTATACCCAAATATAATTAATAGATAAAAAGATTTTTTAATATGAGATATCCAAATATAAAATTACTTTTATTTCTCTATAAGATCTTTTAAAAAAAATAACTCAAAAAAATTTTTTTCTTAAAAGTTCACCCAAACAAACCCTAAAACGTTTGTAACTTTAGCTATTTTATTTTGTTTCTTTTATAATAAGAAGGTTTACATTTTTTTCATATAAACAGAATTTTTGGATTATTCTGAAATCTGAACAAATTTTTGCATGTGTTTTGGGGAAGAAAAAGAAATAAAAGCTAGTGAAAGATTAATTTTATAGTTGATTAAAAAAGGAAAAGGAAAGGAGGAGTGGCATTTGGTCCGCATATAAATGTAGGATCAGAAAAGTGTGCGGCACATGGTGGAGGTGCAGGGTAATGATGGGTAATGGGTATGGAGGGTGATAAACCACCGCCAGTAGCCCATCTTCCACTTGGCTCATTCACCATCCATCAAGCGGGTCCCATTCCTTCAGCTACTTGCAACAATATCGGATATACATGTTCATGTCTAAATACGGGATCGTATTAAATATTAGAGTTTAATTTTAATATATTATCAGCCTAACGTAATTTAATAAATATATTTAATTATATATTTAATTATATAATATTATATAAATAAAAATAATTATTTTTTATATTAGCGTGAATAATAATTTAAAATAACAGATTTTATTAAAAAAATATCAAAATTAAACTCTAAATATTAACCTAAAATATGATTTGGATCCAACTGGAATTTCGCGGCAAATCGGCTCTTAAACCCCTCAAATATGACCCGCCGGAACAGCACCAGCCGCTAATGCCTTTTTGGTTTTCTGCAAGCAATTCTTCTATTTTATTTGTTACATACAATGTGGATCCATTTATGTGATTTTTACATTTTATAACAAAATTATTAATTTATTTTTGTTTAATACAACGAGTGTCGCGCTATAGATTTCTTATATATGTCGGTGCCCATTACTTTATTCATAAGAATTTCATAGCATATATGTAACTTGTAGTAGATTGTTGAGAGAGACATCTTACTTTGTATGATTTAAATTAAGAGTAAAATATTATTTTTGTCTTCAACGTTTACGATAAATCTTATTTATAATCGTTTTATTTGTATCCATAATATTTGTAAAAGTGATTCAATGTTATCCTATCGTCAATTACACATCATGTGCTTTAGCTAAAGTTCTAAAAATCTCTTTTTGAAGTTAGAATACAAATGTTTGGATCAGAATTGATAATCCACTCAGAATAATAAATCATTAAAAGTTAAAACTAATCAATGCAATATTTACCTAATTCACTTTTTTAGAGACATAAGTGAACATAAACACATATTTTGAGTACAATATTAAAATCGAATATATACAAGTGAGACCTAATTGAGAATAAATAGGTCCAAATGAGAATAATTGAAAAATACAATCTAATCAATTAGTATAATTGACGGCAGGATAACATTGAATCACTTTTATAAACATTAGAAATACAAATAGAACGATTTAAACGTTAGAGACACAAATATGACTTACCCTAAACGTAGGGGACAAAAACGATATTTTATTCTTTAAATTAATGATATAGTTAGGGGTGTATATAAAAGGGCCCCGCTACACATACAAGCAAATAACGCATACAATCCTTACAAGTTGGCCCAATTCAAGTTTAATCCACGCGCACTCCCTCCCTTTAAATGGAGCGTCAATTTCACACGCGTCACTCGAACGATTACGCTTCGAAAAAACCGCTCGTTATGGCTCACTCTTCCTCTTCTCCTTCAAAGATAACACAAATCCTCAAGTTTCGAGCAACATTCCAAACTGAAGAGACATTTGAACTCGTCGCAAATAATAGCAGAAACCATCAACAAAATATTATTCAAGGTACGTTATTGTTTTACTCATCTTGTACATTTTCCACATTTCTGTTTCTGATTTCGAAATCGAAGAACTATGTTTTACTGTTCTTCTATGTTCTTCTAGGTTTTATTGATCTTCTTGTTCTAAGAAATTGAACACATGGTGTAAATATATTTGATCCAATTATAAGTAAATTTTTTTTCCATAATTAAACTCTCTCTGGTGTATTTAAAATTTCTGATTTACAAGTACTATAATATGAAGTGGTGATCCAGATAGATTGGAACCCATATATGACGGTCTGCATAGAGATCTGCATAATACACCCAAACACAGACTATAAATACACCCGATAAAAAATTAAATTTACACCTCTGCTGCAGATTTTAACCCAACACTACCTGAAAGCCACTTGTTGTCCACAAGACCAAAATTAATTAAACTCTCTCTGGTGTATTCAAAATGTCTGATTTACAGGTACTATAATATGAAGTGGTGATCCAGATAGATTGGAACCCATATATGACGGCCTGCATAGAGATCTGCATAATACACCCAAACACAGACTATAAATACACCCGATAAAAAATTAAATTTACACCTCTGCTGCAGATTTTAACCCAACACTACCTGAAAGCCACTTGTTGTCCACAAGACCAAAATTAATTAAACTCTCTCTGGTGTATTCAAAATTTCTGATTTACAGGTACTATAATATGAAGTGGTGATCCAGATAGATTGGAACTCATATATGACGGTCTGCATAGAGATCTGCATAATACACCCAAACACAGACTATAAATACACCCGATGAAAAATTAAATTTACACCTCTGCTGCAGATTTTAACCCAACACTACCTGAAAGCCACTTGTTGTCCACAAGACCAAAATTAATTAAACTCTCTCTGGTGTATTCAAAATGTCTGATTTACAGGTACTATAATATGAAGTGGTGATCCAAATAGATTGGAACCCATATATGACGGTCTGCATAGAGATCTGCATAATACACCCAAACACAGACTATAAATACACCCGATAAAAAATTAAATTTACACCTCTGCTGCAGATTTTAACCCAACACTACCTGAAAGCCACTTGTTGTCCACAAGACCAAAATTAATTAAACTCTCTCTGGTGTATTCAAAATGTCTGATTTACAAGTATTATAATATGAAGTGGTGATCCAGATAGATTGGAACCCATATATGACGGTCTGCATAGAGATCTGCATAATACACCCAAACACAGACTATAAATACACCCGATAAAAAATTAAATTTACACCTCTGCTACAGATTTTAACCCAACACTACCTGAAAGCCACTTGTTGTCCACAAGACCAAAATTAATTAAACTCTCTCTGGTGTATTCAAAATTTCTGATTTACAGGTACTATAATATGAAGTAGTGATCCAGATAGATTGGAACCCATATATGACGGTCTGTATAGAGTTCTGCATAATACACCCAAACACAGACTATAAATACACCCGATAAAAAATTAAATTTACACCTCTGCTGCAGATTTTAACCCAACACTACCTGAAAGCCACTTGTTGTCCACAAGACCAAAATTAATTAAACTCTCTCTAGTGTATTCAAAATTTCTGATTTACAAGTACTATAATATGAAGTGGTGATCCAGATAGATTGGAACCCATATATGACGGTCTGCATAGAGATCTGCATAATACACCCAAACACAGACTATAAATACACCCGATAAAAAATTAAATTTACACCTCTGCTGCAGATTTTAACCCAACACTACCTGAAAGCCACTTGTTGTCCACAAGACCAAAATTAATTAAACTCTCTCTGGTGTATTCAAAATTTCTGATTTACAGGTACTATAATATGAAGTGGTGATCCAGATAGATTGGAACCCATATATGACGGTCTGCATAGAGTTCTGCATAATACACCCAAACACAGACTATAAATACACCCGATAAAAAATTAAATTTACACCTCTGCTGCAGATTTTAACCCAACACTACCTGAAAGCCACTTGTTGTCCACAAGACCAAAATTAATTAAACTCTCTCTAGTGTATTCAAAATTTCTGATTTACAAGTACTATAATATGAAGTGGTGATCCAGATAGATTGGAACCCATATATGACGGTCTGCATAGAGATCTGCATAATACACCCAAACACAGACTATAAATACACCCGATAAAAAATTAAATTTACACCTCTGCTGCAGATTTTAACCCAACACTACCTGAAAGCCACTTGTTGTCCACAAGACCAAAATTAATTAAACTCTCTCTGGTGTATTCAAAATGTCTGATTTACAAGTATTATAATATGAAGTGGTGATCCAGATAGATTGGAACCCATATATGACGGTCTGCATAGAGATCTGCATAATACACCCAAACACAGACTATAAATACACCCGATAAAAAATTAAATTTACACCTCTGCTACAGATTTTAACCCAACACTACCTGAAAGCCACTTGTTGTCCACAAGACCAAAATTAATTAAACTCTCTCTGGTGTATTCAAAATTTCTGATTTACAGGTACTATAATATGAAGTAGTGATCCAGATAGATTGGAACCCATATATGACGGTCTGTATAGAGTTCTGCATAATACACCCAAACACAGACTATAAATACACCCGATAAAAAATTAAATTTACACCTCTGCTGCAGATTTTAACCCAACACTACCTGAAAGCCACTTGTTGTCCACAAGACCAAAATTAATTAAACTCTCTCTAGTGTATTCAAAATTTCTGATTTACAAGTACTATAATATGAAGTGGTGATCCAGATAGATTGGAACCCATATATGACGGTCTGCATAGAGATCTGCATAATACACCCAAACACAGACTATAAATACACCCGATAAAAAATTAAATTTACACCTCTGCTGCAGATTTTAACCCAACACTACCTGAAAGCCACTTGTTGTCCACAAGACCAAAATTAATTAAACTCTCTCTGGTGTATTCAAAATTTCTGATTTACAGGTACTATAATATGAAGTGGTGATCCAGATAGATTGGAACCCATATATGACGGTCTGCATAGAGTTCTGCATAATACACCCAAACACAGACTATAAATACACCCGATAAAAAATTAAATTTACACCTCTGCTGCAGATTTTAACCCAACACTACCTGAAAGCCACTTGTTGTCCACAAGACCAAAATTAATTAAACTCTCTCTAGTGTATTCAAAATTTCTGATTTACAAGTACTATAATATGAAGTGGTGATCCAGATAGATTGGAACCCATATATGACGGTCTGCATAGAGTTCTGCATAATACACCCAAACACAGACTATAAATACACCCGATAAAAAATTAAATTTATACCCCTGCTGCAGATTTTAACCCAACACTACCTGAAAGCCACTTGTTGTCCACAAGACCAAAATTAATTAAACTCTCTCTGGTGTATTCAAAATTTCTAATTTACAGGTACTATAATATGAAGTGGTGATCAGATAGATTGAAATCCATATATGACGGTCTGCATAGAGATCTGCATAATACACCCAAACACAGACTATAAATACACCTGATAAAAAATTAAATTTACACCTCTGCTGCAGATTTTAACCCAACACTACATGAAAGCCACTTGTTGTCCACAAGACCAAAGTTTAGCAGAAAATCATTCCAATTCCTATCAAATGAGTCTTTGCTATGAGAGTTTCATTTTTCTTCTCTGCTACATGTAATCAATTGATTCTTAATTTCGTTTTCCTTTCTATTTGTGCTCCGAACTCTTGTAGAAAAACCTGCAACCTTGGTATAGTTCCTGTAAAATTTTCCAGCATCTTCAAGGGTGGTAAAGGTGATTCCAACCTTCGGAACAAACTGGTCATCAACAACAGAGAGGTTGCAGAATACACCATGTCAAAAACTATAAATACACCATGTCAAAACGAAGCTGGAGTTACAGAGAGAAAAACTAACTTCAATGACGAAGAACAAACCAATGAGAAAGGAGAGGAAAAGAACGATCAAAAAACCAGGGGAAGACGCGCGAGAAGAAGAACGATGAAATTTGAAAAGAAAGAAAACAAAGAAGGAAACAAATCTTTTAAATTTGGTAGTTATACAAACGCGGGATCTTTGTATAGCGCGTGTAAGTGACGTAGGAGTTGCAGCGCGTTTTAGTGGATTAGGCGTTAATGAACTTGTAATAGTTACAAGCCCTAATCGCTTGTATACTAAGCTTTTCTCTATATAAAATTTATATATTACTTAAGTTTTATTTGATCAAATTAAAAATAATGTTCAATGATCATAAGTAACAATAATTGTATTTGTTAAAATAATTTTAAAATTTAAAAATATTATAATTGATATGAATATAAAATTTAAATTTAAAAATTAGTTGACGTAAAAGATTATATTAGACTTTTTAATTTTGATAAATATAAACAATAAATTGTTGTATATACAAAGTAGAATTTAAACCTTTGACACTTATTTAAGTAGATGAGTGAACTGATCTTCCGACAGGCCAAGAACTAATCCGTCGCGGTACTGAGCTCCATTTAAGGGTTTGCCGCTGGCCGATGGGTTACTGCATGCACAAGGCGGGAATCGAACCCCGACACTTGCTTAAGCGGACTAGTGAGCTAACCACTAGACCAACCCAACTTGGTTTATGACTTTTTTAATTTATCAAATATAAAATGAAGAGTTTGTAGTTGTACTTTTAAAAAAAACACAAAACATTTTTTCAAAAATTTTTAGCTAACCAAAGCTCAGTATGAACGGATCAATTTGGTATTAAATTAGGCCTAGACCCATATCCTTTTATATTTATATTGTTGTGTATTGCACTTTTATTTTTAACTATTGGGCCTCGTATTCGTTGATATGTTGCTTAGTAAAGCAAATCGTTGGTATATATAGTACTAAATTGAATAACCATGAAATGGGCTTAAAACTACTAGTTCAGCTTTTATGTACCTGTCCATTGGGCTCTCAAAAGTATACAAAACATGGATTTGGTGTCTCAAAAAAACTATGGCCCGAAACCATCCCGAATCATCCCAAGTCAATTGATCACAAGGTTATTTAGAAAAGTATGCTTTTGACTTTTTGTTGTTGGTTTTGGCCATTACCAAAGACTAAAGTTGCAATGACAAAAAAAAAAAAAGAAAAAACATCGGTTGCTTTCATTCCCTTAACTTGTCTCGGCTGTAGATATTTTTCACTTAAATTTCGTTTTCATAAACAGTTTAATTAAGTTTTTTTTTTAAATAATAATAAATATTTATATTAAAAATAATTTATAAATAAATTATTTTATATTTAATTTTTTACTCATAAAAATATTTATTTTAAAAAAAATTGATAAAAATTTGTTTATTATAAAAAAAGTGTTGTGATAAGAATGGGACGTGGATGCCCATTCCTATGAGAAGCTAACATTCTCAAGATAGATTGTAATTAATAATGTTGAAGAAAGTTAGACTTTCACAAGTATAAATATAAGGCTTGATCAGAAGCCATTTACACAACAATAACAACAGAACAAAAATATTATTCTTCCTTCCTTTTCATACAAATAAATCAATCCTCTTTTATGTTGCAATCAAATACCCTTCTCCTTATATTACTATTACAATTCTTTCTCTTCTTTTATTTTATAAGTATTTTAAATTCTATTTTCTATTACTCTTTACATATAATATTAATAGCAATATTAACCATCTTTATTATATTGAGATAGTATCAAATGCAAATCTCTCTCTCTTTATTTTTAATACTTTTTCTTATCTTTGTATATATATACACAATACAACATATAATATTATTATATATATATAAAAATTATTGAGCTAATTATATTAATAATAGAGTCTTCTATTTATACATCTTTATTTTATATATCCTTTATTTTACAACAAAAAGTCATTTTTTAAACCTTTTTGTAAACACTTAAATAATTTTTAAAAAAATTACAATTTAATTTTAAAAATTATCCCAAATATTAATACTATAATTTTTTATAAGTTAAAAATTAAAAAAATTACTTATAAACCTATCTAAATTAACTCTTAATTTTTAGAAATATTGTTATTTCTAAGTCCAACAAATAATAAACAAAAAAATATTAAAGTCAAGAAGAAAAAACATACATACAAAGCCATATAAAGCCCTTAGCATAAATTTAAGACCATGTAATTCAAAAGAGTTGAGATTTTCCCTTAGCATAAATATTCAATATTGATACTTGTTCTCCATGTCCTCCTAAAATACCATACCTTTTTTTTTCACTCATTTTATTAATTTTAAACCATCTTCCTTAATCTTAAGCAAAGACAAAAAAAAAAAGAGAAAGAAGAGAGTTTACTGGGCCCAAAAAAGGGGTGGTGCGTGCATTACCATTATTATATTTATTCCCGCTCCTACTAGTGGTCCAGCAGTAATTAGTGACAGTGACCAATATATGATCGTGATGAAGCACACAAACACAGTGAGCGTGACTCTATTTTTTATCTTTGCTAGAGACTGTCCGTATAAATATTAAATAGCTATAGCCTATAGATATATTCCTATTCCTATGGTACAACAGTTCTGATTCTTTGGCCAAACCTATGTTATTGTAAAAATTCGAAGAAGCTTGGTGATCACAACAGAAACATGCGTAGATCTATCAGATATGCGTATGAAACGATATTTATGATTTTTCTCATAAGAGAAAAGTGTATATAATCTTTTGATGACAACGTAGACATTTTTTCATTTTCAGTAATTTTTTCCTCCTTAATCAACCAAACAAATTGATTTAAACGGTGTGAGTTTGGAGATTACTTGTCAAAGCTTGTTCCTTGATGAGGATATTTGGTTTCAACGGGGCTAATTCTTGAAGCAACTGCTTTCCTGTAATAGAAGAAAGGCCTAAACGAATAAAGTTAAAAGTTCATCCAAAGGTGAAAAAAATGTTAGTACCTATATATGTGCCAGTTTAATTATCATTAGACTCTAAGCAACCACAATTTCATCTTTTAAAGGCCTTTCAACTTATTAGCTTTACGCTTCGGAGCCAATGTAATATAAACAAAAACAAGAGTAACAAGATTTGATGCCATTGCCATGTGGGAATTTAAAATAAGCGTGCATATATGGTTTTGTTAAAAAAATTAGTAATTAACTAATTATACTTAGAATATATGCTTGCTAAGACTAAGAGTATCGCATCCATTTTTCGGTATTTCATGGGAGTCTAATATGTTGACTATAATAATATATTCATATATATTATGGCACACGACACCTTAACATGTTTCTATATGAATGAAAATGCAAAGTATATAAGAGGACCAATCAGGGCCATCCAAATTGGGAACACGTAGAAACTAACTTGGAAACTTAAATTTTAGTCATTGTGACCCTTTTTTACATGCTTACTCGTTAATAAAATATAATTACAGCCTATGATGTAGTATAATATGTAATTATATAATAGCACGGACTTTAGAACTAAATAAATGGATGACACACAGTTTAGCGTGTCTAAATAATGTAATCCACTTGAGAGACAGCACCTTAAATTAAATAATTAAGAAAAACACACATCATTTGTATTCACATGTAGGATTTATAACAATACAGTTTGAAAATGGAACATCAACAATGGCACCCAGAGCAGCATGCTGTATCAATTATTGGCAAGATTTATATGATTTTGTGACATAAACTAGATCGGATTCGGATGGCATGAGTTAACGTAGCAGCAACATTTAACTTGTTATTAGTCAAATCTAAGTTAGGCCGCATTCTCACTTTAAGAGTTTTCGTTCCTCATTATATGGGGGGTGTATCACTCTACCTTACTATAACAACGTTTATCCGTACTAATTGACCTGTTTAACCATAAACGGTATGTTGCTACCCTTGGGTTAAGGTATATTGCCATTATTTATTTGACACATTATATCATTATTATTTTATTGTTTTTCTATTATTATTATTATTATTATTATTATTATTATTATTATTATTATTATTATTATTATTATTATTATTAAGTTTTTATAATATAATTAGATAGAGATGAAAATTGGAACATAGGGTAACTCTCTTCCTATAGTTTTTGTTACTAACTAGTTTTTGTTATATTATAAAATATTTTAATAACTATTTTTAATATTAATATAAGAATAAAATAACAAATAAACTCTACGATGTACTCATAATTACGATAATGTCTGTAAATCAATCTTTCCATTTTCAACTCTCCTCTTTTTCTGTTTCTATTTCTCACTCTTGCAATAATCTTCAGGTTTTGATGTTCGATTCTATTTACGGAAGAACATGCTTGCATTATTCAGCTTATTACGGCCATTCTTCTTGCCTTAAGGCAATTCTTTCTGCTGCTCAATCTAGTCCTGTCGCTGCTTCTTGGTTAGTTACTCCTCTTTCTCTTTCACCATCATCACTCGTTCAAAATTAATTGGTTAATTTTGTTGCAGGGGATTTTCTCGGTTTGTAAATATCAGAGATGGCAAAGGTGCAACGCCATTACACTTGGCAGCTCGCCAAAGAAGGCCGGACTGCGTGCGTGTTCTGTTAGACAGTGGAGCTCTTGTTTGTGCTTCAACAGGTGGATATGGGTAATGAAACTAATCTCTTCTGTTCTGTTCTGTTCTGTTTGATATTGTTATTTAGATAAATGAATGAACGAGTTGGTGGTGTATGTTTTCACTTTAATTTGCAGATGTCCAGGGAGCACTCCCCTACATGTTGCGGCCAGAGGAGGATCTCTGGATTGCATTCGCGAGCTCTTAGCTTGGGGCGCCGATCGTCTACAGCGCGACGCATCCGGGTATTGTCTTGTTCTGTTTCAGTGCATTGAACCATTCACATATCCATGGATTTATGTTGATTGTTTATGCGTGCAGGAGAATACCGTATGTGGTTGCTATGAAGCACAAGCATGGGGCATGTGCATCACTGCTGAATCCCTCGTCTGCAGAGCCCCTTGTTTGGCCCTCTCCATTAAAGTTCATCAGCGAACTTAATCAAGAAGCCAAGGCCTTATTAGAGCAGGCCTTGAAGGATGCAAACAGAGAGAGGGAGAAAAATATATTATTGAAGCCTACCACCTACTCTCTCCCATCTCCATCCCATTCTGATGATGATAATATCTCTCAGGTTATTCAATTCAATTCAATTCAATTCGATTGATTCCACTCACTCTGCATCTATCTCTCAAATTGGATTTAACAAGATATTATTTGTTTCAGGTTAGCGAATCAGCATTATGCTGCATTTGCTTTGAGCAAGAATGCACAATTGAAGTCCAGAACTGTGGGCACCAGATGTGTGCACAATGCACATTAGCCCTATGTTGCCACAACAAACCAAACCCTGCCACGGCTGCCCTTATGCCGCCGGTTTGTCCCTTCTGTCGAAGCGCCATAGCCAGGCTGGTGGCCGTGAAGGTGGAAGCTCAGGAGGAAGTGGATCAAGACACCAATAATGGTTCCAAGCTAAGCAAGTCATCAAGGAAAACAAGAAACACAAATGAGGGCGGCAGTAGCAGCTTCAAAGGCCTATCATTCGCCAAGTTGGGTAGCCGCAGCTCTGGAAGGATTGCTGCTGATGATGAATGGATTCACAAAGACTGAATGCAATGCTTCCATAATTGGCAACATGGATCAAAAAGAAAAGGTTACTAGCTATATATATGTGCTTCACCAGCAAGGCATGATCAAAGAATATTATGTAATTTTGGGAAATAAGCAAAGTCAGTGGAAGTAAGTGCAAGTGAAGTGAAGTTTGCGGTAGGTACCAAAAACAAGACCAGGATGTCATGTTCTACTAGCTAGCTACGATTGTTGTTCTAATTATTGTTACTTGAGATTGAAGAAGCATCACTTGGGTCGATGATTTTGAGAGTATAGTCCTCATTCAATCAAATTTTATTATACGTTAAACAGGTAAAGTGGACGGGAATTGGATTTCTCTTCCAATAATAAATATTTTATTATGGAAACTGTGTATTTGGTATTTCTTTGTAACCATGTGAAATGAGCAATAAAATATGAATACGAAAGTGAAGTACTTACTCATCAGAGTGTCATGTGATCATGTCTCTACGTTCTTATTAATAATTAGTAGTAATAATACATACATAATTTGTGCACTTGTTAGATGATGTTACATAGTGTTGACACGTGGATTTTGGAATTGTATGTGATATAATAATGGTTGATAACTTGATATCATTGATTCAGAATCAGATAGAGGGACAGCAGGGACAAACAGGAACGATGATTGATTGATGAAATGCCAAGAGTTACAGTGTAGGTGTCACTTGCTCAATTACGCCACACTGATGCAAACGCTGTGTTTGACTTGATGATGAACTTCCAACTTCCAAGTTCCAATCTCCAATCATAGTGAATAATATAAATAAAAAATACTAACGGTCCATGCTCCATGCTGATCTTAATATTTACAGTTTCAAAAGCAGAAGCAAGAAACTCATTAGAAAATAATGTGTATGCGTTGACATTATATGGTTTCTTTAATTCGTCATTTATATTTTTACAAGTTGCATTGTAGTAACTAATTTGCAAGATATGAGTATTATTGGTGTCTGCCGACAAGTTGGATGCAAAAATATCTGAAAGAATAGGTCATATTCAAGTACGTCACATGGGACTTGGTCCTTTTGTTTATACAAAATGGAAACAATTATGAAACTCGTAACCTTCGTTTTGGATCCAAGCCAAGTGGCTGCAGATTCACATGAATCTGGATAACAACAATGACACATTTTTTAATTTTTATTTTATATTCAGGACTCTATGCCACATATATAAACTTCTCTAATCGATATGGTTTCTAATGAGATGACTAATCGCAGACGTACCCTGTTTCACTTTTGTATTTTGTCCATTTTAGGTTGGGTTGGGCCAATAGATTATATATCCCCAAGTTTTAAGTAATCACTAAGCATAATTAATTCAAGAATAAGAACCAGTGTAGGAAGAAAATGTCAACGGCTCTTACCTAACTTAATAATCTGATAGACATTACTATTATTATTTTTCTATTTTAAGCTGCAGTTGCTAGACAATATTATTATTATGATGAACAACGTAAGTGTAAAGTGTAAACTTGTAAACAAAAAATGGTAAATGTTAATTATTTAGTATTTACAACAAAAGAAGTTTTCATCAAATACCAGAATCACGTGTAGAGAGAAACTTTCGTGATGAAATACTTAACTAACTGGGCAACAACCCAACAACCAATAAATAATTCCATGTCAATAATGTACATAAAAATATGTAACCAAATTGGTATGTGGCAATGACCATTGACTCTTCACCAATAACGTACTGCATAAAACAAAAACGTATGTTTTAAGAAATAATTCACTTTTGAGATATATTTTAAAAAAATTGTCAATCTAGAATATATAACTGTAGATTGTTATTGAACCTCCAAGGTGTGTGATTTTCTCCCTAAGTAGGGGTCATTTTAGTTAATTAGTTGAACAATTCTGTCAAATATCTGTAGTGGTCCAATCCGGAGAAAACAACCAAGTGTCAATTATTTAAGTTCTACTTCATTATCCACTAACTCACCAAATAATTGATGCATGCTCAAGCTAGCCAAAATCGATTTTGCTTTCTTGTGATTCTTAATTGGTTCCTTTTTTGTTTCTTTCTGTGCAGATATGTGTAAGAAATCAATGTTTAAATCAATTAATATCAGTTAAATTTTTTCTTCAATGTTAAAATTGCATTTTTAACTCTCATTTGTTTGAAAGCTTTAAAATCTAAGGTGTAAAATTTATTATTTAAGATTTAAAGTTTAGCATAGTTGAAGGTGGCAACAGTGGGAAGGTGGCCGGTGGCAGCGGTCAGCGGCCGACGACAAGAGATGAAGTAGTTGTGATGATGTTAAGAGTGGTATTGGAAGAGAAAAAAACCGTGAAAATAGAAATTATGAATATAAAATAAAAAAAGATGAAGTATTTGTTTTTCTAAAATTTGTGATAATTTTAAAAATATTTTTAAATTTTATTTTGTTTCAATTTTGTCTTGGAAGGTTTTCGATTTTTATCAAATGTATATTTTAAGCTAAATTTTCAAAAAATGTAAGATTAATTCAGTAATAATGTATGACAACTATTTTTACCTTGCTTTGATTGAAAGTTGTTCTTGCGAAATTATTGCTGAATTCATTATAAATTTTTTTAAAAATTAGTCATTTGGAATATATTTAATGAAATCGAAAACTTTTTAGACAAAATTAAAACTAAATAAAAATTAAAAATATTTTTAAAATTTTTACCAAAATATATTTTACCCATAAAAAAATTGACCTAAATTAATCATTAAAAGTTAGTTTCATAGTTAGACTTGGACTTATAATCCTAAGATTTGACACGCACAATTATTTTATGATAAAAGAATTGAGGTAGTTAAAAGATAAGAGTTCTCGTTATTGAATTGAATTTTAATGCTTAATTAAGATTTGATCACCCATATATATAGGGTAAAAAAATTAAATAAAAAAAAACCTGCATATATTGGTTCATGGTAGAGTGAAGAGTTAGGCCAAGCTTGGGCCACAAACGCATGAAAAGAGCTCCAAAAGTGATGTACGAAACCGTTTCTTCTTCTTGTTGTTGTTGTTGTTGTTGGTCGGAGGTGGAGCAATGGTGCCATTAACAAATAATGAATTTGGCTCTGCAATATGAATGGTTTCAGCCAATGCAACCTCATCATCAGGTCCATAATAAATAATAGGCTTATTACTTGTTCTTTCCACGGCAAGATATTCACCAAGAGATGGACCATCATTATTTGAATTGTTATTATTATTATTCTTAGTATTTCTTGTCCTTGATGATGAGCTTGGACACAATAACCGTGAGATCATGAAACTGAACCTGTTGTTGTTCTGCTTCTTGATCTTGTTCAAGCCTTGTTCTGTTTTATTATTAGGTGCTCTTCTAGAAAGCTCTGATATTGTGGACACACCCATAAGGCTCCCAAGTGTGGTACTATTGTCCACGTAAAACGACCCTGTTGACTGATTCATATATTTCAAGGGACACAAATTAAAACGCAGATTTAGTATTTGATATGGATTAATTAATTAATTAGTTCTCAAGGCAAGAGAAAGAGTAAAGCCTTTAAAATCACTAGAAGATGTATATAGATAAAATATGAACGTATCACGGAGATTGCCCACCTAATTGGTACCTATAAGATCGTAGTTGATAAAGTTTCAATAGATCTGTGATATTGTAAGATCACCCAAACACAATCATTCACTAACTAATAAAGGAATAAAAATCTTACGTAGGAATGTCCAAATTTCATACAAAAGTGTAATAAACAACAGATGCTACAAGTCAAAACTTAACAAACAATAAAACCCCTTTGGGAAAAACAACAAGACTAATTAAGTGTACAAACGAACTGCGACAAATGAAATAACATGCAGTGCAGTGTCCAAGGCTATACTCATGAATCGTAACTAACTTCCCAAATTAAGACTAAACCGGAAACTTGCATACCCATTTTCCAATTTCCATTTCTTTCACAAAAATACTTGGGAAAATTAATCTTAAAAGACTGATGGCGAGATTTAATTATTAAAAGAGATTCGCTTTTATCAAAATTATTAAGAAAGATTAATTAATAAAATATTAAAAAACAAATTTTTTATTTAAAAAATATGTTCTATTTTTTTATTTATTTCTCTCTTAAAAATATATTTTTTTAATTGAATCTTTTTTTTCATCCTCCTCATTCGTCTTTTTTAACTATGTCTTTATATGCATCAAATCAATTTTTGAGTCTTACTTAATTTTTTATTTAAATTTTATTATAAATAATTTTGTTATTTTACTTTATACCTTTATTTTAATACACTGTCAAATCCAACATGACAACAACACAATAAGTGCTAGAATTTGGTTGAATTAGTCCCACATTGCTTAGGATAGCAAATGGAGTGAGTGGTCTAGGCTATAAATATGAGGCTAAGTTCTCCGTATTTTTTGCACCAATTAGAAACACTTAAAGTTTGTATCTGACTTTTCTTTTTCTCTATACCTTTTGATTAGAGAGTGTTGTGAGGTGTAGTTAAATATTTGCTTTGAGAGTATGGGTATACTGGGGTGCCGGTGTTAGAGAGAAAGAAGAAAGAGAATATATATTTTTATTTTATTTTAATTTTAATATTTTTTATAAATAATAAAAAAACTCAAATCAATTATAATACTTTAATTTTGTAAAGTTTTTATATCGGTCGTCATTTTTAAATTTTATGATCAAATTCAATTTCACAAAGTTAATAATGAAGAGAAAATTCACATTATTTAACAACAATATTAAAATTTACTCCTTACAAAAAGAAACGACAAAATTAACTTGAAAATATGTATAAATAATTATAACAACGAAATAATAATAATAATAATAATAATAATAATAATAATAATAATAATAATAATAATATATTTCATATTTATAATAAAGTGAGTTATGTTTACATATGTGTTCTAAGTTTCAAAAAAATTAATAAAAACAATTTTTTTTTTCATTATTCTTATATTGTTGCTATATTGGGTTTTGAGAGTGTAGTGAAATAATAAAATTATTTACTAATAGTAAATTGGTAGATTACAGTAATAATTTTTTGTTATAGAAAAAAGTGTATTAATAAAGATTTGAATATAATAGATAATTAAAAAATATATTTATAAAAAAATAAATAAATAATAACTTAAAAATATATTTATTTTTAAAAAATTGATTTTTTAAATATTATAGAAATTAATTTTTTTAATAATTTTAATATTAAATTTTTCCCAAATAAAGTAATAATCTTTTAGAGTAATTTTTCCAAAATACTTTTAGTAAATATCACCCCCTAGCAGTGCACTCGTGCTTCTTTTCTTAACTTGAACTCTAGAAGTATAGACATTTCGGACTTATTTTTAAATACTTTTTATTTTTAATTAAATAATTCTTAATTTTTTATTTATTGTATTATAAATCAATAATTTAAATTTAAAATTTATGATTTAATGTTTTAAAATTTAAAGTTTAAAATTAACATTTTTTTTGTTTTTTTTTTCTTAATAATAAATTATATTTTAAAGTGTGTTTCACGCTTTACTTTTTCAAAGCGCACTACCTCATTTACTTTTGCTGTTAACCTGTTATCCATACTTTATTTTTTATATGAGTATTATTTAAAAATTAAAATGGAATTTGTTAAAGAATATCTCTTAAAATGAAAAAAATATCGGTATATTTTTTGAAAATAAAATTATTTGATATAATTATAGATAGTAAATTTTATAGATAAAAAATCAAAACATAAAATATATATTGAACACCTGTTAATTTTCTAACCAACATACAAAATACGTATTAGATATATTTTTTATACATCTACAATAATATAATATACTTTAAATATCAATATTCGACTAAAATATCATTTTCCTCTCTATATTAAAAAATAATTTCTGCCAAGTTGATTTAATTTGCTTATTTTCTAAGTTGTCAAGTTTTCCTCGAAGTTAGCTCTCCTCATCTCCTCAGTAATTAGGCACAGACATTTAAGTATGTAGCACAACTTTTTATTTGTCCAAAAAAATGATGAATTTCAAGGCAATTCCAATATAAATAAGAGCAATGAGAGAAGCATGCAGGACAAATTAAAAGAAGACAAAAAATGGCACTATATTCTATTCTAGTCTCATCACTTTAGTAGGCACATGCAGTAACTGAAACATGCTCATTGGAATTGCCATCATTAACCCGAGATTAAAAATAAGATAAAATTGAGTGAGTAGTGGTGACCTCAGTGTCCAAATCAGATGAAGAATTATTATCTGTAGTAGAAGAAGAAGTGAGTAAAGTGTTGAATGATATTGACCCTGAATTGTTACCACTTCTTGCATTATTCAGTGGTTGCAATAACCCCAATGGCCACCCCTCAATATCCTACCATACAAACATCAAAATCAAATCAATTGTGTTCAGAGAAATAATTAATGTCCATTTTTGGTAGCAGACAATGGATAATGAAAACGAATCTCATCAATGCATATCAAATAAATAAAATTGTTGACCCACATCCTCGGAAATCATTACAATATAATAGATATATAATTCATGAGGATAGTTCCAAAAACAAGAACAAGCTAATGGGTTATTAAATTTAAAATGTACCTGTTGATGAGCCATGTTTGCAATATTTTGGGAGCAAAGGCCAAGCTCAGATGTTAGACAAGACTGAAGGATTCGTCATTGTTTCAGTTTGCTCTGTAACACTCTGATTATTTGAAATCTATAGCAAGAGGCAAGAGCTGTGAAAGAAAGAATGCTATGGTGAAATGAAATCTGAGTTTGATAAGAACAAGAGAGAGGCATAGCAACAAAGAAGAATAATGAGTGGCAGAATGTTGATCATTTGCAAGAACCCATCTTCTCTGCTTTTTCTTTTCCACTGTTCACCATAAATGGAACCATACTTATTGTGTCCGTATACTAAAGTGTCCCTAGAATAAAGATAAAAATGAAAATTATACTTCTAAGTTCTAATCAAATTCTGAAAATTATTCTTTTATTATATATTCTTGCATGATAAATTTAATTATGGTGTATACATATTTTAGACATAAGAATAAGCTTTGTTTACATATTTTTTTTACCCTTATACTGTTATACAGTAGTATAAAGTTAGAGACATAATTTCATCATTTTAAAGTACATTTAATAGGTGCTTTAAAAGGTTATTTTTATCCAGATTTTATTAGAAATCAATAATTAATCCTAATTTTTTATACCATGATAAAAATAATTGAATACAAGTATATTTATTTGTGGGAATCAATAATTAATCTCTATTTTTTGGATACAAACAAATATCACATAGGTATTTTAATGAAATTAGAATTTATTTTGCATAAAATAACACTTATGGATCTATTAATAGAATATGGAATATATTCAGCTAAGTTAGCATCAAGGCACACGCGAATCTCCCCCAATAACACATCACTCTGATCTTAGAAGCACATAAGTTTGGACTCAACTTGATGAGTCTTAGTCTTTTTTATTGCATTGACAATGTCAATGCGACTATAAATTTTAGTTCTATCAGAGATTATTTCAACATTCTTGAATACGCTTTGAATGTCTAAAATATATGTAATAGATACAACCTTTTTAAAATATTCAGATTGATTAAACCTTTTAAGATTACATGTTCTATGTTTTTCCCATTCGTCTATTCATAACTCCGTATTCATTTTTTGCTTGTATTAAACTTGGCCAATAATAATTTAATTCATCTTTTAATGTATCTATCTACGAGAATAAATTATAAAAATAAATAACAATTAATTTATTATATAACAAGATAAATAAAAATAGATAAAATTAAAGTATAATTAATTAACTCATCGAACTTGACTTAAAATGATCCGCCGGCTTTTGAGCACAATATTTTTCTACCTTCAATCATTTTAAAGTACCCTCTATTTGATGTATAAGACTCTAATTATGCCAAGTTAAAGGGGCCAAGGATGAAAAGGTCTATTTGCAATTATGAATGATGCAAATAGAGTGAGGAGTTGATGAGCAAGGATCATATAGAAGAAAGTGTTTGAGGCAAAAGGATAACATTATTTTGATTTTGTGTTAGAGGACAATCACAAGAATATAAATAAAAAAACATATCCATATAGAGTAGACACTTTTTTTTAAGAAAAAGCTTGGTTGATGGTCTCAAAGTCCGGTAGGTGTTTCACAAATCAATACACACTTTATTCAATTTGCAGAGAATCTTAATTATTTTCTCCAGTTTATCGAATTGCCTATTCAACCAATATTACTCAAAGTGTTCCCTTTTGCTTCCTTATGCATGTCAATATATACATTTATTCATATTTTTATTTATTTATTCAGACAAAAGTGCAAATAATAGTCAATTAGTTATCTTTCTTCGCTGGAAAATAATATTGTGGAGTCATGTCATTTAGATACTCCATCAAAGCACGTATATTTCAAAAGACAACTATGCAACAACAACTATGATTTTTCTCATGGTTAAGTATAGCTTTTTATTATTTTTTATTTATGAATTACATTATTAATTATTGCATATTTTTACTTATTTTTTTATTTTATAATTCAAAAACCATTATAATTATTTCAATACGAATACAAAAATTGAAAGTAAATAAAGAATGAAAGAGCATTACATAAATTTACAAATATGTATTTGATACTAAAAAATTATTGCATAATTATGTTTTGTGTGTGTGTTATAAAAACTTGGACAAAGACATATATAGGCCCAAAATCCAAGTAGTTCATACCCCAACTTATGTATGGGCTTTGATCTTTCTTAATTCTTTTCTCGTTTGAGTTTTTTTTTCTTTACAAAATGTTTTGATTCGAGATAGGCCTCCATATTTTGGGTTCAATAAAACTTGATAAGCCTCTACTCACCCATTTCTTTTGTCTACTTTCATTTGTGGTTATGACTTATGAGTCCCATTTCCTCTTAGGTCATCACATAAGATTCAATTATACATATCTAGTTTCACAAGACAAAGAAAAAGAAACCTCCGACGTGTTGTGTATAAACATATGATTCATGAATGTATGACTTTGTTGATGCAAAGTAAAGTAATAAATGTGAGCTTGCCCAAAGTGAGAAAATAAGAAGGTTCAAATTGAGGTATATTACTTGAACACATAAAATCAATAAGTTACATGGTGTAATGAGTTATAACATTTCGAAAGAATTATGATACCTATTGTGATGATATAGTTGAAACTCTTGTAAATCACTTTTTCAAGTGTTGACGTGGGATTCTTTTTAATATTGAGTTCCACCAACTCATAATATGACACCTCTTTAACGATTCTACTGTGGAGTATTTTTTTTAGTGGCACTTATTCGATTTTCTGTCAGTTAGAGTTATTTGCAAGTAATCATTTCTGTTTGATGAACTCTAATGAAAACACAAATTTAATGAATTATAAAACCTTGAAAAATCACTACCATAAAAACTAAAAAACTAGCTATTATGCTAAAAGAATCCAAAATCTTACAAGACTTTAGGTGCTATCTCCCAATGTAAAACTCTTTTTTGAGAATATCCTACAAAACTCATGACCCATGCTTCATGCTTATTAGAAGTGTTGTAGCATAATCAAGTAACATGGTTCTTGGGCCTGTATGGTAAATAATTAGGAAAAGTTTGATGAGAATACTAAACATTGTGAATAATAGATATGTTGGATGTTTAATTCAATAGGTATGCAGATGATTATGTTCATTATTTTTAATTGGATGATTATTCTTTTGATTCGATTTACTCATGTACAATTAACAATGAATAGATGTTCAATTTATTAGGTGTGCGAATGATTATCATAATGTTAAGGTTCAGTAAGTAATTTGAGGTGGAGTGTTTTTTACTTGATTGGGTCAATTCTAAAATCCATTATTCAAAGTGTTTACAAAAGTTATTATTTACTTAACAAAACCCAAATAATTATGTTCAGGACGCAAGACTTTGGTCTAGAAAGTAGCAATGCAGATTGTGGGTGAATCGGATGCATGCGATTGTTCATCAAGCATGCATGTAGAGAAGGAAGGAAGGAATTAATCCCATTCCACTTTCTATTATTTGAACTTTGAATTTCATATAAATACACATACATGCATATATAGAATAGAATTACATAATTAATTAAGAAATGTTAGATGAGGAATATTAGTTATTGACTTATTGAGCGGTGCTTAATTTGAGTCTCTTGTTATCGGCAGCAGTAGGGAACAAGGATTCCAAATGTCGGCATAGATGAGAGTGCGCCATTATTTTTTGCTCATCATCCTCACTGCAACTTTTCCGTTTCTTGGCCTTCGCCTTCTTGGGTGCCCCTGGGCATTCCCAGTACCTTCTTCTCGGAGGAGGCGGAGGAGTTTTCACTTCTTCTTCGCATTCCTCCGACAAGAAGGTGCCACCACGAGTATCATTACTACTCTCCTCTTCTTCTTCCTCTTTCTCCTTCTCCTCCTGCTTGTTCAATTCCATGGACAACGACGGCCTCATCAATACTCCAACACTTTCTTTCTCATCCATCTTCCTCTTCTTCACATCCATATCTACTTTCTCACACACAAACACTCCAGAAGAATTCGACGATGACGACGAAGACATCATTTTTATTCTTAGATGAAAATGGACAGAAAGATACAAGACACAGTGGTAGAAGATGGATAGGATAAGAACATAAATTAAAGAAAGTAATTCGTATATTATAGAAGATAGATCTTCCGAAACTTGATGTGTTCGAGAGAGAGAAGCTTTGGAATCCGGTTGGATCGGCGAAGGATCCAATGCATACAACAACAAATATTACACACTCTCACAACTACTCTATCTTCTTCTCTTTCTCTTATATATATAACACTTTAATTTAAAGGATGGACTTTATTACTCGTTATATTATAAAAATAAAAATGTTAGGGTAGCTAGCTAAGTAGCTTTTCTAATCCTGACTTTGATGCATCTAGGCACGTGCTGTTAACGTGCATTGCATGCTACTTTCCCCTACTAAATATTCTCACCACTCATTTCTCTAGATACCTTTGTTTTCACTTTTGACGTTACATGTATATATTAATTAATTGATTTAATTTTGACCTCATCATATATATTAGAATTCAAAATAGCTATTACATATATATTTATTTTATTCTGATAATTAATTTTAGTGTATATTTAATAGGATGGATTTAAATTTGGCTAAGCGTAACTAACAAATTAAACACAAATTCTGTTTGTTGCGTGCTGGAGGCAGAGGCAACACTCAGCAGGAGATCATTGATGTTTTTCTTTTCAATCCATTTATTGATGAGTGGTATAGTATAAGTAACTGTCTGCCATGTTTTCAAAACAAAGTCCCATATATATCTCCAACAATATTATTGCACTTAGATTTGATTGTGTTTTGGACTAACTCACAGATTAATTAATTAAATAATATCTTTAATTATTTTTACTTCTTTAAAATCTAACAATCATGAGCTAATAAATAAGCATTATATATATATCCATATTAGAAATAAAAATATTAAATGACTAATATTATTTTAAATTATATTTATTTTGCGCTTAATTCAATATTGATTGTTAACCAACTCTTTATTTTTTTCACTAAAACATTCACGGATAATAATATTAAGTTTTGCTAACCGGAGACAAAACTTTATAATGGAGTAAATTATGCAATTTTAATAAATTTATGGAAACTCGAATTTGTGAGCCTTTAAAATAGAGGCATTTCAATTCACATTCAAATGTAATATGAAAACAGTAATAATAAAAAATATTAATCCAAAATTATTTTATTTTAATTAATATTTACAATTTTATATATCTAACATCTATAATTATACACTTATTATTATATCTGATATTATCTAATCATTTTAGTAGATATTAATAAATGCAACTAATATAATTTTGAGCTAATTTTTTATTATTTTTCAAATATTTTTATATGAAAAATCCATTTATAAAAATTTCATGAAATTTGTATACTATACATAGCTCTTTCGTGGCACTGCTGACATTACTAATTTAAATTCTAGAAAGCAATAGATCATAGTAGCATGGTGGTTGTTAAATTAAACAAAAGACTCAATGATAATCCACTTGCGAGCACTTCAAATGTAAGCATGCTTTGACTAGTGTACATTGCAATTAAATTAGCAGGTAGGATTAATTAATATTATGGTATAATGCCGGCCATGACTTCTCATGTTTCCGATAATTGGGAAGTGACTATGGCCTATGGACTATATGGAGAGTATATGATTAATCATAGAGCTTGATGTGATGATGAGGTTCCCAAACTTTTATATTGAAATAAATCCAAAGGGAAGTTAGAGACTGGGTCAGTTTTGTTTTAGGGTGAACTAATGCCCATAAATATAAAATAAATAGAGGGAGAAAAAGAAGAGTTACTCCTACTACTTCCTAGTTCCGGATCCCATTCAATTGGAAATACTTTTTTCGTATTTTGTATTTTATTTATTTATTTATTTATATCCATGTTTATAGCATTAAAAAGGCATCTTGGCCAAATGAAAATGAACGTGGAGAGAAGATGGAGAGGACCCCATAATAATATGCAAATTAGCTAGGGCACATACCTGTACTTTATTTCTAGCATATATATTGTTTAATTTTAATGTACTGATAATAGTATAAAATGTTTTTTATAATTGTTTAATTATATTTATTATTTTTTATAATTATTTATAGATCAATATAAAAATTAATTATTTTTACTAATATGACATTATATAATTAGTTTTATGTGTAAAATTACTTTACGTATCAAAATTAAATTATATATAGATATGAGTATCGTGAGACTATTAGACTAATACCTAAAAAAATTGTACAAAGCTTTTAAACATTTTTTTACCATAATACTTTATTTTTGTAGTGATGATTCTCCTAAACTAAAGAAAGACTACCTATAGAGAATTCGAAACTAATAATAGGAGGGTTCTAATCGCCAAAGTTAACTAATTAAAGGGCGGGTAAATAATTTAATTAACCTCTTTTAAAAAATAATTTAAAATATATGAATTTAAATTAAAAATAGTTTATAAATAAATTATTTGTGTTTAAATTTTTAATTTTAAAAATATTTATTTTAAGAGAAGAATAATAAAAAAAATTTGTTATAATTTTTTTTAAATTTTTTTATAAATACTTAAATAACTTTTTAAAAAGTTACAAATTAATTTTAAAAATTGTATCAAACATTAATGCTATAACTTTTCATAAGTTAAAAATTACTTATAGACTTATTTAAAATAGTCTTTAATAAGTGTGGCGGAGTGAAATATCATAATTAAAGCTATCAGGACGCTACTCTGAAAAAAAAATGTTGAATTATGAGTCTTATGACACTATTTCTTCTTCGTTTTAATTTCATCGTCTTGGATGTCCATTTTTCTCAATCTGCTTCCATGAAACTTCAGCATTCTTCGAGTTTCTATAACAGGTTAATAACTTAACAAGAGCAAATAAGATAAAAGGATACGAGAGCTTACACGTGGAGCCACTGTACGAAAAGCAAAATGAGTATATAGTAGTACAATTTATTTCTGTCTTGTTAAATTTGACAACTTGGGGAAATTATTGCTGAAAACATGGTGCATATCATTATATCAAAGCAGTGTAGTTTTAATTTAATTTATAAAGAATTAAAAACATATATATTAGTAATCGAACATAGCAATATGATCAAGAAAAAGAGAACGCATGATAATGTGGGCCTGTGGGGTACGAGTAGGGGTTTAATATTTTATAGGCATTAGTTTTAGAATTAATTTTTTATGTAGTATAAAATAATTTTATATATCCATTTAATTATATAATATTATATTTATAAAAATTTTTTATATTAACAATATAAATAATCATTAAAAAAATGAAAATAATTAAACGATTATATAAAATATTTACATTGTTGTCTTACGTTAAAATTAAACTCTTGGTTATATATATTTTTTACATCTTTATTTTATTTTTTATAATATAAAAAATTGTATAATAGAGTTTATACAAAAGGTGATATCAACATTATTTTTTGTACATTAATAAAGAGAGCATAACTAATTTAACAATTAACAATTTAACACAGACTCTGATGGAGGGGGCATAATTGCATAATGCGTCCCATCTTCATGCTTAATCATTCTGCTTCTTCCCATCTCAATTATGGAAACATCTTTAAATGTGGGCCTATAACAATTACATCGATTTCTGACGGGCCCTTTGATCTCATTTGTTTTAGCATTTGATTTTTCAAAACCTTGAATTTCGCTAGACAAGTTGTTGCGATACCACACCTTCTTTCTTCCTTCTTATATTATGATGTAATATAATAATTGTATGTATCTAAATTGGTGGCTCATTGATGACAATATCAAAAGAGAATGATTAATTTAAATGTATTTATATGTTTAGGTGTGATAGTGGTGATTTTAATTAATTTTATGCGATGTAGTAACAAACGAAAAATTTATCGATCGACTTTGAGTTTTGGAATTTCTTACATATACTTTTATTACTGATTTATTAGATCATTGTCTGAAAGTTTACTATCTTTCTTCTCCTGCCAAATACTCAAACTTAAGAATTTAAGTTAATATATATACGAATCATTGTAATATAACTATGTTAGGGTGGCTTTGGTAATTATATTTTAAAAATTAATGCTAAAATTAAAATAATATGACGATAATTAGTGGCTAAGAGAAATGGGGTTGAATTTTAGCGCCTCTTTACTGAGTATTAATTGCTACTTTTTCAAAAAAACTTTATGAGATATTTATGCTTTTATCTCATAATAAGTAAAGAGACATTTTTTTTTTCTCGTAACCGGTTAGGAGATATTTTTCATTTTTATCTCCAACACAACAGAAACAGAATAGGAATAGAAGAGAAAGAGAGAATCACACACAGAAGTATCCTGATTCAGCTGCTAAGTGCAATGCAGTATACATCCAGTCTCCATTACAATAGTGGCAGAATTTCACTATAACGATCATATTACATACACCAATTCTTTCCGGGATCTATCCAATCCTATCTGGGATAAATCCATATTCTATCCCCAAATTTGAACTTGACTTGGACTCTCACCAAGCTTTCAACCGCAAAGTGCTAACCCAACTTGCAAGGGAATCCCACAGGATCATGAAACACAACATACAGATGTACAAAGAAACTCTGAGACATCTATGACTTTTTCTTTAATTTTGCTCACTGTATTTTTCCTCTCACTGCCTTTTTCTTACAAACCTCACCACGTTTACCTTTTGCCATGAGATTCAAATAGACAAAACTAAAGAAAAGAAAACAAAATAAAACTCATTGAAGGAGAAGAACTCTGTTAGCTTAGGGTAGTTATGAGAACTTTGTGCTTTCTCTCCTTGCCTCAACCCTTGGCCGTTCACCCTTATTATAGAAGGAAAAGCTTCTAAGGTTGAAACCGGTTCAACCAAGCCAGCAACATCTTCTCCAACACAGAATAGCAGTTAGGACAGAGAGAAGAGAGAGAAAAAATTGAAACAAAACCAACATGCATGTACCTCTCTCAACCCTTCTCATTAAGTTCTTTCACTGTGAGCCCTTGATCTTGACTTTGACTCCAAGAAAGAACTTTGACTCTTGATGAACCTCTGATACTTGTCAGCTCCATCCTTTCCATGTTTGCTTCTTTCTCTTCGTAGCTCCAGTAGCTACCTTCTATCTTGGAATAACAAAAATGGAAATGAGCTTTACCCACTGAGATCTTCTTCTCTGACCGAGACGGATCTTTCCTATTATTGGAATGGAAGATCTTGAAGCTCTTCTTCAAAATCTTGCCTTCAATGGCAAAGATCTAGCCACACTATACTTCGGGTCTTCCTTTTGTAAAGGCCATCATCATCCTAGCCTTTTTCTTCCTCCATTAGCCTTACTGTTAATTTTCTCTGATAACTTTCACTTGCTTCTTTTCTCTGGTTGAAGTAACAACCGAAAATAAGAGAAAGAGGAAAGAGAATAAACAAAGCATTCAATGTAAAATTAACTCAATTTAATTTCATGTTTCGATTACATATGCATGCAATTAATTCCTTTGAATTTTGAATTTCATTCCACAATGTAGTAGATAACCGTGGCTTTGCTTGGAGTCTTTGTAAAACCCATAATTTTCAAAAAAAATATTATTATGAATTAATTTTGATTTATTTATTCATTAAAGACTTTATTTATAGAAATTATTTTATCAAAAATAATTAAATCAAATATTGATAATTAAATTAAAAATTTTACTTCATTTATAATTATTGAATAATTTTTTATATTAAATTATAAATTTTTTATATTAAATTATAAATTTCAATAGTTTTAAAAGAATAAGAATCGCATAAGATTTAGTTTAAATAATTGAGATTTCAAAATTTAACACCTTAATTTTATAAACAAAGAAAATAAATTATATTATCTCTAATTTTAAATTAAGATACTCGATTGAAAGTTAATTAGCAAATTTATAATTAAATAATATTTTAAAATAATTTTGAGAGATTAAATTAAATTTTTAATTAATACTCTATATCCTTAATTTTATTAAAATTACTTAAACTACCCAAACTCTTACCCCTTACCGCCACTGACACTCACCGTCTCAGCCACTGCCATTCCTTCCCATATACACATGCACCCACACCCATGGAGAAAAGAAAAAAAAAAGGGAAATGAAAACAGGAAAGAAAGAAAAGGGGAAAGGGAGAAGAGAGGGAGAACGTTGAGGAGGGGAGAGCATCGTCGGCAGAGGAAGATGGAGGAGAAGTCGCCGCTGTCCAACTTGCCACCGCGCTCTGCCCTGTCACGCGTCGCCACTGCGCCATGCGTCGCCGTCGATCTGCCTTGAAGCCACCGTCGTGAATCAAAACTAAGGTGAGAGAGACAGTCGTGCGAGGAGGAGGCGTCGCCGTCCTGTGGAGCCACGTCGCCGTCATCACCGCGAGGAGCGTCTCACCGCCGCTGCTGTCCGTGCCATCGCCGTTGCCCTCACCGCTGCAAAACTGTCACCGTCATCGAGCCCGAGACGGAGGAGAGAGCGCGCTCGATGAGCGAGAATGGATGGAGGCTGGATTTTGTCGCTGTATTACTCCATTGCTACCTCTGCCATGTCCTGTTGAAGCTTCTGGAGCCGCTATCGTCATTGTTGGAGCGGGCTGGAGCTTGTCACGGAAAGAGAGAGACTAGTGCTAGCACCGTTTTGCCTGGTAAGAACCTGCAACTGCTCCTGCTTGATAAACCACTATTTTGTATTGAATTGAGTGGATTTTATCCATTATTCTCACACTTATTCATTGAATTCACATGTTTTACATTTTTCTTCCTAATTTTGTGCTATGATTGAAAACATGCTTCTTTGTCCTTAAATTTGCTAATTTTAATCATCTCTTATTACCATTCGATGCCGTGATATGTGTGTTAAATGTTTTCAAGGTTTATAGGGCAGGACTGGCTTAGAGGATGGATAAGAAGCATGCAAAAGTGGAAGGAACACAAGAAATTGAAGTTTTGAGAAGTTGGCAGCGACGCGCATGCGTGGACGACGTGTATGCGTGACTGGTTGAGTTATTTTGGATTCATATAAGCTGTTTGACTGCTGCTATGCTGATTTGAGTTGTTTTATTTTGCTTAATGTTTCCTGAATCATATGGATTTGCTGTTTCTTGTACCTATTTGATTTATTTTGGATTCATATAAGTTGTTTTGCTGCTGTTCGTTTATCCGGGAACGTTCTTTTTATTGTCGAAATGCTGCCCAAATTTTTTCTGAAAACTGTTTTACTCTTAACTTCCACTCATGAATTGACTTTAGTACTTTTGACTTTTGATTTATTTGGTTTAAACCAAAGCCAATTCATGGGGTGATGGGTTAGTATTTTCGTTCCTTTTGGTTCCCTTTCTATTTGAAATGCATTATTGATGATTTCAATTCTTGTTGTGCTTCTTGCATTACATGTTTCATCATCAATGACTTGCATTGTATGCATGGATGTGAGCTTGCTTGTTCTTAAACCTTTTGAACTTATTTTAGTTAGGAACTACATTACCATGCCACTAATTTTAACCCATTTCTCTAACTTTTAACTTAATTGACTTTCTAACTTTTTTTTTAGTTTTTACCCTTTTCAAACTTACTCTTTTAGTTTCTTTCAAAGCATGATGCTTGTTGTTTCTTAACAAACAAGCATTCTGAATTTCATTGTATAGATTCTTGGATTGTGATTTCTGATTGATTTTTTGAATCCTACTTTTCTTTCATTCCAAGGATTTATCTCTTTTTGACTCACTTCATGCTTTAGCTTTAACTCCTCTGTTGCCTATCTTCTGTTTGTTTTGCTTACATATTGTTTGCCTTTCTATCTCTCTGCTTTGATTTGATAATCTGTACCCTGAAAATTCTATTTTTCATGATGTCTGATAGGAAAGGGAAAGGAAAGGCTAAGGCCAGCTCCAGTAAAAGAAAGAGAGGACAGTCATCCATTGTTCTATCGAATGAATTTTGGTGTGAAAAGAACTTTTCTGATCAAGAAAAAACTGATCAACTTGTGCTTGCTAACGACTCAGTCAAATTTGATAACCTTTACTGTGAACTCCGGTTTTTGGTATTTGTGGAAAAATGAAAACTCTACTTGGAAAGGAAGCTCAGAATACCAACCGATTTGAGGAAGTATACTGAACATCAAATTGAACAGAGAGGTTGGGTATTTCTGGATAGGGAGTTAGCGGATGTGAATACATCATGGGTCCGTGAGTTCTATTCTAACTATTATCGGACGATCCTCGATGCAGTTCAGCTCAGGGGCAAGCAGGACTTGGTCACAGAGGAGGCAATACAAGATATCATCCACTTCTGGCCTAAAACAGATGGCACATATGGTTTTCAGAAGGCCGATGAGGCTATTCGTTTTATGAGTTTTGATTGGGATGCCGTTCGGCATACTATAGCTATTGATCCAAATGTTCCGTGGGCTATGGAAAAGTCGAAGGAAACTCCACGGGGTATCAAGGTTGATTATCTCAATGATGAGGCTAGGCTATAGCAACAGATACTGAGCAATTATGTTATGTCTAGCACTCACGAGTCAGAGGTGCCAACAGCTATGATCATCCTTATTTAGTGTGTCATGGAAGGGAAGGACCTATACCTTCCAAGACTCATTAAGAAGTATATGTCTAGAGTCCATGTCAGAGGCACCTTGGCTTTTATGTACTTGATCACTCAGATGGCTATTCGAGCTGAGGTACCTTGGGAGCCCCAGGATGAGAGACCACCAATTGCCGACTGCAAGAAGGTTATTCTGCACGGCAAGCGGTTTGGACCTCTAGGCCAAAGACCACATACTACTCCTCCTACTGAGGCAGCCACATCCTCAGCAGCACCTGCAGCACCACCTACTTCAGCAATACCCTCATCAACTTCTCAGCCAGTTTACCACCTTGTGCAGCGCCTTTTCAAACGCATTGATCAGATGAAGCGCCGCAATCAGCGACGCTATGAGCAGTCAGAGCATCGCAACAAGCGGCGCTATGCCCATCTGAAGCTGATTATGACTACTGGGTGTATTGACATCCCCCTGAGCGTGACACACCCTCGGAGCACTCTGAGGAGGAGGAAGAGCAGAAGGAGGACCAGCAGGAGGTTGCACAGCATGACGAGACTCAGCCTGAGCATCTGACAGAGTCACAGACACTGCCAGCTGACAGTGGACCAGTGGGCGACGATCCTTCTCACCCAACTTGATTGAGAGCATCGAGGATGATGCTAGCATTTAAGTGTGGGGAGGGTGCCGTTATCTTCGGAGTCTATATTTTGGTGAACCATTTCAGACTTTTGTTTTATTTTGCTTTATTTTGTTTTATTTTCAATACTTGCACATTTTTACTTTATTATTGCACTTTCAACTTTTGTATATATTAGTTATTTTTGATACTTTTAAGTTTATTTCATTCTGCACTTTGGCTTGTATATACTCTAGATTTTTAGTTGGATTTGCATCTTTTAGTTTAGTATATATTTAGTAGTTGTGATTTGGAAAAATATGGATTTTTGAGCTTAGTTTACCCTTTTGCATATGAGAATTTGGTATAATTGAAAATACGGAATGAATTAAAATTTTTTATCTTTTTATAATCACAACATTTCATTTATTATATATAATATAATAAATGTTGGTCAATTTGATGAAAATTTCAAGGAATGTTTCTTTTTCTTAAAAAGGGCATTAAGATTCACATTGATTTGAGTTGAAACCTTTTAAAACTTGCATGATGTATATATATAGTTTGGAATATGGTTTTTGAGTTAAGAACACACATTTTGTGAGTTTTTTAGCCTAATTATATGGTTACATTATTTAATCGTGATTTTTATTCTTGTGTGTTTTCTTCTCTATGATTGCAATCTTTGGTTTGTTCCATTCTGTATGTCAATTATTTAGTGTATATTCATGCAATTGTGTGATTGAGGCTATCATTTGACTCTAGCTCACTTATTCCAAATAACCTACCATTTTATTTACCTTTGTTTGCCACTTTGAGCCTTTTCAACCCCCTTTTGTTCTTTATATTACCACATCACTAGCCTTAAGTAGAAAAACAATTAATTGTCCTATTTGAATCTTTAGTTAGTTTAAAATAGTGAGAGTGTGTCAACTAAGTGTGGGAAAATGTGAGAACTTTGGTTGATGAGAATGTGTTTTGTTTTTATTGACAAATATTGAGAATTTGGGTGCTTACTCGTGTTAAATTATAAAAACCATATGCATTGATGTATTATGCTTTCATATCTATAAAAAAAAGAGAAATAAATGAATAGGGGATAAAATTACCCCAATGTTAAGTTTAATAAAAAGATCAATGCATATGTGATGGAATTGGAATTGATACATGAGTGTAAATGTATGTGTAAAAGTTAGATTTTGGGTGACTAAGCTTGATTTTAGAATTGTATAGAGTGTGTGTATATATTAAGTGAGAACTTAGGTTAGTCAAATATTCAAATGATAGCTCACTTGACCATACATATATCCTCACCCTTACCTTAACCCCATTACAACCTTGAAAAGCCCTCATGATATTTGCATTTGTATACTAAATATTTGTTGATTGGTTAGATAAAGAATAAAGTTTTAGAAATCATGATTAGAGGAGATTTGAGTGGTTTAACCCTAAACACTTGAACGATTAGAGTGCATATACACATCCGGTGAGGGTTCAATTGCTCAACACCATATGTCCATATTTAATCATTGCTTATCTTGCAAGTTTGTGAACTCTTTTGAATAACTCAACTCAATTGTGAATGTGCTTTGATATGATTGAGTTAGCCCTTGATTGTGCATATATGATTCCTTGAAAATTTGACTCACTTTGACCCCATATATATATATATATATATATATATATATATATATATATATATATATATATATATATATATATATATATATAGTTAGTAGAAGCATTTTTGCATGTAGTTGCATTCATATAGATAGGTTGCATTTAAATAAGTCCTACCATCCCTCTTCACTCTTTTGATTCTCTTGAGTTTAGCATGAGGACATGCTAATATTTAAGTGTGGGGAGATTGATAAACCACTATTCTCACACTTATTCATTGAATTTGCATGTTTTACATTTTCCTTCCTGATTTTGTGCTATGATTGAAAACATGCTTCTTTGGCCTTAAATTTGCTAATTTTAATCATCTTTTATTACCATTCGATGTCGTGATATGTGTGTTAAGTGTTTTCAGGGTTTATAGGGTAGGAATGACTTAGAGGATGGATAAGAAGCATGCAAAAGTAGAAGGAACACAAGAAATTAAAGTTTTGAGAAGTTGGCAGCAACGCGCACGCGTGGACGACGCGTACGCGTGACTGGTGCAGAAGACGAGTGACGTGCACGCGTGGGTGACGCGTACGCGTGACCAAAATTTTGTGAAGTGACGCGTACGTGTGACAGAGCGTCACGTGATGCAATTTACAGAAAACGCTGGGAGCGATTTCTGAACTCATTTTTTATCCAGTTTCAGGCCCGAAAATTGAAATTAGAGGCTGCAGAGTGGAGCTGGAGGGGGAATCAATCATTCATACTTTCATTCACATTAGTTAGGTTTAGATGTAGTTTTCTAGATAAAGAGGCTCTCTCCTCTCTCTAGGTTTTAGGGTTTCTACTCCAATTTCCTCTTAGATTTAGATTTAATTTCTATTTTTATTTTCAATTCCTTATAAATTATTGTTCTAGCACATTTGTTCTTCAATTCTAATTGTTATTTCCTTCACTTTATTATCCTTATATTTATGCACTCTTGATGCTTTGGATCTTTGTTAATGCAATTTATATATTCATATTGTTATTGCTTTCTTCAATTGTCATTGTTAATTTGTTTCAATTGGGTGTTTAGATTTAATATTCCTTGTTACTTTTCTATGCCTTTATTTTGTGCCTTCCAAGTGTTTGACAAAATACTTGGTTGGGTTTTAAATTAGATTTTTATGTTCTTAACTTGAATTGATCAATTAGAGGCTCTTGAGTTATCAAAATTCTTTTATTGATTGGTGATTGAAAATTGCTAGTTGGCTTCGACTTCACTAAATCTAGTCTTTGATTAGGACTTGTGAACTTTAGTTGATTTTGCTCACTTGACTTTCCTTCATTGTTAGAGGTTAACTAAGTTAAAGCAAAAGGCAATTACCATCACAATTGATGATGATAATGAGGATAGGAATTCCAATTCTCAATCCTTGTTAGGACTTTTCTTAGTTGTTATTTTCTTTCCTTGTTATTTTACTTTCTTGTTCCTTATTCCAAAACCCAAACATACACACACACACACACACACACACACACACACACACATATATATATATACTTTTCCATAACTAATAATAAACACACTTCCCTGCAATTCTTGAGAGACGACCTGAGGTTTAAATACTTCAGTTAATTTTATTGGGTTTGTATTAAGTGACAAACAATTTAAATATTGATTGAGGATAACTGTCGGTTTAGACTATACTTGCAACGTGATATTTTTGTGAAATTCTTTACCGGCATTTTTCCTCTATCACTGCTCTTGCTCTATGCCGCTTTGTTTTGCCCTCTGTTTAATGGCTATCCTTGGTGCCTTTCCGTCAGCCAGAGCTGTTGTCGTTGAAGTTTGAGCTAAGCTCTCCCTGCCTGCAATCCGTTCTGCCTAACACCTACAGCCACTGTTTCACTTTTTCGTTGAGTCCAATTCCTACTAATTATATCAAAAATAAGGTAAGAAATTTATTTTAAAATTGCAGTTTCTAGTATACATAAATGTTTGAAAAGTGTATATGAGTTGGTTGTGGTGAGGTTTTGCGGCAATATTTGACATAGGATTGAGTATCGGTGCTTGTATGTCATGCTTGAGGTCACCGTTGTTGCCTTGGAAGTGGTCTGAAGCTGTGGTTGTGGTAGGCTGCAAGGAAAAAATAAGGGCTTTGACGCGTTTGGTTATGGTTTGACTAACTGAGGTAGGGGTTTTCTTAAAATTTATTTTATCTTATAAAGTTGTTATAAATAGAAATTAATATGAGAAATATATGTATGTGATTATGATTGTCTTATAAATGTGGTTGTTTGCTGGACCGAATGACAGATTGCTTGATTGCTTGAGTGGTGTGTGATTGTTGAAAAGAAATTAGTTTTAAAAGTTATTTAGTTGATTATTATGAAAAGTGATTTTTCTTGGTTTTGAAGTTATTTTGATAATGTAAATGAATCGTCTTTGGAACTGACTTGAGATATGAAAATGAATTAATTTTAGAAGCGGTTTAATTTTGAAAAAGATTTATTATTGAAAATGATTGGATTTGAAAATAATTTGATATTAGAACTGGTTGAATTTTAGAAAATGATTGAAATTCGGAACTGGTTGAGAAAAGATTTGAGGAATGTTTGGACGGGACCCGAAAAGGGTGGCAAAGTCCGAGTTTTAGAGGAGATGCTGTCGAAATTTTATAAAATTGGAAGTTTTGTTTGAAGCAATTATTTTAAAAGATTTGGTTTTAAACATTATATGGTTCAAGGTTAATTTATCTATCAAAGAAAGTATTATGTTTTGAATTGGGATTGTTGATGAATGGAATGAAAAGAAGGATGATGAGAATTGTCTTTGAAATATGATTTTTGAATGAATTTGGAAATGAGATATGGATTGACGAATGATGATGATGTTGAGAATGACTTAGATATGGATGAATGTTGAATGAATTATTCATATGGCTTATGAATTTGAATTATCTGAGACACGAGTTTCCCTGGAAAGACGCAGTGGCTTGACACCACTTGCTCCAAGTTGAGACTCGATACTCTGTTGACCCTACGACGTAAGGGTGACCAGGCACTTATAAATTCCCGGGAATGGTACCCCCATTGAGAGATTTGATATATATATGAGAAAAAGCTGTGCATAGACTCGTGGGGAAGCGCGTCGGGGGACAGTCTAATGGTTTAGCAAACCGGATTTGTCGGGTTGGCTGTATAATCGACAGATGAGCTCATTAGCCATAGAACAGGCATGCATCATATGCATTTGTATGCTTTGATTGGGTTTGAATTTGTTTTGGTTTGCATAATTGTTAAACTGTTTTTAACTGCTACCTGAACCATTTGTTGTAACTACTACCGAAATTTGTGCTTTCCTTGTCTGTTTTGCCTGCGTTTGGCCTGGTGTGCTACTTTTGAGAATGAGTTTCGGTACTGAATTGATGATTGTGTTGATTGATTGTGTGGTTATTTTTTTATTAAGATTTTCTTATAATAAAAGAAAGGTTTTGGATTTCTGAAAGATTAAATATTGTTTATCTGAAAAGGTTTTGAATGATTAGCTATTGGTTTTAAAAGATTCGTAAGGTAATGATAATCACTGAGCTTGAAATCAGTTTTCTTATTAAATATCTTCTTATGATAATTCTAAAATTCCGTGGTGAGACCGTGTGGTTAAGTTCTCACCCCCTACAACTTTACCTTTTAAAGAATCGGATAAAGGAGCATTATGAAGAGTTACACTGCATTTTGGTTTATATGATATTGTATTAATTAGATAATTTTTCTTCCCTCGTCTTTGTTATTACAATTTTGTAAGAAGGATAGAAGTTGTATATTTTATATGTATATTACATTATAAGCTATTATGTAAGAAGTATTGTATATGAATCTATGCCTGTTTGTTTTTTTTTTAAATAAAGTATTTATTTCCGGTTTTCAAATAAATCGGCGATGCGGTATCGAGTCAAAGGCTCCTCCTATTTTAATATTAAGTATATAAAATCGTCGTAATACTTATTGCTATTAGAATATCGCAGCGAGAAGCGTGACATTCTAATAATGAGGGTATTACAGTCTTTTCCTCTTCCTTCAATTTCGGACCAAAGGCTTTGTTGGTCTAAAAAAAAATTGTTTTGGACTGTACACATATTTTTTGGCCCAAATAACTTTGTTATCCGTTTAAATAATTCAGCCACATTGGATGAAATATTTTTGCACAAAAGACTGATTACATTTTCATCACATTGGACTTATATTGCCCTTTAGTCCAAATAAAAAACTTATTTTAATTTCCTACACGCTAATACACTTGTTATACTTACAATTGGAAGCAATTATAAAATTAATAATAATTTTTTAATTAATAATTTTAATAATATTTGATCATCATAATAATTTAAAGTTTTTAAATTTAACATAATATTTTTTTATTATTTAGTAATAACTCTTAAATGTATTTATATGTTTAGGTGTGATAGTGATGATTTTAATTAATTTTATGGATTGTAGTAACAAACAAAAAATTTATCGACTTGAGTATTGAAATTTCTTACAAATACTTTTATTATCGACTTGGAATTTCTTACAAGTTATATATATATATATATATATATATATATATATATATATATATATATATATATATATATGAATCGTTCTAATATATCTATGTTATAGTGGCTTTGTTAATTATAGTATTTTAAAAAATAGTACTAAAATTAAAATAATATTTTTTAAAAAAATATTATTGAAAAATATTACTAAAATATATAAAAAAATTATTTTAATTTTAGTAACACTTTTCAATTATAGTCACCGTAAATATAAGCATAGTATAATTCAAATGTATATATACTAAACGAAATGAAGTTAGTGTGAGGAGAAGAATTCAATGTTTGATGTTGTGAAGCCAGAATGCGGGTCACGTTTGAGTTTGAAGTAGAGAAACTGTGATTAGTTAGTAACTTTATGTTTTCCAAATTGTCAATTTTTGATGTGTAATTAGCTTTTCAATCTTGGAATTGTAAACGTGTATGTATGTCAAAGCATGGCATTGTCAAGTCAACAAACCCAACATATCTATGGTCACACCAACTAGGACCAGTACTCGTGTTGAACTTTGATTTTCCAATTCTTGTAATTGTTTATTGCTAGCAGAAATTTCACAGATAAAACAGTTCTACATGTTGTAAAATAAAAGATATATATAAAATAAAGATATATAAAGAAAAAATTCTAGTATTAAAATAATTAGCTCAATAATAATTTATATATATATATAATAATATTATATGTTGTAATGTATATATATATATACAAAGATAGAAAGAAGTATTAAAAATAAAGAGAGAGAGAATTACATATGTTTATTATATCTATCTCAATATAATAAAGATGATTAATATTGCTATTAATATTATATGTAAAGAGTAATATAAAAGAGAATTTAGAATACTAATAAAATAAAAGAAGAGAAAGAGTTGTAGTAAAAATATAAAGAGAAGATTATTTGATTGCAACATAAAGAGAGAAGTATTCGTAAGAAGTGAGAGAGAGAGTTGATTTGTTTACTGCTTTTCACTGTGTATATATTTGCATCAATTCATGCCTATTTATAGGCGTACAAAAGTAGTGTTAATTAATTTCATTCAGTATTGAAAAGTGAATTCTCATCAGTAGTGGAAAGAGTGAACCGCCCATTAAATGGGCATCCACATAATCATGCTTATCTTAACATTCCCCCTTGGATGACCATTTAGGAAAATGCCTCATTAAAACCTTACTAAAGAAAACCCTGTGGGAAAAACCTTAGTGAAGGAAAAAGAGTACAATATCCTTTGTGATGGGGACTGCCACATTAAAAACATTGTCAAGAAAAACCCAATGGGAAAAAACCTGACTAAGGAAAAAAGAGTACAGTCTCCCCCTCTTGCTGACATCATTTAACGTCTCGAAATCGGCGCATCCCAATCTCATATACCAATCTTTCAAAGGAGGATTTTGGGAGTGACTTTGTAAATAAATCTGCAGATTGTCACTTGAGCGGATCTGTTGGACATCAATTGTCCCTTGATTTTGAAGATCATGAGTGAAGAAGAATTTGGGAGAAATGTGCTTTGTTTTATCGCCTTTAATGTATCCGCCTTTAAGTTGAGCAATGCATGCTGTATTGTCTTCAAACAGGACAGTTGGAGCTATCTTATGATCAATTAGTCCACATGATGATAGAATATATTGAATCAGACTCCTCAGCCAAAAACACTCGCGACTGGCTTCATGAATCGCCAGTATTTCAGCATGATTAGAGGAGGTTGCTGCCATCGTCTTTTTCGTGGACCTCCATGATATAGCTGTTCCACCATATGTAAACAGATATCCTGTTTGAGATCTTCCTTTATGTGGATCAGACAAGTATCCGGCATCTGCATAGCCAACTAGTTGTGACTTGGATCCATAGGGATAAAACAATCCCATATCAACCGTCCCATGAAGATATCGAAAGATTTGTTTGATTCCACTCCAATGTCTTCTGGTTGGAGAGGAACTATATCTTGCTAGTAAATTCACAGCAAATGATATGTGAGGTCGCGTATTATTAGCAAGATACATTAGCGCTCCAATGGCACTAAGATATGGTACTTCAAGAGCAAGGATATCTTCATTTTCTTCTTTAGGACGGAATTGATCATTTTTCACATCCAAAGATCTTACGATCATTGGTGTACTTAATGGATGTGACTTATCCATATAAAATCTTTTTAAGATCCTTTCTATGTATGTTGTTTGATGAATAAAGATCCAACCTTTTATATGCTCGATCTACAGGCCGAGACAAAATTTAGTCTTTCCAAAATCTTTCATCTCAAACTATTCTTTTAGAGTTTTTATAATTGTTGGAATCTCTTCAGGAGTCCCAATGATATTTAAATCATCAACGTACACAGCAATTATAATGAATCCAGATGTAGTTTTCTTTATGAAAACACATGGGCAGATGTCATCATTCTTGAAACCGTTTTGGCTAAATACTCAGTAAGACGATTATACCACATTCGTCCAGATTGCTTTAGACCATATAAAGATCTTTGCAATTTGACTGAGTATAACCCTTGTGAATATTCACTAGATGGTTTAGATATCTTTAGTCTTTCAGAGACTTTCATATAGATATCCCGATCTAATGAGCCGTATAAATAGGCTGTTACCACATCCATTAAATGCATATGCAGTTTATGATATGCAGATAAACTGACCAAATAATGTAATGTTATCGCATCCACTACAGGAGAATACGTTTCTTCATAATCTATACCGGGCCTTTGTGAAAAACCTTGTGCCACAAGTCGGGCTTTATAGCGCACAACTTCATTTTTCTCATTTCGTTTTCTCACAAATACCCACTTATATCCAACAGGTTTTACATCTTCTGGTGTACAAACTACAGGTCCAAAGACTTCACGTTTTGCAAGTGAGTCTAATTCAGCCTTCATGGCTGCTTCCCATTTTGGCCAATCATTTCTTTGTCGACATTCTTCAACTGATCTTGGCTCAAGATCCTTACTTTCATGCATGATATCTAATGCCACATTATATGCAAATATTTCATTGACAATTGTCTTATTTCGGTCCCATTTTTCTCCTGTAAAGACATAATTTATCGAGATCTCATCATTTTCACAATTTTCAGGTACCTGAACGTCTTCTGGCGTTATATCAGAATTTTGGACAACTGCAGGTGTCTCTACCATGTCTTTTTCAACAGGAATATTATTTACCTCTTTTCTCTTTCGAGGATTTTTAACTTTGGAACCGACAGGCCTGCCACGCTTCTGGCGTGTATTTGCTTTCGTGGCAATTTGTCCTACTGGGACATCAATTCGAATTGGGGCATTTTTCGCCCTGCCACGCTTCTGGCGTGAATTTGCTTCAGTGGCTATTTGTCCTACTGGGACATCAATTCGAATTGAGGCATTTTCCGCTAGTATATAAGATTTGGTTATCCTCTTTGTATCGGAAAATGCATCAGGCAATTTATTTGCTATTCTTTGCAAATGTATAATCTTTTGAACTTCTAGTTCACATTGCCCTGATCGAGGATCTAAATGCATCAACGATGATGCATTCCAGTTAAGTTCCTTTTCAGGAAGTTTATTCTCTCCCCCTAATGTTGGAAATTTTGATTCATCAAAATGACAATCCGCAAACCGGGCTTTAAATACATCTCCAGTTTGTATCTCAAGATACCTCACTATAGAGGGAGAATCATATCCAACATATATTTCCAATTTTCTTTGGGGTCCCATTTTGGTGCGATTAGGTGGTGCAATGGGAACATATATCGCACACCCAAATATTCTTAAATGGGAAACATTTGGCTGCTGGCCAAAAGCTAATTGCATAGGAGAGAACTGATGGTAACTCGTTGGCCTCAAACGAATAAGTGCTGCGGCATGTAAAACTGCATGCCCCCAAACCGAGGTTGGGAGATTTGTTCTCATAAGCAAGGGTCTAGCAATTAATTGGAGGCGCTTAATAAGTGATTCTGCTAACCCATTTTGTGTGTGAACATAAGCTACTGGATGTTCAACACTTATTCCATTAGCCATACAATAAGCATCAAAAGCTTGGGAAGTAAATTCACCAGCATTATCAAGACGAATTGCTTTGATTGGATTTTCTGGAAATTGTGCTTTTAATCGAATAATTTGAGCCAGTAATCTCGCAAACGCCAGGTTGCAAGAAGATAATAAGCACACATGTGACCATCTCGAAAATGCGTCTATTAGGACCATAAAATATCTAAAAGATCCACATGGTGGATGAATAGGTCCACATATATCACCTTGAATCCTTTATAAGAATTCAGGGGACTCAAATCCAGTCTTTACTGGTGATGGCCTTAAAATTAACTTCCCTTGAGAACATGCAGCACAACAAAATTCACTAGATTTAAGAATCTTCTGGTTCTTTAGTGAATGTCCATGAGAGTTTTCAATAATTCTCCTCATCATGGTTGTTCCCGGATGACCCAATCTATCATGCCAAGTTATGAATTCATTTGGGCTAGTAAACTTCTGGTTTACAGTGGCATGTGATTCAATTGTACTAATCTTGGTATAATACAACCCAGATGAAAGTGAGGGTAATTTTTCTAATATAACTTTCTTATTTGAATCATGAGTTGTGATACATAAATACTCATAATTTCCCTCATTCATAGTCTCAATATGATATCCATTTCGGCGAATATCCTTAAAGCTCAACAAGTTTCTTCGAGACTTGGTAGACAACAGTGCATTATTTATTATAAATTTTGTTCCTCCGGAAAATAAAATTATAGCTCTTCCGGAGCCTTCAATCACATTGCCTGAGCCAATAATAGTGTTAACATATTCCTCTTTTGGCACAAGATGGGTAAAATATATATCACTTTTGAGAATAGTGTGCGAACTTGCACTATTTGCAAGGCATACATCTTCATTACATATCCTGCCATTCTCTTCAAAAACAAATAATAATAAAATGAGTAGTATGCACAGTTAAATTGAATACTTGATCAGAATTATTTTTCTAAGAAACACTGTACATAAAATAATGTCATATACTGAAATTTTATTTTAAAATTTGACACATTTAATAATTTTGAAATTCATAAACATTAATATTTCATTATTTATGTACATCACATTTGAAACTTAAATACATAGAAAATAAAACTGAACAATAAGTTCTTTACATTATTTATTTACATATATACTTCACAATCCCACATATTAAACTATTCCATCATTGATCAAATGACCAATATTTCCTTCAGGGTCCTCAAAGAAATCAGATACATCATAATGAGTGGTGAAGTTCTCAACATCATTTGAAACAAAATTTGTTTCCTTTTCTTTGTCGTTCTTTTTCAAAGATGCCTGGTAAAGATCGACTAGGTGCCTTGGGGTACGACAGGTACGTGACCAATGGCCCTTTCCACCACAGCGGAAACACTTCTCCTCGGTTGATTTATTCTGCCCGATATTCCTTTCTTTATCCCACTTCTGGTGAGATCATTTCTTTTGAACATAATTCTTTTTCCTTCCATAATTTTTCTTATTATTAAAACCTTGCCATTTACCTCTTCTGGGGTAATTTGCCACATTTACTTCAGGAAATGGGGCAGCGCCAGCTGGGCGCGCTTTATGATTTTTCAATAACAACTCATTGTTGCGTTCAGCAACAAGAAGGCAAGAAATTAACTCAGAATATTTTTTAAACCCTTTCTCTCGATACTGCTGCTGCAGGAGCACATTCGAGGCATGGAAGGTTGAGACGTTTTCTCCAATATATCATGATCAGTTATTTTTTCCCCACACAATTTCATTCGTGAGGTGATTTGAAACATTGCAGAATTATATTCATTTATAGATTTAAAATCTTGTAAACGCAAATGCGTCCATTCATATCGGGCTTAAGGAAGTATCACCGTTTTCTGATGATTATACCTTTCTTCAAGGTCTTTCCAAAGATCTGCAGGATCTTTTAATGTAAGATATTCATTTTTCAATCCTTCGTCAAGATGACGACGAAGAAAAATCATGGCTTTAGCTTTATCCTTCTGGAATGCATTATTTTCAGCCTTAATGGTATCTCCAAGATCCATTGAATCAAGATGGATTTCAGCATCTAATATCCATGATAAATAATTGTTTCCAGATATATCAAGAGCATTGAATTCAAGATGAGAGAGCTTCGACATAATGAAAATATTACCTGAGTCTTCCTAAAGATTTGATCAGAGTCTCGTGCTGATAACGTGTTGTAAAATAAAAGATATATATAAAATAAAGATGTATAAATGGAAGACTCTAGTATTAAAATAATTAGCTCAATAATAATTTATATATATACAAAGATAGAAAGAAGTATTAAAAATAAAGAGAGAGAGAATTGCATATGTTTATTATATCTATTTCAATATAATAAAGATGATTAATATTGCTATTAATATTATATGTAAAGAGTAATATAAAAGAGAATTTAGAATACTAATAAAATAAAAGAAGAGAAAGAGTTGTAGTAAAAATATAAAGAGAAGAGTATTTGATTGCAATATAAAGAGAGAAGTATTCGTAAGAAGTGAGAGAGAGAGTTCATTTGTTTACTGCTTTTCACTGTGTATATATTTGCATCAATTCATGCCTATTTATAGGCGTACAAAAGTAGTGTTAATTAATTTCATTCAGTATTGAAAAATGAATTCTCATCAGTAGTGAAAAGAGTGAACCGCCCATTAAATGGGCATCCACATAATCATGCTTATCTTAACACTACACTTCTAATTTCAACAATTAGAAATTTCACAAAATTTTTATTAATTCTTGAATTGGGTTCTTCAAATCCTTTAATTAATATATGGGCTTTCTAGTAGGCTCTCTCAATTACTTCTATATTGGGCCGATCATTTCTCTATTGGGCCTTGTTCGTCCCTTGATGGAAGCAATTCAAAGTTCGAATGGTTCATGACCAAAAACAATAGTTTGAATGGTTGACGCGGTCAAATTGTGCCTTTTTCCCCACGGAAGGCCCTATTTTTTGAAGGTTGATTAAATCCACTTAAGATTTGAATAAATATTATAGCCTTAGTAAATAACAAACAAGAAGACACCAAAAAAAAGTAATAATAATAATAAATAAATTACAAATAACAATAATACCAAAAAAAATTACAAATAACAAGAGTCTATTTTACAAAAATAATAATAATAATAATAAATAATTAATATATGGAGGATTCATTTTCATGCCCTGCTTAAAAAAAAAAAAAACTGGACCAATCAAGTGGAAAACAATAAGTATACCAACTGCATTTCAGGGTATATTAGGGGTATAAATATGATATATAGTTGAATTCTTCTCCATGGATTTATTGCTATCCCTTTCACGGTGGTCACTATTCTGGGGGTTGTGAAACTCTCTTTCTTTTACACAAGTTGTATAATATAATCATTAATAAGGATATATTTTTTTGGCATGACAAGTCTGAAATATAATTTATACTCAGCTTATCTATAAAACTTCTTTTTTAAATATTGTTATGGGATTGTGAAAACTTGGTTGAAAGAGTCACAACAAAGCAAGTAGTTAATTAGCGTATCTACTATGATTTGCCTTTACATAACAGAAACACACACTAATTGACTATTGACTACATCTTTGATTATACATTCCCTAATTAATTATTGTCAGTAAATAAATAAAAACACCCACACTGATCCGACACATCACACACAGTATATCGCAGTTTTAGCTTCAGTACTATGTTAGTACAAAATACACGCATGACGCAATCAGACTGTATTTACAGTTTACACGTTTTGATTTTGAATGAGAAAGAAGGAAAGTAAATAATTTGAAATATAATGTTAAATTATTAAAATACCAAATTTTTAGTTATCTGTAATTCAATAGTGAATGATATTTTATAGGAGTCACATAATTGCTTATAAATGTGATATTAGTAGTCAAAAAATATTTAATGGATTATCATATGCACACAAATGAGTAGATAATAATCAAAACATGAATGGAAGAAACTCATAAATCAGAACCTTGAATGTAATTTAGATCTGCCACAAATTAATTTTTGATTTATCGGAATAAAAAGTACCCTTAAAAAAATTCTTTAAAATAAAATTGAGAATAGTAGTAAATTTTGGCGGTCGTTGCTCGAGTTTATTAGTTTGGTTGTCATAATCACTGGTCAGAGAGAGAGATTCTTCATGTTCAGCTTCTTCAATTGGCGTCTGCTTTGTTTCTCTCTCTAAATCTAGAAGCTTGACTTGAAAGACTTTCCTTCCAATAAAAACCTTGTCTTTTTTCCTCTCTCTGCCTCATCAACCGCTACTTCAATTCATTCAGGTTAGACTTCCATTTTTTTTTTTTTTTTTTTTTGCATTCAGTTCTCTCTCAACTCCGATCCTATGCATGAACCTACCTTCTGTTTTTTTAATTACTTTTCTCCCGTTACCAATCTCTATATTAATCAATCAGCTGCATGTTTCTGTTAGTTTATTTCGATTGTTATGATCGCATCTATCCTCAGTTAATCTCGTGTGGCTCTAATCTGTCTTCATATAATATATATAACATTAATAATATTATAATATAATATATGAATATATGAATATTCGCTTGCTGTTATTAATTTTTTTTTATAAGTTTAAGTTATAATTAATTTCCATTAGATGGACGGTTTTTAAGTTTCTTCTTGTTACCATCCGTCTTTTGTTCACAGTTTTGGCAAACACCACACAGAAGATTTTTTAGCCAACCATGCATCTATCTTTCTTTCAGACGAAGATTGAAGAAAATTAAGGTTAGAGGACCTCTTCTCTTACATGAATGATTATTAAGAAAACTGGAAAAACAATCTAATAAACATGCATGCTCCAATTTCTGTTCAATTCTGCTCTCTTTTTCTTTTACATGTCCTTTTTTTCTTTATTATTTTATTTTTTTAATGTTTGATTACGGTGGTTTTGCAGGACTAGGCCTAGAGGAAGATATTGATTATTCAAAAACAAAAAACTAGAGAATTGAGATAAAGCGTGTTAGATATGGTAAAGCAATTGGTTTCGACAGAGAATTCCAGCCTTGAATTTAATCAGGATAAGAATAATCAAGGTTGCATGTGGGGTTTCTTTCATATTCTGGATTATCATCATTGGCATGTGAGAAAGGTGTTTGCTAACAAAAGGAAAAGACATGCCAGATGTAAGCACTTTTGCAACTCATCAATGCCTATATTTTTTGGTTTTAGATTGAAATTGAAATCATTGCAGCTGCCTTTACAATATAGAATGAGCTTTCCAGCTGCATTTATCATGAAAGGAATAATCTTCAATCATCAAAAGGTCAACATCATAGTAAAGAAATATATATAACTAGGCAATTCAATTATGTGTTAAATACAAACTATGGGTTAATCTTGATTAAATAAAGCAAATGCTTGAAAAATGAAAGCACATATGAAGATTGGGATTTGTAATGGAAATTCTGGCTCTGCATATCACATGAGATTGTTTTAACCTCTTCAATCTTCATGACCGTATTGTGTTGACCTATCTGCAGGTAAGAGGAACACCATTTTGCATAACCAAGGTGAAGAATATGTCCCAGAAGCAGAAACACTCCTAGTAAGCTTAAAACCTCATGCTCATGTTTTATAGTTTGCAGAACAACTCAATTATCTCATTGTTAACATGGATATACATATTCAGGTTGTGAAAGGTGGCGAAAAAGGCAAAAGGTACCACAAACATGAGAGAAAAGAACAAGACACAGAAAATAGGCTTAAAGAAGGAAACTACAAAGGTGAATATGCACTTCAAGTGGAGAAAGATGGCAAGAAAACAAAAGCTTCCCTTAACCATGAGAGTATACAAAAAAGGCCAAACAAATCTGATACAGACACTGCCAATGTGTTTAAGAATCATAGAGATGTTTTGGGGGTAGTTAAAGTGGAGAAGGATTTACTGCTTAAATTTCTAAGAGAATTAGATGCTGAAGGGAAAAACCTTCATCAAGCTTCTGACAACAAAGCAAGATTGACAAAATCAGGGTCATTTCCTTTAAGCTCATCTTCACAAATGAGAAGTATTACTCCTACTAGTACCTTGCAACACAAGAAAACCGAAGTCTGGGCCACTCCCAAAGAAGAAAGGTTGCTTGATAGTACTCAAACAACAAAACCAGTGCCTTTAGTGAGTGATCATGGCGTGCTTAGCGCCGGAGAACAAAAAACAGGCAATTCTCTGCGGCCATCTCATGGATTGAATCATAAAGGTTGGAACCAAGTTGTCATTCATCGTTTCAAAGTTATAAAGCATAAGATAAAGCATACTCTTTTGGAGTTCAGAAAAAATGGTCACCACAGAAATTCATCTGAATATAGCAGCATCACTAATGATGAGAAAGAGGTGCAAAGCTTAGATGAAGGTGTGGTTCGAGAGTACATAAGGAGCAAAAGCTTAAAGGAGACTAAATCTTCTGATTATGCTTCCAACAGACAGGAAGCACAACGAGTCGTAAGAAGAACATCGTCTCTGAACGAATCGATGGATAAATATACTCAGTTGTTTGAGAAAAGCTTCAACTCAGATGTCAAGTGGCACAGTTCAAAGTCCAAAAGCTTAAGATTGACAAATGAGGATAAGAATACAAGTGACCATGCTTCTAGGTTTTCCAGAAGCAATTTTTCACTGCCTAATATTGAGGCTTTAGGCTTCATTGTACACGAGGCACTTCTTGATATGAATGATAAAACAGATACAGAGGAGCCTGATAATAATGCTGAAAGAAAACTGGTGGAACTTCCTTCAAAGAGAGATAAATCAATTGATCATGTTGAAGAGACTGAAATCACAGAAACAGCTAAAGCTGGCAGTGGAGATATGAATCCAAGTCCCTCATCTAATGATCAGGTTGAAGACAAAATTGATGAAGCAGTTATCAGTGAGAAAGTGGAAGATAAATATGAATATGAGTCAGCTAGGGGAGATGGAATTTTTCCTCAAGAAAAAGAAGAAATAGGTATGGCTATCCATGAAACTAAAAGTGAAGCAGATGCAACCCACCATACAGAAGGTAATAAATTCATTTCAACATGCATGAGATTAACTTAGTATATCGTCTGTTCAAAACTTCAAATTAAACACCTTTCACTGGAATAATGTTGCATGCAATTTTGTTTCCTATCTTGATGCATGCCTTTTGCTTTCAAGTTTCAACTGCAACAACGATGGCTGAGGCTTTTTTTTCTTCTTCTTTTGGCCAAATATTTCCAGGTAGAGAATTGGATATTCAAGGATCTAGCATGGATGGATTGAAGACTGATGAGTTATCAATTAAAGAAAGTATATATTCTTCCCCGAGCTCGTTATCAAATGCGAATGATAATACAGAAAATGTCACAAACAAGAGCCCTGAGAAGATTTTCCTTGAAATAGGCAATGATTCCAATTTCAGATACGTGAAGGCCATTCTCCAATTTTCAGGTTTAATGGAAAATGAACAGATTCTAACGAGGCATACTATAGACCAGCGACTAAAGCCTTCTTTGATAATGGAAATGGAATCCTCTGTAGCGGAGAATACCAAAGCCTATGATCAACAGCTTCTTTTCAACCTAGTTGATGAGGTACTTCTTGATATATATGAGAGGTCATCGAATCAATTCCCAAGGCCCTTCGCCTTCAACTACCTCCTCCATCCTGTACCGAAAGGAGACTATCTTCTTAATGAGGTATGGTCCAGTGTTAAATCATACCTGAGCTTGAGGCCAGAGCTAGATCAGACATTAGACGATGTTGTGAGACGTGACTTGGCAAGAAGAAGTAGCTGGATGAACCTCCAGCAAGAAGAGGAGCAAGTTGCAATTGAACTAGAGGACATGATTATGGATGATTTATTAGATGAACTTGTCTTCTCATGAAGTTTTTCTAGACTATAGAATATAGATAGATAGATACATTGTCAATTTTTACAGAAGTCATGCTGCTTGGTTAACTAGATCATGGTTTTGTCACTGTCACCAAGCTTGTTCCCTGATTTCTTCAAGCCTATAGGTAGACCAAGCACACATGCATGTAGTCAAGCACTATTCTTACTGTTACCTTGTAGAGTCCTTTCATTCAGAATAGGACTCTATTCTCTCTTTCATATGTACATGAATTGGCTTTGTAAATAGGATTGCCTGCTAGATGTCATGTAGAGTTTGATGGTTGCATGCTGTGATTCATATTCTTGTACATGAGACTTATGGCTATAGTAAAGTGTAAAACACAATGTTATTAATGAAAACAGTGAACTATTAGTATCTTGCAAACAACTAATTGACATAAGTCATCAAAACACAGGTTTAGCAGACATCCAAATGGGTCCATCAACATTACCATGTAAACCAATATAGATCCTAACAGTAAAAAAACCAGTGAGATATACATTTTGGTTCATTCAGGTAAGGTAATTGATGAACTCTGCAGCAGTAGCAACTGCTGCACCCGTAATGGCATCCATGGCAATCCTATCTTTCTTATTGTTGTTGGCTGCGGAAACAATAGCCCCGGTTACTGCACCCCCAATCATTGCATTCTTCTGCATTGCATCCAAGTCCATCAAAAAAAGAAAAAAAAATTCAGATTCTCAATTGCTAAATTAACCAACAAAATGCACATCCAAAGTATAAATCAAAACCAAACTAGTAACCACAACTTCAGTCTACAACAACCAGACAGCATTATTCCACCATGTAGAATTGGCAATGTAAATAATTTGTACTTAGACTTTACACCATATATCATCTCTGAAACCAACGCCCAAAAATGTGTAATAACTATCATGGAAATGCTGATTGAAGAGAATTACCCAGTCTCTCTTGCCACGGATCCTCTCCACCCCATATTCTGTTCCAACGTATAATCCAGCTACAGTTCCTGTAAACACACCAAAATTGAACCAATACAGTGCATTATTATTTGATAAATGTAACATATGTATAATGCAAGACCAGCATTAATTCTTACCCCAATATGCACCCTCTTTACACATCTTCTTCAGCTGCAATAAACCAAAAACACTCTCTCTCATGAGCAAGAGCAAGGAATGTGTATTAAACTCAATGAATAAGGCATGGACTCACTTACCATTTTCTCAAAATCTCGACTTGAAATATTTCCTGGAACATTCATGTTCAAGATGTTGTTGGTGTTAGTCTCTGACAAAGACCATTTACAAACGAAAACAGAAACAACAGATAACACTAACACCGACCATGTAAATATATTTTATCAGATTTAAGAATGCAACATAGCATAGCCACACAAATATATGAGCCCCTTATGAATTGAATGATGAAGTATCATGTCACATCAATAAGATTATAATAATAAGAAAGAGAGAATGGATGGTGAGAAGTAATACCGACCCTTACCCTTTTGGAGGATATGATAGGTATCCTCAGCAGCTGCCCGGGTAGCTGCCACCTGAAAAAGAAGAACATCCTGGGATGAATTTGTTTAATTAAGGAAAGAAAATGATCGAAAGAAGAGAAGAGAAGAGAAGGAATCATATACGGCTCCGATCTTCAAAAAACCATCGACAGTAAGATTAAGGAATGGATTGCCCATGTCAATAACCACGTCGACCTTGGGCGAAGTTAGGGACCCTGAAAACCTGCTGTAAGGCATCTCTGATCTCTCTCTCTCTCTCTCTCGGTTTGTTATGATTATGAATGTAGTTTCACTCGCTCACTCACTCACACAATCACATGACATGGGGAATGGGGAAAGTGAAGTGAAGAGATTGGGTTGGGTGTGGAGAAGATCCATGTGTCAGTTAATTGCTTCGTACGCTTGGATTTGTCTACATACTAATTTTGTCTCTAACGATTCTTATAATATTATTGCTATTCAGATCCGAATTGAATGGACGTACCTTGTTAATTGTTATGCAAATGTATCAAGTAAAAAAACTAAGAACATACTACACGGGGTAATTACCAACCGATCTTTTAATATTGTGCATTTTTTGGAATAAATTAATCTGTCAGAAGGCCCAAAATCCACACTAAATTCAAAAAATGAAAGCCCCAATAAAACTAATCCATTATCATAAACATCCTCTTCCTCCAAAAAAAAAAGTCAAGAAAGTTGGCATTTGGCAGTGGCCACGAGAAGATTGGCTCTGGAAGGTAACAGAGGAACAACTGCAATTACTTTTTTAGCCTTTAGTCATTCATAAATTTTTAAAATTGTCTGTATGGTCAAGGGTAGGTGGTAGAAAAACGGCGATCACACCCTAATTTTAATTTTTTACATATAAATTATATATAAATTTTAGTTTTAGTTTATTGTATAAATATTTTATCTAACTCCGCTCTTATCTTTAGTGAAAATATTTTATTTACCTGTCTTGGATTAGTAATAATTTTTTATAATTAATGGGACAAAAAGTCCAAAAATATTACGTAGAAACTATTCTAAAAAAGGAGACGCTCATGGTATTAAAAAGAAAATAAGATGAAATACAGAAAGGTAAATTATAAAAGAAATGACAACCAAATTTCAGAAAGTGTCCATTAGATACTAAATGATCAACACACCAATTTGTTTCTCGAAATTCATGGTGAAACTTCTAATTTGAAAACTTGTTGAACCTGTCTTTAATAGCCATGATAAGTGTGTAAGTTTCATGGAAATCAATAATATCATTCAGATACATCGAAATTGTAACTCTTGAATCAATTTCAATAACAAAATTAACAATACCTAAATAAATAGCTAATTTCGTACCAAAAAATATGCTCCACAATTCAGCCATAGTTACAGTACAAACACTTAGATTGACGCTAAAACAAACTAAGAATTATCCTTTATAATTCCGCAAAATAAAAATTAACTTCATAACTACAAATCTAGTTACTTTTAAAATTTGACAAATGTCATTTTATTATTGACAAGTTAATACTTAATTATTTTTAGTCACCATTAATCAAACTATAGAGACATCATTATATGTCATTCTTATTATAAAATGATTATTAGGAATGTGATATTATAGAGTATTATCATACTTAATGGAGTATAGAACATTATTATATATAATGGAGTATAAAATATTATTAATTAATAGGATATAAATTTTTATAATATATTTTTATTAATTAATAAATAGGTTAGGTAAATAATATCTTATTATATTTTTTTATTTTACCAATTTTTTTGGTATTCCATCGGGGCCTAGGCCCAAAGAAAACAAAAAAGAATTATTGTTTAAACCCAATCTTACAAGGCCAGCTCTCTTACAATCTTCTTCTAATAATAATTTGAGGTCAGGAGAAAGATTATCTATAAAAGGCACTCCAATTGTATATTTAACTCCATTTTTTGCTATCCAATCTGAACAGCTATATATTTTACCAATTTTTAATTTTATCGAATGTTTACATATTGGAGTTTTTTTTTCCCATTAAACCAAACGGCTCAGTTAAAACTAGACAACGTAAACCATGGGGCTGCCCAAGGATTTAAGCCCTTTGTTATTAGATGCAAACTAACACAAGTAAAATTTTTTATTCTTTCATTACTTTTTTCTTGTCTGGAGTTTGCTGCATCATGGATTGTGGTTGTCGTTGATTAATTATGTGTCACAACTTTTGAGAGAGCGCTAAGATACTGTGATTTTATTTTCGTGCAAATTTAATTGTACAGTAGCTTTAATTTTGTTCTTTTTTTTTTTAATATCCATATCGTCAATATTAAAGATTTAAAGTGTTTTACGTGGTGGTAAGATACACATACATATTCAAAAAAGTATCTATTTATGTGTTGGAGAAAATCGATCCACAATTATTATTTGGGTGGCCGTCCCAAAATTTGTGACACTACTGTCAACGTTGCTCTTCATGCTATGCTGATTGTGATTTTATTAATGTTCATTTCTATTTTTTTTTTTTTGGAATAAAACAGACAGTTTGCAATGGCCACAAAGTTATTGGTAGGTGAATCTATGGATGCCGATGAACACGGATTGCTTATGTCTCTTGCACCTAGAAATACCCTATTTAACCACTGCAAAGCATTGAGATCGAGAAGCCAACCAAATATAAGGTAGAAATAGGAAATGGTTGTGGCCATAATAATTTTACAATGTAGAATCTCAATCTCCCCCAACTTGGCAGCTTCCTTTTTCTTTTTCTTTTTGTTTCTGTGAATACTATGGTATCTAAAAAATAGTGTCTATTTATGAAAAAAAGTTAAAAATTAATATTTAATTTAAAAAATATAAAAATAAATTATTTTTAAAAATTTAAAACTTACCACAAAAAATAAGTTAAACAACAATTGACAAGCACCATATAACTTCATGTAAAATTTTACAATGTGCCTTTTAAATTTTAAGAAAAAGAAAAAACCACTTTAGAATAATCTATACATTCTTTTTCTTTTTCCTTTTCTTTTTTTTCCCTTTCTCCAAATATATTCATATCACATATATTAATAAATGGGTCGAATTCCATTCAAATATTATATATATTTGTCCCTTCTTAATTAGCGTTCTTTGTAGTAAAATATCTAAATTATCCTTAAAATTGCACCGTGTCTCTACACTATTAACATCTTTATTGATAATATTTACCGTCTTAATCATTAAAAATGTAAGGAAAAAAAGCTAATTTCGGGTGAAGTTTACCTATAATTTGAAATTTTAAGTTTTGGTGTCCTTGAAATTATATACAATGATTACTATGAAAAGAATATGTACAGAAAATCATATTTTATATTAGTTAATATTATTTACTTTTTTTAATTAATTTTTTTTCAAATTTTCATCAGGATTTAAAATAATTGGATACAATGTTAATAAGGGGTAGCTAACAGCAGTAGTAGTTAAGGGTGGCAAGCGGGGAAGTCTGTCCCTGTCTGTCTCGCTAGAAATCTGTCTTTTGGCGGGTTAAGTCTGTCAAATAACCTCTTTTTTTTTAACTATTAAATAATATATATAAAGGTATAAAAAAATTTCTCCTATTTTTTTACTTTTAACTATTATAATTTCTAAAAGTATAAATAAATTATAATTTTTATATTCATAAATATTAAAATATTTGTAATTATAAATATCTAATAAATATAATTATAAACCAAGTTTTCATCCAAAATATAATTATAAATATTGTTTTCAAAGCAAAATAAATATAATCAAAAACATAATTATAAATGTTGTCTTTAAAATAAAATAAATATAATCCAAAATACTCAATTTTCATCTTCATTATCTTAGAAGTTGGGTTGGAAAAAGTTGGGTTTTGGAAAAAAAATTGTAAAAATACTTCTTGCTAAAAAAATTCTAAGTCCGGCGAGAAAGTCCGCGGTTTAAACGGTGCAGGTTAGGCGGACTTTTACTATTTGGTGGTCCCAATTTTTCAGCCCAACCCGCCTTTTTTAGCAGGTTATGCAGATCGGCCCAGCAGATTTAGGCTCGTTAGATAACCGATGAGAAGACATAAAATTAAGGTGGTGTTAAACATAAATGTTAAAAGAAAGAAAAAAGAAAGTAATAAAAGAGATTATAAATCTGAGAATAAAAAAATTAGTTAAGATTACTAAAAAATTTTGGTTCCTTAATTAAATCTTTTGTTAAAAGTGTAAAATCATAAAAGGTAACTATTATATTTCTCCATAATTGGCAACTTTTGTACTTTTATTTATTTACCAGGGTATTTATTTATTGGAAAAAATGCGGAAAGCATATTCGGCTTATCTGCACTATAAAGTGTGATAAGGTAGTGAGTGTTAACGAGACGGTCACTTCTGAGGGTTCTGGTTTACAAGGGTTTCTCGCTCTTTCACTTGCTCGTTACAATCGAAGCTAAAACCACACAACAACCCTAACACATGGCAAGAAAGTTCTTCGTCGGTGGCAACTGGAAATGCGTATGTTCCTCTTCTTCTCTTTCACTAATTTCACAGTTTCTCTTTCATTGGAATAATCTATTTGAATCTCTATGGATAGATATTTTCGATTGTGCTCTGAAACAATCATAACAACCCTAGATCGTTTTATGCTACTAGTTACTGGATCAGATTAGTTCATTTCTCGGTGTGAAATTATTATTCGATCATTTGACTTTTGATTCCCTTTTTATTTTCCTGATCTATTAATTGTGTCATGATAGTGCACTCTGTGAGTAAGATCCTTAGGGGCGTGCACAAGGATGTGTTTTCTTTGGATTGTTTGTGATGATCTCGAGGAAAATGGATCATGTTGTGTTGATGTGATGCCATTTTTTATTTTTTATTTTTTGTCATGGATCTGTTTTTATTGCTTAGTAACTGATTATTTGAAGTGATTCTGATGCAGAATGGGACCACTGAAGAGGTCAAGAAGATAGTTACTACCTTGAACGAAGCTAAAGTCCCTGGCGAAGATGTTGTGGGTGAGTCTTAGCAAGAGCTACGATTTCACTAGTAGGGTTGGTTTTAGGACTCAAGCCAAATAATAAATGTCATTTGCTATATCGGTATAATATATGCATTATGTGTATTGCTTTCCAGTTTGACCTTTCTCAATTTAGTCCAACCAATTTTGATTATTATCCTTTATCATGATGTTGTTGTCATTGATGTTTTGCTAATAGATATGTCTCTTTCTAACAGAGGTTGTTGTGAGCCCTCCCTTTGTATTCCTTCCCGTTGTAAAAAGTTTGCTGCGGCCTGACTTCCATGTTGCAGCACAAAACTGCTGGGTTCGCAAAGGTGGTGCATATACGGGAGAGGTTAGGTATGTCATTTGTTGGTTCTTCGGTTTGTTTGCTTGGAGTGATTTGCTATTGTATTCATGGAGTTAAAATTTCTATTAATGAATTTTGGATTGTTATGTTTCGATGTTCCAGTGAGCCATGTAAAACTAATGTCTTTGCTTTCAATACACTACTGATTGTTTTGATTTATGTTGCATTAACAGTGCTGAAATGCTCGTCAATCTGTCAATTCCATGGGTCATTATTGGTCACTCTGAACGTAGGCAACTTTTAAATGAATCAAATGAGGTACAATAGTGCTCCATTGCCTTTGGTCTATATTTAAAGATTGTCCTACATATTGGTTGTGTAATCTGTCTAACAGAATTACTTTTCGTTGGAAAATTTTCAGCATTTTACTATCTCTATTTGTGCACTTCTTCTTCGCTGACTTGTGTTTTACAGTTTGTGGCAGATAAAGTTGCATATGCACTTTCACAAGGTCTGAAAGTTATTGCCTGCATTGGGGAGACTCTTGAACAGCGTGAAGCTGGTATAACAATGGCTGTTGTTGCTGATCAAACAAAAGCAATTGCAGGTACTTTTTTAATTTCCCTGGCAAATGACTTTCTTCTTCGTCATCATTTCTTGCTGTTGTTCACTTTAGTTCTATTTGCACTAGCATTCATGCTTGCTAAGCGTTTCATTGGCTGGAGTTGCTCATTCCTGTATTATTCATTTTTTTGACGTTTTTTTAACCTTCTTGCAGTTGTTTTTTGCTATTGTTCATAGCGCTCTTTAAAAGGTTATCTGATTCTCATTCTTGTAATCTGTTGAACTAGGTCCATGCTGATTTGCGGAAATGGATTCATAGCAATGTCAGTGCTGAAGTTGCTTCATCCGTAAGAATCATCTATGGAGGTACTCCCTGTTGCACCTTTAACCTGTTTTGTTTTTCCATTTGCAACTGAGGGATGTAATGAATACATGCTCTGGGGTTTATTTAAATGCCACATGTTAACTGCAGGTTCTGTAAACGGTGGAAACTGCAAAGAATTAGCAGTACAGCCTGATGTTGATGGATTTTTGGTTGGTGGTGCTTCATTGAAGGTAATTTTTAACCCCATTATTTTGGTTGTGCTGGTTGGTTTCTTCATTTCTTGCTTTGCATTTACGTCACTAACTTGTTTTAAACTTGTGTGTTACTAGCCCGAGTTCATTGACATCATCAACTCTGCCACTGTGAAGAAGAACTGAATTTCGTAGTTGAGGAACTGATATGCTGCCTTGCAAGCCTTTGCTTTGTAAACTGTTGAGTTTTGGTTTTTATGCTCTATGGCCTATGCTTGAAACCTGTGTTTAATATTGAATAAATATAATTTCCTTTTAACTTATCATCACTCGTCGTAAGAGTGATTCAATTGGATTTTGTTTAAGTTTGGACATTTGAGGATAGTTTTAAGTTGTAACTACCATGACATTATGTGGGTAAATAATGCTGAACACCCAGTTTTAGTTTACTACTCTATTTCGATGCCCATTTTCTGCACTTTTAATAATGTTTAGTTGTTACGCCTAATCAAGTGAGTATTTTAAGGAATGACCTAGAAATATTCGATTTTGTTTTGAATAGTAATGATAGTTGTAATATTTCTGTATTGTAGTATGTAGATTGGGTTGACTAATATCCCCACCACAGATGGTTTGATGCACGATGTAAACAGCTTAATGTAGTTGGTATGAGATTATTCCTGTTGTCTGTGTAAGATGGACTACGTTAAGATAGACATGCCTACTTCAATAATCTCCAACCTCGCGGATAGTAATGGAGTTCTATTTTATTTTTCCCCAGAAGAGTTGGACAGTGTTTAACTTTAGGCATTAAAATAACACAAATTTACTTATATCATACACTTTCACATACAACAACACTTTTAAGGGTTTCTAATCTACTATTTGGTCTCAATCAAGATTTGAATCCCAATGTGGTTCTATACGAGGCAAATAAATTGCAACTATGCCAAGTAGAGGAGTTAAATTCTCCAGGATAATCTCTTCGTTTTTGTTTTTGGGCCTCTGGCCTCCTCAGTATCAAAAAAAAAAAGAAAAAGAAAATAGCCAAAATTAAGGCATTTTTCTCATGTTTCTTCAATTAATCAAATCGATGGATATTGGATAATGGATACTCTCTATTCTATCTTTAGAAGCAAATACTAATGCATTGCCAAAATTAAGGCAGTTTTCTCATGTTTTTTAAATTAGTCAAATCGAAACTTGTAGTAGGGATCTTATAGCGATAGATCATTAGACTAAAAGCAACTGTCCCGTAAAACAAACATTAATCGGAACAATTAATAAGGAAAGAACAACATAGAAAAATTCTTGTAGCATGTGTTACAAGAATATGCATAATCAATATTTTTTTTATTTATAATATTTAAATTATTACTTCATATTGAAACTTATTTTTCATTTAATTATGCACATAAAAAAAATAAAGAAACAAATGCTATATTAAGTGTTTTGTACAAAATTTCTCTTATGAGATAATCTCTAATTATATAGTTTCTCTTATAAAGACAAATTAATGCTGTTTATTTTTTTTAATAAATAATTGTTTTTAGATAATAAAACTTAGAGCTCGAAATTGGATAGTTATTCTTAGGGGTGGCAAAACGGGTCGAGTACGTCGGGTCGGTCTGTTAAATCCACTAAAAAAAGGCAGGTCGGGCTAGGATTTGAAGCCCGTCAAATTAAAAAAATCCGCCAAACCCATACCGCCAAATTGGCGGGTTTTGGCGGGACAGGACGGGCCGGTTCGAAGACTTTTTATTTATTTATTTTTTAATTAAATAAAAGAGTAATTATTATTATAAAATTTTTAAACACTTTTTTTTTATTTTTTGTTTTTATTCTTCTTCTAGTTATTAACTTTATTTATTTTATTTTATAATTTCGTATATATGCTCAAATTATGTGACTTATTTTTTAAAATAAAAATGATTCTATTGACAAATATTATTTTGAACAATTTTATTAAAGTTAAAAATAATAAAATAATAAAAAATTATATTATAATTTGATTATTTTTTATTTGCATTTAATTTTTTAATTATTATTTTTTGGTTAATTTTAATGAATTTTTTTAAAAAAAGTCAAGTAGACTAGCCCGCCAATTTGCCATAAAATGAGACAGACTAGCATTTTGAACCCATTTTAGTTGGTAGGACGGACCAGTCTGTCCCGTTTATAGGGTGGGTCTAGACGAGACGGATCGGGTTGAAACGGGCCGGCCCACTTTACCCCCTAGTTATTCTTCAAGTTATAACAAAAACTATAATATCATCGTTGTTATATATTCAACCGGTTAGATATACCTAAAAAGCCTAATTATTGAATTAATTATTTTATAAATTATATGTTAAAATATAAAATATATATTAAAAATAAATTAAATAATATATATTAAAAATAATTTTTAGCATGTACATAATATTATATATATATATATATATATATATATATATATGTATGTATTACATCATTTACAACAGAAACAGAAAAAAATTTCTTGATTTAATAGGATTTTGGCCTTTCAGCGTCATTGAAAACAAAACATAGTTTCCAATCGTGCTGGCCTATGGGCCCTTGGCTCGTCTCTGCTTAAATGGGTGGGATAATGGCTTGGTCCCATTCGTGTGGCCCCACTCACCCATTGGACCCCACTTTTTGACTTCCTTCCTTTCTACGGCTCCACATGTGACAGCTCTACAGCAGGCAGCAGCTAACATTCATTCACTCATTCAACCATTGAACCTAAAAAAAAAATATATATTTTATATATTTAGTTAAAAATTGTCAATTTCTAAAAAGTTACATATGTATTTGAGTTTTTGTTTTCTATCCAAAAAAGATGAATTAAAGTTTTAATCTGCACATATCTTGTTGCTAATATTCATACATAACGATTATTATTATCTTATTTTTCATTGTCATGCAGTAAATGATGGTTGGATCTAAGGAAGATTGGTCACGCAACAGCAACACAATGTCTCACTCTCACTCCCCACCTACTACTTCACCCATTTACACATCATTCCCATCTGCACCTCTTCACTTTTACTTGTACTTTCTACTTACATCTCACATTTTAATTCATCAATTTTTTGGTGAATACTTTTCTAATGATTTTATAGTTGTCTTAATATAAACATATATCTTTTTTATTATTAGATGATAAATTATAAAATTTAATTTGATATGTTAAAAAATATTATTTTTTTAAGTGTAGTCAAACAAACAAAACATATTTTTTTATATAAAATTCTTCATAAAGAGATATTTTAACATTTTTATTTGAGTAAGTGTCTTTTTTTTTCTATTGGCAGGCCTCACAAGCTGAAATTTTTGGATAATTTCAAATTTCAACTATATATATTCGGCTAATTTTGTAGATATTAACCAAATTTTAGTGTAATAATCAATCATTAGATTTTATGATATTTTTTACAATTTTAAAAGTAAGACAATTCGCAGGGAGTGTATTGTCAATGTACGGAAGCATATTATCCCGTTTCAGAATTTAAAAGAAAAAAAATCATAGAATCTAATAATTGTGTTACACTAAAGTTTGGTCACTATCTAACAAAATATATGTATATATTCATGCATGCATGCATATAATAAGTCACAAACTATAATTACAAGTTGTTACTACTTACTATATTCATGCACATATTACCCTCCTTTTTCATTCTTTACATCTCAATTACTTCTTTTGCCTTAATAAAGGTATCATCATCATGTGAATGTTTGAAATAAATTAGCTAAAATTTGATAAGAATTTAGGAAGGAGCAGAGGGTCAATTTCTGTCATAATTCGTCAAAAATGTTACTTTCATTGTTATTTTTGTGTGGCTAAAATTCTTACCGAGGATAATAATGTCACACAAAATTAGAGACTCACAGATATTATGTAATTCACTATAAAAGACCAAGGTTTTAGGGTCCTTGTATTGGTCCCACCAGTAGTGATGTTACTCATTGAATCCAAATTAAACACCAAACATGATTCATGAATCAATCCAACTTGTATCCTGTGGTTGGCTTTTCTTTATGAATGTGCACGTGATGAAATAATCTCGGGTTATTTATCATGATTATGAAAGCTTGTATAATTGAATTATATTCAATCTGTTATTCCAGCTAGGTTGAACTTAGTATTGCTTAAATATCTTCAAATATAAAATTATTTTTATTGAATATATTTATACAATTATAGAATTTGACATCTCTTTGAGGAAGAGATATAAAAGATCTAGCTCCTTATCAACAAGAAATGGGTTGGTGTGTTATGTGAATCATAGACAAGTTTATATAATAAGTAATAGAAGAATAGTAGGATTCAACCTAACTTTTTTATTTTTATTAAAAAGAAATCAATTTAGTCAAGAACCATTGCTCCCTTGATTACAACATGATCAAGAATCCATCTAAGTGACATGTATCTTATCATATCTTAAGGATTTAGCAGCACAATCTGATTTTGAATTCTAATTTGGGAGATTATGACTTTAGGATTGGAAGAACTAAGAGGAAAACCTTGGCGACTGATGTTCTTGTTATAGGTGAATGCTATGGTGCCTATTATTTTATATCTAAATTATTAAAAAAGGTAAATAAATGATATTTAATAAATTTTATATAATTTATTTTTTACTTTAAATATTTTATTTTTTACTTTAAAAAGAAAATTAAACAATATAAGTACCATAACAAAAACACCGTAGAACTCATCTTGTTATATCCAAAGTCCAAGTGGTAAAAGCATTGAGGGCCCTGACAAGACATGGAATAAGACATGCACCCCCCAAAAGTTAGGTTTTTTTTTAATATTTAAAATAATATTTTTTTTTTCTAAATTAAAAAAGAAGCAGATACAGAAGAGACAAGAATATTAATAGGGTGGCAGAAATGAATAAAATGGAAATGACATGGTAAGGAAGACAGTGACAGAATTGGAGTGCAGTGAGAAAAAAGAAGAACAAGGAAGATTGATAGTATTTTCAAGATCTAAAGTTGAATGTAAATTGTACACTCAATAATCAATATGATTCAATAATGGAAACAATTGTTTAAATATTAAAGTAAGAAATTAAATAAAAAAAAAGAAGTACCATAAGGTTGGTAGCTAGCCAGCTAATGAGTGAATAACAAGGCAAAGAAGCAAGCAAAGCAAAGCAAGACAAGTAAGCTTAGCAAAAGCATAAAACCTATGCATTTATTTATATTCATTTCTATGTATATGTGCACTGTACAATTTTCTAAGCATAAGAAGAGAGTGATACAATACAAGAATTTGATGATGCTTGTAAATTGCAGTGGCATTGTAGCTTGTAGGCATTAATTAACATTGAAGGGAAGGGGGTCCATAAAGGTTGAAGTTAAAAGGAAAACAGAACTGGGTCCATTCCATGAATGAATGCACACCTCATGTCCCTTTCAACTCTCTCTACCCTTACCCTCCATCACACACCCCACTCATATTCATATATAACCCTTCTCTCTCTAAATCTCACTTTGGACTTTGGAGTCAGGTTTTGTAGCTTCACTTCAAACTGTTTCACAGGTTCTTGGCCTTTTCCTTCTCTTCTCTTTTGGCCTCAGATCTTTTCTTGTTTCTTATTCTGTATTCAGTCCACCTTTCATGGTTGTTTGTTTGTTTGTTTGTTTATGCAGTTGTGCTGGACCTTAACTTGAGTTCTCAGCTTTTCTGATTGTAATCTTCACACAACAAACAAGGATTCATTAATTGAGGAACCTGTTTCTAGCATGGGAGTTTGTCTGAGTGCCCAAGTTAAAGCTGAGAGCCCCTACAACACTGGTATTCCTTCCTTAATTCTCTTCTTCTTGGTATGACCTTTTAAGTGGAAATGCCTTTTACAATAATTGAGTTTGGATATTTGTGCTTGCATGTATATCATCCAAGTTTGTCCCTTTCTTCTCTCTCAATGCTTTTGAAGGAACCAAGGCAGAATTTTGATTAGCTAAAAAAGATGGATTTAGGCATTCTTTTCTTCCTCTTTCACTTGTTTAATATATTTGATTTGTTAATTGAATTTGCTCTCTCTTAAACTGGTTATGTCTTCTAATTTCTCAATCTAGTATACAAAAGGTCTCTTTACACTATTTTGATGCTTATGAATCTCTTGACAATAATTGAAGACTCAGAACCAAGTGATCCAATTTGATCTATGACATTGTAATTAGATATGAAGATCCGTTGTGATTGCTCAGAGAACTTTACATTGGATATTGGTGAAGGTTTAACTGTAATTGATATAGTAGTTCCATTTGGCAGGGGTGAACTCAAAGAATGTGAGCACAGATGGAAATGATCTCAGTAACACAAACAGTAAGGTTTCGTCTACCTCGATGCCACCGACTCCACGGAGTGAGGGAGAGATCTTGCAGTGTTCTAATTTAAAGAGCTTTAGTTTATCAGAACTTAAGACAGCCACGAGAAATTTCCGGCCGGACAGTGTGTTAGGAGAAGGTGGTTTTGGTTCTGTTTTTAAGGGTTGGATGGATGAGAATTCTTTGGTGGCTTCCAAACCTGGCACTGGCATTGTTATTGCTGTGAAGAGACTTAATCAAGATGGCTTACAGGGTCACAGGGAGTGGTTGGTGAGTTTAAGTCCCTTGCTTATGTTAGTTCAGACCAAGCATGGTGAATAATTCAAGAAGCAAGTCTCAAGTTGCATTATCTCATCCATGATCTTCTTCTAAGTTAAACTGAATCAGTTTGCATAACTAAGAGGAGTTTGTTTTCAATTTTTAGGCTGAAGTAAACTATCTTGGACAATTTTCTCATCCTCATCTAGTGAGATTGATTGGATACTGCCTTGAAGATGAACATCGCCTTCTCGTCTATGAGTTTATGCCTCGTGGCAGCTTGGAGAATCATTTGTTCAGGAGTTAGTGCTCTCTGCCCATCATTGCACACAATCTTAAAGTTTCAACTTAGGACTAATTTTAACATTTGGATGTGTTATTGTGACAGGAGGCTCATACTTTCAACCTCTATCATGGAGTCTCCGTTTAAAGGTTGCTCTTGATGCAGCCAAAGGGCTTGCATTCCTTCACAGTGCCGAAACACAAGTGATTTACCGTGACTTTAAGACTTCCAATGTCTTGCTTGACTCCGTATGTGACTGTGTGCTTGCAATATATCATAGGATCATGGCAGAGTTTGTTTTGGTAATTTGATTAAAAGCAGGGGACATTATTTGGATTTTGGACATCATAACTGAATATATTTCTTGATTTGATTACAGAATTACAATGCAAAACTTTCGGATTTCGGGCTAGCGAAAGATGGACCAACAGGTGACAAAAGTCATGTGTCAACAAGGGTGATTGGAACCTACGGATATGCAGCTCCTGAATATCTAGCTACTGGTATGGTTTGTTTCTAAGTTGCTGAACAATTTTTGCTCCCAATTTATGTTAATTCATGATTAGTATCTTTTTGGTAGCTGGCTTAAGACAATGTTAGTGCAGGTCATCTTACTGCAAAGAGTGATGTCTATAGTTTTGGAGTAGTCCTACTTGAAATGTTATCCGGTAAGAGGTCGGTTGACAAGAATCGACCAACCGGACAACACAGTCTGGTGGAGTGGGCTAAACCATACCTGGCTAATAAACGCAAGGTCTTTCGAGTTTTGGACACGCGCCTCGAAGGACAGTATTCGGTTGAAGATGCCTATAAGGTAGCCACACTCACCTTGAGATGCATATCTAGAGAATCCAAGTTCAGGCCAAACATGGATGAAGTTGTTACATTACTGGAGCAGCTGCAGGCTCCTAATGCAGATGCAGGCAACCGAAATCCTTCTTGTAATGCGTCTCGCCCTCGTAGAAGAAGCGCTGATGATGTTAGCCATAGGAGGGCCACCCCTACAGCTTACCCTAGGCCCTCTTCTTCAACTCTATATACTTGAAATTGCAAACACACACAACCTTGAAACTTAAGAAATCCTAATAATATATTGCTCTGATGCAGGGGAAAAAACATGATGCATGAACTCAGGAACTTCTGTAACTAATAGATTGTACATATGATATAATTCAGCTAATGTTGCAATTATGTAGGTACTTCTTTTTAATATTAGGATATTTTTGGGGTGGTGTAGTTTCCTAGTTTTGTTATGTTAACACTTGATTGCAAACACGAGATATATTTAAATGCCGATACACTACGACCTACTTTTGTTCTCATACACAATGAAGGTGATGGCTTTCTTGTGGATAATAAGGACATAGTTGTTTGTTTACTATTGTAGATTGCTAGTGAGGTAGGTGAAATCCTCCTCAATTATCTTGTTAGCAATTTCAAGAAATAAGTTCGTGTCATTTTAGGCAAAATTAAAATCATTCTGGCTAGAACTAGAGTGGACCAAGAGCCAAGTATATGGACAAAACACTCATCAAGGACACAGTTCTTACTTGTATGCACATTGCTGCATGTACAGTTCCATATATGGTTTCCAAACTGTATTTATCTATATAATTTAAGATTACAGCTCATAACTAACAACTAATAATGTTGAATACACAACTTTTCTGATAAATAGCATCACCAAACGGTTTTCTTGTCTTAATAACATTGATCATCATATAGAATATAGATTTCTGAGAAGTGATAAGTGATGTTGGATTGGATTGCACTGCAATATTACTTTCCCTTACTTATATTTGACAGTTATACTTACAAATATGTTTGGCTACAGTTAACTTAAAGAATGTGCAGTTATTTCCTATACTGGAGATTAAAACTGTCTCTTTCAACATTCATGGTCCTTATCATATTTAAGTTATTTCAAGTGTTAAAAATATGTAAAGTTTCCGATAAAAAAATACCAAAGTAATTGTTTTTGGTTAATAGCGCGTGAGAGTGTCATATGTCATATGTCAAGGTTGATTGTATTTAATTATAAGATGAATAGACAATATATATTTTAAGCTGCAATTAAGGAAGATTAGAAGAATTAGGGTGAGAAGGGAGGGAGTGTAGAGGTGGATTGATTGCATTGTTAGGACGTGGCATTGCATTATCAAAGATTAAAGAATGGTGTGAATGTGAATGTGAATGTAAATGTGAATTTGATGCACTCACTAGTCACCACTTTTATTTTCGTACACTGTCCTTCCAGTTCCAGATCCCCTCTCATTCTCATCTCTCTCTTTTTTAAAAAAACAAAGAGAATTGGGACCACTGAGTACCGGTGCTCTGCAGCCACACATGAACCTCTTCTCTTTTGTTTGACCATATAACAGAATTCAGTTTTTTTAAATCAGATATATCATCAAGTTTAATTTTATTGTTTGTATTTACTATCTAGTCCTGCGTATATGAATAGAATATGAAAAAGTCTAAGACTAACAATTTCATTAAATTCTGACCAGTATGTAATTAACAAAGAATAGTGAATCATTAGATGAAATCTCAAATCAATTTTACACTATTAAAATTGATGGCTATTTAATGGTTACAACTCTCAAAAATTGCTGTGTCCTAATACTCCTCGTAGAATATTAGTGTGGAAGAACAAATCATGACCATATTCATTAGAGCAAAGCTTCTAGAACCAAGACTTATTTCACGCGCAAAGAAATTGAGTTTATATATGTATCACTCATCAGCCATTATTGGTATGGATATTCACGTTCAATTCTACGATGACAGTGAAATAATAAGCTCATAGTGACTAAAAACATGAATAAAAATAGTTGGTTACAATAAAATTTGAATAAAATAGTAAATTTACATGATTATTTATAAAAAAGATTTTGTTTTACAAGTTAGCGAAATTGAAAGAGCAAAGTAGAGAAGGAATTAAATGATGTTTGTTAAGGCTAGGTAGGTAGGTAGGTAGTAGGGTAGAGGAGCATCTATAAATGGTTGCAGTGGAGTGATACTTTTGTGAGTAGAGTTGTAGACCCAAGATGATAGTCTCTGATAGAAAGATATACAAGATAGTACAGAAGTACTCCTACGTGTCAGCCTTGGGACGTGGACTCATACCAGATTCTCCACTCTTTTGCATCAGCTTTAACACCTCTTCACACCTCATTCATAACCATACGCATGCATATGCCTAAGCCAGTAACTACACCATTTCCTCGTTCATTTCCAACTAGAAAGCCTACGTCACTACCTAAACCCTAACTAAATCTTTCACTCCATCATTTCATATTTCACACATATTTAAAATAATAATCAGTATGTAACCAAATAGCTATTTTTTGTACATAAATTCATCGCCTTCAAAGTCACTCTTTTTCAATTCACTCATTAAATCAAAGAAATGATTCACATGCGTCCGGTTATTTAATTTGTCGTAACAATATAGAGTATATAAGGAAGGCCAATTAAATATATTAATTAATTAATGATAATAACGGAGAAGATGAACATCATGATGATTACCAAGTGGGGGTTAATGAAAGTGCATGGGGGTTGACGTACTGGGAACTAAGCTTGTTGTTAACGTTGATGGTGTTGCGGAGTGGTGGGGTCACGAACCTGAAAGAAGGAACGGTTCTTGAGAACGATGTCGTACAAGTGGAAATTCTTCAACTTGGAGAACCTCTTGGGGAGTGAGATGAGGTGTGTGGATGAGTCAGATCGGTGGAACTGGATGAGCTCAGGGTTTTCCGAGTTAGGGTAGCGAGTCCAACCGAGTTCGGCGAGTCGCTCTTCCAGCTCATCGTAGGAACGAATCACCTGGTTGCTTGGCAGGTACACCAGCACTCTGGGTCTGGCACCGGGAGCGGTGGCTGTTCCCGCCGCATGCGGTGGATCCCTCTGCTCGAAGGATTCCCTTGTCGGGTTTGTTATGAGCCTCGTCACTCCGTTCTTGCCGAAAACCCAGACCCCAGACATTGCTGCACCTGCACGTGAATCGCTTTCGATGACCACTATTCTGTGAGTGGTGAGTGAAAATTATCACACTTATATAGTTATATACCACGCTTCATCAATTTCGCTTATTATAACATTTATCTAATTTCATAAACCCTATTAATAACACATCTTTCTTCAGCCATATTTAACGTTAACATATATCACCAATGCGTCCAACTTAGTTTATACTGCTTATCCATAATTCTAGCTAGCTAGCTACAAAGATATAACATATAAGCCATCAAGTAGACGTGAAATTATAAAAACTTTAGGAGCCCAAGGTAATATTATGGGATATAATCTTTGGGAAGGGGTAAATTAAAATTTAACTTGTGTGCGAGATGCTTGCACATTAGTATGCTTTTTTTTTTCTAATTACTCTATTGTTGTACAGTTTTTTTTATCAATTTTGTAATTAAATTTTTATATATTTTTAATTAAATTTTTACACTATTTTTTATTTTGTAATAAAATATTTTTCGTGTTAAAAGTATTAAAATTAATATATTTTTTGAAAAAAAAAATATTTGTAAAAAAAATCTATTAACTCTGACATTTTTATACTGGCTCAAACCAAATTATAAAATTTGGTATAAAGATCTAATTAAAAGAAAAAAAAGTATAAAGATATAATTATAAATTTAATAAAATTATAGAATTTAATAGAATAATTGAATTATTTTTTTTCATGATCAAAATTCCTTGTCTAACATGGTGATCGAGTTTTTTTTTTTTCTAATTCATAAGTATTTCAATGGATATTTTTTTTTTGTGACTGAAATAAATTAAACAAAGAAAAACAAAACAAACAAAACAAAGAACTGTTTAAATAGAAGGGCAGTTCCGTTTAAGACTACTCTTAAACTCTTTTCAAGGTGAAAGAAGCTCTACATGCGAAAGTTGTAACTTCATCGCCATCTTTGCCATAGTATCTGCCACCGTGTTTGCATCTCTCATAATCAAACGAAAGTCAATACGTCAATTCCAATGCATGATATCTCTTATTTTGAGCACCAATGGATCAATAAACCCAAAACCATCTTGAGTAACAAAATTAAATGCTTCCACACAATCCGTCAACAAATAACATCTCGTTGACCCACATCCCAAGCTAAGAGATATCCTCTCCAAATAGCAAACAATTCTCCTTGAAGAATACTATTACTCTCAATCATTCCCAAACACCCCATTTGCCAACTCCCATTACAATCTCTAATAAGTATTTCCCAAACGGTTTAATATTTTTATAAATAAAAATTGAATTCTCAACATTTATTTATAAAAAAGTTCATTCCGCTTAATGATACTTTTCTAGTTCTTTTTTTAGACCAAAAGAATACTTAGTTTTAGGGTTATTCATATTTTGTTGTGGGTTTCAATGTGATTAAAGTTATTTCTTTTTTAACGATAGGAGATGGGCCATAGGCCCAAACAAAGAGAAATTACCGCCCAAAAATATAGCTTTTTACTCTCATGATAAACACATATGATGCCATGATTATGAATAATTGAATATATACCTGTTTAACGTAAAAAGGAAATTAAAAAAAAAAAAACCTTGATGGTTTCCCCGCTACAACTAAAATTCTTCCTACAAGTTCGTTGATTATTGCTTGGAAACCCCCTCTCTAAGTCGCACTAGAATCAACACAATGATTGGTCTATAGGGATTTCATGGTGGTAATTCTTGTATCCACATTAAAAGGTCTTTATTTCAATTGTGAATTTATTATCATTTATCATTACGATTATAAGATAAGATTGGGATCCTAAAAGAAGAAAGGTGTTTGAAAGTTGCTAATATTTTCATTTTTTTCAACCAATAGGATTGCTTGAAATTTCACCAAAATTACTAGAAATTATCTTTTAACATAAAAATAGAATTATGGGGAAAAAAGAAAAGAAAAAGAAAACGGAAGGACGCATGACATGCACATTGCACCCAGTGCAACGAAGCCGGTCTCTCACTCTCACTCTCTGAATTGAATGAAATTTCAAATTTGAAAAGAAACCCTTAGACCCTGTGCAACCCAGCCTTCCAGCAAGCAGCCACCATCGACCACCGCACTCCAGCCGAACCATTCTCCTCGCCGTCGTCGCTTGTGGGGGGTTCTTCTCATCGTTCCTCTTCTCTCGCCGTCAAGGTCGAGCTCAAAGCCTCAAACTCACCGCCGAAAGCCCGAAACCCTTCTCGCCGTCGCACGAAGGTCGAGCTCGTGCCGTTGTCGTCGCGTCGCCGTCGCCGTCGCGAAGGATTTCTGGTCGTCATTTCTTCGAGATCTCTCTCTCTGCCGAGCTCAACGGCCCTGGTTCGAGCTCGCTCTCTCTCTCTCTCTCTCTCTCTCTCTCTCTCTCTCTCTCCCTCTCTCTGCCGAGCTCAACGGCCCTGCTTCGAGCACTCTCTCTCTCTGCCGAGGTCAACGGCCCTGCTTGGGGCTCTCGCCGCCGGTAAGCTCTCGCCGCCGGTAAGCTTTCTATCTTCAATTTATTTTTGCTTGTTTAATTCTGAGTTGGAATCGGGTTTAATTGTGAGTTGCTGGGATTAATTCTGAGTTGTTGAGTTAATAATACTGATTTTGTTGATGTATGTTTATTCTGAATTGTTGATTTTCTGAAATGATGATGATGTTGTTGCTGATATGTTGTTGGCTTGTTGCTGATTTTCTGATGATTACTGATTAGTGATGATTAGTGCCTTTGTTTAATTCCAAGTTGGAGTTGGGTTTAATTGTGAGTTGCTGGGTTTAATTCTGAGTTGCTGAGTTAATAATACTGATTTTGTTGATGTTTGCTCATTCTGAATTGCTGATTTTCTGAAATGATGATGATGATTGCTGATATGTTGTTGGCTTGTTGCTGATTTTCTGATGATTACTGATTAGTGCCTTTGCTCCCTCATTTAACAGTTGTTAATCCCCAATTTTAGAAACTGAGTTGCTTTCTTCTTGTTGAAACTTGTTTAAATTTCTGCTTTGGCTGGAAACTGCGGGTGAGTTAGTGAACGGATACAGACAAATGAAATTAAACGTTGCTCTTGATCTTGTATAGTATGCATGAGATGATTTGGCATCATATTTGAAAATCTGATTTCAGTTCACATTGGCAGATGTCCAAAGTGTCAGAACGTATGACTGAGTCTGAGTTGAAAGATTATGAGTATAGATACTACAAGGACTTGAAGAAAGAGTCTATTGTAGTGAAAATATCCAGTTCAACGTATAGGTGCCCCTTTTGCCCTGACAAACAGGATTGCAGTTTGAGTGAACTTTCCAAGCATGCATCACGATATGCCTCTGGTTCGATGAGCAGGGGCCAAAAAGATAAAGCAAAGCACTCTGCTCTTGACAACTATATCGTTAGATATCTTGATGTTAAGAGGAGGCGGACATCAGAACCTGCAGAACCTGTTGTAAAGGATGCTGTTAAGAGGAGGAGGACATCAGAACCTGCAGAACCTGTTGAAAAGGATGATGTTAAGAGGAGGAGGACAACAGAACCTGCAGAATCTGTTGAAAAGGATCAGATGTTTGTCTGGCCTTGGATGGGTATCTTGGCAAACATTGCTAGGGAACTGAAGGGTGATAAGTACACGGCAGGAAGTGGCAGCAAACTGAGGGATGAGTTGACACGAGATGGATTTCATCCCTTGAGAGTTACTCCATTATGGAACTGGTGTGGGCATTCCGGTTTTGCTCTTGTTGAGTTCAACTCAGACTGGGAAGGTTTCATAGATTCAATGAACTTCGAGAGGAGCTTTGAATCTAAACGCTGTGGTAAGAAGGACTACTACAGTGTCAGAGACCGAGGTAATAAAATTTATGGATGGGTAGCCCGTGAAGATGACTACCACTTTAAGGGTATAGTCGGTGAACATCTCCGTAAAACTGGGGATTTGAAAACTGTTTCTGGAAAAGAAGCAGAGGACAAAAGGAAAACAACTAAGCTTGTTTCAGGCCTGGCAAATACTTTGAAAATGAAGAATATAGAATTGGAACAGGTGACAAGCAAATATGATGAAATTAATGTGTCTCTGAAGAGAGTGATGGAGCAGAAAGAGGAGATGATTAAATCATTTAATGATGGTATGTCAAAACTTTTAATGAATTCCTAATTGTTTATAATTTAATAAATTGGTCTATTACTTTTATTCTTCACTTTTATGATAAGTTAGTTTGTTTTGTTTCTCCAAATGGGATGGTGAAATATATGGTTTTATATGGTTCTCTCTTTTTGTTTCTTATGGTAGCTTACAGGTTAAATTGTAAGATATAAATAGTTATGTACTTATGTTAATTCTGGAATGTTGCTTACTCCTTTTTTTATCTTCTACCATTAGAAATAAATAAGATGCAGCAGATTGATCGGGATTATCTGGAGAAAATTTGTAAGGATCATGAAAGAGACAGAGCACATTTAGAGAAACAGAAGAAAGAACTTGAGCTCATTGAGAGGGATCTGAAGAAGAGGGAGGTGCAGAATGAAAATGAGAGAAGGAAGCTATATCTTAAGAAGAAAAATGTAATTTATTTTCCTGTTTGAGTTCAGAAAAACCATATCTTTTGTGTAAAATTTGGAGGACCACTCCCAATTGTTTTAATTATTATTATACTGGCATTTGCAGAATGAAATGGCTATAATGGAGCAAAACAAAGCTGATGAGAAAATGATGCGTAAGGCTGAACAACAGAAGGTATAAATTCCCCTTTCTCATTTTAGATACATTTGGATGTCTACTATTGTTAATCCAGTTACTTGTGTCCAATTTATTCACTGTGCCATTTGGGGGGTTGAATATTACAGAGGGAAAAGGAAAAGCTGGATAGAAGAATTCATGAACTACAAAGACAACTTGATGAAAAACAAGCATTGGAATTGGAAATTGTGCGTCTGAGAGGGGCTGTTGAAGTAATGAAACACATGGAGGAGGATGAAGGAGAGGAGAAGAAGAAACTGGAAGCAATCAAACTGGATCTGCAGGAAAAAGAGGAGGAAATGGAAGCAGTTGAAGGACTTCAGCAAACTCTTGTTATCAGGGAGCGTAAAACCAATGATGAGTTGCAGGATGCTCGCAAGGAATTAGTAAAAGTAAGTACGTTGTCCATGCATAAATGTTAATGTCAATAAGTCTTTTTTGCCTTTCAGCTCTTTCAGTGGTCTGAAAATTCAACTTCAGAAAGTCTTTGACTAATTGTTTCTAGCAATAATAAGCTTGCTTGCATGTTTAAACAAACTTAAAATTCACAGGAAACATGAGAAAAATTATAGGCATATTAATGTAGACAAAACTGCTTCCATTATCCATATTACTGCTGGCAGGATGCTTCATGTTTAGTAGTCTATACTAGATGATATTTTGATTTGCTTAAATTAAAAAAAATGATAAAATCAGATTCAGGACAATGAGAAAGGTGATTTGTTGTGATAACATGTAGCTCTCTGTTTGGCCATGTATTTTGTGTGATATTATCCTGCTCTTTGGGAATCAATGTGGTTGCTAACTTCTGCTTTGTCAGTTCGTTACAGAGTTATCAGGTGAGTCAGTTCTAAATTTCTAACTCAGCATGTTTATCATCTTAAATAAAAGATGGTAGAATCATGCTATGTCTTCAAAAGCCCAGATGTGGTTTATATTTTGCCATCTTGTACTAGTTTGTTGCATTTCGCATGATCTGTGACTTAACCTTCTAGCTAAGTAATATCTATATTTTCAACTAGTTAGTTGTTGATAGTGTCACTTGGTTGGTTTTGTTGTTTCATTTTTGGTGAAGTAATCTGATATATATGTATATTTTTTTTTTCTTTAACACAGTTTATGAAAGAGAAGTCAGCTCGTGCTTTCATTCATGTGAAAAGAATGGGAGAACTAGATAGCAAACTGTTTGTGAATTTAGTTAAGAGAAAATTTGATGGTTTAGAAGACGATGAGGTGCAGATAAAAACAGTAGAGTTGTGCTCTCAATGGGAGGATTATCTTAGAGATGCAAATTGGCATCCTTTTAAAGTTGTAACAGATAAAGCAGGAAATACCAAGGTACAATGACTTCGAGAATCGCATGCCTCTTAAAGTATATATATATTCCCATGAACTGTTAATTTGTTCATTTAATTGTGGACATTACCCCGTACCTTACTGGCTATACTAGTTAACAATCAAATAGACCAATGTATCATTTCATTATTGGCACCTTTTTCCTCTTGCTCTTTCTTGTATGCAATGCAGCATGATGTAAACTATGTTGGTTATACTTTGTAGGAAATTTTAGATGAAAATGATGAAAAATTGCGGACTTTGAAGGATGAATTTGGTGAGGAGGTCTTTGAAGTGGTGACTAGAGCTTTGTTAGAGTTGCATGAGTACAATCCTAGTGGTAGATACCCAGTACCAGAAGTCTGGAATTTCAAGGAAGGAAGAAAGGCATCTTTGGAGGAGGGTGTTTTAGATCTGATTAAGCAATGGAAAGTGTCAAGACGAAAGAGAACTTGAGGCTTTTCTTTCGGTGGTTCTACTAGAATTGAGAGAATATTTTTGGGTAAGCTGGAGGCCAAAAGCCCAAAGTTATCAGAATTGAGATTGATGTACAGAACTGAGCAGCAGAATTGGATTTACTTGTCTGGCCCCGCTGGGCTTTCTAAATCCTTTCAAGACGATTCAAACATGCATACAAAACAAATTTCAATTAAGAAATAAAACTACACTTAGTGTTTCGTGTTTATAATTAGCTTTCTTTTTCCATGGAAGGTGCTACTGGAATTTTTTTTTTCAGTATTCATTGCCCGAACAAAAATTAAAGTTGCTGATGTGGCTGTTACATCCAATTAACTTCTGTTATATCCCGGATTGCCCCTTTAAATTACGCGGATCCTATGATGTGATGTCACCTGATTGGATGTTAATTGTATTATTTTATTTTATCTGAAGATTAGCCTAACAACATTTGTTAAAAGAGATAATAAGAAACTTTTGTTCTTTTAGTATATTTTATGCACGAGACTTAAAATATTTATATTTCTAATAAACCTTTGTACCTGTATTATTTTGACAAATGTCCTAAGATATTTTACATCTAGTACTAAGTCCATGATTAATAAATTACATTGTAATGCGAATGAATGATGTACGAGTTCTGAGCTGTACAGTACTGTATTTCATAATTCATAGAGCTTTGTGTTTGTTTTCCTTGTTCTTACTCTCCCATGTGATTTTTGTTCTCCTGAGATGAATACCCCAAGTTGGAAGTTGCGCCTTCATTCATGGGTCATTTGTACAGGCGAATAAGTGTATTTGTCAAGAATAGTGTGGGTCACACACTCGAGTTTGACCACAACATTCAGTCCCAACGAATTGTAGGTAACGTGGAAACAACAGATTGTTCAGTCAGCTTTGGAATATTACATGACTAGGTCCAAATCTTATTTGCCAACACCATATCCATATGCATTTATAAAATTTTGCTTTCTCATTGGCTCAAATAACTGGATGGGATTCGAACCTCGCTGCTTCTGATCTCTATAAACTTCTTTTTTACAATCATTGGTTTAGTCTTATGAACTATTGTCAGGTATTATATTGATCAAATAACATTTAAGGACTTATCACTAACAAATTTTAAAAATGAAAAACCTAGTTAGTCATTTTAAAAAGTTAATGACTAAGTTTATGTCATATCAAAATAAACATTACTTCAAAGATCATCTATCATTTGTGGAGTAGTAGTTTTGCACTAACTGCAATTTAAATCATTACACATCCCTCCCAAAAGAAAACAACGTAATTGCATGTAGTAGAATGAATGAAACACAAACCAACAAAATACATTTTCTGATTCCAGCGTATACAAGTTAACGACAACACACTCCCTTAGATACATAATGACATAACAACATAACACCATCCCATTTCTAATTTTGCCGCGGGCTGCTACTTTGCTTGGCCGCTTCAGCATTCCTTACTCCTCTTCCGTTCCCCCCCTTCACTCTAAAATCTAACACACAAACTGATAAAAGAGTACAAACTCATGCACGCACCCCAAATTAAAATTATATAGCGATATCATATCAAACCCACCCACCCAAAAAGGACACAAAAGTCAACAAGTCACAACCTGCTGTCACTCACTCACTCCCCCTTTCACAGTCTCCAAAACATTCAGTCAAAAATAAAATCCAGCATTCTAATCGCTATCAAAATGGGCGCCAGAAGGGGGGTAAAAAAATATAATAAAAAACTGACATTAGACAATTGGTTGGAAGCCAAAAAAAATAATAGCCTTGTCCATTTCATATAATCATGAGCATAATCATAATCATAGTGATAATGATGGGGTAAAAAAAATATAACACTATATATAATTATGATTGGGTGTGAGTGATTAGCGGGTGACTTAATAAGGTTAAACCCGGAAATTCTTTCCGGTAAAAGTTTGACCGAACTGCCAGTTGGAGGGAGCAATGTTCCAAGAGGTGGAGGTGCGACGGTCACTGGCGGTGACACGGAAGGACAAGGCTTGACCCACTAAGACCGCGTTTGACTGCCAGTTCTGGCCCCAGTTCCTGCTCATTGGCATCCACCCGGTTCTTGAGCCCTTCACGTACGTCCTCACTATATCCCCTGCACCCGCGACGTTGCTGATCAAAACCAAATTGAAGTAACGGAATCCGTTAATTGTGAACCTGATCCCACCATGCTTTCTACATGGCACCCTGCGCAAATTACCAATGCATCACCATCACTAATCACGTTGGGGAACATACAGAGAGAAAGAAACAATTAAGTACATTTGTTAAAATATAAAATTGATAATTATTTATTAAATTATATAAGTTTTCACCTACAGAAAATAAAAAAAGCAATAAATAGGGTCCACTTCACCCCCCACCAAATCTGCTACTAAAAGTCAAAAAGACCTTACACACACAGTGCCGAGATTCCTCCTTTTTTCCATGAACACGCTGTTTCGTGCCTATACTTTACCTTTATCTACTTTTATTAAGACCTACGTATGACTAGTGTTCTTTTATTTTCGCTCATTTTAGTTAGTAAACAATGTTAATGTTGCAAAGGAAAATGCAGTAGCAATAGCCTTTATCTTCCACTACATAGTTTTAAAAAATGTGGAAGCAATGTTGATAATATTAGTTAAATTTGTCGTCTCAACTATTAATTTTATCGAAAGTTATTTGCACCTGAGTTTTGAGTTTTAAACAAATATAAAAGTAATTAAATGATAATGAATAGGTGATGTTATGTTGAGTAGCTGCATTATATAACGAGGGAAGGAAGGAAAATGGTACCGGCGATAGGCAACGGGGACGATGCCGGCACGGTACTCAGCGATCTTGAGGAACATTGGCATGGCAAGATCGAAGTGAGGTCTGGGAGGGTTGCACCAACCACCATTGTCACTTGGGAGTGCGTAGTTTGGGGGACAGAAGTTTGTTGCGGTTATGAATATGGAAGGGCTCCCGGAGTGGCACCACTGCCTGTCGTTGGCACACTTGATCTCAAAGCAGGCACCGCAGCTTAGACCGCTGTTGAAGAGCGCCGTGCTCAGCGCCGCCGTGTTCACTCCATATCCTTGGCTATACAGGTTCCCATACCCACATGCTCCCCCTACACACCCACACATACATACATACACTTATTATAAACTATCAAACTCAAAATTAAGTAGAGAATAATGTTACATACCCATGGTGCCGGAAGCGTCAGATCCTCCGTAGAATGTGGCATGAGCACTTTGCCAAGCACCACCGGAGTACACTCCTGGGATTCTAGCCTCCACCATCCACATTAGAGAGATGATGAGAGATCCAATAATGTTGACCACATTGCTGGCCATACCCCCTCTTTTCTTGTTTACAATGTTAGTAACTTATTATTATGTTTGATACCGAGAGGTGGATGGAGAAATGTGGGAGCAGTGTGTGAAATACTTATGGTAACGGACTGAGGGGTTGGGGTTAGTTATAGTTACACACTCTACAGTGATACAGGGGCACCATCTGGAATTTCCACATTACACTTTCCAATTGTGTTTCATTTCACACCCTACTCCGTTTCATTGTGGGCTCCACAAATATATTACATTTCTCATTTCTCTCTTTAATTATTTTTATTTTTGTCGTTGAGATAGTGAGGGACACCATTCTCCCATTCCCATCAACTGAATACGTGGCCACAATAACAGATAATGTGAAAAGGACGTACAGTTTGCGACGAATTCAATTCATTATCCAATTAAGTCCATGGACATAAGAGCCCACAGAATCGAACTAATATAAATTACGATGTTATAGTTACCGTAACCAAACCAAAGTACTATTAGTAGCGTATATAACTTCAACTTGAGACTTTAGACACTATAATATTCACTAATGAGTGATTTGTCACACTAACTTTAGTTTATTATAAGTAGGCTCTTGGAATGCGAAATGTTGAAGTAGCTAGAAATTGTTATTGTTATTATAATTATAATTGTGAAGAACATATATGATTATAGTGTCAAATAAGGGGAGATTAGGGTAAGACTTTTACTTGGCGTGATGTGCGGTGTGATTGGAATACAAGTAGCCAAGTAGAGAATGACTAATGAGAGTACTAAACACATAAGACGAAAAATTAAATTAAAACGATGGGTCCTCCCCTTAATCACCGTAATCTTCGGTCAATTATATTCCTGCTTCTCTTTCTCCAATTTCTCATCCATTCTTCAAGCTTCAAATCACACATTTCTCTTTATAATTAGACAACTAATTAACTATTAGTAGTTGTAGGAGTCAATCAAAGACTATTGGATAAATAGTAAGCACTTTAGTCTTATGTCATTTCTAAGAAATAAAACTATCCGCTAATTATTTGCGTTTAAATAAAAAAAAAAAGGTTAATAGTAAGTTGGTAGCATTGGATGCCTTGGATATCAAAAGATGACTGATGATTACTAGCTATGTTCCTGTTAATCTCTTAAATTTTGTTAGTTGTTCATCATTGGATTCCTCCTTTTAGAAAATTCTCATTTTCATTTTTTAAACAAATGTCACTTGGAAGGGAGGGAATTTTCGCTATCATTTGAGTCGGTGCAAATTGCATTATTCCATGGGCGATTCATCATGCCCCCAACAAATAGCGTTATTAAATTCAATTTATTTCTGAAAATGTGAAACCAACAACAACACAAAATGAACCACATACAATTTATCATCCTGAAAAAATGTTAATTATTCATTCTAGAGTTATATCATTCACACACGGTAGATCGGATGGGTACACAAATAATCAATGCTTACCCAAAAACATCAAGGAATTTGAATGGTAGAAACATTTTCTCCACAATCTTATTTTATTGTAACAAAATGTGAACCATATGCTTTATTAAGAACATATATATATATATATAGTGAATCCCAAACCTATAACTATTTTTTATTCGCTTTGTATCTTTAATAAATGGTTATCAGTAATGTCCCTTTTACATGGATTACATGAAGGAAAAAAAACATATTAGGATCTGAATTGTTGTTTACTTTTCAAATTTTGTAGGTGCAGATAATAATCAGATTTAATTGTTCATGTGGAAATATGATTACGAGTTAATTAATTATTATGGGTGGGAAAAAGAAAAAGAAAAGGAAAAGGAAAACAGTGAGATTTGCGGAGTTGCTGACTAAGGTGGTGAGATTGACTAACTTTGGCTCTCTAATTAAAGTCCAAACCTTATAAAGTACTCCATATCAATACACACTCAATTTCAATAAATACAAATTTCATATAATCGTAATAATAATAGTTTAGATTTTGGGTATTTAAACCCTGTTGGCCAGTATAAGATTTGGTACATGTGGGACCAACCAGACAGTGATTTTTGCTTCATTCATCAACACTATCCAATGCATTCATTTTGTTGTGTTTTTACTTTTTATGAACCCTCCAAACAGCAAGCACGAATATCCAACCCCACAATTAAAGCCTAAACTTTTGCTGTAGTAACTTGTAAAATGAAAAGGGCAATACTCACGTACAAAATAAATATGTACATAGCATATAAAGTGTTGTTATATTTGATGATAAATTTATTATTTTATATAATGAATGGTTTGATCTTATTTTCTCTTCTTTGATCTAAAACAGAACCCTTAGTCTTGTTTCCTGATTTTATAATTCTACTTTAGATATATAAACAAAAAACAAAAAAAAAAACGAAAAAGTATAGGTAGAGAATGAAAATACTAAACAATGTGAACAATAATAGATATGTCGGATGTTCAATTTAATAGTTATGTAGATGATTATATTCATTATTTTTAATTGGATGGTTATTTCTTTTAATTCGGTTTACTCATACACAATTAACAATTGGTGAATGTTCAATTTTTTTTTATAAAAGTAAATATTTAATTTATTAGGTGTACAGATGATTATTCTAATGTTAAAGTTAAAAAAATAATTTGAGAGTAAAATATTTTTTTATTTTATTAGACTAAATTTAGAGTTCATTATTTACCTTATTTACAAAAATCATTGTTTAGCTAGTAAAACCCAAAACGAACAGGTGCACAGGTTAATGACTAATGACTACTCAAATGTAGTGTCCATATGAATCAAACAAATTAGTACTACATACATGCATCGACCATCGTTGACCTCATCGTTATTCCATTCTTTTTTGTTTGTATTAATTTTGTCAATATTATTACAACTCCATATGTATATATTTTAGTACTTATTAATTTAGTGATCAATGGGAACTGCTTTGCTTTGACTAAAATTAAATAGCTACGCTTCTCGAATGTTTCTCAATGAACGTTAGTACTACGAGTTGCTTTATCAATGTAAATTACTTTGATCCATGTCGATTTGTTTTTACTTGTTTTAACTTATGACTTGAACATGCATATAATTACGCAAGAATTCTTATTTTTAAAACATAAAGTTTGACCTAGCTTCGCTAATTCCTATCCTGCATGGAAACGCACACATATGAGGACAAAAACTTTTAAATACTTTTTTTTTAAAAAAATTGCAAGACAATCTAATCTGCGTAGCATAGTAAAAGAACACACATTGACCAACACTAGAAGACAATATTATTAGTTAAACCATGTTGAAAAATGATTAAAGAAACATAGGCATCTAGCTAAAGAGCATACCAATCTAAAGTTAACTCCAAATATCCTTAGTGTTATAGTATTAAACTATTAATAAATAAACAAGTATATCGAAGACTAAAATCAAATTGGATTACTATGTATCGCTAGCATATATTTAAATCAGATTGAGTTAGTATAGTGGTTAATTTACTAATAATTCATTTAAATAAATATTGAGAATTTGAATTTTGTTTTTTGTATACAGCAACTCATTAGCCAATAATTTTAAATAAAGTTCTGATCTACGACGAATTAGTCTTTGACCTGTCAAGTTTGGGAATATAGTAGAAAACTAAAAAATTATAGCCAATAACTTGGATTGGTCTAGTAGTTAATTCACTAGTATGTTTAAGCGTTGGAATTTCAAATATTACCTTGTGCATACAGCAACTTATTAATTAATGACAAACTTTTAAATATAGCTCAGATCTTTGACGGATTAGTTTTTCACATGATGGGCTAGACCGCTAGAAAATAATAAGATTAATTATTATTATTATTGTAGAAAAAGAATTAAGGGATTAATGAGGCCTTGATCACTTGAATGCGTGAGGGCTCTTCTTTACTGATAGGACGACTTATTAGTTAATTAGGTAGGACATTATTATTAATTATATGTTAGCAACTGTTATTCACTTCACTTTGATGAGACTTTGAATTAATGGGGGTATTTTTCATATGTTTGGTGACTCTCTTTATCCTTCCACAACCACCATAATTCTCACACGGTACTATATACTATACGGGCAGAGACTTGTATTAAATTTGGTACCACATATTTAGCCTTGATTATTGGAAGACATATAATTAATAATATGAAGCCATTCAACCGTATGCTTTGATATATAGAGTATGTAATCATTGATGACCAAATGCATATTCCAATTTCCACAATGGTGTGCTTTCCCTTTTTGTAGCTCTTTTGCCTATTTCAATCTCTCTAGCTAAAATAAAATGTGACTTAAAATATGTTAAAGTCACAACTCATAAATATTAATTTGGACCCTAAGGTCACGTAATTGAACTCCCTTTATTTCTCTGTCGATATAGTGTGAATGAGGCTCTATAGCACATGGTTCCTTTGTCAAAAAAGAAAGACAATGTCAAGAGTCTAAAGATGGTAGAATCAGCAATGGCATGTGCCTCAGATTTCGTACGTTGAATCCTTATCTATGATCCTTCTCTTTAATTTGATGAACAATAAAAACAAGGATATGATATGATGAATGAATGTGTCTCATTTGTCAAAATATGAGGCGGGGGTTTATGACAAAGAATAATGTTACCATTTAGACAAATTAAAGAAAGAAAGAGATGGATTTTACATAAATAAAATCAATACTATATATATATTATTGGCCGAGTGATTTTCCCAACAATTCTGCGAATTAATAAAAGAATTTAATTTTGGTGCACTGTTAATGTAAGGTAGTTTTATATCTACATTCAATTATATAATGTCATATCAGCAAAAATAATTAATTTTCACATTAACCGTGTGAATAATCATCTAAAAGAACAGATATAATTGTATGACTATGTAAAACACTTTGCACTTTCAGTGCATCAAAATTAAAATCAACACTATACTTTATATATATTATTGGCCGAGTGGTTTTCCCAACAATTCTGGGAATTAATAAAAGAATTTAATTTTGGTGCACCATTAGTATAAGATAGTTTTATATGTACATTCAATTACATAAGGTAATATCAATAAAAATAACTACTTTTTACGTTGACCGGGTGAATGATTATAAAAAAAAAAAAAACAAATGTGATTGAACTACTATATAAAATACGTTGCCCTGTCAGTGCATCAAAATTAAACTCTTAATAAAAAAGGGATAAGATTGCATTTAATAAGGATTTTGTTAGGGAAAGTATGAGGAGCCAATGAAATATTTATACAATGTGTACAATGGAGGTTTATGGAGTATTAGAGATATAATTATTAGTGTTACATTTTTCCATCAGCTGAAGCTTTTGGGATGAGTGGTATCATGACATGGTATTAAAGCGCTAGATCCGAAATGATAGCAGATATTCATTTCATAATTCAATAGCCATTGTACACATTGTACAAATAGTCCATTGTCTCCCTAGCGGAATCCTTTTGTTAAAGATAAGGGAAGGTTTGTGGTGTGGAATTATGGGTTTGTTTTGGCGTTGGGTTGCTAGACCCTACCTGAGAGACTAATATTCCTCTGCACTTTGGAAATGGATGAACACTTGAATTGGAATTCCGAGTAGGGGACAACCTTGTCAGTCAAATGGACAAGCTCGTTCATCATGTTTATTTCAATTGTTGACCATTGTATTGAAGGTGGAAAACAATAATCATCATAATAATTAATAATGTTTAATGACTATGTTATTGACAATTATAAATATGAATACCAATTAGTGAGTTACATATACTCAGTCCCTTGTAACAACAGTTTGTGCCTAAAATAATCATAATGGTTTCAAGCATTATTACAGGACCATATTACTGTTATGAGCATGGCATGCCGACAAATCAAGAGACAACTTCATTGGAAGGGAAGCTATGTTTTATTTGTTAAGCAAGCAAACTATCATCATATCATACATATCCTCAAACTCAAAGCATTCCTTTCTTTTAAAGCCACAGAATCAAACAGTCCCATGGCCATTTTTACCCTTTTCCCTTTTCCTATGTGTCTTAATTGGGGTCCCTTGAAATTAAGTAGCAAGCAACTAACTTCTTTATTAGTCTTTTCTATATTCCTAACTGCCAATAGGACCTATCAAGTATCAACAACTGCAACAACAGATTTAACTGCTTCTGTTGTTATACAACTAACACCAACGGGGGGCCACCAGAATCTGAAATGTACAGCAAAAGAGTATTCATAACATTAAGAAATTCTTCTATGCTCCTAATAATAAAGCTCTTACCTTTACTATTGGTTTTTGTTAACTGAGCTTAACCCTTTAATTAAATGGCCATTGAAGTTTCTAATTCAAATATTTTGTAGTCCAATTTTGATAGAAATTATAATTGAACTTAACTAGTAGCTGAATAACTAGGTTGCCATACTACATTGAAAAAATGTTTAAAGGAGCAAATGTTCAGATAATTCATGTTCAACAAATTGGATTACATGCAAGATTCTAAATAATGAACTTCAGGAGACATCTTAAATTTAATAATACAAAGTTAGATGCAAGTAGTTATATACATAATAAGTGGTGTTTAATAACAAGATATTTAAAACTCTACATCAATGCATTTTTATCTATCGCTATATATCCTTCAAGGAGCATTTACTTGCTGCTTTAAACAATTAAGACTTTCAGTGATTTCATCTGTTGTTACAAAAGACAGAGAATAATAATAGCACACCTAAGCGATGGAAACAACATTGATCAAGAATATATTCATAGCAGCAACGATGCTCTCCAATCCAGAAGAATTTCTATGCAGTTAGTTACTACAGTGAATAATATGCACAAGAAGTTGAATACCACTGCATCATCTAGACATGTTGGAGGTGTGTCATCACTGATTCACTCATCACCGGCAAAGTTGGGAACATAACTCTAAAGGACTGGGAAAACCGACATTTGGCATATCAACAAGCTCACTTCTCCCATTGCTTAAGCATGTTATGTTGAGTCTGTTTCCTATTTGAGATGTCTGCATCATTCAGCCAAAAATTGTTAGTATCAAAACTTGGACAAGAGAATAACAATCTTGTTAAATGAACGAAATATGAACTTTTCAGGCAATAAATCATCCATAGATTTGGAAACTAAAATCTGTTTTAATTTTTTGCCGCTCTGTTGGCCACGAAAGAATTCAATAAGCTTCCAGTAATGGGTGGTTGCATAGAAGGAAAATACACAGGAAATAATACAGCATCACTCACCTCACAGTATACTTGTTTTGCATCGCATCTCCACAATGACGTAGGGACACAACTTAAATAACGACACCACGAGCAATGATCATTCAAGTTAACACCTCGAAGGAGAAAAATCAAGCCTATAATGTACCTGCCAACATTTTACAACTTTCAGATTTTGGGGTCCCTAGAGTGATAATGCAAAGCACCCAATCAAGGTAGAATGGGAAATGTGACAGCATACATCACATAACACATAAGTAATGCCTAACAAGCCTCAACACAATGAATATCATTGTAGCTTTTAGGGCAGATTCACAAATCTTGCCGTACAAGAGAAACGCAAGCAGTATAATATCCAGTGATGAAGGATAGACAAAGAACTAACAACGACAATCATTTGAGTACACTGCAAACTTTTGAATATATGTAAATAAAATAGAGCAGAATTAAGACAAAGAAAACACACGCGAATTTCTCTAATCTTAAACCATGGAAAATGGTTTAGAAAATGTCAAATTTCTAATGTGAATAATCTCAAAGAAAGTAATATTAAGAAAAAGAAAGCAATAAAACAAAGGAGATCTTACCCAGAAGTCAGTAGTAGGAAAGAGATTATCCACAGGATATATTGATAAGGTTTGTGCCTATTCTTCAAAGAAGAAGGTGCAGAAGGAGAATTTCTTTGGACAATCCACTTAAACTGGGGTCGAATAAGGAAAACGAAACCCAGGAAGAAACCCGAGAGAAATCCTCCAATATGAGCAAAATTGTCTACATGTGGAAGGATTCCAACAGCTAAATTGATTAGAGTGATAACTATAAGAGTCAGCAATGCAGCAACCTGCAATCGAAAGAAAATTAGAAATGAAGTCATAAAAATGGCTGCGACGAAATGACAGTGTGGATTATTTATTAGGAAGTAGTTTTTAATTCAATACACTATTGGTTTGGCTCACTCACCTTATTGGCATATATGGTCCAATTTATTAAGATCTCTGATAGCATGCCTCCTAATAAGCCAAACAACGCCCCAGAAGCACCAACAGAGATACCTGATTGAATGAATAGAGCAGACAGCAAGCTCCCTCCAAAACCAGATATCACATATAGAAATCCAATTCGAACTGCAATAGCACAACCAAGGTAGAAATTACGATTCGAGACTACAAATCTATTGAATTTCTTCCAGAACAATCTAAATATGCAAGGATAATTACCAGAGCCATACCAAATCCAAATTCTTGCTCAAGCCGAATTCCAATAAAAACAAGACTCAACATGTTGGCAAGTATATGGACAACCCCACCATGCAACCACATACAAGATAATAGGCGCCAAGCCTCGCCATGAATAACTCTATCTACTACTAGAGCACCCATCTTCTCTAATCTGAAGGTAACAAATAAAAAACATGTGAGTACTACATCAAGAGTAGCTATTGTATCTACCTCTAATATCCACAATCCAAAAACCTTCCATAGTATAAACATTGGTTAGTACACCTTCTACTAGCTATTGTATTGGAGCAACTTGGGATCAGTTTAAGTTTAAAGCTCACCAATTATACATGTGAAAAAGAATATGAATTGTTTCAAAATATACATAATGTGAATCAAATCACTGATACATGATAATAATCATTGGAAAATAGAACTCACGTGTATGAAGAAGGGCCAAGGAGAGGGTTTTCCTTAAGTGGCTGAAAAGAGAACCTGCCGAGAAAGCTTGCAACACACGAACCACGGAACAAATGTTTTGGACAATCATTAACGTACATTGTGATGATGAACAAGACAACGTTAGCCACCACAAAGCACGGTACCAGCCATGGGATCCACCGTCTGAACAAACTAAACTCACGGTCCTCGCGGTTGCGCGAGGTAGCATTTGAGGACGAGGAGGAGGAACCCGCCGGCGAGGTTCTCTGGCTGTGGCGCGGAGGAATTGGGGGGCTCGACCCCTGCCCATGATGGACGGCGGCGTCATCGCGGCTCGGATGAATCTTAACCTCAAGAGTGGCAGAAGATGGGTCCCTCCCCATGAAGAAATTTGACCAAGGATTTCAACTTTTTCTTTCTTTCTCTCTCTCTTTTTTTTCCTTTTGGTTTCTTCTAAGGCATAATTGGATGGTATGGAAAGAAAAATTTAAAAATGTTGGGGAATGTAGGTTACAGAATCCAACAAAGCCCAGAGAATTTAGGGTTTGTTGTTTGATAGTAACGTTATTGCAATGTTTCGTTTTGATTATCCATTTAGATTTGGATGAGAAATTAGCTCTACAGCAGCAATGTTTGTTAATGGTTCGGTAATTTGGTATGTAATTAGTGTTCTTCGCGTGCGTTTGTTTGTTTCTGAGTTACGTGTTGTGTACTTTGCCGCTGGGATTTGAATATCGATAACATCATCTTCAATATTAAGTTAAGATCATTTTCATATAACGAACAGGAAATACCCGTGTTAATACTGGTAATTATTTATTTATGAGAAAAAATCTTACAAATAATTATTTTAAAAGACATTAAGGTTTTTAATAAAAAAATATTATTTTTAGTCTTTAATCTTTATTTTTGTAAGATTAATTAATTCTTCTATTAATATTTTTTTATATTAATAGAATAAATTTATGTGGCATATTAAATTTTTAATTTATCCATAAAAAATTAAGTAAAATTTATAATTTTTTTTAGGAGTTTCGTTGTGTTTTGAATAGTTGTTATGGTAGTTTAGCTTTTTTTATTTTTTGTTATTTTTTTAAAATACGTTAGTTAAATTTGTTATATAAAACTGAAAAATATTAATAATTTTTAAATTATTTTTATTTATAAAAATTAAAACGAAGATATATTAGTGATTGACATATCACATAAATATGTTTTAAAAAGATCATTAACGTAGGGTTTAATTAGTCTCACATTGTAAAAATAAGGACATAAATGGATAATTCTGCCATTCACAAGCACTGGGAGAGTTTCCAACACTCTTCTCTCTTGCGCAAAAGAAACAGGTTAAAGTCATCTGAGGGCCGTCGCCGCCGCCTCAACCTGGGCTGCGGTGGCCCTCTCTCCCCCTCCCCTCCCCTTCCTTCCTTTACTACTCCTCTCCTACTCCTCTTCTCTTTCTTTTTCTTTCTCTTACTCCCAAACCATTTATATCTCTCTTCCCAATGTCTCACCCTCACCAGCCATTTTCTCTCTCTTTCCGCTGGTCATAACCCTTTTACTACCCTTCTCTTTCTATCACCTACCTTCTCTTTTTTCCTTCGCACCCCTTCTCTGTTGTTGTTACTTTTTGTTGTTTGTTCTTTTGGTTTTGTTAAGATTTGGATTCTCTAAAGTTTGAATTTCACTTTTAAGAGTAAAGTGTGATCTCTCACCATTTATTTCATAGGTGGGACCAAGAATAAATATAAAAGAGAAACTATTCAAGGGTAGAAGATCACATTTTACTCTCTAAAGTGAAATTCAAACTTTAGAATATCCAAATCCATTTTGTTAAGGATCTCGTAGTCGTTCGAAAAAATTATCACAGGTTGGAATGTGTATCCACTTTTTATTTATCTTATCTCAAAGTAGTTTCTGAACTTGTACTCGAGTTTCAAACTTGTCCCTAAATTTAAAATTGTCCCAAATTGTGAACATTAAAAAATTGGGATTGAGAAGTGAGGAGAGACGAGAGAAGGAGTGAGACAGAGGGTGGAAAACACAGAGTGGGTTAGAACTACGAAAACATGTAAAAGATTACAGGATTTGGAATCGAGAAGAGTATCAACGGTTGAAAAATGAGTCTTTCTCCGTCTTTGTTGATAATCTCCCCGAAAACATTTCGAAGAATGAATTATTCCATCTATTTAATTGGACTGGACGCATTAACGACATTTATGTATCACGAAAACAAAAAGGTGGTAATATGTATGTTTTTGCGTTCATCCGATACACAACGAATGGTGGAGCTCTGAAGGCTATAACAGAAATGAATCGTATGAGGTTGAGAGGGAAGATTGTGTACATGGGAGAAGCAAAGTATAGACGAACAACTCAGACAAAGGTCCGAAAGACAGCTAAAGAAGAAGGTGATAGTCGGAACAAGGCAAATCCTCAACCTCAGGAAGGAAATAACCAAAGGCAAGTAGAGAAACTAACAAGGCACCAAAAAGAGCCAGACTCGCATGAAAATGGGTGGACAAAGAAAGTGAAAGTATCGATGGTGAAAGAGAATCTGGAATGGTTACAGAGAAGTCTGGTGGGCAGTACGACGAAGGCAATTGATTTAAGTTTCTTGAAAAAGATTATTGGAAAATACCTGCCTCAAGTTGTTCAAGTACGGGAATTGTGAGCATATAAAGTTCTTTTGACTTTTGATTCTGTATTGAATGCGAAAGAAGCATATATGTTTAAAATGCATAGTCTCTTGCAATTCTTCTATAGTATATGGAGATGGGATGAGACGGAGCGATGTGAAACTCGAAGAGTGTGGTTAGAATGTTACAGGGTTCCGTTACGTGCGTGGTTAACAGATACCTTTAGTATGTTAGGAGGCCAATGGGGGGAAGTAGTCGGTTGTGACAAAGTGACAGAATCATGCATGTCTTTTAGTGTTAGACGAGTGCAAATTGATACTTGTATTATGGATATGATTAATGAATGGATCCATATCACAATATGTATTAGTAGATTTTATGTGCTAGTGAAAGCAGTGGGACGGGAGGCTTTTAGATTGAATTGTTATGAAGAAGCTAATGAAATAACTCAAATAAGTGACTATAGTTGTGAACAACGAAGAACAGTTGCGGAAGGAGAGTGTATGGGTACGAGCTTAAGGAGTGCACGGGCTACTAAATCGGCAGTTTTCAACGACCAGGCTGCCGATGTGATGATGGGGGAGCTGAGGAAAGACGAAAAAGATAAGGGCAGGTTGGTAATTCCTAAAATTATTTTGAATGAGTGGATTAATGATCATTCAAAATAAAATCAGGTAAAAAGGGTAACATATCAACCAATTTATGAAGAAATTGAAGGGAGAGTGAATTATGTGGGATGTGATCATATTAATTATGAAGCTGATTCTGAAGATACAGTAACATGGATTTATGAAGGTAACTTTAATGGATTAGAAATGAGGGGCAAAAGAAATAAGAAAAAGAAGGTTCGTTGTGGGCTTGGTGTTAGGCCCAACAATCAAAGATGTCCAAAAAAGATAGAGAAGAATTTTTGGACCCGGTTTTCTCACTCAATCGGTTTGATGATGTTGGGTTGGGTCTAGAATCTGAGTCAGGTTTGATGGAAATAGAGCACTGTTTTCACGATAGGGATGGGCACGCTAGAGAAGGGTCTACGACAAATGTGTAGGAAGCTGCATCTGCAAAACTTGCGCCAGAAATTGGCGCAGAGAAGATCGAGGAAGATCGAATCGGTGTTGAAGGAGGAAAGCTAAAGACTTGCCATGGCAAAGGAGGTTCAACGTGGCAAGGAAAATGCGCAACCCTGATGCCACCTATGTTGGATTATGAGATTGAGGAAGAGTTGGTGGCGGAGAACTAAGCCGCTACTCTCCCGGCGGTGACATTGAATGGAGGGAATGATGGGTTGGGTGTGTATGTTGATGATGATGGTGCAGAAGATCTTGATGAAGAAACGCGTGATAGGGATGGCATTGTGAATAATAGTGGCATGAATTTCGGCACAAAGGGAACAACATTGATAAAGTGACAGGGAGAGCTATCGGAACATGATGAAGAAGTAGTTGGAAAGAGGGTGGTTGATTATGGTGGTTCGGACAAGAATGAAGGAAGTGAGGGAAACATAAATAATATTTTGGAGGAGCAGATGCTTGAAAATAGAAAAACTTGGGACCTAAGGTTGGAATCAAGTGCAATTTTATACAATGTAGAAGATGATATTATGGCTATTATCCAAGTACAAAATGAAAAATTGCTCAAAAAAGAAGATTGACAAAACAGAAAGAGAAACAAAAACGCTGCAAAAAAAAAGTGTGTAATAATTTATTAAAATAATTTGTTCTTGGAATAGGAGGGGGTAATGGGTGATGGAATATTGAGCATGGTCAAAAACTTTAAGAAAAATTTAAGTTGAATACGTTGGGATTGTTTGAGATTAAGTGGTGGGTAGTGACGAAATTTAATGTAATAAGAATTCGGGAGAGTGATGCTACGGAATGAGAATATGTTGAGTCGGAGGGTCCCTTAAGTGGTTTACTATTAATTTGGGATGAAATAATGTTTAAAACGAGGCGTTGTCATAAAGGGGAGTTTGGTTGTGTGTTGAAGGGGTCTTAATAAAAAAAATAATTTCAATTATACTTTCTGTGGTGTATGGAGTTCATACAAGAGAAGAGAAATTTGTTATGTGGAAGAAATTGAGTTATATTGCAGAGTTATATAAGCCTTTATGGGAGACTTCAATGAGATTGTGCAGGTGGAGGAGAGAAATGATGTTGTCAGATTAACAGAATTTTAGTAAGAATTGATAAAAAAAAGATATGCAACTGGTGGACTTTCGCTTAGCATCTTACAATTGGATTGACAGAGTTTTAGTAAAATTGGAGTGGTTGAAGATGTTTTCCCGAGTACAAAATTAGGAGTATAAAATCAAGAGTACATCATAAGAAGGAGAAGCACAAAAATAGTTTATGAGTTTCTTTGCATTTTTTTTCTCTTTTTTAACTTTTCTATTTGCTTGTTGTTGCTCTTACTCCACTTATTGTGTTGAGCTCTTTTGTTCAAAAAAAAAAAATTATCCCAAATTTATTCTTAAACTTAACAACGGTCGTTCTTTAGGCAGCATTTGTTTTTGGTATACACGTCCATCAAATACATAGAAAGTATATGCATGGTATTTATTCTCTAATCTCTTTTTGGCAATTCGTCTTCTTCAAAGAGAGCGTCTTTTCTGTCTCACCTTTCCTCATGTGCCTCTCTGTTCTTGTTCTTCTTCAAGATTTTTTTGCAGATGAAAGTGGTAGAAGGCCAACAACACCACACCGACAGCCAATGGAGACTTGAAAAAGGAGAGAAAAAGACAGAACATGGAACTCCAACTGTGAGAGAATTGTAATGTCTATTCGAGTAAGGAATTCTATATTGAGAAATTGCTTCTGTTGCTATAGTGGCGGTGCCGTAGCTGCGAGGTAGCTATAAGGATTAGGAGAAAAAAAGATTTTGTAAGAAATGGGAACGTAGGTCACATTAAACCCTCTCAATACTCAAAACGATATCACTTTAATTATATTTGGGAGCCAAAAAAAAATAATGTTTACAAGTTTAGAGTATCCGGTCAATTATATCATTAATTTGTTGTCTGAAAATATGTTAAGAATAGTAGTTATTAAATTTAAGGATAAATTTAGAATAATTTTAAGTTTAAAGATAAGTTTAAGGCTCAATTAAAGTTTAAAAACTATTTTAAAATTTAACTCAAATTTTAGTAAATATAAAATGTATAAATGTGTCTTAGGATAAATTTTCTTATACTCTTTTTATTATTATTATTTTTTATTCCGAGTGTGTGCATGCATTGATGCACGAGCACGAAAGTACTTTCTTTATAAGAGCAAACTTTTGAATATTGGTGGTGATAAATACAATAATAAATATATACACTTTTTAGGATTGTTTATCTATTATGTATTCTAAGAACATATATTAAGATTATAAATAAAAACAAATTATTAAAAATATAAAAAATTTTAAATTTTTGATATATTTGCTCTATATTTATTAAATGAAATAATTTAAAATTTTTCATTAATAATAAATTTATTATGTATCTTAAAAACATATGTTAATTAAATCTATAATTTATTTATGATAAATTTTATTTTTTTATAATTTCATATATTTGTTTATTTAATTATTATCAAGTTATTTAATTGAATTAGTAACTAAATATTTTAATCAGGATTAGTTACTTGTTTGGTTTTGATAATTATAAGTGTTAGGTTAAATTAGCCATATTAATATAAAAAAATTGGTAAACTTAGCCTCCTGAATCCTAATTACAGTATCATTCTACCGTAGAAACAACTCCTCGAGCATTAGGGATGAGTTTTAGTCTTTCAGATATGCTAAATCTTTGTTTATCAAGTAAAAACTCATTTGCAATTTTTTCATATGTTGACAATTGCATATCAATTTTCAACTTATAAGTAACATCTTAAAAATTATCAATAAAGCGTTTGTAGTCCAACGGTTAGGATAATTGCCTTCCAAGCAATAGACCCGGGTTCGACTCCCGGCAAACGCATTTTTTTCCTTTTCATCTTTCTTCTTTTCATTTCAATCGATGTTTCTATCGAAAACGCGAGCACCAATGAGGGAGGTTCCGTATTCCGTGCCGCCACAAAACACATAATTAGGCGCCAAACCAAACAATCACGTAAATGAGGACGAAAACGAAATCAGGGGCAGTATCGTACATTCCCAACTACCCGCCGTGTCAGTTAGTTGTCCGTCACTCTTCCTATCCATTTTCGAAAGCGTAACAAAATTCATAACTGCAGCGGCGTCATGGCGGGCACCAGCACCTCCTTCGCCGCCAACGCCGTCCGATCCACCGCCGTGGAACTTTCCAGAACCACAAGGTGCAACAGCCGCCGTTCTCTGCTCTCCCTTGCTGGAATCTCCTCCTCCAAAAGCCGCGGCGGTTCCGTCTCCGCCATCACCTGCGACGAGCATCCCCGTGGACCTTACTGCATATACGTTGGCCCTATTGACACCGCCAGCAAAGAAACCCTCGAAGCTCTTTACTCCCAAGTACAGACTCAAAATCACTACTTGTATTCAAAATTTGAGCCCTTTTTTAAGTATTAAGAGTTGATTCTGGAATTGTACCTTTTTTTCTGTTTGTTGTTACAGGCACGAGATGCATATTACAGTGGTGAGCCTTTGATTATTGATGACATGTTTGATAGAGTAGAGGTATATTGTATTATACTATTCTGCTTCACTTTTAGATTAATAGACACCATATGGACACTGAATTTGGTTGAGTAATTGAGTTTATGGAAACAATGCAGTTGAAGCTTAGGTGGTATGGTTCCAAGTCAGTTGTCAAGTATCCTCGATGCAGTATCAGGAGGCAATCAACTTATTCTGATGCTGAGGTCATTTCATTCTTTTCTCCACAGAGTTCAGATTATTTCAAAGCACTTCCCAAATTATCTTATGCTCTTGATGTAGCTGAAAATGTTGATGTTTATGTCTGATATGATTCAGTATTTCTATTCAAATGTCTGTGGTGTTATACATGTTTGTTATCTCTCTTTTAGGGTTTCCTTCATTTGAATATAGAGTGATGTGGATGTATCATGTATGTAGGGCAGGAAGATCTGTCTATGGTTTTTGCATTGGCCTCAACATGGGCTCTGATCCTTGCATTTGGCTGCTCAGCATGTATCGGGCCAATATGGTACACGGTCAGCATGGCTTATCAAACTGCATTCAATCCAGGATCATCCTATGGTAGCAAGGCATCAGGACTAGAGTTTCTCTTCACCTTGAATGGCTTTATCTTAATGGCACTGGGTTTTGCCATTGGATATCCTATTGCTTCAGCTTCAGGTATATTACTTTTGCTGTTGCTGCCTGAAAAAGGTCCTAGTTTTCGAACTTGTGCTCCAATCAATAGCTCAAGTAACAAGCCCTCTCATATGGTTTAATTCAACGAATTCCTTGATGGCTGAGTAAAGACCAACTCAAAATCTCACAGCTTTTATATGTGTTTTAACGGATGCTTTCACAGTTAAGGCGCTTCAAAGCCTGTGGAGGAATGGCTTGGTGGCACTAAAGGGTACTTGTCCAAATTGCGGAGAAGAGGTCAGTCATCCTGTATGTGTTGTATACTACACATATTTAATGCTTTTAATTTAATTGTGCTACCTGAGTTGGATTAATTTTCTTTCAGGTATTTGCCTTTGTGACAATGGACAAGGCTAATGACTTACCCCATAGATCAAAGTGCCATGTGTGTGAATGCTTGTTAGAATTTCTCACCAAAGTTGAGGTAATAAACTAGTAATAATTATTTTGCCTTGTTTTTCCATTACTCCTTGCAAAGGGTGTTCATAATTCTAGACTGGTCTTTTAAAGATTGCAAAGCAAGAGAAGCAGGTATCCGTATTATGCTCTTTGCATGACAGATGGTGGTATCATTTTGCAGAAATCAAGTTCAAGATTTGGTAGACAATGGGTTCATGGTCGCATCTACCTGGTTCGCAGATCACGACGCCGACGGGAACTATAAATTTTCTTCCCGTTATATATGAATGTGTATAGTTAAGGAAGGAATTGCCATGTTAATTATTGGGAACTTAATTTCATTAGATTTGGTTGTGTTAGTGTTAACATCTTTCCGGGTCTATCTAATATAGCTTGGGTCTTGATTTCTTGAATCACATCGCTGGTACAAATTGCTGTGAGGAAGTAAAGCTGCGACTTAAAATTTGAACGAGATTCTATACCCCAAAATAAATAAATTGAATCCTATTTTGATTATTAGCAAACTTAACTACTAAGTGTGTGTTTGAATTGAAGTTTGTAAAGAGAAATGCTAATATTGGTCACAAACATATTTCTCTAAGCATTACACGTCAAAAAGAGGATAACTTCATAGTATCCTTCCGAATTTGCCCTTGAATCATGTTTCTTCCATGGATGAATAAACATAATTTTGATGTTAAATTCTGCAATTCGTAATTTGTTACAACACTTCGAGGTGAATTGAAGCGTCTATTTAACATGGAGAGCAGAAGCAAATTGCTAATGCTCCGCAAAACCAGAACATTCTTTTACACAGAAAGTATAACACAACTATGGTCCAACAATTTTTATCATTGGTTTCAAGCTAACTATGGTCCAACAAAGAATCAAGTAAAATCTTCTGACATGTCACTGATGGTTGGACATATTATCGGAACTTACTGTGTCCAGCAAAACAGAACTCAAAAGTGTGCCACACTGTAAACTAGAGTCCATGAAAGCTGCATAGATGGGGAAAAGAGAGATCAGATGAAAGGTTAGTTAAAGGCCTTAATCTTGTCTTTTGGGAACAAAAAGGAAAAAACCTCACTTTCTGCAATACACAGAGTAAAGACCAAGATAGTATACTACCAGGAAAAGTGTTGTAGATGCAAAAAGCCCTTCCAAAAGGAGGGCTCCGTGGCCACCAAACTCTTCTTCATCGACCTTCAATACTAATGAATAGTAACCATATATAATCCCAGAGGACATCGCTAAAAAACTGCAAGGTAAAAGGATAAACGAGGGTGTAAGAAACCGTCGATATCATCATATGAAACTTCTAAAAAATGTTAATCCGAGTATTGGATTGTTCACATCATAGTTAAGATGCCCTAGTGCAATGTGACCTTTAAATCAAACCTTAGAAGTTACAATAAAGAAATTACCAGGAAAAGAAACACAGCGAAAGCCATGGGGAAAATTTATAGCTAGTAAAGTCTCAACAATCAAAATAATACATGATGGTGCAAAAGGGATCAATTTATGCAACACAAGTTCCCTTGATCTATGTAGCTTAACATCATGAATCGGTTCTGTCAATAGGTTCACTAGATATCTTCCCAAAAACGAAAAGAGAACAAAAAACACTACTTGAATATGAAACTAAGGAATGGATCATAAAACAAATACTCACAGGATAAACCAAATTCCCCCAACCAATGGGAAGACACCCCAAAGTAATCCACATACAAGACCGAGCACTTGTCGAATCCAATGCAGCACATCTCCCATTTGATCCTATTTGGATTGGGACAGAACACAGAATATTACAGATAAGCGAGGTTAGCATAATAGGAAAAACTCAGGTATTCCTCTTTCACAAAATATGTACAGTGAAAGGATATATAAATATATTCACTATGATTACTTCTTAATTGCAGCATCATACAGCTGGCAGCACTTAATCCAACACTATTAAGCACACTACCAACAATTTAACCTCTTTTTTTTTTTTTTTCTTTTTATCGAATCAATGGAGCAAAGGGCAATAACTCAGTGAGCGTAAAGATAATGACTTGGACTATTAACACGCTGAAAAGAGCTCGCATGGATGGAGAGGAGAAGAAAAATGAAACCTTGTCCCAGGAAGCTTCGGGGTCAAGCAATTTGGCGAATTTGGAAGGAGAGAGATGAGTGTTCTGGAGCTGCTGTTGGTGGTTGACTTTAGCAGATTTAGCTTCTTTCATTCTGAGAAGACGACGACGACGACGGAGGAATGTTGGAAAAGGAGCTAGAATGCAAAGTTGCAATTGAGAAGTGAGGGAATTAGGGTTCGGTTGGTTGAATTTCTTCTTTGTGTACAAGGAATCTGAAGAAAGAGGGAAGTAACAGTGAAGTGAATGAGTGAGGGAATTTTAAAATTTGCAGTATATAAGCAATGCAGAATTTAATTCTCTATCATTATAAACTGTTCCATTCTATTCTCCCAGCTTAGCAATGATATTATTAATAGAAATTAAATAATTTCACTTTATCCAAACTATACTAAGGACTTGTTTGAGTGAATATTTAAAATAATATCTTTTTTGAGTTATCTTATTTTAAAAATTTTATAAAAGAATAAAAATAATTTTATATTTAAATATTTTATATAATTTTTTTTTAGTTTTTATATATCAATTATGTTTGAATATAATAATATAAAAATATTTTTTATTTATTTATTACATAAAAACATATTTTAAAAAAAATCTTTTAAAAAATATAAATTATAATTTCTTAAAAAAATATTTTTTTATTTTTTTAATATTTTTACTTTTATTATTAAAAATTTATCAAACATGCTAAAATATAAAAAAAATATTTTTTTATTAAAAAAGATCTTTTTTTATTAAAATATTTTTTTTATCAAAATAATAACGTTCAAATAAACATTAGACTTTTTTTCAAACTAAAAATTTCAGAGAATATTATACTTTTTACTATTATATTTTATAAAATAAAATATAAATATACTCTCAATTAAAATTTTCTTTCAAATTAAAGTAATTATTTTTTCAAAATTTTAAGTGAAATTATAATCATTCTTCATATACAAAAAAATCAGTTACTAAATTAATACAAAATAAAAATACGTGAAATAACAAATATTATATGGATAACATTTTTGTGAAATTAAGAATATTTTTTTCTAAATGAAGTTTGATCCTATAAATAATATATAAAAATTTAGTTTTAACTAATATTTATAATTATTTTTTTAAAAAATATATTTAAAATTTCTATTTAAATATTAAGAAGATAATTAAAAGGTGACATAATTTAGTGTTGTGATAATTACTTAAATAACATTAATTAGAGTATTTTTTTGATATTCTAAAAACAGTAGGAAGCTATCTATATTTCTGGATTTGAATCCTCTAAAGTTTGAATTTTATTTTAGAAATTAAAGTGTGATCTCTCATCATTAATTTTATAGGTGAGACAAAAAATAAATATAAAAGAAAAACTATTCAAAAATAGAAGATTACACTTTATTTTCTAAAATAAAATTTACAACTTTAGAAGATCAAAATCCTATATTTCTATATATCTAAACCATAAGCGAAAATAGGAGCTATGAAATGAGTTTGTCTTTTGAGACCGTTTATGAGGAGAGATGACAAAAAGTCAAACACATGAAATGAAATGCTATAAAAGCGGGCGTAAAAATCGATCCATGCTCCATCACTCCTAAGCACTCGCGCCATAAACGTAGCATGCTTGCGTGTCTCTCATTTCTTCCATTAACACTTCAATCTCATTCTCATTCTCATGGCTCTCTCCATTCCATTCACCCACATTTTCATTTCAACGCACATAACATTATTTCCAAAAGTTTCAAAATTTCACCCTCATCTTACCAATTAAGCTAAGCTAATTAGGGTAAGGTTGAATACAGAGATGAGTAACCTCCCGGTTACTGACCCGCCTGAGACCAAATCTACGGGCTTTTTCGCTTCCATGTCCTCCATGTTCGGCAGCGCCAGGTACCACGCTCCGTTCTGATTTTTTTGTTCGAATATTCATAATCGTTTTATTGCATTTTCTCTTGTTAAGATCATCATTGTCACTCAAATTGGTCGCAACTTTATAGCGTAGATATCACATTCTATTTCCTCTGATACTCAAACCTTGATTATTAAACAATTTCATAAATATTCAACTTGTTATTATTATTGTTGATTTGGATAATATAAATAATTGAATTTTGTAGGCGGGAATCGAGTAGATCGCACTCACCGGAACGCCTCAAGTAAGTGCTCTTCTCGCCCAAGTCAAAGCGTATTGTTTAATTGTATTTGGGATAATTCCACTAATATATCGTTGGTTGAATAATTGATTTTGATTGACTACACTTATCACAATTATTGATTTGAATGATTGCTTTTGTGAATTCATATTCAAATCTCTATAACCAGGATGAGTTAGGCGTAATCAATTGTATTATGGTAGCAGAGCATATTTTGCGTTTGTCGATTATGTATTACTTGAAGCTCGATATGATCATCACTCCTAATATTAGTTGGAAGGATGTGGTTTTAAGTGCAATGTAAGCTTATTATGTGTGTTTCTCCTATCATTCTAGTTTGGAAGGATTAGAAGTCATAAATCCCGAGGGAGGAAAAGATGATGCAGCAGAGGAAGCTAAAAAAGGAAGATTTAAACCGGAGGTGATTATTTCTTTCTTTATTTTTTCATTTTTCATTATAGCGTTGTTTCTTATGACCTGCTTAAGCATTAAAAATGTTCAACCCCACAGTACGATCTTCATAGTCCTTCGTCATTTAATCTTTATATTATTTTTGTGTTGTGTTGTTTTCGGATTTTGTTGATTGTTGCATATTAGTGTGCTGCCTATTATAATTTTTTTTTTGGTTTTATTTTATTTTCCTTTGTCTTTTCTTTAGAACATGCCTCATACATTGTAGGTTCGGATAGCATTTTTCTCTATTTTCCTTGACTTGGCTCTCTTTACACAGGAAAGAGATAGTTTCTTCAAAATGATGAAAAATTACATTGGGGCAGATGTGACATCATTGGTAACACTACCAGTTACTATCTTTGAACCTATGACTATGCTTCAGAAAATGGCCGAGGTTTGTGAAGCTTCAATTTTTACCATCATTCAATTGCTTCTTTTTCTTTTCTTTTTTGCTGCTTGATTGAACTTCAAAGTGTTTGGACTAGTTGATGGAGTACTCCCACTTGCTTGATAAAGCAGATGAGTGTGAGGATCCATACATGCGGCTTGTGTATGCATGTGAGTGTTTTCTCTCCTTTTAATCCTTCTATACAAGAATTTTATTTTATTTGGAGATAGTGGAGGAATAGTTAAAGATTTAGGTGAATAAAATCAAGAACCTCTATGTAGCATTTTAACTAGTGTTGACATGTGATCAATCAGCAATGTAAATCATTTGAGCTTAAACATTTTATTGATATGACTTATGCATGTGTTTTACCACTATTTCTTTACCTTTTGCAATTCATTAATCATCACAGCATCATGGGCTGTATCTGTGTACTATGCATACCAAAGAACATGGAAGCCTTTTAATCCAATCCTTGGAGAGACCTATGAAATGGTTAACCATGGTGGAATCACTTTTCTTTCAGAACAGGTATCTTTTCTAATCTTAATTATATGTTCTTCATGGGAGCCTCCACCTCTCCTCCCCCCCCCCCCCCCAACAAAAAAAAAAAACTTTTCTCTATCCCCCCTTACTTTCAGATCAGATTTCTTTGTTATGTATGTTAGCATTTGGAAGAACTGCCTGTATTCTTCTCACGGATGCTTTCCTTTTAGTCCCTTTATATTGGATATCTTCAAACGATGTCTTTTTTCCCCCTTTTAAATTTCAGGTTAGTCATCATCCCCCAATGAGTGCTGGGCATGCTGAGAATGAGCATTTCACATACGATATCACTTCGAAGTTGAAAACTAAATTCTTGGGAAATTCTCTGGATGTTTATCCTCTCGGAAGGTGATCATGTGTTGCATTTGTTCAACGAATTGCGTTATTTATCATGAATATTGATTATGCGATATGATACCTCTAATTTGATGTTTTAAGCAATCAACTTGTTCTTTTTTTTTTTTTAAATACATCCTAGTTTGCTTGGTGGCAAAAGTATTTTATGTTTGTGAATGATTGCTTGCAGGACACGTGTAACTCTCAAGAGGGATGGTGTAATCTTAGATTTGGTGCCACCTCCTACAAAGGTTAATAACCTGATATTTGGACGGACATGGATTGAGTCACCTGGGGAAATGATAATGACAAATTTGACAACTGGGGAAAAAGTTGTACTTTACTTTCAACCATGTGGATGGTTTGGGTAAGAAACTTAGTGTTGTGCTATTCATATTTCTATATTTTACTTTAACTTGTCATTCACTCCTCCGCTATTATCAATCAATATCAATATTATCTTGCAGGGCTGGTCGCTATGAGGTAGATGGGTATGTTTATAATGCTGCAGAGGAGCCTGAAATTTTGATAACTGGGAAATGGAATGAGTCAATGCAATATCAACCTTGTGATTTGGAAGGAGAGCCTCGTCCAGGTACAGAATTGAAAGAGGTCAGTGAGTTTGATTTCATACATTACGCTTTTTATTTTGTTGATAAGTTAAATGGTGAAAGCTCAAATTCTCCAAGCTAAGTATGCTGACTGCACAGGTGTGGCATGTTGCTGATGTTCCAGAGGATGACAAATTTGATTATACATATTTTGCGCACAAATTAAACAGTTTTGACACAGCTCCAAGAAAACTCTTGCCATCGGACTCCCGTTTACGCCCAGATAGATATGCACTTGAGATGGGTAACATAACCAAATCTGGTGCTGAAAAGAGCAGGTCCCTTACCATTTCTTTCACTCCCCTTGCATTCTGTTTCAGAAATATAGTAAACCATCACCATCCTACAACCAATACTCAATATTGACTGATATATAGTTTTGCATGTGGTAATTATACCAAGACAAGACCGAAAATCTATGTTATCGTGATCTGTGATCTGTCCCCCACTGAGGCTATACAAGACCATAAAAACATGTTTTGAGTTTCACCTTACATTGCATGTGTAATAAGGTTGTGTTTGTTACCTTACAGGTTGGAGGAGAGGCAGCGTGCTGAAAAGAAAATAAGGGAGGCCAAAGGGGAAACCTTCAAAACAAAGTGGTTTGATATAACTAAAGAAGTGGCAACCACTCCTTGGGGTGACTTGGAAATCTGTAAATACAATGGTAAATACACTCAGCATAGAGCTGCTATAGATAGCTCAGACATTGATGAGGTTGATAATAAATCCGTTGAATTCAACCCATGGCAGTATCCACCACCATCATAATTTTGTCCTCGGTACTCTGTTTTCTCTCTTTTGGAAAGCCTGAGATAGTGGAAAATATCTGTCCTTTTCTGGTTGTTGGCTTGTGTATATGGTATGGTAACTACAGTTCATTATTCTGTCTTAATTGATCTATAATTGTGATGTAGAATGTTATTAGTTTCTGTAGAAAGAGTGGAACATGTTTTATTATGTATATTATTGTATGGTAATCATCATAAACATATGCTTTCAATTTATTATATAGTTTGCTGATGGTATAAGAATTTGAATGAAGGTGGAAGATATATATTTTCTTTTCCTTTTCAGTTCAATCTAGAGATAACGTTTGGTTAATGTATTGGGATAAAGAAATTAATAGACATCAGAAAGTTGACAGAAACAAAAGTATATATGTTTAGAAAAAAGAAAAAAATCGTATTTTAATCTATCACCAAACAATTCCTATCGTTAATAGCTAGTATTAATCATTGGATGAATAGAGGGAACATATTTTAAAAGAATAATAAATAACGTATGAATCTTATTAAATAAATGTAAAATTCTTGATATAATACATAAAAAATAAAGTAAAAAATAATAATGAATGAACGTAAGATATTGGCGATTAATTTAATTACGATGGATCACGAGCCTTGACAATGTCAATACGTTTCAATAAAATAGTCATGCTTACCACATGAACTGCTTGGTCGCATCTTTCGAATCTGTTAATTGCATCAACTCACCAATGTAATGCGATATAGTATATAGTATAATATTTTTCCAGCAACCTGGCTTTAATAAACCATGTTTTTTTGTTCATATGAATTTGCGGGATTGTTTAGGTCTTTAGGGTGAGACTTGAGAGTGACACATGGAAGTGGCTTTACGTGAAGTAAACCCTACCTAATGATTGAGTTACGTGACCTTCAATCTCCCTTTAACATCATAATTCATTCTTTCCTGTTCAGACTATTAATATAGCTTTTTTAAACTGAAATATTGAAGAATGGAATGCAAAAATTTATTATTATAGCTTACACAAGTCACTTATGGCAATTCATAGTATAAAATTTGAGAAGAAATCATAGCATTCATAAATGGCATCAATTTTGATGAATTAAATTTGTGCGCACAATTATCTTTCAGGAGGTTGATCTTAATCATTTGTGCATACCATTTAGTTAGCCTCTTGTTTTAAACTATACGATGACACACACACACCAAATACACATGAATACACAAATTTTAAAATTTTATAATATATATATATATATAATATAAATTAATTTTTTAATTATTTTTAATATTTTTAATTATATAAAATATTTAAGATATTTTTATTTTAATAAATAATAATATATATTATTTTTAAATTTATTTTATAAATATATGATAAGAATAATATTAGATATATTGATATATAATAATATATAAATATATTTATATATATCTAATTTTTTTATTTTTTATTAATATATAATTAAACACAATAAATATATATGTCAGATAAATATTAATAAATATCATATTTAAAATATATTTAACATGCAAATACAATAATTTAGTAAAATATCCGTGTTTTATATGTTTTGAATAAATGAATGAAGTTTTATCTTTTGAGTGCATGGGTGTATAATCATCAACTAGTCTGCACTATTATTGCTTTATAAGTTGTGACGCATTTAAAAATATGAAAATTTGTTGTATGTTATGAAAGTATTAACCGAATACTTTTGGGCATCAAGTAACCAATCCAAAAAATTTTAATAGCGAGAAAAATATATATAACGTAATAATAATTTGGATTTAGCTATTATATAACTTAAAAATACATGATAAATTTATTAATTAATAGAAGATTTTAAATTTTTTTATTTAATAATTATAAAATAAATATATTAAAAAATTAATTTTTTTGTATTTTTAATAAAAATATTCTTAATTTATAATTTTAATATATGTTTTTAAGACACAAAATAGATAAATTTTAATAATTTTATAATAAAAATATTATATATACATAAAAATTAGCTATCAAATTATTTATTAATTATTATGTATTTGTGTATAATTATATTTATTATTTAATGTATTTTTAATATACATTTTGTATTTCAATATATATTCTATACTCGTAGTTATTTTTTATGTACATATAACATAATTCTTGTTATAATTATATTTTGTTATTGTGAAATATGTAGTCTTTAAATATATAATTTACAAATTAAAACACTAAAATAATAATATATAATTTAAAATTTTAGTTTTTAGATTTTATATTTTTAAAAAATTGAGTAATCTTTTTTTAACAATACAATTAAAATGTCTCTCTTTTTATATATATTATTAAATTAAATAATTATTTAAAAATGTATTTTTCATACAATTAAAATTTAACTCTCAGTAATATTTATAGTTAAAATTTTTTAATAATGTAATTATTACAGAAAAAATAAAATTAATTAAAAAAATAAATAATATCTTTTAAATTTATTTAAAAAAACAAATAATATTATTTAAATTGACGTGTTTAATCTTATTTAGACTAGAACTAGAATACTCATCTAGGCTAAAAATTACATAGCAACTACACTTTTCGAGTGATGATATATTAATTGATTATAAAATTATTTTGATACAAAATATGATAAAAATAAATAAATATTAAAAAATTATTTTTCAACACTTGTCATTTTTGTCAATCCACATCCGACTCTTGGCCACTAGAATTTAAAAGCCGTAATATTCTACGCGATGTTATCTAATTCACGAAACATGCTCCTTTTTATTTTTTATATTCAAAAGGACGTCATCAAAACTCTAATCAAAATAAAAAAACAAGAAATAAAATTGAAAAAAAATAAAAATAAAAATGAAATGTGAGCGAGCGTTTTTCACGATCGAGCGGATCAGAAGGAGCCAGAGGAAGTATGGAAGCAACACGTGTCGGCATCAGAAAGCGCATTCCACTCCCACTGGAAGTGGGTCACAGGGTCATCCAATTGCGTGGAACTGGTCTTTGATGTGTTTCACCATTAACCTGCTATATCCGGTCGCCCAACCCACACATCACCGATACATCCGGTAACACGTGGTCAATGCTATAAAATGCTGGGGTTTAAGCAAAAACACTTTAATGGGTTTCAGAAATTCAGAGGGTTTTGGGTGATCCATATTACACAAGACAGAGATCAGATTGAGATTCAGATTGAGATTGAGATGAGAACACCAATCACACATCATCAACAAAACCCAACCATTTTCAAAATGCCTTCCGTCTAAAATCAACTTCTTCTTAATAATGGAAACCTAGTACTGTATTTATTCTTTTTCTCCATTTTGTGAAAGCTTTGAAAATTCTCTGATAATTCTTTCCCGATCTCACATTTGCCTCCAAATTCCAAAAATTTGCCGAAATTTCGATTCTGCGGTGCCTCATAGTGTTGATCTTTGGGCAACAGGTGATCATTATGTTTGAGCTTTTAGCGGGTTTTGTCTGAGAGACACAACATCTTTTTCTTTCTTGAGGATTTTGAGCTGCAAGGTTTATCCTTTGGGGGTTGGGATGACGTTGCTTGATGATGAAGTTGTGTGATTTTGTTTAGTGGTTCTGATTCATGAAATTTTCAGCTCGTGAACAAAGCTTTCCTCTGATATATCTACTTTTTCTCATAATCCACGTGTTGTTTCATTTCATGTTTTGCCTCTCTGTTTTTCCTTTTGTTTGATCTTCATCTATTCGTGAATTCTGGTTTGTATGCTTTGATCTGTGGTTTTGCGGGTAATTTAACGTCCTTGTGTTATTTTTGGCGGGTGAATTGCTTGTTTTCTTAGATCCGTCTTCTTCCGAGAATTTATATCGCTTTTGTGATGTTGGTTGGAATTCTTCTGTTTAGTTATCTTTTCATGAACGTGTCTTGAATCTGGTCGCGTTTGGAAACCCCTTCTTTCACTGATAATTTCATTTTCTTTTTAGTCCGTACACACACACACACACTGTCTCCGCAGAGAAGTAAAAACTATATGTTGCTCCGAGCTGAGTTATTTTGTGTCTTCGTCATAATCATTTTACTTTGTTTACTCATTTGTACAAAGGGGTTATGTTTTAGTGTTTTGCACTTATCTTCCATTTGATGAGATTTATATGAGTACTTTATTTGTTAACCTTTTATCATAAAGTTTGGAGAGACACACTTGGATTATTGTTGCGCAACAAATTTGATTATGTGAAAGATGTTCTTTTGAAATTGGAGTTGTGATCTGATCCTTTATTTTAGCCAATCTAGTTTTTCACCTTGTTGGGATGCACCCACCAGATACCCTGATATCCAATCCAAGCATTGGTGTAGGGGAAGATTAGTATCTGAGTCGTCACATATGAAAGTTTACTTTGACAGGCTTTTCAGTTGAGGCTGGTGTGGTCAAGATCAAGCAACACACAAAGATTGCTATTGTTTGACAATGGATATTTGGTTGCTGAGATTTTGCATTTGATAGATACATATTTGGCATGGTTCCTTAGATATGGTGTTAGAGAGGAGGCTAGACTATGATTTTAATGGCCACCAAGTGCAAGTCAAGCGCCGAGCTCGTTCAGCTAGGGTAAATAAGTTATGCTTCTTATTTTGGGCTGATTACTTTAGTCACAGATTGTGAAAACAATCCATATAATTTTCCTTTTTAAATTTTTCCTAGAGGAGGGCTAAATTTCAAAGAAGGGTGGAAGATAATCAAATGTGTGCTTTTGACTTATTGGCAACTGTAGCTGGCAAGTTGTTCTTGCAAGAGAAAGAGCATCCACTCACATCTGGGGATAAATCTTCGGAAAAGATTCAGCAAGGGTTTGTTAAAGAAGAGTGCCGGGATGCAAGTGAAGCATTCAAAACTGAGCTTTCCAACGAGGGTTGTCACAGAAGATGTGAGCATGGATTTGTTAAAGATGATTCCAAGAATGCAGATAAGCCATTCAAAGCCGAGCTTTATGTTGAAGGAAGTAGTGACATAAAATGCTTGTCAAATTCAGAAGTACAAAGTGAAAATTGCCATTTTAAGGAACACTCACATCCTAAAATTGATGGCAATTCACATGTTGCTTCAATGGTGGCCAATTCCAGTTGCTTGGAGAGGCTTGGTGCTGAGAGATTGGCGGATGGCAAAAACCATAATGAAGTGGGAAATCTTAGTAGCAAAGTTGAATTAGGTCTTAGTAGCAAAGTTGAATTAGGTTCTTCTGGAAGTCCAGATACTATTGGATGCAACTTAGGTGGTGATGTAACTAAAGTAAAGGATGAGCTGCATAAGTTTGCTAAGGCACCAGTTGTTACTTCAACTGAGATGCGGTGCTTGGACGATCCCGTGGGCGAAAGGTCTCCTGTGCAGTTAAGTTCAGGTGGCAATGCCAAGTTGTCTGGGTGTGTTGACAACATGCCTTATAGCACATTGTCTGAAGGTTATGACAATGTGCCTGTAGTTAGTAGAGATGATGACGAAAACTTTTCAGGGTGTGATAACCCTTCTTTAGAAACAAAGTCCTTTAGGCCAATTAGTCATATAGGTGATCAGAGTATAAGGAAAACATTGGCAGCTAAATACTGTAAAGTTGCCCAACAGTCAAAACATGATACACTTTCTAATAGTGGTGAGTTCATGCTTATTTATGTAATTACTTGCTTTCTTGTATCTCATGCTTTTTGTTCTTGTTCACTAATCTGTTTTTCAATTGGAAACATATTAGTTGAGGTTGTGAATGGAAATTTGAACGAAACTTACACCAGTAGGAAGAACTTTTATAAACGCCAAAGATCTGAAATGAATATTCCTTTCAAAAAGAGGAAAATTTTCAACTGTGGCTCTTTCTCAAATTCCAATGAACTTGTCAGAAGTGGTGGCACTTATGACAAGAAAAATGGTGCTTCTAGTACATCTCATGGGACGCACAAAGGTTTTGTTCTGTCTTCCAACTATTCAAATTTAATCACAAAGTATTTTGCTAAATGAATTCCAACTCTTGATGCAGACACTGGAATGTCTTCCCTAGGAGCACATCAGTACTCTTCATTAGGATCTAAAGATTCTCATGGTAGGGGGAAGATTGAGAGAGTGTTTCTTTATGTGCTCTTTGACTTGACTGGTGTCTTCAAAGGGGTTCTTACATAAAGATGTCTTTCTTTTAATCAGTGAACCTTAGGATCAAATCGTTTAGAGTGCCTGAGCTTTTCATTGAGATACCGGAAACTGCAACCATTGAGTCCTTGAAGGTATTTAAAAAAATTACATTGTGCCCTAAAAATATATCATCCTATCCCGTATTCAATCTTAATGATGGACGGCATTTGTTTATAATTATATGTGTATTCTTCTCGTGCTTCTGTTACATGGCATCATCAATATTGCATCTGTCCACATGAATAAATTGGTCTGCAGCTCTTTAACATGTTGGTCTGCAGAGGTCAGTGATGGAGGCAGTGACTGCTGTACTTGGAGGTGGATTGCGTGTCGGTGTGATTCTCCATGGGAAAAAGGTTAGGGATGATAGTAAAACTCTACTTCAAGCAGGAATTTCTCATGATAAACAGCTGGATGCTTTGGGCTTTACCCTGGAGCCTATTTCTTCTCAAAGTCCAACACCTGTATGTGCTGCAGATTCTCGCGATGTTCCTACTGTAGACAAGCCTCAGCCGTTACCAAGGTAGTGCATAACTTCCCATCAGATGCATTCCTGATTACTAGAACTATAATCCTTTGCCAATATAATTTTGTTGAGATTTCATTGTTTCTTGGAGTTGTTTTCATATAGATTACTGTCTTTTCTTGTGACCATTTCAGTTTATTTTCAATCATTGATATTCAGGTTTTTTTCCTAAAAGGATTATTATTATTCAGGTACCCTTCTAGTGCAGCAATTCATCAAAGAAATCAGAGCTGTTCTGATGTGTTCCCCGAGCATCGGGTAACCAGTTTAGGTAACCTTGTTGAAAGTGATCAAGATTCAGCACTTTCTCCTGTCAACACAGCAGTTTATAAAAGACTAGCAGATTCAAGAGCTTTGGTTACTGTTCCAGAGATGGGCGTGCAAGCACTATCTCTGCTACCTGTGCCGCAGAAGTCAAAAAGACCCGAGACTGTGCAGCGCCGAATTCGTAGACCTTTTTCTGTTGCTGAGGTGGAAGCTCTGGTTCAAGCAGTTGAGAAACTGGGAACTGGAAGGTAAGATTTACATTGAAGCGTTTGTTCAGTTGTGTACATGCTCAACTACTTTGCAAGTAACTAACTATTAGGAGAGATTTAAGTTCTGACAAATCTCGTATTTTCATTTAAATTTATTTTTCAAATCAGGTGGCGTGATGTTAAACTTAGAGCTTTTGATAATGCAAAACACCGGACATATGTCGATTTGAAGGTAAAATCTTGTGTAATTATTCATGCATAGCAAGAGCTGCATTGCGAATTTTATTAGTCCACAAAGATTATTTAATATTTATTGCTTATTTGATATTGTTGAAGAGAACGTGGGTGTCACACTTCATCTTTTATTTGAAAAAACAATCTAGTTGTTGTGTCAATAATGGCAAGTGGTTTCTTGTATACTAGGTTAGCTATTTATTGCTTCATTAGTGCTCTCTTGCTTTAACCAGACATGAATTTCATGTACATAAATAGTCATTGCCTAATTCTCCTATTTTGTAAACAAAATATTACAAAGATGGTGATTGGATCCTAAGAAAAAAGAGCAGCATCACCTTCATTAGTAATTTAGTATGGTTTTGGCATTTTCCCCATGTGGAATTTATAGAGAAAGCTCAAAAGTGTTGGCGTGTGACATTTTGTATGGGGTAAGTGCAGGACAAATGGAAAACCCTGGTACACACGGCAAGAATATCCCCTCAGCAAAGAAGGGGAGAGCCTGTTCCACAAGAACTTTTGGATAGGGTCCTAACTGCTCATGCTTTTTGGTCCCAGCACCAAACTAAACAACAGCTCAACAAGCAGCACCAACAACAACAACATCAGCAGCAACCACAAACTTGCCTTCTCCTTCAATAAATATACATAGGAGGTTGACACTTACTCTACAGACAGCACTATGTGGCTTTTGTAAATGGGGGTGGGGTGTTTAGACTTTCTGACCCTTTTGTTATTGTTAGAGTACCCATAACTTCTTTATATGTATTATGATGACATATTTGTTTGTCACTTTATCATGTAAAAAAAATTATATATATGATAACATGGAAGAAAGTGAAGCCGAGAGAGAATATGTGTTTACATTCTCTTCTGTTTACACCTTGGTTCTTTCCCTTTAGGGAGAGGTTGCTTCTTGTAAATGGGTGATGCAATAAAGATCTTGCTGATGCAATTCTTTTGATGTAAATGTTCCTAATATATTTTTCTTTTACCATTTTAACTATATGCATGTCTTTAAGGTTGTAGTATTTAGTTTTCTTTCTGTCTGTCTATACTTCTTGATTAATATATGTATAGTCCCCATTTACGTTGTGAATAGCTAAATACATGTCCATAACGGAGTTATAATTATAAAATTGCAGTATCCCTTTAATTTACAAAATTTTCTTTTAAATCTAAATAGGATAACTACTCTATTTGATAGTTAGCAATGTCCTAATTCAACTGGATCAATAATGGAATTGAGTTTCCTAATCCTAAATAATCATACTCTTATTTCCAATTGCAAACATCGCAGTAGACAACAAAGCTTCCAGCTCACCAAGCAAGTTAATACAACCACTCGATTGAGAGAGTTACTTATTAATTAAAATACATCATTTGTAAGGTCATTAGTCATTAATAAATGTTAGCCTACTGATGTGTTGATTAGCTCAAAGTTGGAGGGACATAGTCTTTCCCTTCAACTTCAAATCTTGGTATGAAGTAACCAATATTGAGGGAGTTATTTTACGAAAAGAAATGACGTTTGTACTATTTTTTATGTATATTATTTTTTATTGTATGAAATACAAATTTTATATTTTTTATCCATCATTTTCAATGCAAAATATGAAAGGTGTATAAGAATGATGTATACAAGAGTAATACATATATCATTCCTATTTTATGACCAGAGACAATTTTGTTTGAACATTCCTGATACCAATTATCTTTACTATCAAAATCACTTACCAAGCATATTTTGTTAAGTTGTTGTGTTCATATATCGAATACATTTTAAACATAATATTCATTTAAAATGGGTGTCTTTTATATCTAATTATATCTTAATAAAAAAATAAAAACTTATTTTTTAAACACATTTAGACAATTTAAATACTGTCACGTGTTAGTGTATCTAACCTAATTTTTAACATATCTTTTTAAACTGAGTTTAAAATTAGTATATATTATTATTTGTTAAAACAAAAAATATTTTGGGTAAAGTACTAAATTGGTCTCATACGTTTGGGCGTAATCCTGTTTTAGTCCTTAAAGTTTAAAGTGTCCTGTTTGAATCTAAAAATGTTTTACTTAAATAATTAACGAAATGTCCTTCATGACAGCAGTACAAGAACAAGGTCGATAATTTGGAGAATAGATACAAGCTCTAGAGGTACAAAATCAATCGTGTATGTATCAATATTTATTTATCACTAGAATGAGACCAATGCGATGCGGGACGGTAAACTTCTTCATATTAATCAGTCATGTTTAGAATTTTTATATATTTATTAAATTGAATAATTAAATAAATAAATTAATTTTTGATAGACTTATTAGTTATGAAATACTCATACAGCTGTGCGAATTCTTCCGTTTGTGGATTAATGTAGATTTTTGTATTTGAAGTTGTGCTAATCGAATAATTACCTAAAATATTATAATATAATAGGTTATATAAAATAAGATTGTGTTGTATTTGTCTCATTTAATGTATTATATAAAATGTAATTATTTGAATTAAGGAAAACAATAAATTTAAAATTTTTTGAAAAAGATCTACCTTTATATTCACTAACTAATGTTGATGTGAATGCAACAAATTTTTTGTCTTTTATTTATGTTGTAGTTCTTTTATTTATCTGACATGAGAGATTTTTCCACAACGTGACTTTTAACACAATGTTTCTAAAATTATTAGTATTCTGTTAATAACTATATGTGTAAATGAAAAATAAATTGCTTCTATATTTTTGAGTAAAGGACATTTTCGTCCTTGACCTTTTTTTTCGTAGACATTTTCGTCCTCAAGCAATGAAAAATACATTAAAGCCCCTGACCCTTGAAAAATATGGACATTTATGTCCATCCGTTGAATTCAGCCGTTTGCACTGAACGGAAAAGGCTGAGCTGGCAGAGGTGGCACTGAGGTGGCACGTAACGGAGGTCAGGTGGCATGGAGCATTTCGTAACAGGACGTATAAGTCCCTGGAGACGGAGCATTTCGTAACAAGACGTATAAGTCCCTGGAGACGAAAACGACGCCGTTTCGTCTCCTCCCCCATTTGCCCTTTTCTTCTTCCTTAGTCCCTTTTCCCTTCCATTCTTCTTCCTCAGCCCCTGCCTCCATCACCGCCGCACAGCTGCGCTTCCGTCAGCCACCATCAACGCTGGCGACCTCCTCCTTTCTCTCTTTTCACGTCTTCTTCCCTTTCTCACTCCCTTGCTCCCATTAGTCTCTCTCTCTCTCTCTCTCTTGCCAGCCTTCACCAAATGTCAATTCGTCAAAAAACATTCCATGTGTCGAGGGATAACACTGGAGGGTCCAGATAGAGAATATAAAAATAAAGCTGAAGCAAAAGATATACCTCAAAAAGTAGTTATAGTTCTCTATTACTATCTAGTTGTTGTGCTTGTGCATTTGTTGCTGCCTTATCAGTTTTTTCCAAAACAAAATTCTTCAATGAATCAACATCCCTTGAACTTGGTAATTCAAAAACCATGTAAACTTAAAATTCGATCTATTAATGCTTCCTCAAACGTTGGTTAACACATGGGGTGAGAGTGCAATGGGGAATAGATAATACAGGCATCCAGCAAGTAAAACAAATAAATAATTAAGTGGATAAATCAGTTAATAATTGATGGTGAAAAAGCCATGATGTTTTTCATTGAGTTAAAGAATACCTTTCTTCATTCATGGCTACTTAGATAATTAGATAAAGCAGTAAAGAATCACACATAAATTATATCCAATAATCCAAGACCATTCAAAAATATTTTTCTCCATTCACGCACTTGTGTCTTGACAGTATTGATACTCAATTAACTGTCAAATGCAATTCAGAATTTTACAAGAATAAAATATATCAATCATTGAACTCATAAATGTAGAAGCAGAGTGCAGAGTAGACTCAAACATAGCATGAGATTTTAAGAAACATGCGACACTACATTATAAGCATATGCCACAAAGCTCCTTTGATGATCACCGCAATCCACTTCCCCAATCTCTATTTCATTAGTTCCTTCAATTGCTTTTCCCAAATCATCCCACAACGTCCCCAAGTTCTTACTGTAATAATAAGCATCATTATTTTACAGCTTAGAAATCACTCTTAGCTCAACAATATAAAAGCAGCTAAGAGAATGAATGAATCAATTATCAATGCTTGCACCAGGAAACACAGAACTTGACAAACCACGCAGTGTCCTTCTCCTTGATCTATGAAGGGGGAAAAGTAAAAAATATTCCATGTGAATCTCATTGAAATTTTCACTCCCCATTAGAAGAAAAGCAACATCCCAAAGGTCAATTTCAACGGTTTTTTTCGCAAAACAAACAAAAACAACATGAGAAAAAAAGGGAAAAAGAGTTCACCTTTACAATTATGCAAATTGAGGACCTTCAAGAATGTGAAACCATTGGCAATGATGTCAAGGTCGGAATCGGTGACGCCGGGATAAAACGACCGCAAAACGGACTGGGCAAGGTCCAATCGAGCAAGCATGTGAAACCATCGCCAGGATCGAACGAAGCTCGTCGTCAGTGAGAGTGTCATTTATGCAGAGGTTCGAGGATCCCGATCCGACACTGTTCATTATTGTTGGTGTGGAAAAAACCCTAACCCCTCGAGATTTGAGACTAATTTTTGCAGAGAGGCAGCGGCGCGGCGGTAGTGGGTCACCGAGAAGGTTGTCGTGGACGAACGGTGGGTGGAAGGAGGGTGAGGAGAAAGAGACTAATGGGAGTAAAGGAGTGAGAAAGGGAAGAAGACGTGAAAAGAGAGGAAGGAGTAGGTCGCCGACGTTGATGGTAGTTGACGGAGGCTCGGCTGTGCGGCGGTGATGGAGGCAGGGGCTAAGGAAGAAGAATGGAAGGGAAAAGGGACAAAGGAAGAAGAAAAGGGCAGATAGGGGAGGAGACGAAACGGCGTCGTTTTCGTCTCTAAGGACTTATACGTCCTGTTACGAAATGCTCCGTCTCTAGAGACTTATACGTCCTGTAACAAAATGCTCCATGCCACCTAGCCTCCGTTACGTGCCACCTCAGCGCCACCTCTACCAGCTCAGCCTTTTTCGTCCAGGGCAAACAGCTGAATTCAACGGAATGACATAAATGTCCATGTTTTTCAGGGGTTAGAGGCTTTAATGTATTTTCCATTGCTTGAGGACGAAAATGTCCACGAAAAAAAAAGTCAGGGACGAAAATGTCCTTTACTCCTATATTTTTTTACTATTTAAGTATCAATGACATTCTTCGTATTTTTGTAGGTTTTCTTTTAACATCTATTTATTCTTCTTCTCCTAGTACATGCAGTTTTTCAATGATATTTACAGTAAAAAGAACAAAAATGTGTAGAATTTTTTTAATAAGTTATTTTTAATAGGAATAATTAAAATAGTATAAAGTGAAATTACATGTTAATATTTTTCTTTGACCCACTCTTTCAGATAATGTCTCAAGTGATGCAAATTTAAAATAGTATTGGGGAATGTTCAAAATTGAATCTTTAATTTCTTTCACAATAGTTGTGAGTAAAAAATTTACTTTCATTGTACCTTTAATTGACCTGTACAAATCATTTGCATCTTCTACTTTCAAATTTTTTATAGTATACATTTTTTCTTCTTAACTTGTAACAAATGTTTGAATTTTTTTTTTGTGTCTAAACATGGAAAGAAACAAAGCAAACACTATCCTATATCCGAGCGGATGATTTGCTGGAGATCAACACAAGGCTCAGACCAAATAACATGATTAGAGTTACTCTTGGCATCATATCTAGCCATCCAATCCGCAGCTCTATTTACTTTTCGGGACACCCACTCAACATGAACAAGTCAAGGACGAGATAAAAGCTTTTGAATTTTGTGAACCAAATCTGTTACTTCAGATGAATACCCACTTGTAAACTCATGCATGATGGGCAGAATGTCAAGGAAATCCGTTTCACATATAATATCCCTCAAACCGTAATCCCAATTTAAAACCAACCACCTCCAAGCAACAAATAATTCACATATGATGATAGATCAGGGGGAATACTTCCAGAACAGCCTGAGATCTAATCTCCCTCAAAATCTCTAATAATACACCCAAATTCCGCTAAATTTGAATCCAGATACAAGCTTGCATCACAATTAAAACTGTTGTCTACCGGTGGTTCCCAACACAGGCAATTTCTGATAGACCTAAAGGCATTGTTTCGATTCCTGTAAACCTATTAGTCCTTGACGGTAATTCTGGCAAAGGCAACAACCTTGTGGTCTGTCCAAGGGTTGTCATTATTGAATATTTCATTGTACCTATGTCTTCATACCAACCAAAGCCCTGTACCAAAAGACGCCTTATTGTTAGCCAAGGCCTTTCGAAACCACTCTTCAAGAGCAGTACCAGCCGTCAAATCCAGGATACTAGGATCCAACATATGCCGAATTGCCTTTGATCATTCACAGTCTCTAAGGCAATGTTCCATAGTCTCCTGCGCCTTGTTACATCTCTTACACATATCTGAAGAAGCTAAATGCCGCTTGAATCGAAAGGTCTCAGTTGGTAGAGCATCATAAAGCCAAACCACATAGTAAATTTGAACTTCTCCGGAATGTTTGTATTCCACAACTAGTTCCAGTTACTATTGACATTTCAATTTAATGTTTTCTCTAATAACTATCTATAGCCCTCCCTTGCACTATACTTTTTTGTTGCTGCAGGCCACCACTCCCACTGTGGCTCAAACTCAGTCGAACTAGAATATCTCAGACCACAAATAAACTGCTTAATCTCATGTGAAATAGACGTGGTAAAACTATCAACCTTCTAAGACACCCCTTTCCACAAGTCAGCCACTATAAAATATGTACATAAGGAATAAGGTTGCAAAGCTTACCAAAAGGAGTTCACTACTCATCATACCAAATTGATTTGTGGACATCCCCAATATTCTAATGAAGCACTTCTTGAGATGCTCATAGGCACTAACAATGTTCTTCTAGGTAGCCGATGAAGAATTTGTTCATCATATTTTTTTTCACAATTATATGAAGAGGTGTTACCTGCAGTGTCAGTAAATCATAGTTAATAATTAGTTAAAAAATTGATTATATATATTTTTTTAAGTTATTAGAAAAATAATAATGAATAATATATTGAAAAAAGTATAATTTTAATGATATTAAAAATACAATTATATATAAAGTATTATAAAATAATATAAAAAAAGTATAAAAAGCAAAAATAATTAAAATATTTTTTTGTAAATTAATTAAAAATACAATAAATATATTTGTTTTGTACCTTTTCATCTAATATAATTATTTCTAAGCAAAGAGGTTCCTTTTTATTTATGGGTGTTAATGTTTCTCATAGACAAACCACGCGAACTTTGATAAACCAATTGTCTTTTTGTTTGGTGATATTATCCAAAGAATGATGCTTCATTGAGTAAGTTTGAGATGTTGTGTAGTTCGAAAATAAATTTCTTGTGCTAAATTTGATGTTATTTAAAAGAATAGTAATAAGAGACTTATATAAGTAGTTCAAATAATATGAAATTTGAATATTTGTAACGTAAAATTTATTATGATTAATAATATTACTATGGCATTTGTAATATGGATGTTTATTACATTTAATGAGTTATTTATAGAAATTAATAAATAAATTATTAGATTATAAATTTATTGTATTGTTAATAATAGTAAGATATAATAAATATAGGGATATGAATTCAATATCTTTGTTGGTTACAAATTTGATTAAACATTATTAATTTTTAATTATTATCACTGGTAATTTTGTACTCTAATTTACATATATTTTTATTACTTGTATATATATATTTTCTACAATTTTAATTTATGTGTGAATTTATGTATGTAATAGAATTTTTTTTATTAGCTATAATTGAATATTTATTACTTATAGTTTATACTTTCTTACTTTTTTTGTTGATTTAAAAATAATAGTTGCTTTGACAAAAATTGAGTAGTTAATTCTAAAGTTTTGCTAAGTAAGCGATGTTGCTGACATGACATTAGTAGGAAGTGAAAGATATCTTAAAAATAATGTAGATAAATTTATCCATTTACTTTTATATATTAAAAGTGAAATTACTTGTTAATATTTTTTTGTCCCATTCTATCAGATAATGCCTCAAGTGATGCAAATTTAAAATAGTGTTGGAAAATATTTAAAACTGGATCTTTAATTTTTTTTACAACAGTTATGAGTAAGCAAATTGTTTTCATTGTACCTTTAATTAGTGTATACAAATCGTTTGCATGTTTTATTTTCAAATTTTTTATAGTATAGATTTTTTTCTTGTAACAAATGTTTGAATTTGTTCATCATATTTTTCTTCACGATTACATGAAGAGGTGTTCACTACAGTGTTAGTAAATCATAGTTAATATTTAGTTAAAAAAATTGATTACATTTATTTTTTTTAAGTTATTAGAAAATGAACAATGAATAGCATATTAAAAGAAATATAATTTTAACGATATTAAAATACAATTATATATAAAATAATATAAAAAGTATAAAAAGCAAGTATTTTTTCGTAAATTTAATTAAAAATACAATAAATATGTTTGTTTGTACATTTTCATTTAATATAATCATGTCTAAGTAAAGAGGTTCCTCTTCATTTGTCGGTGTTAATATTTTTCATAGACGAACTACACGAACTTTGATAAACTAATTGTCTGTTTGTTTGGTGATATTGTCCAAAGAATGATACTCCATTGAGTAAGTCTAAGATGTTGTGTAGTTCGAAGATAAATTTCTTGTACTAAATTTGATGTTATTTAAAGGAATAGTAATAAGAGACTTATATAAGTAGTTCAAATAGTATGAAATTTTAATATTTGTAACGTAAAATTATTATGATTAATAATATTATTATGACATTTGTAATATAAATGTTTATTACATTTATGAGTTATTTATAAAAATTAATAAATTTATTATTAGATTATAAATTTATTGTATTGTTTATAACGGTAAGATATAATAAATATAGAGATATGGATTCAATATTTTTGTAGGTTACAAATTGAGTTAGACATTATTATTAACTTTTAATTATTGTCATTGATAATTTTGCACTTTAATTTGCATATATTTCTATTACTTGTATATATATATTTTTTACAATTTTAATTTATGTGTGAATTTATGTATGTAATAGAATACTTTTTTATTAGCTATAATTGAATATTTATTACTTATAGTTTATACTTTTTTTTTGCTTTGAAAATAATAGTTAATTTGACACAAATTGAGTGGTTGATTCTAAAGTTTTGCCAAGTAAGCGATGTTGTTGACATTGTATTAGTAGAAAGAAAAAGATGTCTTAAAAGTAATGTGGATAAATTTATCTATTTACTTTTATATATTAAGAATAGATAGATAGATTCTCCTTAGTTCTATAGAAATATTTCATTTAAATTGTAAGAAAAATGATAAATAAATGTATTGATGCATCGACGGTTGATTTTGTGCCTTTGGAGTTTGTAGTTATTCTCCATATTATCGACCTTATTCTTGTAGTGCTGTTATGTAGGATATTTCATTAATTATTTAACTTTGACCTCACAGTAGACTATATTGGAGCTAAATGAATTTTTTTTACATTTATATATGACAGTTTAAATCTTAAAAACCAAAATAGGATTACGTCTAAACGTATGAGACCAATTTATTATTTTATTAAAAAAATATTAAAAACAATTAAAAAATAATTTATATATATAGGGCAAAATGCGCAAATAAGCTAATGGCATACACAAATTTCACAATTCAGCCAAAAGGAAAAACGTTACAAGGTTCCACCAAAAGCACATTTCTATATAGTTTGAATTAGTGCAATTTGAATTACAAATTTATAGTAATTCAAATCACACTGATTCGAATTACACACACGCGCACTCAAGCACTAATTCGAATCAAGCTGATTCGAATTACACACACACTATCACACTAATTCGAATGGGTTAGGTTTGAACTAGTGAATTTTCATACCCATAGTAATTTGAAACAGGCTGTTTCGAATTACTCTATGTTTCGCCTATATAAGGAGTTCGAACTAACCTCATTCGAACCACTATTCCAAATCTATACTCCACCAAATTCCAGAGAAAATGACCCAAAATGACTTCTACAAAGGCTTGAGCAGAATATTTAGCTGATGGGAGATAATCCAGACAGACTTTATCGTTTGGATGGAGTAGCCCATATAGCTGGTGTCATCAACGAAAAGGTTCATGCAAACTTGATCTTTTAAAATAGGAGCAAATAACTTTTTTTTTATATTTTTTGTGGTTTTGATAGTGACTGATATTAGTGACATTGTTAGTGAATGATATTAGGGGTTTAATTAGTGGGTTTGATAGTGGATGATGTTAGTGGTTTTGTTAGTGGTTTAGGCATTGGGTTTGTTAGTGAATGATGTTAGCGGTTTTGTTAGCAGTTTCGTTAGTGGTTTATGTTTTTGTTGGTGATTTTGTAAGTGGTTTTGTTGGTGATTTTGTTAGTGAATGATCTTTTGTTAGTGAATGATTAAAGTTGTTTTTTATTTTCTGGTACATTAACTTTGCAGCCCCAGCGATGTATCTCGAGCATGCGACGGCAGCAGGGTATGCGTCTGAACGAGAGATACGTTCCGCACTTGCAGATGGCCGGCTTATACCATCTTGCGAGGTTGAACGAGAGATGGTTCAGACTGGATGAGCCCATGATCAGTGCGTTCATTGAGCGCTAGCGTCCGGAGACGCACACGTTTCATATGCCATTCATGGAGTGCACTATTACACTGCAGGACGTGGCGTACCAGTTAGGACTGCCGATCGATTGATGTTATGTTAGTGGTTGCCTAACAGATTTCCAGACACACATCCAGGGTGGTCGGCCAGCTTGGGTGTGGTTCCAGGAGTTGCTTGGTGTGTTACCTCCTGCGAACCAAATGCAGAAGTTTGTAGTGAACTGCAGCCGATTCCAGGAGATCTTCGGAGAGCTCCCTGAGGGAGCCGATAAGCCCACAGTTAGGAGGTATTCTCGGGCCTACATCATGATGTTATTAGGGACTCAGCTATTTGCCGATAAGTCCGGCAACCACATTCACATTAGGTGGCTCCCATACGTAGCTAGGCTTGAGGACATGGGTGGCTACAGCTGGGGATCAGCTGCTCTATTGTGGTTATACCGGTGCATGTGCCAAGTGGCGAACAGACATGTGGTGAAGTTAGCTGGACTGTTACAGCTACTTCAGTCATGGATCTTCTGGCGCTTTCCTGGATTTAGACCCGCTGGATATGATACTTTCAGCTGGCTCTTGGCCTCAAGGTACTGTTATGTTTTTTTTTGTCGTCTACTATTATTTTATTATATCTACGTTTATAATGTTATATTACTTGGTGCTATTTTCATTTCGTGATAACATGGGCCTGGGTTACAGGTGGTCAGGTCATAATCCTACAGCGAGCGAGAAGGGACCTCGAGTGCAGATGTGGAGGCTCAGGATAGACCTCTTACTGTCTTACAGGCTCGAGATGTAAGTATATAAACCACTCCTTCGTATTATATACTCTTTCAGATTAGCAGTTGTTCTTGGCTAAACGGCGATGCTATCTATTCGCAGTTTATTTGGATGCCGTCAGATCTCCTGACGTTATTCAGGTTGTGCATTTGGAGATATTGGAGCCTTGGCATACGACGTTGTGGAGGTGTGTGACAGCGCTGATATATTTCACCGTCATAGAGTGGCACCCGATAGATCGGGTGCTACCGCAGTTTGGTGGAGTACAGCCCCGACCCCAGCCTACCCTCGACATCGACTTCTTGATGTCCAAGGATGGAAGAGGTGGTGATCGTTATTTCCCGTATAGATTGTAGTTCTGGCACCTTCATTGGGAGAGCCGGGCGGATCATATGCTCCGGTTTGATGTTGTGCCAGACCTTGGTTCGTCACATGATTTTCTGGATTGGTGGGGTCAGCATGGTAAGAGATTCCCGTCACTTGAGCTATATCTCAGGGATCCCAGAGCCGTGCTTATTCCGGTTAACGTGACACAGCGAGGTGCCGGACGAGTGCCTGACATGGATCGGGTGGATGATGTTCCGGATATGCGTTGCGTTGAGCAGAGAGCTCGTGTTGGGACACGTAGGAGCCAGCGTGAGTGGAGGTGGCTCGATCAGGCCATGGCGGAGGGAGACGCTAGGGGGAGGGGTGGTGGCAGACGACGAGGATGTTTGTCGTCATGTGTTCGAATCTCCTACCCTCATCCCGATGTTGAGTCCATAACGATAGTCAATCCTGTTCGCCCAGTCACACATGGCAGGGTCTTCAGACCGTAGAATATCAAACCAGTAATCGAATTCCACCTCAGTCTTGGCATAGGCTGCAGTCACAAGAAGCCTCCTTACGTCCTTACCTTTGAACATGAGGGCAAAATTTGCGGCCACGTATCGAATACAGAATGCACGGTATGCAGCAAGTGGTAGCCATCCTCCATCGGGAGCCTCAAGTGCAGCCTTGATACCGTTGTGTCTATCTGATATCACCAGGAGTCCCGGTTGTGGGGTCATGTGATGGCGGAGATGGGAGAGAAAAAACGACCAGGACTCCGCATTCTCACCCTCCACGAGTGCAAATGCAACAGGCAGGATGTTGGCGTTCCTGTCCTGTGCAATCGCAACGAGCAATATACACCCATATTTACCATACAAGTGGGTTCCATCGATACTCACCAACGGCTTGCAATGCCGGAATGCCTCAATACATGGTGGGAATATCCAGAAAAGCTGGTGAAAATAGGCTTGGGAGCCGTCCACCTGCTCCCCTCCACTTGAACAGGACTCGTCCTCAGCACTGCAACACTGCCAGGCATCATCATCTGAACTCCTAAGACCCACCGCAGCAGCTCGTTGTATGACTCATCCCAATCACCGTAAATATGGGCGACAGCCTTCTGTTTTGCCCAACCAGACCCTCCTATAAGTCGGCCTGAACCCAAAGTGAGCCTCCGTCGCATTCAGTAGTACCTTGATGCAGACGGATGCATTAGCTCTAACCATTGGCATGATGAACGCCGAGATCACATGATAATCAAGACTCCTGTGGTCGCTCGAGATCGACGTCGTGAGACAGGTATGAGGTCCGGAGACTGTCATCAGCAATGAGGTCCGGCTCCACATCATCATCGTCATCATCATCCAGCAATGCATCACCCATACCAGCCGGTGCCCCACATTGTAAAGAAGTCGGCACCCTATCCACGATACCAATTTCTCTGCCACCACTGCAGTTGAGATCAACGGCGAAGGACGGTGAGGTGCCAGGCTCGTCCCGAGGTGCATTCACAGGCACGGACGAAGATGCACCAACAGGTCTCGAGTTAGAACTGGCTACCGTGCCTATAGTGTGGGTGTTCCGGTTCGAACCTCCCGAGCTAGATACCACATCAACCAACTTTGCCAACAGCTCAGGCGTCCTGACCTCGGAAAACTGTCGACGACAATGGAAGAGGACCTGCAAATCCTCATCACTCCCTATGATGAAACAATCGTACTTCACGTCATCTCGCAGCACTGAGATCAGAATGCGATAGAATAACTTCTGAACCCGCTTCACGCCTTGCAGCCCAAGTTTCTGTATTATAGAATTCACGAAGTCATTGAATGTCGTCGTAGGTCTCATAAAAATACTCATATGATTCTTATCGGTGAATTTCATACCAGATCATGTTTTTCTCATAATTGACCTCTGTAATGCACCAATATTACAAAACTCTCCTCACTAGCCATTTTGTCATTCTAATGAGAAGAATTCACGTTCACACCATACTTATACACGTCAGACCCTTCATAATTCGAAACAGTATATATATATATATATATATATATATATATATATATATATATATATATATATATATATATATATATATATATATATATAATTCGAACCAGCTGGATTCGAACTACCTAATGAATTACTCACTATATAATTCGAATAAGATCTCTTCGAACTAACTACCAATGCATGCATTCATAGTTCGAATTAAGTAGTTTCAAATTACCTTCTATATAATTCGAACCGTTCCGGTTCGAATTACTCATGTTTAATATTCGAACTTAATTGATTTGAATTACATATAGACATATTTTAGTTGATTCATGTCTCGTTTTTTCTTTTGGCTGAATTGTAAAAATTTTGTATCTAACGGACTTATATACGTATTTTGCCATATATATTATTTTCACGTATCTTACAAGAATTTAAAATTCATATGTGCGCGTATTCTGGTTTGTGTCTGTGTCTAACTATCTATACATCATAGCTGGACTAATTCAAAGGGCGAGCGTATTATTTTTTCGGTGACCGAAGGGGGAGCGTATAGGCCGTTTCTTGGAATTTTTAATAATTTATTTTTTATATTTAAAAAATATATATATTTAAAATCTAATATAATTTATTTTTTGCGGCATTATGAATTTTCTGAATTTGTTACTGAAACAGTGAAACCTGCTGCAAACATCAGTATTTTTTTTTTGGTCATGGGCAAACATCAGTATATAACCTCTAAGACAGGCCTTTTCATGGGCTCTCTGCGAGGCCCAACTTATGTTGCAATGGGCCAAGTTGTGATCGTTTGAATTTTTTAAGAGTGCTCCATGCACGTATTCAGAGGCAGGAAGAAAATGGAAGAATTTTGCACGTTTCTTAATTCTTATCTTATGCGAGAGAGAGAGAGAGAGAGAGTACGTTTCGGGAACCTAGCTAAGTAGCTATGATGGCGGTGGCCGGTGAGAGTGTTGTAGATACTACGATGATGAATGAAATGAACACATCAGCTTCCATCGTCGTCCAAAGACACAGTTCCAAGCGTTGAATTCAACCCTAACCAGGTGGCAAGTGGCCGGCACCTCTACCTGGTCGGTGATGACCACTACATCCCCGCGCCTTGTTTCCTCGTAAAATAAATATCTTCCAATCTCGCTCTCAAACTTAATGCCTTTCATACTCACTCCACTCCACTCAAAATATCTTTCCATTTATGGCGCATATATGTGCCGAGGAAGGAAGGTATGTGTATATATGTTACATTACTTTGAATGTTTGCTTCCAATTATAGGTTTTAGTTGGATTGGATAACATAACGAAACGCACATACATGCTTTCCATTTTCCATGTCATTAACCTTATAAGCATTTTGACACGTGAAAATTCTTCAACAAAAGATCAGAGGGAGCATTATCTCTGTTGTTGAGAATTTGAACACAAAAGGAGCCGTTTTTCGTTTCTAGAAACATACATGAAAATCCTATGATGTGTATAGTGGTTCACCATCTCCTTGAAAGCGATTGCCTCAGAGACATGTTATAAAGTCTACTTTCCTATGCATGCAATCCAGAACCATTCCTTGCTACTACCATAGTATAGCATGCAACACTGCTATAACTAACTTCAGGTACCTAACACAAATCCTTGTTACTTAAATATATTTCAGGAAAATTTCTTTTCTTGTGTCCTCTCAGAGAAAATAAATGTTCTTACTCTGCGCTATTTATGTTGCCATTTAGAAGTTAAATTCTATGTTATTAGTATTTTAGAAAAAATAATAATAGACTTATAATGTTTATGTGGAAGGCAATTTTATTATTTCATCATAATAAAAACACTGATATGCTCTTAGCACAACTAAGAATTTCTCTATATTTCATGACCTATTTATTTCAGCAGATGAGTTCATAGCTTAGTGGTTAAATTTCCTGCTGCTTCTCATTTGAGTCTGAGGTCGTGTGCTAGCTAGATGGCTGATCCAAGCCATGGTGGAAATCCGGCCACCGATTTCACAACTAGTAGGGAGGAAAATCCAGCTCCCTTTGATGAGAGTGATTTCTCTGCTGCAGCCCTAAAGTACATAGATGAAATGCTGATGGAAGAAGACATCGATGAAGAGTACAACATGTTCCAACATTCCTCGGCTCTCCTAGCAGCTGAGAAATCACTTTATGATGCCATTGGCCAGAGGTATCCTTCTTCTGCCTCTACTTTGTGGTCTTCAACTTCTTCTTCTATCCAGCATCATAATTACTACCCCAATGTGGAGAGCCCTGGGGATAGTTATAGCAGTACTAGTTCTGGCAGCACTTGTGGCACCACCAATACTAGCAGCTCTGCTGACTACTTCTGGAGCGGTTTTGATCTTTCTATGATTCCATTGATGCCAAACACTTTACCTTTTCCTGATACCTTTAATTTTCAGTCCAATCCATCCTCCACCACCCCCCAATCTAACCACAGAAGCGACTTCACTGCCACAAACAATAGTAGTGGATTAGGACAGGTGGTGATTAAGACTGAAGAAGTCGATTATGATTTAGAGGAAGAGGAAGAGGAAGAGGAAGAGGTCCAATTTCTTGCTGAGTCCATAGGAAGCAGTAGCAAGCAATCAGCATTGTACATGGATGACACTGAGCTATCCGAATTTTTTGATAAGGTACTTATTGGAGCTGGATTGGGAAGAGGGTCATCCCAAGCTGATGAAGGCATTCCCAAAGATTCTCGCGGTAAGAAGAGCCGTGCAAGGAAAAGAAATGACAAAAATGACGACGAAGTTATTGATCTGAGGTCATTGTTGATGCAATGTGCACAAGCAGTTTCTTCTGATAACCGTCCAATGGCAAAAGAGTTATTGATGCAGATTAAGCTGCATTCTTCTCCAACAGGTGATGCAACTCAGAGATTGTCCCATTGCTTTGTAAATGCTCTGGAAGCACGCATGGCAGGGACAGGTACACACATTCATAGTGCCTTATCCACAAAAAGGCCCTCTGCTTCTGATATGGTCAAGGCCTACAAAATGTTTACATTAGCTTGTCCATTTGACAAGTTTGGAATCAGGTTCTCAGTCAACTCAATTGGCGATTTGGCCATGGAAGGTGTCCAAACTCTTCACATTGTCGAATTTGGCATCCGCTATGGCTTCAAGTGGCCTGGACTTATGTATCGCCTATCCAGACTCCCCAGTGGGCCTCCGAAGCTTCGCATAACCGGGATAGAGTATCCACTGCCTGGTTTGAAGCTTGAGCAAACAGGGCAATGCTTAGCAAGGTATTGCGAGCGATTCAACATCCCTTTCGAGTTCAATGCTATTGTTGCAAAGAAATGGGAGAGAATCAAAGTTGAGGATCTCAAGATAAGGGAGAATGAGTTTGTAGCTGTGAATTGCATGTTTAGATTTGAGAATCTGCATGATGAGACAGTTGTGTTGGAGAATCCTAGAGATTCTGTTTTGGAGTTAATAAGGAAGGCTAATCCGAACATATTTGTACATGGCATTATAAATGGTAACTATGATGCTGCATTCTTCGTGACAAGGTTTAAGGAGGCAATGTTTCATTACTCAGCAATGTTTGACATGCTTGATAACACTGTTGCCCGTGATGATCCTATAAGGTTGATGTATGAGGAAGCTATATTTGGGAAGGAAGTGATGAATGTTGTGGCTTGTGAAGGGAATGAGAGGATTGAGAGACCACACAATTACAAGAAATGGCAGGTAAGGAACACAAGAGCAGGGTTCAGGCAGCTTTCATTGGATGAACAAATGATTGAGAAGTTTAAGGATATGTTGAGAAATGAAGGTTATCATAGAGATTTCATGCTTCATGCTGATGGCAAATGGCTTCTACAAGGTTGGAAGGGCAGAATCCTATATGCTTCTTCTTGTTGGGTACCAGCATAGGCCTTCACAGCAAGGTTTTGTAGGCGCACAGATAAAAAATTATTTGTGTTAGGCCTTAAGTAGCATGATCATCGGCAATAAGTATATTCTGTCTCCCGACGGCTAGTGTTTAGGAGAAAAAAAATAGTCTAGCACTATTTGAAAAATTTCAAAAGTAATTTTTTTAAGCTTTTGATTTATAAAAAATAGTAGTATTAATATTTAGTATAATTTTTAAAATTAAATTACAGCTTTTTAAGAAATTATTTAAGAATTTATAAAAAAGTTAAAAGAAATGACTTCTCTCATAATACTATTATTTTTTTATCATATTTTTATAAAAGAAACACTTTTAAAACTAAAAATTCAAATACAAAATAACTTATTTATAAGTTATTTTTAATATAGTTATTTATTGTTTAAGTTATTTTATAAAAAAAATTTAATTAAACTGTTTATCCAAACTAAGTTTAAATTTGTCTCATTTAATACTTATTTATTACGGAATATATTAAATAAAATAAAAAATAGTATAAATATTATGTCACCAAAATACTCATCTAAAGATAAATGTTATACGAATTTAATTTAGATATTTTTGTATAAATCCAAATATAACATTTGGAGTGTTTATATATGAAATTGAACTAATTTGGATTATTTGAATGATCAATTTACATATTTTTGTATAAATATAAATTTCTCAAATATCCAGAACCGAACGGGATACGATGAGATAGAATGTAATAGAGACAAACAAAAGACAGGGAGAACGGATTACCTACTTTTAACACATTTAGATTATTTATATATAAAATTAAATCAATTTGAGTTGGTCAAATGGACTTGTTCATTTAAATTAGTATTGAGAGTTTAAATTTTATTTTGTGCGTTTAAGTAAGTATTTGAGAGTTTAAATTTCATTTTATGTATATAGTAATTTAATGGACAATAATAAAAATTTAGATCTGCGACTCTACCGGAGATTAATTTTTGTTCTATCAAACTATACCAATGGATAACAAAAATATATGAAATTGAAGCCTTATAATTTTTCATTTATTAACGGAGTGTTACGTTACAGTTATTAATTGGAAATATGTTTACTCCATGTTATAAGATCCAAGATGTTTGCCTCACTCCGCTTTTTTAGGTCAGCAATGACTTTACCAGGGAAAACACCATGATTTTATGTTGCTATTTTTTTTAAAAAAATATTTTTATTTAAAATTTAATTATATAATTTAAAATGACTATAATATATTAATAGAATAAAATTTAAATTTAAAAAATGTGAAAGTAAATTTAAAAATTAGACCCTTTTTGAAGATTTTTTATTTTAATTAATAAAATAAATATAAGAACTACCAAAATAAATAATTTAAAAAAAATTACCGATTTAAATTTTACAGTCTTATCTCGTTTATACTGCAAACGAGATAAGACACGTCAGCTGCAACGTGTATATCTTGTTTACACTGTAAACGAGATAGATGAAAGATAAGTTAATAGCATGTATAAAATGATGTGTAACCGTTGGTATTCTCTACAAACATTTTCTATCCTTTTTCTGTCTGGTTTTTCTCATGAAAACAAGGCATCAATGGCCAGTAACAGTCCATACATAGTTGTGCTTGTTTATCCCAATTGTCATATGAGAAATAGCGACAATGGAATGACATTTGAGTGTGAGGATTCGATATTGTTTCTCTCTCAGCGTGTGAATACGTTGTCGGATTTAAAGAGTTTCATATTGAGCAAGCTTGGTGGTACAGAAATGAGGGAGATCGGATGGGTGGCATATAGGTTGCTGGCACCCATGGGTAACAGAGTCTTCCGGTTTCGACTATTCCGATTTCAAGGGGATGAGCATGTGCGATTGATGTTCGACATCCATGGGAGGATCATGGTAGACCAGGTAATGGAGCTTTCCGCCGAGATGGGACATAGTGGTTGTGGGAGTTCCGTACACTCGACCTATGTACAGGACGACCAACCTCTCGCACCACCGTCCATTCATGTCGCCATTCCAGTGGATGAGGCAGAGGAGGGCGAGGAGGAGTTGGACGAGGATTACGTGGCGGACAGTGCGGACAGTGATTCGTCCGATGGTAGGGATGAGGATGAGTTTGTTCCGGAGACACCTGCTCAGACTGTGGCGCACCATGTCCTACCACCACCTCACCCAATTTCGGCGCTATCGGCAGTGGCAACTCATTATTACAGTCTAGATCTGGACGCCATGCATGAGAGGACTCCGTTTTCTGACATGGGTGAAGAGAATTACAATCTAGATGATGGTGTAGAGTTTCAGGTCGGCCACAGGTTCAAAAACTAAGAGGCAGTGCTTCAGGGTGTGAAGAACTATAGTATTCGAAGGAGTGCAGAGTACCGGGTGATCGAATCGCACCGGTTAAAGTACCATGAACCCTAAACCCTAAACAAACCGAACGCAGCTAACCTCGAAGTCGGTCATCCTGGCATAATGCGACGTCTCGTTCAGCCAGTTGATGTCTTTGTCGTTTCCCGCCTAGCGCGCCATCACTGTATCAATCTAAAATAAGGTAGAAAAGAGTTAAAAGAGGGGAGAAAGAGGTTGACTAAGTCAAAATGGGGCCCGAAATACCGCTGTAAACGACTTCTACTTATAGGCGCGGACAGGCCTTATCTCGTTTACAGTATAAAAGAGATATACACATTGCAGCTGACGAATCTTATCTCGTTTACAGTGTAAATGAGAAATACCCCTGTAAACGACTTCTACCTATAGGCGCAGACAGACCTTATCTCGTTTACAGTGTAAACGAGATATACACGTTGCAGCTGACGAATCTTATCCCGTTTACATGAAATGTCATCTCATTTACACTGTAAACGAGATAAGACTGTGGAATTTAAATCGGTAAATATTTTTTAAATTATTTATTTTGGTAATTATTACATTTATTTTATTTATTAAAATAAAAAATCACCCTTTTTGATTTGATTTATAAATAAAGGATAAATAAGAATTAGAATTCTCAAATGAATTCAAATCGTTCATTTGTAGTTGTTCTAAAGTAAGAAAAAGAGTTCAACTCTTAAGTGAATTCTAATTTCTAGCATTTCAAATAATCTCTCTAGGAATGAACGCGGATTGGATCAGATATAGGCAGAATCTTAATTCGATCTGCACTAAACCATCGGATCATATCCAACATCTACAGTTTTTAAGATTGAATCCGATCCGATCCGCATATTTGCGAATCAGATCGGATATCGATATATCCAAAAATACAAAAATATTTTTAAAAGCTTATTTTTATTAAAAAAATAACAAATTAGATGTTTCAACTGAGATAGTTTTTCTCGATAAAAACGTGAGTTTCCTACCACTTTTTTAAATAATATTGAATTTATATTATTGATATTTCAAATGTGTTTATTTACTTCATTTTAATTGTTCTTTGATTTTTGTTTGTCAATTCTAGAGAGAAAAAATACATGTTTCAGTTAAGAAGGTATGTGTCTCGATTTGTGAATTTGCTAAGAGAAAGAATGGCATATCAAATTACATATTTTGGTATTGAAACTTAGACGTAATGTGGGTAACTTCAAGACTACATATCAAGAGTATGTGGTGAATGTAACAGTCCAGACCACCCACTAGCACGATATTGTCCGCTTTGGCACACAAGGCCTCACGGTTTTGCCTTTGACGATAGGGATGATAGCCGAAGCCCCCCACACTCACTCACCAAAATGCGTCATGCTAGGGAGAGGTATCCACACCCTTATAAGGCATGCTTCGTTCTCCTCCCCAACCGATGTGGGACCTTACAATCCACCCCCCTAAGGGAGCCCAGCGCCCTCACTGGCACATCGATCCGGGTTCTGGCTCTGATACCATAATGTAACACCCTCACTATCAGAAGTCACGCTTCCGGCTGCACTACTCTGATAGAAAGAAGTATTACGACTACTTTACATACTAAGTACTAAAATAGGAGCCTGTGACTCGATACTGTATCACTGATTTCTTTGAAAACCGGAAATAAACACTTTATCTTAAGAAAAATACAAACAGGCATAGATAAACTTAAGGAGAAGATCATCTTACTTAGTAAAAAGAGAAAATATGAAATAAACAATTGAGGGAACTAAACAAAGTATAGTTGTTTGCGTTACCTCGAAACTCCGTGACTCCTTATAACCTCGTACACTTACCAAATTCACTTTCTGCGCACACAAACCGTGTCCCTAGAAACTAACACACAAAAAAAAAATAATTTCTTTATATAATTAAAACATGCTTTTATTTAAAAGTACTATTTAGTCTTTATTTATTTTTACCAGAATACCTTTAGATTTTTTCATTTGAACATAATTTGATTCTTTTGCAACATTATTCCAATTTTTATGCATATATATATATATATATATACTTAATTATGTATCTACGAACTCTTCAAACTTCCTAAAGCAAAATTTCTATTTTCATTTTAGTTAATTTTCATTTAATAAATTTCACGCCAATCATTTTAATTTGAATTTAATCTAGTACAACATAATATTTACCTTTGTTTAGTTTTTTTTTTGAAAAATATTGGACTTATATACTTTCTTTAGAAAAAGATAAACCAATTTCTTTAGGTTCAATTTGAAGTTGTTCTAAATTGTTGTACTCTCTTTCCTATTATTGCCCATGTCAAAATTCTTTGATTCAGAACTCCTTCTTAAGCTTTTGAATTAACTCCTTTTACACTACACTTCATTGCTTATATACATCTTTGTCCACATCGGTTGGGAAGGGGAACGAAACATGCCTTATAAGGGTGTGGATAAGGCCTTGTTTGCCAAAACGGACAATATCGTGCTAGTGGGTGGTCTGAACTGTTACAGATGGTATCAGAGTCAGAATCCAGATCGATGTGCCAGCGAGGGCACTGGGCTCCCTTAGGGGGGGTGGATTGTAAGGTCCCACATCGGTTGGGGAGGGGAATGAAGCATGCCTTATAAGGGTGTGGATACCTCTCCCTAGCATGACGCGTTTTGATGAGTGAGTGTGGTGGGTTTCGGCTATCATCCCTATCGTCAAAGGCAAAACCGTGAGGCCTTGTGTACCAAAGCGGACAATATCGTGCTAGCGGGTGGTCTGGGCTGTTACAAATGGTATCAGAGCCAGAACCCGGATCGATATGCCAACGAGGGCGCTGGGCTCCCTTAGGGGGGTGGATTGTAAGGTCCCACATCGGTTGAGAAGGGGAACGAAGCATGCCTTATAAGGGTGTGGATACCTCTCCTTAGCATGACGCGTTTTGACGAGTGAGTGTGGGGGGCTTTGGCTATCATCCCTATCGTCAAAGGCAAAACTGTGAGGCCTTGTGTGCCAAAGCGGACAATATCGTGCTAGCGGTGATATGGGTTGTTACAGTGAATTTAAACCAACGTACTCGTGCACAAACATCTAGAATCATCAAGTATCCCACAATATGTATTTAGTAGTTTTGTGAGTTTTGACACTCTGATCTCAATCCTTCTAGATTCGATTACATCTATTTGGTTGGTAAATTTATTGTTTTAAAAAAAATTATTGATAAATTTATTTATTTTATTGATTTTTTCTTATTAGCATAATTATTAACAAACCCTTTTTATCTTAATCTATTTTAAATATTATTGAACATCTTGCTGGAATTAGTAGTGAGAAGACTCTTGAAAAAGATCATAAATCTATTAAGTAGAATTTTATTGAATTGGAAGTCAATGATAGGTAATCAATTCTTTTTAGACTCTTTAGCTATATATTTAAACCTCTTATTTTTCATAAACATAATTTTTAGCGAATTAATTCAATTCCTTCAAAAAAAATTGTGAATCGAGTTCCTGAAAATATAATTCGCTTATAAATAGTTCATTTTGAATTAATTTGGATAACGTGTGAATAAAATAGAGTAAGTTAAATGGTACAAATTAGTTTGTTTAGAATAATTTTTTAACTGAATTTTTTAATTTTAGTTTATAATAGATTACAATAGCATGTCTATATTCCCTATGCAAGTATTTTTTTTAATATGAATGCTCATCTTTGTATGCTTAGTATTTGACAATTATTATTGCTCATGTAAAATGTCCTTCTAGATAGTATGACTGAAATTAAGAAGCAAACAGAATTGGCCGCTAAAATTTCAACATGAAAACAAAGAATTGAACATGATAACAATTTAAACATGATAATAATTCTTAATTTAAGTTTATCTACATAATAATAAATATATTATTTTATCTATATTTTAGCAATTTTTTAAATAATAATAACAATTAAAAAATATTATGCATTTGAAAGTTTTTGTTAATTAGGATGTATAAGAGTTTACGAAAAACTAAACTTCGAACTATTTTAATAAATAGAAGATTGATACACTATAAGAAAAGAGAGTTATTTTGACATGATTTTTTTTAACGGCCATAGTTAAGTATAAAAATTAATATGTATTTTTGACAAATATCACAAATGTCAAATTTTCTATGTTTTTTGATGAATAATTTGATTGTAGAAAATTACTCCTCAATTTTGATACTTATTTATTTTCAACTTATTCCATTATTCTTTTTCTTCGTTGAATTCCGTCAATTTCGGCATCACACTACTCTCAATTTAGGATCATATTACTCATTCTTCATCTTCAAAATCTCAGTTTATTTTTCAATTTCAAGATCTTATCTCATTTTTTGTTAAAAATTTTTGTTGAAAATTTTTTATGGTCAATAAGTGTCAAAATAAATAGTATTTTTGACAATTAATAAGTATCACAAAAAATATATTCTCAAATTTTTCTAACAAATTATTTTTGACGGCCAATATTTATCAAAATAAGATTTAAACTTTTTTTACAATTACTTATATGTCAAAAATATTATTTTTGACAAAACTTTTATTAACATATTTTCACAATTAAAATAGTGTCAAAAATTATTTTTTTGACGAATTTTAATTTTTTTTGACACATAATAATCCTAAAAAATTGTCTATATTATTGTAATGATATATAAGTTTTATATTTTAAAACAAATATTTATTTTATATTTTATCGGCAAATAATAATAGTTTTTTAAATTCTAACACGATGAATAAGGATGCAAGAAGTTTTTAATAATTAAGGATTCGTGTTAGAGAAAGTTACAAATCAAACGTATGATGCTAATATGCTTAGATTTCTTTTAATGTTCTTTAATTTAAGATCAATCATTTAGTTTTTTAACTAAAATACACAAACCGATCTAAGTTGTAAAATGACGCAAGAACGAAGAAGATTATATTATTTTAAAAGAGACATAATACATGTTTGGGTGTTATTATTTTGTTAAAAAATGATCTTTTTTAAATGAAAAAAAATTATTTTTTATTTTTTAATGTGTTTGGCAAATTTCTATTAATAAAAGTAAAAGTACTAGTAAAATAAAAAAAATGATCTTTTTTGAAAAGCTGTAATTTACATCTTTTTTTAAAAGATATTTTTTTCTTAAAAAAAATGCTTTTCATGTAATAAATAAACAAAAAAGTATTTTTATATTGTTATACTCAAATATAGTTGATAGATAAAAAAACCTTTTTACATGAGATATCCAAACATAAAATTACTTCTTTTAAAAAAAGATAACTCGAAAAAAGATATTTTCTTAAAAGCTCACCCAAATAAGCCCATAGTAAGATAACCATGACATATTATAATTTTCAAGAGTTAAGAGTCGCAGTAGTCTCAAGGTTTTAATTCTGGATGAAGACGACAATCCAAAATCATCAACAACAAATGTCATGTTTAAAGAAGTTTTTAATAATACTTAGGTAACAAAAATAATATTTTCATTTTAATAACATATTATGATAAAGTACAAATATTTACTGTAGATATAACTAATTTATCTATAACTCTACTTTTAGATTTGAAATGAAATGTGTAACAGGAAGCACAATATTATATGCCAATTGTTTTTCTAACGAGGTAAGTAAAATACTAGGTTGTCACATAAATTTTCATTAACCTTTTGTTTTAAAGTTTAGTATAAAATTGATATGATACTATTATAGTTATATATGTTCTTATTTTTTCAGATCTCTTTCCTTATAGTTCAAGAATATTATAGACTTCAAACTGTTTCATTTTTATTTTCCTTTGAATAGAGATAAAACAGCATATTCAGTATGTTTATTGTATAACGACGATGATAGTGTAATATTAAACTCGAGAAATTTATGATTATAAATATTATTTTCAATTTAACATGTTAAATTGAAATGTAAGCCTGTGTGCATCGCACGGGTTTAATACTAGTACACTTCTATTCTCACAATTTTTTCTATTCTTTTTCGTTCTTCTTTTAAATTTACGAAATCAAAGTTCTACTGATATTATTCTTTGTTCAAAAAATGGATCCAAACCAATTCAACTCCTTTTTTAATTACTTACAAATTTTTTCTTAAGTTTTGAATATCCAACAATCTCAAACTTCAAACTCTCAAATTTTAAATCAAAACTTCACACTATCTAATGCATTTCAAAGTTTAAATCCACAAAATTTTTCTAATTTCAATTTTCAAACTCCTTATAATAATTAATTTCCTATTTTCCAACCACATAATCAAAATTCACAAATACCACATTTTTTATTTTCATCCATATTTAACCCATATATCGAAAATGTTACTCCAACATCTTTGCCATTTCCAACTCAATTTAGTGCATCGAGACATAACTCATCTGGTGTTGGTGGCTCTTCTAACCCATCCTTTCAGACTCTGATACAATCTAGTCCAAATTCGTAATATTCAGATTTTGTCAACTCTCGTGAATTAGATGCTATCGACCTCAATGATGATGACATTGAAAATCGTAGGCAAGATAGTATTCAACACTGACAATAGGAAGAATATGAGATGTTGATCAGTTCATGGTTGAATGTTTCAACTGACTCTATAGTATTAGTACTGACTAAAAAGGCGAAACATTTTGGAGTCAAATTCACAGCTATTGTGTAGAATTTAGCACCGACATGAAAAGGAGGATAGTTGCATGTAAGAAACGATGGTATAAGATCAACAAGGCAGTTGCATAATTTACTGGTTGCTACAATCAAGCTAGTCGAAACATAAGGTGTGGTTCGAACGCTGATAATATAAAAGAGTCGATCTATAAAATTCATTCCACAAATTATGGTAAAAAATTCACTTTTGAGAGGCATTGGAATATGCTTTGTTTGGAGTAAAGATGGAGAAGGCAACTACCTACATAAAATGGAGGCTCAAAAAGAACCAAGGTTAGTGCAACTAGAGCATACTCATCATCATCAAATCCAAAAACACCGTTAGCTGACAAAATCAGAGTGGACTCTTTCGTTTGCCCACAAGTATCAAAGAAGAGCAAGAGAAAAGGTAAGGCAAAAGCAAATATCTGAAAATTTTAGCAAAAAGAAATCACCGTTGGCTGACAAAATTGGTGTTTATTCAATGACTAAGAAGAAGAAGATATTGATAGAAATTCTATCCCAACTCCTTATATGCATCATCAAAGATTATTTTGCAAATGAACCGGTGTATAATGCTAACATTTTTTTACGGGGGTTTTGAATGAGAAGACACGTGTTCATTTGGATAATAGATGCTCTCTCAAATGTCTATCCGTATTTCCAATAGAGGGTCAATGTAACTAGGAGAAAAGGCTTGTCACCACTCAAAAAATGCACTACTGTGATACGGATATTAGCATATGGTGTAGCAGCTAATGCTGTTGATGATTATGAGTGCATAGACAAAAACACCACAATTGAATGCTTGAAAAATTTTGTTGAAGGTGTCATTTTGGTGTTTAAGGATGACTATTTGCGAAAATCAAATTCAAATGATGTACGACGCCTACTATAAATAGCGGAGAGTCGTGGCTTTCCTGGTATGTTGGGCAGCATTGACTACATGCATTGGCAATGGAAAAAATTGTCCAAATGCGTGGAAATGTATATACATGAGTGGTTATCGTGGGGTTATAACCATAGTACTTGAGGTTGTAGCATTTTCAGACCTTTGAATATGACATGCGTTCTTTGGAGTTTCTGGTTAAAATAACGATATCAACGTGTTATATCGTTCATCAATGTTCGATGATATTCTAAATGATCGTGCTCCGAAAGTAAATTATACTATCAATGATAATAATTATACTATAGGATACTATTTAACAGATAGTATTTATACTGAATGGGCTACATTTGTCAAATCAATCTCAAAGTTACAAAGGGATAAACACAAGTTATTTGCACAATACTAAGAAAGGTAAAAAAAAAAAGACGTGGAGCGAGCATTTGGAGTGTGTCAAACACGCTTTGCAATTATATGTGGTCCAATACACTTTTAAAAAAAAAAAAAGCTTGCAAACATAACGAAAGCTTGTAATATATTGCATAATATGGTTGTTGAGGGTGAAAGAGACATTTATGCAGAAAATTTTGCTCAAACCTAGAGTATAACGATACCAAAAATGGCTTATCACAACCTTAGTTGGGAGAAGAATATTTTGCACCATACTATTAATTTCTCCAAAAAAATGTCCAACTTCAAAATAGACAGTAACATCCACAGTTGAAAGAGAATTTAATTAAACACATATGATAATTTCACAATACTTTTTGACAAATATAAAACTCTACTATAATTTTTTTATATTAAATAATTTTATAAATTAATTTAATCTCAAATTATATATTATGTATTATTGTTATATATAAAATTATTAATTTTTTAATAATAAATTACTTTTAAATCTATAAATTTTAATAATATTATTATAAAAATAGTAATTACATTAATTTTAACTTTTTTAATTAATTAATTCAATAGAGATTAAAATTAATTTTTAATAGAAAAGAGAGAATTATTTCGAGTTGGTATAAACCTATATTCTAGCACCAAAAAGAAAATGCTAAACATATAATAAGTCAAATGGATGAAAATTATTCCTCACGCTATACTATTATCCATTGCACTTATTTGAAAGTGCTTTGACTCGTGACTTAGTCAACAGTAGAAAATTAAATATATATCAAATTAGAAAATTAAATATATATCAAATTGTAGTGTCCTGGTAACATACATGGCTACGGTTATGGACTTATGGCCACATCCCACATTCCCCCCACACACAAAACCATACAGCAGAATTTAAATGCTTACGCATAACATATGGTTACGTGTGTTCCTGAATATGTCACCATGTGTCGGAGCCAATATTACGCGTGCAATTGTATGTGTAATGTGTGCAGTTAGTGTCTCTGAAATTAATAGATTAACGACAAACCAGACAGCCTTGAAATCAAATTCAAACAATGCATGTATGTTGAAAATTACATTAACATATTGATATTTCCATATATAGTTGACATGGCTATTATTAATTACCTTAATTCATTGCTTCGTGCCCAAGAGTTTCGTCAGGGATGAACAATAAAGAGGCTTAGCGACCAAGAAACATAAATTAACAGCTTGGTCTTTCATGATATGGATATGCATCCAAATATAAAATTATTCTTATCTATGAACATGCTACACGTTTTCAATTCAAGCTAACATTTAGCATGTCACCCCCAAGAAAGTTGACACCTCAAAAATGGTGTATTTCATTTAATTCATGTCTTTTACAATATTCCTAAATCGTATGTCATTATAGTTGATTAATTCACTTAAGCTGTGTTTGTTTGAGGTGAAAATGGGAGGAAAGAAAAGAGAAGTAAAAAAATTGAAAGGAAAATAGTTATTTTTTTTTGTTTGGTTAAGGAGAGAAATGAGAGAAAAAAAAATGGATGGAAAAATATTGGTGGGGTCCACTATTTTTTTTTCTTTCCAACAATAGAGAGAAAATGGAGAAAAAATTAATTCTCTTTCTCTACTTTTAATATTATTTTTTTATTTTTTTAATATATTTTATAATATAAAGATAAAATTGTCTTTTTATATTATTTCTTTTTTTCTTATTTTTCTTTCATCCAAACACATCTAAAAAAAATAAAAATCTACTCAATTTCTTTCCTTTTCTTTCTTTTCTTTCTATTTCTTTCCTCCTTATTTCTTTCCTTCCAACCAAACATAACCTTAAGGCATGTTTTTTTAAGAACTAGGTGCTGCTCAATGTTTTCAAAGTACGGTTTCAAATTTCAACTTCCAAAATATTTTCTCAAATTAATTGCATCTGATCTAATGATCGTACTACTTTAATAACCAAGGTATATGTTATCATGAAGTATTAATTTTATATCCAATTCTATCATATAAAAAGAATACGAGAGAAATGTAGTACATAAATCTCTTTTTGTTAAAAAATATCTTTTATTATATAATGTCGTATAAAAAATATATATTTTTGTTATTTTAAATATTTAAACACAAAATTTTTAATTAGAATATTTGATATTTACTATTTTAACTAACTTTATTATTATTATTATTATTATTATTATTTAATGAGCACAATAGTGTCTATTAATATATATACAAATTTCATAATAATTGTGGTTCTAAACAAATAAGAAAATTATATGTAAAATGTTATTTTAAATTAGTTGAATTTAAACTAAATAATTAATCAAACTATAATATTTTATTTCAAAATGGTATTATTCTATCTTATGTGACAACCTATCCGTCCATCTATCTATTTGTTTTTATTATATAAATATGATACCAAATTATTATGAAATAAGCTTATGTTATATAGTTACTTCCTATAAAAATTATTATTTATATTTATGAATAAAATATATTTTCTATCTCTGAAATTGATCAAAAATTTAAAATTATTTTTAAATTTTATTTTATTTTAATTTTATTCTAAAAAATTTTTATTTTCATAAATTATATTTCTAATAATTAAATTTTAAAAATTTAAGACTAATCCAATAATAATAAATGATAAATATGTTTGATTTATTTGTATTAAAAGTTATTGTTGTGAAGTTTTTTTTTTGAATTGATCATATTTTTTTAAAAAAATTAGTAGTTAGAAGTAAATTTAATGTAAATAAAAATTTTTTAAGACAAAATTAAAATAAAATAAAACTTAAAAATATTTTAAATTTTTTTATAAATTTTAAAAATAAAAAATATATTTTATCCTATATTTATTAATGACTAAGAACCTGTTTGTATGTTAAATAAGTTAAGAAAACAAATATCATAAGATATATTTTTATTTTATTTTATTTTATTTTATTTATTTATTTATTTTTTTTTGGTGCGCAAGTATATCATTAGCTTGTTAAGGACACGTAGCTCCCTAATAAATATTTTAATTTGAGGGATATGAGAGGTAACTCTTAAGAACAATTATTATAAAGATAGACAAATAGGATACCATTTTCCAAATTAATTTTAACAATAAAAAATAATTTTGACAAAAAATAATATTTATAGATAGAATAACACATTGTATATAGATAATCAAAATTTTTTGTTAATTTTATCAAAACTTAAGAGTTCAAATTTTGGATATAGAATTGTTTAAAAAAATAAAAAAAAATTGTAGCTACTATAAAATTAGTAAATAAAAAAAATGATTACACAATAATAGTCACATTAGAATGTCAAATTTATTAAAAATTTTGAGTTTCTAATAATAAATTAATATTTTTAGAGAATATCAATTAAATTAAGAATTTATACTTGATATAAGTGATTATAATTAGTTTCAAAATTTTAATGACCACAGTAAAATAATGAAAAGATAAAATATTAAAATTTTATCTACTCAATTTTTTAATTTTTGACAATAAATTGACAATTCAGATATAACATAGTTGCAGATTTACAATGATAATTAATTTCAGAATTTTGAAGACAATAATAAAATAACAGCAATAGCATCACAACAAAAAAATATCAGAATCTTTGAAGTATCAGAATCTCATCTATTTAGTTTCTGAAATTTCTGACAATAAATGAATGTTCTCAGTCAATACCAGTTAAATTAAGAATTCAGAGTTGACATAAATGTAGGTGATGATTAACTCTAAAATTTCAAAGACAACAATGAAATAACAGCAGCAAGATGATAAAAAAAAACAAAATTTTAGAATCTTATCTATAATTTCATCCTCTTAGCTTTTGAATTTCTGACAATAAATTCATATTTTTAAAGAGTACCAATCCAATTGAGAATTCAGATCACATGATCACATAAATATAGATAATGATTAGTTTCAGAATTTTTACGGATACAACAAAATAACAAAAAACCAAAAAATCAAAATCTTATCTATAATTTTATCCGTTTACTCTCTGAACATTTGACAGTAAATTCAGTTTCTTTAAAGAATACCAATCAAATTGAGAATTTAACTTAATATAAATACAGATAATATTAATTCTTGAATTTTAAAGATAATATTTAAGATAACATTTATGATAACAACAATAAAATGACAAAAAAAAACCAAAATTTCGTCTACGTAATTTTTAAAATTCTGATAACAAATTAATATTCTCGAAGAGTACCAATTAAATTGAAATTTTGGATCTAATATAAATCTAAAAGATTATTAATTCCTCAATTTTAAAGATAATATTTAAGATAACAACAACAAAATAACAAAAAAAAAAAATCAAAATCTCATCTACTTAATTTCTGAACTTTTGATAATAAATTAATATTGTCAAATAGTACCAATCAAAATAAGAATTTAGATGTGACATAAATACAGATTATAATTAGCTCTATAATTTAAAAAAAATAACAAAATAATAAATAAACAAAGCATCAAAATCTCACCCATAATCCATCAACCTTATATCAAAAGATAGAAGAAACAAAAACTTATGATTTTAGAATGATAAAAGTCAGCTTTCATGTCATACTTATTTAGGAAAACCAACAATGTTAAATCACACTCTTTCTCTTATATATTACTCACATTAATAACATTACAAGTGAAATGAGTCATTTAAGATTATTTCTTTCCAAACGAATAAATGTAGAAGTAGAAGTTAATTGTGTTTTTATGAATATGGAGGATAAGAATTGAATTGAAAAAAGCAAATGGCATGTGACAACAATTGTTTGACCAAATAATTTTCACTTGTTGATTCAAATGGGAAGGAAGATTCTTAGGAATAAAAAATCCAAATAGAGAAAATACTACTTTAATAGTCACCTCAGCCTCCAACACCAAACCATGCAATTGCTACTCAAACATTACTCAACATTGTTTGTGACCTTTCATCTCTCTCTTTCTCTCTATCTCTCTCTTTGGACTTTTATCAAATACTTACCTTGCAACCTGCAACCTGTAGCTGGCAACGAACTCCTCTTCGAATTCATGGTCAGTTTTTTTTCTTTCTCATTAATATACCATTTTCTATGTTGCTCCGCTCTTTCTGTTTTTACCATAGCTCTTCTGTTGCTTGCTCTCACTATTTTTTTTGCATGGAAACTGCCTCCACTTTTTTCCCTTTTGGTTTGACTTAACAGAGAAACTTTCGGTGTTGCTGAGTGTTTCTGTTTTCTGCCATGGATCCAAACCGCGTTAGGAACACCGATTACATAAACGCCTACGGATTCGGCGACGATGGTGGTGCTTTGCTTTCAGATTTCAATGATTGGGATCTACACCGACAATATAATCACCCTTTCGATTTAACTCCAAGTAATGCTTTTGATCGGTTTGACGCCGACACATTTGGCTTGCATGCACATGCGGTTTCGAATTCCGGAAGCTCGGAGCCGTTTGTTCCACCCTCTTCCGCGAGCCGTGTGGAAAAATCCATGCCGGGTTCAGCTTTTGGGGCTGTGGCTTCTATGCCGGATCCTTCCGTGGAAGACACGGACTTTTCTGAAACGGTGAGGTACATAAGCCAGATTTTGTTGGAAGAGAATTTTGAGGATAAGCCTTGCATGTGCTATAATCCTCTTAGCCTGCAAGATACTGAGAAATCGTTCTATGATGCCCTCAATCAAGAATTTCCCCTTTCCCCTAATGAGCACCCTCTTGATATTCATCAGAATCTGGAGAGTCCTGATGGTGTTAGTGCTGGAAGCTTCCCCACTGGTTCTTCTGGAGGTTGCAGCAATAGCAACAGCAGTAGCACTAGCAATAGCAGTAGTGAGAACCATTTAAGTTCTCATGACTTCAAGACCCTTTCTCCAGATACTCCTGTTTCCGGTGATAGTTCTTTGCAGTTTGATTCACATTCGCATTTGATTTCGCATGTGCCTTCTCAGCTTCACCTTCCTCAACATGCTTTGACTAGTATTGGTGATGGGGTGTTTGATTTGGATCCTTCTGCAACGAAGCTCTTGGCTCAGAATATCTTTAGTAATGCTGACTCTATCTTGCAGTTCAAAAGAGGGTTGGAGGAAGCCAGTAAATTTCTTCCCCCTGGGCCAAGGCTTTCCATTGGCCTGGAGAGCAGTAGCATGCATGCAGAAGAGTCAAAGAGAAGGGTGGAGAAGGCTGCAGTGCCAGTGATGGTGGAGAATGATGCTAAGGAGAGATCAAACAGAGTTGTTGCTGGGCCATATCACATAGTTCCAGCAACAACAAAAGCTGCAAAAAATACAGCAGCGAGGAGTCTGGATGGGGTGAAGAGTAGGAAGCATCATGCTCGCCAGGGCGATGATGGTGAAGAAGAAAGATGCAACAAGCAATCTGCGGTTAGTGTTGAGGAGGAAAGTGAAATATCTGAAATGTTTGACAAGGTGCTGCTTAGTGTTGAAAATGTCCCACTGTCTGCTGAACAGCAGGATGGATTGGTTGTGGATACACAACTAATTGAACAACCACATTCATCCGAGGGAGGGAGGAGTCGATCCAAGAAAAAAGGCAGGAAGAAAGAAACTGTGGATTTGAGAACTCTTTTGGTTCTGTGTGCCCAAGCTGTGTCTGCCAATGACCAAAGGACTGCTAATGAACTACTAAAGCAGATCAGACAGCATTCCTTGCCCTTTGGCGATGCATATCAGAGGCTGGCTCGTTACTTTGCCGATGGCCTGGAGGCACGCATGGCTGGCACTGGCCCTGGAATTCATATATTCTATGCCTCTCTCAGCTACAAGAAGTTCAGTGCTGCTGATTTTCTCAAGGCCTACCAAGTTTTTATATCTGCTTGCCCTTTCAAGAAATTTGCACATTTCTTTTCAAATAAGATGATTTTGAACATAGCTGAGAAGGCAGAAACCCTTCATATTGTTGATTTCGGTATCCTGTATGGTTTCCAGTGGCCAATACTTATCAAATTTATAGCCAAGAGAGATGGAGGGCCTCCCAAGCTGCGGATCACAGGAATTGAGTATCCCCAAGCTGGATTTCGTCCCACAGAAAGAATTGAGGAGACTGGACGTCGTCTAGCTAAATATTGCAAGCGTTTCAATGTTCCCTTTGAGTACAAAGCCATAGCATCAAGACACTGGGAGACCATTCAGATTGAAGACCTTAACATCAAGGACAATGAGGTAGTTGCTGTGAACTGTCTGGTAAGGTTCAAGAATTTACTCGAGGAGACGGTTGAAGTGAACAGTCCTAGAAATGCAGTTTTGAATTTAATCAGGAGGATAAACCCAGCTATTTTTGCTCAGACAGTCGTAAATGGTTCTTATAATGCCCCTTTCTTCCTCACACGCTTTCGGGAAGCACTGTTCCATTATTCTGCAATTTACGATATGTTTGATACTCTCATACCCCGAAACAATTCATGGAGGTCGATGCTTGAGAGAGAGTTTTTGGGTCGGGAGATCATGAATGTTGTAGCATGTGAAGGTCTAGAAAGGGTTGAGAGGCCTGAAACATACAAGCAGTGGCAGGCTAGGAATTCAAGAGCTGGTTTTAGGCAGCTACCACTGGATAAGGCTTTAATGGCCAAATTTAGGAGCAAGTTAAAGGAATGGTACCAACACCACAAAGATTTTGTTTTTGATGAAGACAACAACTGGATGCTTCAAGGTTGGAAGGGCCGGATTTTGTATGCTTCCTCTTGTTGGGTGCCAGCATGAGAATTATTCTTGTTTCAGAAACTCATGCTGGATTAGACGTATGATTCTATGAATCACTCCTAGTTCTTCCCCGTGTTTTGTTTTGTTCAGTAGTTATTTGATTTATGTGATGTAATAATGATCGTAAGAAGCTTATTATGTTCTTCTATGGTTTTAAGTTCTGATATAACTATGCTTTACTTGCTTAATCCTCAAGTGTTGTGATGAATATTCTTTCAAACGTTTCCACTGGTTCTTCTACCGGATACTTGTAGTGGACCTTCCCAGAATTGGACGAGATCCTACACTGCGAAGGAGGGAGTGTTAGTATAGGAATAGCTCTTAGCATGTTTGCTTGTATGTAGCAATCAAAATGCTCTTCAGGATTCTTTTTAACTCCCTAACCAACTTGTATTATAGTCATTTCTCATTTCGTATGTTACAAATAAATTGGTGAAATGTTTTTTGTAGGATATATCTTGTTTTGTGATGTAAGCTACCTATGAGTTGTAAAGTTGTAATTAACTTGAAATGGATTATGGAAGATTTTCTGTTCTGAAATTTCATTTTAGTGCAACTTCTATGAAATTTCATTTTAGTGCAACTTCTATGAATATTTCTCATTTATGCGCAGTTTCTCAATGTCTGGTAATCGGTTCCTCTAGAAGAGAAGAAATATCTATCTATTTGACTATTTGTTTACAATATGAACTAAAATATTGATCGGATGCAATCATACAAATGGATATCAGGATTTAATGCTTTTGCTGGGAATATCGACATTCTAGAAGCAGAATCTTCTGGAATAAAAGTTGGTCTGATGAAGGGATATGATCATGCTATTTGCTAGCCTGATTTTGCTACTTTTGTCTGTATTTCAGTGGATAATATAGTTGTTGTAGCATTACTTGCTACTTGGATTGGATCATACATGAATAGTTGAGTCCACTAGACCTTATATGTCATTGATGTTATTGAAAAGTTTGAGATAAATATTTTTTGATATTCTCCAAGAGCAAGATTCCCTTCACCCTTTGCCGAAAGGCAAAAAATTGATGCACTTTCCTGTTCTGTAGTGATGAACTGATGATCTCTCCTAGAGAGTTCGTCATTCTTTCTATATTAAATTTAACCTTTCATGTTTTGTTTTGTTTTGTTTTGCCTTGCTTTCTTAGCGGATTGGTTTGGCAATGTTTCGAATACTTCCATTGAGTTGTTCTTTGTAGTGTGTAGTGTAGGACACAGTTGTCCATGGAGCACCCTTTTAAAGACAAACAGTCAAATATCATGAAAATAATAATAATAATAATAAAAATAAGAACATTTTTGTGGTTAGAATATCCATCAGATTATTTTCTCTTATGACTATGAATGAATAATATTTTTTCCTTTGCTGAATAAATTAATATTAGTTTTTTGTTATGACTCAGATAATATGCATTGGCTACTACTGGAGGCATGAGTAGTTTGACGCTCAACTAATCAATTAATATTTAATTAACTGAGTGCATTTGGTGCAATCCATATATATGATTGTTTATTGCAAAAGCCGCCATGCTCTACATCCAGTGATTTATGGCTTTGAAAAGTTTTACTTGTCATTTCATACAAGTTACAATCAGATATGTGCTTGAATTTGGTATTCACAAAATTCACTTTGGATTCATAAATTTTTTAAATTATTTATTTTTATGGATATTATTCAATATATTTGGGGTCAAGGTTGTACTTTTGGTCCTGTATAATTTGAATCACATGTTTATTTAGCTCTCATCATCCGTGTATGAAGACAGTGACCATTACTAATTCACCAGGAATGACTGATTATTATAATTAATTATATCATTATTACAGTAATGATCATCATACAAACCTAAAGTCCAGTAGCAGATATTTACATATCTGAATTTCACTTGATACCATTAATTTTAACTGGTTATTATTCTAGCCAATTTTTTGACGACAATTATTGGAATCCAAAATCAATTATTAGAGACCTTCAACCTTATTTCCAAAAGTTAATAAAAAGAAAGTGGTTTGTAGCAATACCTCCTAGTCTAAAACGTGCTTAATTATTTAATTTAACAAATTAAATTTTCTTTGTTTGGATTGGCTTGGCTCCCACACTTTATTAGTATGTTACTTTCTTTTGCCAAATGATTTACATAATTGATATTTCCACTGAAATATTTTTAATAGTGTAGGTCATTTTGATCTCATAGGGGCATGAATCTGATTTTTTTAGGACAAACATTACTGTTAACTTTTAGATAGATGAATAAATATAAATATAAATAATTTTAATACATGGGAGAAATGTATAATTGAGTGGAGCTATTAGAATAAAACTGATTTATTATTACTCATAATTGAATAAAACTTTAATGTGTAAAAGTTAAAACTACATCCGAATAAATAACATGCATGTGAACATCCAGAAGCGACCTCCAAGTATGATTGATTGGTCACTATAGTAGCCGCCATGCATCTTTTTGTCAAACAGTCAAACTTGATTTAGTCATTTTTGTCATCTTATGATTTTTATTTTTTGTTTAAGTTTAAATAAATACATAAATTTAATTATAATTTTATTTTATATATTTTTTATAATTTTTTAATTAAAAAAATATATAACATAATTTTTTTTAATTTTTTGTACTCTTTATGTACTTTTTTAATTTTATTAGTGTGACTAAATATACATACATAGTTGTATACAATATTTGAAACTTCATGCTATAAATTTATTGTAATATATGTATTGAACACATCTAATTAGTTTGAGTTAAACAAAATCTCAAATTATTGCTTGCATCTATCCTACGAAATTTGAATATAGTATATGTAGAAAGTAATGAAAATAAACACTTCAAAACTAGATTTGTTATTATTCAATAAAATTTATACAAAATTCTTGATTGAAGAAACTAATTTCTTAATTAAAGGCTATTAATCAATCACATCAAGACTTAATTTGTTTTTAACTAAAACTTTGAATTTCTAACTAGGCTGAATTTGTGTCTTCAGTCAAAAAGAGTATTACTAAGGATGAATCAAAATAAATAAACATAAACTTACGTATATATAGTGTTTACAGTTATTTAATTATATTTATTATTTTAAATAATTATTTATATAATTAATATAAAAATAATTATTTTTATTAATATAGTATTGTGATTAAATATATTTTTAAAATTAGTTATTATAAAAAATATATTAAAACTAATTCAATTTATAATATCAAAAGTAGTGAAAAAAAAAAAACAAGACAAAGTCAATACCAAATATTATTTTCAGGACAATGTATCTGGATCTATCTTGTCTTGCCAATTTATTATCACCCATAATATGGTTGAAGTTTCAATTTTCGGGGAGATAGAAAAAGCCTCCTTTGAAATTTCACTTTTTTCTATGCTATGATGCAATGTTGGCAATGTTATTTATTTATTCAGTATTTTATTTATATATATATATATATATATATATATATATATTTTTTTTTTTTTTTCTTTTGACCAAGATAATGATAACAATTCAATGACTCTATTAGACTATTACATTGTGGAATCATAGGACCCAAGAAAACAAAATTCATTGGTGGTCCGGTACATTCACATTAAACTCGAATAACTTAGTGATCAAGGTTTCACCTCCATTTGCCACGTGTATACTTTTTACTACATTCACGGTATGGAGACGGGAAATCACATTGCACTTATCTCCCGTGTAACAAGACAATGACTTCTGTTTTGTTTAGTTGTTTATTTATTTTCGAATAAACTAAAAATTCAAAGTAAATTTAGTCATACTTATCTTATTGGCGAAGATTTATGTACATTTATTTTGTAGATAATTAAAAATTATTATATAATTTAATGTATATAAATAAATTATTAAATTTTTAATTATTAATTTTATATAAAAATAATTATATATAATTTTTATTTATTTTATTAAAGTTAAACTTATTTTAAAATTTTTAATCACTTATTTTCTTATAAAAACATGTGTTTAATATTTATAAATTTTTTGTTACATTATTTGTGAAAAAATTGATTATAAATTTATAATTGATTTAATTATTTTGATAGTTAATGATTTTATTATAAAATATAAAGTAAATTATTTCATAATTAAACTTTTAGATTTAGGAATATTTTTGTATTTTTTGTTTTTACTAAATGCATTAGTCTTCCTTCCAAATCTTGACATTGACTACTACTAACTTTAGTTGTTATAACATTAAATAATTGTACTAGTAAAATATCTAATAAAAATTACACTAAAATATAAAAGGACAAGAAGAGGTGATGGCTATAGCACAGCTTCTTTGATTGTTCCTCACTACAGAAATGGCTTAACTATATATATATATATATATATATATATATATTTACATTTATATTATTCTATAAAAAAGGGCTTGACCCAAAAAATAGCCTTATACCATAGCCGAATATAGGTTACTCTTCAACTTACACAAGTGTTTCATAGATACTGAACAATACTACTGTGTTCTATAGGATTTATCTCCTGTTATCATTGTCAGGTTCTAATGATGATATATAAATCATTGATTAATATCCAAAAATTAAGTTAAAAGGGTTAGCTATTTTGATTTTTGAACCTTTCTTGTTACATATAGATTATATCTTTGTTTAGCCTTAGATTCAATATGCTTTCTACCAATCCTTAGCTAGAAATTTCCCTGGTCATCTGCAACCAACAATGAATGGTTTTCATTCATCATCTTCATCTTCTTCCGGAACCATCTCAAGTGGAGATTCCACTGAGTCTATTAAATATTCCAACAACATCCTCAGATACATAAGTGACATCCTCATGGATGAGGAAGATGACTTGGAGAACAAACCCTGTATGTTGCAACAGTGTTTGAGGCTCCAAGCTGCTGAAAAATCATTCTCTGAGGTGCTTGGAAATTCATCAAATTCTCCACCATCTCAAGGCTGTGATGAAAGCAACCAAGATGGTGATTACTGTCGCAGCACAAGCTTCGAAAGCTATAGCAGCTTTAACACTGATAATAGCTCTTATGAGTTTGATTGGGTCAATCTTGTTGGCGAGTATGAATCGTCTTTGCTACAAGCCTCTCTTCTTGGTGGATCTTACGGAACTCACTACCAGAACATGGTTCCATTGATCAACAATGAAGAGGGATCTAGTCCTGGAACAAGGGAAAAGAGAAGCTATCAGGTTGATGATGACGCTTCATATGAACAAGGCCGAAGAGGAAACAAGATCTCAGCTACTGTTTTCTCCGACGAGTCAGAGCCACCAGAGATTCTTGATGAAGTGCTGCGTATCCGGTTTGGAAGAAGTAAAAAATATTGTTGTGTTGAGCCCTTATCGAAAAATGACATGCTGAAGATGCAGAATGTTGGATCCAATTCGAAGACAGCACGTTCAAAGAACAGAAACAGCAACACAGATGCAACTGTGGATTTATGGACTTTGCTAACTCAATGTGCACAAGCAGTGGCAGACTATGATAAGAGGAATGCATATGATACACTCAAGAGGATTAGGCAGCATTCTTCACCGTCCGGCGATGGACTCCAGCGTATGGCGCATTACTTCGCCATTGGCCTCGAGACACGGTTGAATGCCGGAACACCGTCATATCCTCCCCTTGATATGGCATCTGCTGCAGATATGTTGAAAGCTTACAAACTCTACGTTACAGCTTCGCCTTTGCAGTGGATGACAAATAAATTGGCAACCCAAACAATCAAGAACCTGGTTCAGAATGAAAGCCGCGTTCACATTATTGACTTTGGAATTTGCTATGGTTTCCAGTGGCCCTGCCTTATCAAGTATCTGTCAGAGAGAAACGGGGCTATAAAGCTTCGTATAACCGGAATTGATCTTCCTCAGCCGGGTTTCCGGCCGACGGAAAGGGTCGAGGAGACCGGAAGACGGTTGGAGACTTTGTGTAAGAGGTACAAGGTGCCTTTCGAATACAACTGCATTGCACAGAAATGGGAAACAATCAGGCTTGAGGATCTTAAAATAGACAGGAATGAAGTGACAGTGGTTAACTGCTTTTACAGGCTGAAAAACCTGCCGGATGAAACTGTGTTAGTAAACAGTCCAAGAGATGCAGTGTTGAAGCTGATCAGGAACATTAATCCAAACATCTTCCTGCATGGGGTAGTCAATGGCTCTTATAGTGCACCGTTTTTCCCGACTCGGTTCAGGGAGGCTCTCTTCCACTTCTCATCGCAGTTTAATATGTTTGAAGCTAATTGCCCCCGCGAAGATGCAGAAAGGATGATACTTGAGAAAGGGATGATTGGAAGGGATGCTATCAATGTGATAGCTTGTGAGGGAGCAGAGAGAGTTGAAAGGCCAGAGAGCTACAAGCAATGGCAGATTAGGAACAAGAGAGCAGGCTTCAAGCAAATTCGGGTGGATCAGGAATTGGTGAATGAAATCAAGGGAATGGTGAAGAATGAGTATCATAGAGATTTTGTGGTTGACCAGGATGGCAACTGGGTTTTGCATGGCTGGAAAGGTCGTATTTTTCATGCTCTCTCTGTTTGGGTTCCTGCATAAGCAGAAAGCAGTTAGTAACATAGTTTGGTAATGAGATTCTATACTTTGTTTTTATTTTCTTTTCTTCCTCTATGACGGTTGTATAATATAAGATAAATATTGATGTTTACATCCCTTCTTACTTGTATTAACATAGCAATCAATCAATCATATTCCCTTTATTTGTTTTAGACTTGGCTCAATTTTTTGGATATGAAAATTCTGCGTGTGTTTTGCATGGTTATGGAAGTGAGTGGTGCTAGATATAAATGTAGGGACAGTTTTTTTTAAACTATGAAGTAAAGAAAATGGATTGTCCTGATTTTTTTATTAAAAAAATTAAAGGAGAAAAAATCAGAGGGTTCTATTTGTACTTTTATTTTTTTTTGAAAACAAAAATTGGATGGTCCGATTTTAATATTAATTTTTTTTAATTATCTAAAACACAAATCGAAATCGTACGGTCCGATTTGTATACTGCAAATTTTTTTAATTTTTTAAACACAAATCAGAGGGTTCGATTTACTCTTAACACCACAACAACTATGTAAAACATCCATATACTCCATAATGCGTCCTACCCACTTTTCCTTCTATATCTAAATTAAAAAGTGTGTTTGCTTTTTCTATTGTCTTGTCATTAACACCTTCTAACCTTTTGGTGTAAAATTGTTTTCTCTTAAACAATGCAAACAAAATCAAGTTTAACTTCACACACCTAGTATAATTGGGATTTTTTCTATTTTTATTTTTTTTTAACCAAAGACAAAGTGAGATGAGGAAATTTAATTTGAATATGGAAGCAAATGAATGAAGTGCTGGACTCGCGTACGGGGAGGAGGGGTGTTTCACCTCGTTGTGGGATCAGAGGAAGCAGAATTCGGACTCTCCAAGTTGTGTCCCTTAAAATGTAAAAAAAAAAAAAATCCAAAACAAGAAAAACGAAGGGTCCGAATTCCACGTTTCAGATTTTAAATTCCATCAGCTGCAAATCGGACCATGCGATTTGTGAAGCAAAATTTTATCACCAAAGAACTCGCATGGTCCGAGTTGTGTACTCTGAGTTTTTTCAATTTTTAACACAAATCGGATCCTCCGATTTGTGTACTCTGAATTTTTTTCAACTTTTAAATACAAATCGGAGGGTCCATAATTTTAAAAAACACCAAAAATTATCATGTTAAAGTATATCACTCATTTTACTTCCATATCAAAATTTTTTAGCCGTGAGATGACATATATGATATATCAAACATGAAAATCATAGATGTATAATTTTCTGACCCTTGTTTAGGAAAAAAATAAAAATAAATTAAAAAAGACTTTGAAATTTAGACAAATAAACCCACCTAAAAGACTCATTTTCACTTTGATTTCTAGAAATATTAAGCTGATTGTTGAATTTTAGCTTCTTCCTCATTTAATTTCTATAGAGCCAATGCTTGATTGCTTGGTCATTAAAGCATTATCACAACAAAGAGCAAAATATTCAGAATAACGAAAAAGCTTTGAAATTATTGATCTTCACGCATATTTAGCATATGTATGATTTCTCTAAAGTTGATAATTCCAGATTAAAAAAAATTAGATACCAGATCTGAACGAAAACTTTTGGCATGTGCATGATTTTATCTAAAGTTAAGGGTTGGTATCTTATCACGAATAGTAACATATGTTTAAATTTGTAGGGCTAAAAGCCTTACCACACAAATTGTTATTGGAAGAATGGTAGAGGGTTATCAAAATTTATTATTTTTTGTTATTAGTATATTTAAAAGTATAAAATAAAGTATATTGTTAGATTATTCGACTAAAATAAAGTATATTATCAGATTACTCACTAAAAAAACTAGATTGAAAGAATTGAGTTAACTAAGTAATTGCAAAAAATAAGACTATATATTTTTATTGCATTGCTACTTTGCTAGTAAAAAAAAAAAATTATAATAACATTTTGATTAAATTATTTTATTGATGGATTACTTTATTTAAAAATATATATAAAAAATTAATATATTATTATAAATATTCAAAATATATAATAATTAATTTTTTGTGTTTATAAATATTTTTGTAATTTTTTTATCAAATAAATTAATCTTCCTTTTGAGCTTTGACCGTGCCTACCACTAACTCATCCTCTATAATTGATTGTTAATATAGCAGTAATGCTTAGGAGTCATAATTTAATTTTTAATTATCTTTTTAATACTTAAATGAGTAAGAATATAAATATATATTATTTTTTAAAATTATAAAAAAGACAAAAAATTAAAACTTTTCTATTTAAAAATTAAGAAGATAATTAAGATGAGTTATGATTTTTAATGATGTTTTTTAAAATAATTGTACCATTAGAATATGAAAATGGCAAGTGGGGGTGGTGGCTATGGCACAGCTTCTATGAAGGTTCCTCACCACAGAAACCGCTTAGTTTCATGTGTATTTATATTATGCTATAAGAAGGGACTTCACCTCAAAAACTAAGCATAGACCATATCTGAAAAGCAGCTGATTACTCCTCACTTAGAATTCATAGATACTGAATAATACTACTTTGTTCTATAGGGTTTATCTCCTGTTATCATCATCTTCTAATGATATATCATTGATCATTATCCAAAAATTAAGAGGTCAGCTATTTAGATTTCTGAATCTTTCTTTTTCCTTGGTAGATCTGTTCTTAAGAAACAACCTTGTTACAGAATAGATTCTCTCTTTGTTTAGCCTTCAATTCAATATGCTTTCTACCAACCCACATCTAGAAAATTTCTCTGGTCATATCTCACTGTTTTCTAATCAGGAACCAATAATGAATGGTTTTCACTATGAGGGTTCATCATATTCACCTGGAACCAGCTCAAGTGAAGATTCTGCTGAGTATAATAAATATTCCAACCCCATCCTCAGATACATAAGTGACATCCTCATGGAGGAGGAAGATGACTTGGAGAACAAACCCTGTATGTTGCAGCAGTGTTTGAAGCTCCAAGCTGCTGAAAAATCATTCTCTGAAGTGCTTGGAAATTCATCAAATTCTATACCCTCTCAAGGCTGTGATGAAAACAACCGAGATGGTGATTATGGTCGGACCACCAGCTTCGAGAGCTATAGCAGCTGCACCACTGATAATAACTCTTATGAGTCTGATTGGGTCAATCTTGTTGGTGAATATGAATCTTCTTTGCTACAAGCCCCTGATAATGACTCTTATGAGTCAGATTGGCTCAATCTTCTTGACTCCCCAAATGATGGATCTTCTGAAATTCACTACCAGAACATGGTGCTACTGACAAACAATGGAGAGGGATCTCGATCTGGAACAACAGGAACAAGGGAAAAGAGAAGTATTCAGGTTGATGATGATACTTCTTATGAACAAGGTCGAAGAGGAAGCAAGATCTCAGCTGTTTTCTCTGATGAGTCAGAGCCACCAGAGATTCTTGATGAAGTGCTGCGTGTTCAGATTGGAAGAAGTCAATGTTTATCTGGTGTTGAACCCTTACCAGAGAATGAGATATCGAAGAGGCAGAATGTTGACTCAGTTGGATCCAGTGGAAAGACGGCAAGATCAAAGAAAGGAAGCAGCAGAAATAGCAACACAGGTGCAACTGTGGATTTATGGAGTCTGCTAACTCGGTGTGCACAAGCAGTGGCAAACTATGATCAGAGGAATGCATATGATACACTCAAGCAGATTAGGCAACATTCTTCACCAGCTGGGGATGGAATGCAGCGTATGGCGCATTACTTCGCCATTGGCCTTGAGACACGGTTGAATGCCGGAACACCTTCATATCTTCCCCTTGATATGGCATCTGCTGCTGATATGTTGAAAGCTCACAAACTATATGTGACAGCTTCTCCTTTGCAGAGGATGACAAATACATTTGCAACCCAAACAATCATGAACCTAGTACAGAATGAAAGCTGTGTTCACATTATTGACTTTGGAATTTGCTATGGTTTCCAGTGGCCCTGCCTTATCAAGCGTCTGTCACAGAGAAATGTGCCTATAAAGCTTCGTATAACCGGAATTGATCTTCCTCAGCCGGGATTCCGGCCGGCAGAAAGGCTCGAGGAGACTGGTAGACGCCTGGAGAATTACTGTAAGAGGCACAATGTGCCTTTCGAATACAACTGCATTGCACAGAAATGGGAAACAATCAGGCTTGAGGATCTTAAAATAGACAGGAATGAAGTGACAGTGGTTAACTGCTTTTACAGGCTGAAAAACCTGCCGGATGAAACTGTGTTAGTAAACAGTCCAAGAGATGCAGTGTTGAAGCTGATCAGGAGCATTAATCCAAACATCTTCCTGCATGGGGTAGTCAATGGCTCCTATAGCGCGCCGTTTTTCCTGACACGGTTCAGGGAGGCACTCTTCCACTTCTCGTCACAATTTGATATATTTGAGGCTAATGTCCCCCGCGAAGATGCAGAAAGGATGATACTTGAGAAAGGGTTGATTGGAAGGGATGCTATCAATGTGATAGCTTGTGAGGGAGCAGAGAGAGTTGAAAGGCCGGAGAGCTACAAGCAATGGCAGATTAGGAACAAGAGAGCAGGCTTCAAGCAAATTCGGGTGGATCAGGAATTGGTGAATGAAATCAAGGGAATGGTGAAGAAAGAGTATCATAGAGATTTTGTGGTTGACCAGGATGGCAAGTGGGTTTTGCAGGGCTGGAAAGGCCGTATTCTTCATGCTCTCTCTGCTTGGGTTCCTGCTTAAGCACTTAGTAACTTAGTCTTGTAATGAGATTTTACATTAGGCCGGTTGAAACAATACCATAAAAGTTCTGTTGTAATATTTTCTTCCTCTATGATTGTAAATATCTAGATATTGATGTTCAATTCTCTTCTTACTGATATTAACCTGGGAATCACATTCCCATTGTTATTTTAGTTATGAAGCACAACAAACTTGCTTTATTACTGATCACCACAGAAGCAAAATGACTTAAAGTAGAACACACAATATTATTAATGATCAACTGTAACACATATTATAATAATATAAAGATAAGGTAAACGTAAAATACATGGACTTCTGGCCTAAAATCATGGTAAATCATGAACCTCAACTATAAATTCAGATGAAGAGGTCAAAAAAGCAGATTAGTTGAATTACAAATACATTGATGTATCTAAAAATACAAAACGTACAAACACAACTAAAGCACGTCACGGAACCAAAACTAACATCTTGTAAGCAATCCACATGTCCAGTGAACTCATCTTTTTTGTTTGGCTTTTGACGATCGAAGGACATTCCAGTCCAGCTTATCTACATTTGGTTTTCTAAAAGTGCCCAAACTATTTTTTGGAGTAGATTGATTATCAACATCATCATCATTCTTGGGTGATTTGTTTGGATATTGTTCTTCACAATTAACTTCAGCCTGTTTCCTTTTCCCATTGCCATTAACACGTTCCGAACCTTCTGTTGTAGAGTTGTTTTCTCTGAACCAATGAATCAAATTTAAGTTCACACAGTTAGTAAAAATTTCGGCCTTTTCTATTTTTATTATTTTCATTTAACCAGAGAAAGTGAGGATGACATATAGGAGACATGAAAATCATACATGTATAATTTTCTGATCCTTGTTTGGGAAAAAAAGGGAAATAAATTAAAAAAAACTTGGAAGTTTAGACAAATAAACCCACCTAAAAGACTCATTTCCACTTTGATTTCTAGAAATATTAGTTTCAGCAGCTGGCTGCTGAAGTTTAGCTTCTTCCTCATTTAATTTCTACAGAGGCATTGCTTTGTCATTAAAACATGATCACAAGAAAGAGCACAATATTGAGAACACGGAAAAAGCTTTGAAACTATTGATCATTCACACTCACATCAACAGAAGGATTAAAACTTTGAAATGACATACGACCTCTTGCTGCCCCTGGATGGGGATCACCTTCCATTATGACCACACTGAATAGGAAAATAAAACAGCAATGAAAATGATAGTTCCAGGTTAAAGGCAAATTATATATCAGATCTCAATGAAAAATTTTAGCATATGCATGACTTCATCTAAAGTTGTATCACGTAAGATATAATAACATGTCCAAATTTGTAGGGATAAAACCACCCAACAGTAGATACCCATATTCGTCAGACCAAAAGTAATTACTGCCAACCATCTTAGAACCTAGAAACAATAGTTATTCTCCAAAGCTTAATTATCAATATTAGAAGAACACCGCTGATTTAGTAAGCAGCAATCAAGAAAAACCAATGCCATTACAATTCACAAGTTACTACGAGGATTCTGACTGTTCATTGTTCAGTAGATGCAACTCAATGTTAAATAAGAGTTAAGACCACATAATTGCAATTAGGAGGTTTTCTCCTTTGAAACATGGGGAGTTTAATTCATTATACACCAATCACTAAAGTAAAAGGCTCAATTCATTCAAGAATCAGGAGTTTCTAGGAAGTGGGCAGTGGAATGAAAATTCAGTAGGTACACACTGTCTTCTGTGTCATAGAACACAAATCAAATTATTGTACAGAGCTGCACAATTTTTTTACTTCACCAAGAATTTTCATATTTTTGTGTGGTTTCATCATAACAATTCCAGAATAGTCCAAAGGCTTGATGCTGATGTTTGTCTTCACTCTTCACTCTTCACTCATCATCAAGCACATTGAAAATAATGAAATAAAATGGGGAAAACATGGCGCATAGATAACTCTAAGATGCATACAACTTTGAAATTTCAAAAACAATAGCTAATCTGTAATCACTAATCATAAAACAATGAGCTGAGAATTCAATAATTCAGTAAAAAATTGTTGAGCTGACAAATAAGCTACATTAATCAAATATGAGAGAAGAAAACGAAAAAAATACCATCTTCGAGTAACGGTGGTAGTTGCAGCGAGATCAGGTTGGAGTTCCTCTTTCTTCGTTTTCTCTTCTCTCAGCGCCGCCCTCTGCATGAACTGCACAATATCCAAACAAAAACAACCAATAACACCGTTACCTCCCCCTCCATTAATCAAAACAATAAATTGTCGTTAAAAGAAGCAGCAGCAGCTAAGATTTCAGCTCAAAATTGGAATCTGGAAAACAAAGGGGGCAAAAAAACAAGAGGGCGTTTGCATGTTGATGTTCATTTTTACCTTCAAGTTCCTCAAAGTGCTAGAAAGCTCTCGCTTCGCCATAATTATAAACTTGCAGCTTCAAAGTCTCAGTCTTTCAAATTCTCTCTTCGGCTTCTCCACAAAAAATCAACAGAATGAAAGAACGAACCTTAACCTAGCTAACAAAATTATTAATTACTGGAAACTGATTATCTGTTCATTTATCTTTTTTTAGACATAATTGGGCCGAAAATAATAAATGTGGGCTTGATCCAATCCAGCCCAGGTTTGGGCCCAAAAAAGGGAGAGAGGTTATCTTGTTATGGAAGCCGAAGATTTTTTTAATTTTCACTGAAAACCAAACGGCAGAGGTCCTAAACTATAAAAACAGCGAAACCTTGTGTTTCTGTGTTCATCACTTTCCTCCAAAGTGAAAACTAGCGACCACACTGTGTTTCTTCTTCCAGGTTGTTGTGACATTACCGATCACTCATTCTTTCTTGTTTTCTCTTGTTACGCTCACGTTTCTTCTCCTTTTACTCTCTATGAAAGAAAAAATAAATAAATAAAGGAAGCACCTTTTCCCCCTCTTTTGAGCTGGTGGATTTTCATAGGATTCATGGGTTTGTAGTGAGATTCTATGAGCTGCATGAAATTTTGATTCTTTATCTAAATATGTTTATTTATATGGTGGATTATTTTGGTGTTTGTTTATTTGGTTCAGGAGCACTTTCTACTGCGTGGAAGCTTCTCCCTTTTATCCTTAGCTATGGTATGATCACTAGTGTTTTTCTTTCTTTCCTTCTTTCTTTTTTTGTGTATTCTATAGTGCTGGATTAGATTCTGAAAATAAAGCATAAATTTTAAACTGGAATGGATTGAAGACTTCGTTAATCAGTGTCATTGAATACTGTCTTACACTCTTGCTGTCCCTACCTTCTTTTTTCTTTTTAATTTGCTGTGACAGTTTTTTTTTTTTAACTCTTTTGTTCTGGTTTCTGTGTCGAACATTGCAGGCTTTCAGTGATGATGACCAAGATACAACGTTTGAACAGATATATCGTTGTTACCCTGTCTCCTTCATCGAGAAGGTACCTCATTGTTTTGACTTGATGCATCTCATAACTCTCTTTCAAGCCAAAGCTTTCCATTCTATTCATAAGACATTGTATACATTTCACTTAGATTTGGGTTTATATCTGCACTTTGTAATAGCACCCCTTGCTGGAAAGAAAAATAAATAAATAATCATAATGGGATCTCAAACTGATTATTATTTCTCTTGATCTTATGCAGTCAAATCTGGAAAAGGGTGATAAAAGTATGTGACATCTTACATTTTGCATCTTTGGTATTATAGAAATTTGATGTATTTATTGTGCTTATAAAATTTCTCATGACAATTCTTGTTGCCCCCAGTCATCATGCCCCCTTCAGCTCTCGATCGCCTCGGTTAGTTGTTATTCTCTGGTTTCCACCAATCAATTGTTGTTTTTCCCACTCTTGAATTACCTGATTTATTCATCTGAAGACTTGTCGTGATATTTACTAATGATGTTTTTCAGCATCCTTGCACATAGACTACCCTATGTTGTTTCAGCTTAGCAATCCTTCCGCTGGGAAAGTCACTCACTGCGGTGTCCTTGAATTCGTATCTGATGAAGGGATGATATATATACCATATTGGGTATGTGATCTCCTTTCCTTGATTTCTTTAAAATATTTTTTACCCAATGAAATCACTTATTCTTACAATTGCTAGTTTTTTTTTTTCCGCCCATATCGCCAGATGATGGAAAACATGCTCCTACAAGAGGGAGACACTGTGTGTGTGAGAAACACCAGCCTTGCAAAAGGAACATATGTGAAGCTACAACCTCACACCAAGGACTTTTTGGATATCACCAATCCAAAAGCTATGTTAGTATTCTTTATACTTCTCCTACTTCTTCGTCTTCTTTTGGCTCAACTGATATTTCCTTTCTTTCGCCTGGTTGACAGCCTAGAGACTTCCCTAAGGAATTACTCATGTTTAACAACCGGTGACACTATAATGGTTGCTTATAACAGCAAGAAGTATTACATTGACATTGTTGAAACAAAACCCTCTCCTGCAGTCAGTATAATTGAAACAGATTGTGAAGTTGATTTTGCAGCACCTCTTGATTATAAAGAACCTGAGAAACCAGCACCCTGTGCTCTATCCAAAAGGAAACATTCGGAAGGTTGTCCCTCGTCAATCAACTTTGAAATATTCAGAAGAGTTTGCTCAGTTTTCTTTAGTGCAAAATTCTTTAACAGATTTTAAGTTTATTCTTTACATTTCAGTTGAAGATGATGAGCCACCAACGACAAAGGTTCCGCAATTCAGTCCATTCACCGGCTCCGGAAGACGTTTAGATGGAAAACCTTCAAGTTCAACACAATCAGCCGATCAAACTTCCTCTCCAAACAAAAAGCAGAAACAAAGCAACGATGAAACGGAAGGCTCTGATTCTAAATCATTGAATACCACTTCACGTAGACATTCTGGAAAACTTGTGTTTGGGTCAAATGCAGCTAAATTTGACACTCAGAGACCACTGCCGAAGGTAATTTTTCGCCATATTAATCTCCCGGAAAGACAGAAAACCCTTCAATTTCTGGTTCATTGATTACCATTATTTGTATTAACATTTACCTTTCTGAAAGTCCAGCTAATCAATTTTTCTCTCTTATTATTAGGCTTCTGAGAATATCACTAAGCAAGATTCATCACAGAAGCAAGAAGCACCGAAATTCCAAGCTTTCACGGGAAAGAAGTATTCATTGAATAGTTGATCCTTATTAAGCTTTTTTTTTCTATTGATTATTTTGGATATAGTGAAATAGAATTGAGCCTGCTTTCATTATGGCATATCATGATTCTTCTTGTGTAGTATATTGATCATTCTTAGTGTAGTAGTACCTCTTGAATCATGAAATTATCACATCTAGAAACTAAGGAATATCTCTTGTCCATAATAGCTACTACATTTCGGACTTATTTGTGATGCTTTATTAGCCAATTATTTTCTCAATTTCTTCTCATTACTTAATATTTTGTGCCACAGAAGTATTTGGCTTTGCCTTTACAAAAGGAAATAACAAGTTGCTAATAGAAACTCAGTTATATAATCATAATCTCATTCTTTCCAATAACAATAACATTATTGGATGGTTAACAAAGTAGATGTATAATAAGCTTAAGCTATGACAGATGTTTCAATTGAAACCTTCCTAGAATACTTGACCCCTTCAGATTTCTCAGCAGCTTCCCACAGTTCTGGAAATGCTTCCTTCATATTATGTATACTCTCTAATGCATGATCCACTCCTGCGGTTCTAACATAAGTACCCACCTGCATTCATATTATATTTGGATTTCACATGAAATGTATAGATTTGTATGGATTTAAATGCATACTACAATACTAAATGGACATCAAAATAAAACCTAAAACAAGTTCACTTTAATGCTAGTCATTATGAAAAAACCTAAAACAAGTTTACTTTAATGCTCATAATTGTAATTATGGAGTGAGTAATTACCACTACAGTGTGAAGGCCCAATGATTTGCCCGTAGCTAAATTGCGGATACTGTCATCAAAGAACAACTACAAAAGAAATGAACAATGATTTCATCTGTCACTAAAGGATAAAGGGAAATGATAATTGGTATATGTTGATTGTTATAGAAGAATGCAAAGAGCAAGATAATCATGTAAAAGGTTAAACTAAATTCGAATTAGATACAGAAGAGATTAACAATCTTACTGTTCTTTGAGGGTGAATGTTTGCCAAACTAAAAACCTTTTCAAATGAATCTTGAAAAGGTTTGCAGACTACTGGGGTCCTTGGAAGCACAATATCAGAATCAGGCTTACTCAAATACTCATAAAAATCAAATATTCCTGTGCTAATTGCTCTACTTCCATTGCCAAGTTTGTTCTCAGGATCATTCAACTTGTTGAATGGGTTTAATGTTTCAAAGCTTATGATCCTTTCAAAGCAATCCTCCAGTCCAAGCCTTTGAAGTACTCTACCTGCATGTGCCTCATCTGAGTTTGTGAAAACCTATATAGCAAATAAATAAATAAAATGATCCACATGTAGTACAGAGATTTTATAAACCATGTGTTATTTTCATCCATTTGAATAAATGAACTTACAACTTTTCTGATAGGCAAGCTTAGCAAAATTCCCTTAATAATAGGGTCAGGTTTCAGCAAATTATATGGCAATCTCCCATGAACAAAGCTTTTCAACACAAAAAAAAAAAAAGAAAGAAAAGAAAAATTAAGATGCCTGTTTCATATAACTTGATTATACTAGAAGATGGTCAAATAGAAACACGACAAATTTGTAAAGGCATTTACCCATGAAAGTCATCATAGTCAAAGTCATATCCAATTGCCTGGTGAGAAGAAAAGAGGCAAAATGACTAATTAAATTCCATCACAATTGCATATATAATATTAACCATTAATAAGAAGAAAAAGGGAAAAAAAAATATTAATGAAGGTTAATTGAGTTGTACCCTGAGACCAGCCATTGTTGTCCCATAAACCTTGTATAGTGAATAGCATAATTCAGGAACTTTAGCATCCTCTATGTCAAGTGTTTGAAGCATGTAATCTGTGCAATGATTCAATTAAACAATCACAACTTGAAATACAATCCTAGAAACTATCACACTTACAAGCAATCAGATACTGAGATCATAAAGTGGTTAACTGATTGATTACCTTGAATATTTTTTGTCACATGCGCTGATAATCCAGAACTAAAAGGATAAAGGGTATCATCAAGATCTGAAAATATAAAACAAAATGTAAATATAAACACGAAAAACTATAAGTGATTAAGTCATCCAGGTTCTAGAAGTCTTACCAAACAAAAGACAATCATATTTGGCCTTTGAAACTTCCTGGAACTGATTCCCGTTTTCCATTTTAGATTCTAGAGGCTAAATTACAACGATCCAGCAGAAAAAAATAAATAAATAAGAAAAAAAGATAACCACCACTTTAGATACAAGAATGAAACTGCATATTGTTGTGTGAAGAATACATAAAAATTTTCTTTCTTGTGTAATGCTTAAGAAGGAGGAAAAATGTGCATTCCAAGAGTGCACATTAGAAAAGTAAATCAGTAAGGAGTGCCATTGAAAACTGACTTCAAATTCAAGAGACCATATATGTGCTAATTTCCAAATGGAAACTAAGATGGTAACATCAACACATAACTGATAAATAAAAGAAGTAAATCCATAAGAGTGTTGAAAGTGGCAGGTTAAATAGACTCACAAACTAAAACACAGTTTCTGATAGTGTAGAGTCTCAATCATAAACCAAAAAAGAAATGATGATAAATGAAAAAAAGATATTAAAGCACTCACATTTTTAGTAAAGAGAAAAACAACAGAATGAAAGAGTAATACACTACACTATGGCAGATAGAGCATGAAAACTAATGGACTTACAGTAAATAAAGGTTTCAGCAGAGAAAGAAGGATTGAAAGATTTAAGAAAATGGAGAGAAGGGAAAGGGAAAAAGAGGGTTAATAAAGGAATGGCGTTGAGTGATCAATGTGTAACAGTTCAAAGTTGACGATCCTGTTATAAAGAAGTAGAAAACGGAACAAACTGAAAAGCTTATGACACATCACTTCTTTTTTAGTTGTACCACGTTGTCCACTCAAAACTTGACACGTTGCTTGCTTCAATGTTTCAGCTTCCACCACCTGCCCTTGTCCTTTTACTTTGTTCCTACGCGGCAACGTCCATTGAAGGTAATTGATTCTGCAACTATCAATTAAACAAAGCACTTTAGACAAGTATCCCACGTGGTGTTGTTAATGCTTCCGAAAAAAGCTTGTATAATCGTGTTGTTTTCTGAATTTCTTTTGCTGCTATAGTTAATAAGAACGAGACTCTATTTAAAAGAAAAAGAAAGTTGGGGAGAGTATATGCCAAGTTAAGTTAAGGCCAAACATGGCAGTGTCGGTGCTTTTGTTTTATTGAGTAAAATCAAAAGGTTCATTTTCATTGGTAAATAAATAGTACGAGTCATTTTCTTATGACTTGAGAAACTAGAAAGAGAAATGGTTAAACTATATGACTTCATAAGATTTTAATACAAGATATGTTGAGAAATAAAAACAAAATTGCATGTACAATGAGAAACAGAAACTTCAATGTTTTAAGACTCTCTCCCCTATCCTATGATTTACCATGGGGTCCTTGCCCATTGTTGTCATTGTCCAGTTGAAAATCTTGCTTGAAAGTATCATAATGGTTGTGTTCATCACTAGACTTGAATGGTCTTTCGCCCAAAACTTGAACCAAATCATCCCTGTATAGCACTTCCTTTTGTAGCAGCAACTCAGCAATTTGAGCCACTTGATCCTTGTGTTCCTCAATGAGGTTCACAGTACGCTGATATGCTTTGGCAACCCATTCTCGAACCTCGGCGTCGATGAGGGCGGCGGTGCCGTCGCCGTATGGTTTGGTCATCCATTCTCCTCTCTGAGGGAAAGAGAGCAGACCAACTTTGTCACTGAAGCCATACACTGTTACTTGGTCATACATCAACTTAGTCACTTTTTCCAAGTCATTTTGTGCTCCTGTTGAGATTCTTCCAATCAGAACCTGCATTTGGAAACCAAACTATCATTAGTCTCATGCATGCATGGTTTTCAAGGTTGGTAAACAACATCTCATGAAGAAGATACCAATAAAGAACTAGTTTCTACTCATTGAAGAGAACTGATTTTTCTTCCAAATTAATCCTCCTAATAAACGTCTTTCTATTTAGAGAAAGAATTTATTATTTTTTAAGATTCCAAGGCACTTATTTCATCTACTATATCTACTTTTTCCTTCATTTGCTATTCAACATGATATTTAGAAGGATTATTAGGAGGCTATATCATTGTTCTAGGAAACAAAAATTAGTGTAAACATGAAGGGAAAAGAGAAAACAACCTGCTCCGCAGCCCTACCACCAAGGATCCCACAAATCTCATCAAGAAGCTGCTCCTTTGTCATTAGGAGATTCTCACTGGGAACATACTGGGCAAACCCAAGAGCTGCTGTACCGCGAGGAACTATGGTTACTTTCAACAATGGTTGAGCGTGTTCCAAGAACCATGCTGCAACAACATGGCCAGATTCATGGTAAGCAACGGTACGCCTTTCCAACATGCTTACTACCTGGTTGAGAAACATACATTCCAATGTGGAAGCTCAGTAGAGGGGCCAGGGGGAGTGTTCCATTCCAAATAGGTTCAACATTTTTCAATTTAGTGCTACTTCAGTGTCAGTAATGAATGTTCATATTCAATTATTCATAAATAGACATAATCATCATGAGTTCCATGGTATGAAGTATGAACTCTAAAGACTACTTACCATGTTCTTCTTCTCCAATCCACCAATAATCCTATCAATTGCTGCCTCAAAATGTTCCATAGTGACGCAAGTCTTCTGGCTTCTTGCAGCAATCAGTGCAGCTTCATTGCAAACATTGGCAATGTCTGCTCCAGCAAATCCAGGGGTAAGTGCTGCAAGCCTCTGTGAATAATATGACGGATCATGGTCTAGTTTGATCCTCTTCAAGTAGATTTGAAATATCTGGTTGCGACCCTTAATATCAGGCCTATCGATGCTAATCTGGCGATCGAATCTGCCAGGCCTAAGCAGAGCTTTGTCCAAGATATCAGGTCTATTTGTGCCAGCAAGCACAACAATCCCAGAAGTGGTTCCAAAACCATCCATCTCCACCAACAATTGATTCAATGTACTTTCGCGCTCATCATTGCCACCAGAGAAGCTTCCACGTCCCCTAGCTCTACCTATTGCATCAATCTCATCAATGAATACTATACTTGGAGCACATTGCCTTGCTTCCTGGAACAAGCTTCTCACCCTTGAGGGTCCAACACCAACAAACATCTCCAGAAAATCAGAACCAGATATAGATAGAAAAGGCACACCGGATTCCCCTGCAGTTGCTTTTGCTAAGAGTGTTTTCCCTGTGCCTGGAGGCCCAACAAGAAGAGCACCTTTTGGAATTTTTGCACCAAGTTCTTCATATTTCTTTGGATTCTTTAAGAAATGCACAAACTCCATGATTTCTTGCTTTGCCTCATCACACCCAGCAACATCTTTAAAGTAGACCTGAAAAAGATTGAATCTCAAACTGGATACAGAAATCAACATCCATCTTATTTACAAAGGGAAAATCATAAGAGATTCAACCTTGTTTTTTGCATGTTTATCCACTTTAGTTACACGGGCTTTTCCTAAGTTGAAAATTCCACTAGCACCTCTGTTGTTGCCCCCACCAACACCAAACCCACCTTGCACTCTTCTCCCCATATACATGAGAGATCCCAAAAGCAAAAGTGTTGGAGCAAATCTCAATAACTCTTGGTACCAATGAACGTCAGAAGTATATGTAACAGGAATATAATCATGAGGGTGAATGTTGAGTGCTTCCTGTGCTTCCTCTAGCTTCTCCTCGAAGGACTCGACGCTGCCTATGATGAAATAGTATTTATATTGGCCTCCAGTTTCAACTGTTGCAGGAAGGGTTTTCCCTTCATCAACATGATCTCCTGTTCCATTATGGTGAGAGCCCTTTACATAGATTTTGGCAACTGACTTATTTGAAACAACAATGTGGTCTACTACGCCTTCCTCCAAAAGCTTTGTTTTAAACTCTTGGAAACTAATCTGCAAACAATCGAAGTTCCATCCATGTCAAGAAGAGCAGTGAAACATAAGAAACTACAAAATTCTGGCAAAATGAGGAGAGGTCTCATTGCCAGTAATCACATTGTTAGGTTCATGTTTTTAGCTATCAAGCAGGGACACTACTCAAAAAATAAAAGTCCTATTAACTGGTAATATATAAACACAATTATGCTTACCTTCTGGAGTTCATGTTCAGGTAAAGGAGCAGATGAAAGAAGTACCAACATCATCAGCAAAGGTGTGATGATATTGTGAAGTAGTTTCTTCAAATTCTCTTGAAATTTTTCATGATTGTCAGTTTTGTTATCTTTGTTTGTGTTGGATTCATCTGAAATGAAAATAAGATATCAAGTGTTTGAAGTATTCATCAATAGCTGTTATGCAAAGTTGAGAGAGCTATATATCAATCCATTAGAACTTCAACCTATTAGCATAAGCATCTACCAAACTTGATATTTTGAACGCAAAAGTACACATTAGGCAGACACTAATCAACAATGTCACCTAATACATTAACTTGATACCTTCTTTAGACTTAGATTTCTGCTGATCTTCTTTTGGAATTTCTTTCTTTCCCTTGGGATAGTAGTTCTCATAATCTGCCAAAAGAGAAATGCAATAAAAAATCAAACTCAAGAAATGACAGTATTAGCACACTAACAACAGCCACAATGCATGCAATGAAAATTGCATCAGCACACAACAAAAGGAAACACTTTTTTCCTTGCACTTACTTTTTTTCTTTGGGGCATTATTAATGCTGGAAAAGAGCCGATGAAGCCTATGCAATATTAAATTGGAAGCGAAACCATTGGTAATAGTAGTAGCAGCAAGAAAAGGAGCTCCTCCGAATGAAGAAGAAGCAACATAGCCATAACCCTTCAAAACGGTTGCTCTTCCAGCATCGCGTTGTAACAAATTCTATAAGCATATATATAAATATGCATCCACACTTTTTTATTTTTTATTTTTTCCTAAAAATAAATGAATGAAATAATGCAAACACTTGAATTCAAGAGAAAACATAGCGGGAGCAAAAGAAAACAAAAGAACAAGAAGGCTCACTTTAGCACGAGAATAGCGTGATAGGGAGTGACCAATCCTTGAAGCAATCATGCTTATTGCAATCGTAATCAATCAGCGTTGTTATTATCTTCTGTGGTTCTTGGCTTTGTTTCAACATACATAATGGAAAAAGTTATAATGGGGAACGTAAATTGAATAAATATTGATAAGCTAAGATTATTGTTGAGGATGAACATGGCGTAATTTGAATGTCAGGTTTCTTTTCTTGTTTATTTTTGGAAACGCCTCTTTCATTCATTCATTCCATTCCGCTAAAAGAACGAACAAAAGAAAACGATACGAGAATTTATACGTTTCGTTCTTTTTTTTAAAATGGGATTGAGTGGCCCACTTGTTTCCTGTTTTATTTCTTTAAGGTTAATATCAATTTGGACTTGACCAAAAATTACTTGCCTTGGACCTTTAAAATGTTTCTAATAGCAACCAATTTTAGTAACTTTGGTAAACAATTTAAATAAATTCTTTCAAAAATAAATTAAAATATAAATTTTTTATTAATTAATAATTTATAAATAAATTATTTTATATTTAAATTTTTTATTATAAAAATATTTGTTTTAAAATTGTAGCATTTGAATAAATGACACAAAAAATACCATTTTTTTATACAAAAGAATGAATATTAAAATAATAATGATAATAAATATCTTTTAATAGTAAATATTAATTTTACATAATTTAAGATCTAAGATTACAATCGATTAGGTAGTTAATTTTTTATTTATCCTTTTATTAGCTTTATTTATTTTTTTTAGTATTTTTAGCATTTGGTTCTTCTGACGTAATATCACTAGAAAATAATTGTATTTTATTTACAATTTTATTAGGTAATTGTATAATTAGTATGTGAAATTTTATTGTGTATAATATAGTAGGTAAAAATAGAAAATAAATATGAAATGTATGTTATGTATATTTTGTTGTTATTTTTTATTTTTACTACCTGTGTTAGAATTTTTTTTTAAATGAAGAACTTGTTATAACAACTACAAAAAAAAATAGCTAAGCTATATAAAAATAAAATTACATGTAAAATTAAACTGAGATTCTACATCACACACAATATTAAATATAAATTTAATAATAAAAATAAAGTAATAAAATGATAAAAAAATACCTAAAAAGGACTTATGCTGCAGATGATTTAGATGAAATATTGTGTGAAAATAATAGTAGAGGATTAATACTTCTAACGGATGAAATATTGCGTGAAAATGATGATAAAAGGCTAATATTTTTAACAAAAACAGAAAATATTTTTTACATAATCAAAAATAAAAGTGGCATAATAGTCTCTTTTATTTTAAAATAAAAAAATTAATAAAAATAATAAAATAATTTTTTAAAATAAAAAAGTCATATTTTTTATTTTTTAAAAAATTCAAGTTAACTTTTTAAAAAATTAAAAATATTTCTTAAAAATAATAGCAAATATGCATAATGTGATTTTATATAATTTAAAAGTAAAAAAAAGTTTTTGTTAAAAATTATCTAATTTATTTGATAAAAAAATATATTAAGAGTTTAAATTCTACATCTTTAAGTGAAATTTAAATTCATCATAAATTAATAATTAAACTATTAGACTGAGAAATGCTGGGACAACAAAAATTCAGAAAACTTTATAGCTTTGGCGGTGGATGGCGCGCATCCCTGGAAATTGAAAACTGAAGGGATAGACATGTCTTGCTTGGGTTGGCGCCACGTTTAAGAAAAGTGATGGTCACGTGTCATTACAACAACCACACACATTTACTCCTCTCTCCTGGCGCCTTCCAGAACAAGCCACTCAACAACGCATACACCGCCATTAATTTTTTATTTTTTTCCATTTGACATTTGAAATTCCCAAACGGATAATTATTGATAATAATAATAATATAAAAACAAGAAAGTTCGTACCACATTAACATAAACAACAACATATGCTGTAGTCCAGTTTAATTTAGTCACTACTCATCATCTTCCACTTTGCTCTAACTCTCTTCTTTATTGATTATTTATTAACTATTATTAACATAAATTCTTTCCACTTGTTTCATTTTGTCTAGACGGTTCTCCTTGTTTAGTTTGCATGATGAGTAGCGATGGAGTTGAACTTGATGGAGGGTGTTCAACGCCTAAGCGGTGGGAGTGCCGTATACCAAGGGCAATAGTGCCACCGCCACCGCCAAAGAAGAAGCCTTTTTCCTTTCCGGGGAAGGGAAAGGGAAAACGAGATCCCCCCAAGAATGGTTATTTCCAGCCATCTGATCTTGATTTGGAGGAGCTCTTTTTTCTCGTGCATCCAACTCCAACTACTGCTTAGCTTATCTTAGCTTAATAGCTTCTATATTAGTTACTTCTCATATTAGAGTACAGCCAATCTCTTCTTATATATATTACTAGTCTTTTTGGGAGTAAAATTATGTATATGGTGCATGGGGAGTATATATGTGTGTGTGTGTGAATGTAGATGTTGTAGTTTTTTGTGTCATGTGCTTAACTGGTTATGTTAGTGCATATATCAATATCATGTTGTAACTTGATGCATGCCACCATGTTGCTCTAGTAACTCTGCTCATCATCTTATATATGGTTGATCATTCTTTTCTGATCTTTACTGGTTATGTTTGTACCGACGCAAATGCACAAGCCAATTACAGTTTTCTGTTTTCCAGAATCATAGAATTATTTTAGGAGTATTATATGCATCAATTTTTGCGTATATTATATGTGCTCATTTTTTATTTTTTTTTTTTTGTCAGTGGATTGGACAACTCCTAATTCTAAGTACCCCAATCCTCCTCTTAGGTGCGCATTTAATACAAAAGATGGCTTTTTTATGTTTTTGGTCAGAAAAGATGTTAGCTTTCAAGGGCCATTCATGTGGTGTTCTCTCTTTTTAGTTGGGCTCGTAGAGAAGACAACCCTGATGTTTAATAGAATATTATGGCCCATTGTTGCAGAAACATGTAGAACGAAGCCCAGATTGTTATAAGAAAAAAACACAATTGGAAATGGACTTGGTGACGGGGAGTTATACATATTTTCTCAAGTTATTCTAGGTTCGCTTAATGAATGGCCATTTTGAAAAAAAATAAAATAAAAAGGTTAATAAGCTAGAAATAAAAATGGCGGAAACCTAAGAAATAGAAAAGTAAACCAATTTGGATTGATCTGAATTTTATCTTGTATATGTACTAATTTATTAGTTGATCATAGATTTTGAGCGGCAGATTATTTGTTGGTTTGTCGGGCTTATCGTAGACAAAGTAAAAAAGTCCAAAAACTATGAATAACCAAAAATATGAATAACCAACACAAAAAAAAAAACGAAGAAATACGAGGAGAATATGTAGAAAGTAGAAACTCGAATACATGCATAAAAGTACATATATGTTAATACCAACATATAAGAGAAAATATTTAATTTGTTCTTATATTCGAGTTTTAATTTAATCTTTGAAATTTTAGTTATTTTAATTTAATTTTTAAATTTTTAATTAATTTTGTGATAAAATTTTTTGTGGGAATTATTGGACTAATGTGATTAAAATTTGAAGAATTTAAAATTAAAATTTTAAGAATTAAATTAAGACTCGAATATAATTTTAAAAATCAAATTGAGTATTTTCTCCAACATACAACATAGCATGTGATACATGTTTTTATTTTTTAAAGGTAGATTATGACACTTTATTTTAGCATCCACAAGATAATCTAATATAATTGATTTGGCAGTCATAAAAAGAAGAGAGAGATTCATGATGCGTTGTAGCATGAGTGTTTTGATCAAAATTTATGTAGTAGTTTATTAATCTATATCTTTTTATAATAGTTTAATTCATAAGCATAGATCAATGTTATTTATTTGGACTTATTATTTTAGCGCGCAATCCGAATTAGTGGCATAGCTCAGCAATAAGATACATTCAATGTCATCACAACTTCACAATTCACTCATATACCCTAACCCTAGTATTATTTAGCTTAACGTGTAAGCTTGGTCTTAAACTTTTCATACTCTGTGATTCCTGCTAAACATAGATTCCGCAGTGTGTGTTATGACGCATTCTTTATTAACATCTGTAAATGCTAGTGATTATTTAATTTGTTGGAAGTAAATTGGAAATTAACTATAAGGTCTAAACTCTACAGGTCTTCTCTTATTATGCTGTGAATGTTGCTAATAAGGTCACATTCTAGCTTTAATTTATATTCTTTGCATATGCTTAATTCCACTGCTATATACTATTTGCATATTTTCATTTAATTTATTAGATCTAAATTAACCATTTTTTCCGCGCTTCATGGTCATGTTACTTCTACTCTAATCCCAATTACTGATTAATATATACGTGCACTATTATTTTTGATTTTTTTCTCAAATGATAATCTTAGGCTTTACGTTTTGCTTATTTAATCAACTTTCGGTGCTTGATATTAGAACACTCAACACTATATAAAAAAGCCTTGTCACACGGGATATTTGAGACTGCTAATAGGCTAGTTCAAGGGTTCCCCTCTCTCTCTATATATATATATACACATCTGAATTGTGTGAATTATCTTATATCCAAATTAGTGTTTTAATCTATCACAGTCATTATGTGCGGGTGCAGCAGCATCAAGATTCACAAACCCTGATAAATTAGGAATTTATGAGAATCTTGATGATGCTGCATCAGCAAATTATGGCTACCACCTTTGCATCAAAACTTGAAATTATGCATCAAGCTAAGGTATGTGTATGACTGAATTGACCCTTGCTATCTGTGTAACTTGGTTTTGGATTTTGGCATGAATGTAACTAAGGTGATCCATCGTTCTATACAAATGGAATTAAACTATATATATGTAGAAATATCATATGGCTAAGCTAAGGCATCATCATCAGTTGAGAAACTCAACTAGCTAGCTTGCTAGTCTAATCGTGTTTATATATTATCTTAGATTATTAAGAATTGAAGATCATGATGATGATCATATCTTGACGTATAATCAAACTATTATTGGAACATAATCTTCAATAGTTTACAAATTGATAAAAGGATTATTACTCGTTGATCTCCTTACAAATATTTGTTAGTTGTCTGATCCAGGGTAGTAGATATGTTAATTTGTTTTAGAGAACTAATCAATGTGATCGCTCTTCTCTAGTATTGATTTTTTTTTATGTCATTAGACGTAAATCTTTGTGTATCTGTCATTCTGTCTTGAATTGATCTTTCCAGCTTGGAAGTTTTTTTTTTTTTTTAATCTTTTTATTTTTATCATGAGCTTGGAAGTTATATAATGGTTAACTTTTAGTATGTTCAGATTTCATATTCAGAGTGAGTAGAACTGTGGAAGGCTGACAAAACCTGACATTAAGGCATAAAAATGGAATAAGTTGGGCTCAGATTAAATGGGCTGATCATGTTATATGGTATATGGATGCCGAATTTGTGGGCAGTTGGCACTACTGGCCCAGCCCCAAACACTACTGGCTAACCTAAAAATAAAACAAAAACAAAATGGCCCTACCCACCTCAGGAAAAAAAAAACAAGAGCGAGATTTTATTAAATTTAGTTACTCAAATAAAAATTCCAAAAAAAAAGTTACTCAAATAAAATTTACTCTAACTCTTTTAGATCACGGCTATAGCGTGTGAAAGAGTTAATACTCGTATAATCGTATTACCCGTTAGAAGTTATGCTTGCGTCTCAATCTAGCTTTTTTTTTTGTCGTAGAATTGTTAATAATGTGAGATGAACTAACAACTATTTCACTAAATTTTTTAACGGATATCTAAAATGGCAATTGATTTTTTTTTTTACCTAAATTTGCTTCTAACAAAACATTTAAAATACAATCTGTTCGGTTAGTCGGTTATCAGACGGGTTGAGGTTGTTTATCGGGTGTGATGCTAGGTCCCAGCCTTAACCTGAGGACGGGAAGCGTGAGCGGCCGACTTGCCGGTTCTTTGTGAGCGAAGGGGGTATCACCTGCAATGACCCTCCGACGATCAAGTCAGTATGTGAGCAGGTGGTGAGGGGGTAAAGTGATTGTGACGCACCTTGGGGGAGGGATAGGACCCTTCCCATATATATGTGTTAGAGGTGGGTCCCGCATGAGCAGACTCATCTTCTGCAAAACTTCCTCTTGCCAACTGTTGCCAGGTGAGCTGGCTCCCAGGACGGAAGAAGCTCGGGTCATGGTCCGGGCGTGTGGTGCCCTGCGGGGTGGTCGTCCAGACCCGACAAAGGCGCGTGCTGGTCGGGTCGGTCATGGGGCCAGCTGGGCTGGGCCGCAACACAATTTTTATTTTACTTAAGAATTAATTTTTTTATAGAGTAAATTTAGATAAAAAGTTGAGTAAATTACTATTTCTATCCATAAAAGTTGAAAACGCTGACAAATTTAGCCATAAAAAAAATATCATTTGTACCCATAAAACATGGATTTTACACAATAAAATTATCCAAACATTAAAAAATCACATAAAACTCTCAAATTACGCTTATCATCATCCGCATCATCTTCTCCTCCCCACTAACTATTCCATCATCCTCATCTGCTCATCACCTTACCACCACCACCACCACTAACCCCATCCTCTCTCTTTCACCCTATGAAACACGGACATTTCGCTGAGTTGCCGTATCTGTGTGTTAGACACATTTAAGACACGACATTCACCGACACTCGTCCAATACGCGTGTCTGCTGTGTCCAACCGTGTCTTAATAAAAAAGTAAAAAATTCTTCTCCGAATATGCTTGGACACACCTAAATACCATCACGTGTCAGCGTATCCAATCTTGTTCTTAACATATATTCTTGAAATAATTTAGATATAGTATATATTATTATTTATCAAAATAAAAAATATTTTAAATATTTGATATAATTAAAATAAGATATTAAAAATAATTAAAAAATTAATTTATATTTGGGTTAAGCACGATTTTGGTCCCTAACACAGAGGCCGAAAATTTATTTCGTCTCCGACCTTTTTTTTTGCTACAAAATGGTCCGGAAGTTTTCAAGTTGTTTTAAAATCATCCTTCGGACAATTATACCCTCACCCCCTATCACAGTTTCATCATCTCCTCTCTTGCTCTGCTTCTTCATCTTCTCCATCCGGGCGCAGTGATTCCCATAAACTTGTTTTCATGGTAATTCTTCGGATTTAAGTTGGGATCAAATTCAAACTCGTTTACAAAACTTGCAGATTATAAAAAACGGACCAAGATACTTAAACAATAATCAACAAATTCAGCAGCATCCAATATTCCATATTCAATCCAAACCAGAAGCAGAGATTCACCCAATCAACAGAACATGATATTACAGCAACATCAACAAATCAGAATATACATCAAGCAAAAAATTCAGATATTCATTAGACAACAATTTGAAAATAGATCTACGAGCAGAAAATTCCACAACAAATTTTAATTATGTAAGACAAACAAGAAATCCAGTTCACACAGAAGAAGAAGAAGGATCAGATTTCAATTTACTAGTTCAACCACAGCAGCTATAAGCAACGTCAACAGAAATTACAAATCAAGCCACAATTCAGTACAGGCGGTGCGGGTCGTAGAGCAGCAGCGAGAACGCGGGGAACAGTGACGAGCGGCGAGGAGAGCAGCGAGTAGGGAGGAACAACAGCGAGCGGTGAGGGGCGAGGCCGCGAGGACTAAAAGCGGCGAGGACCAAAAGCACCGGCGGCTGTGGCGACAGTGGCAGCAGTGGAGGACGCGAATCCCTCTCTCTCTATTCGCGGTCAACGAAGGTGGCTCAATGGCGGCGACGACCCAGTACGACGACGCAACTCAACGGCGACGACGGCGACTCCATCCCCCCTTTCCCCCTCGTGATCCCTTCCCCCATATGACCCTCTGTTTTCTTTCTTTCTTTTTTTATTTATTTTATATTTTATATTTTTTAATCAAGTGTAATTTAGTAATAAAAAATAAAATTTTGGTAAAAAGGACGATTTTAAAACAAACTGAAACTTTCGGGACCATTTTGAAGCAAAAAAAAAAACGTCGGGGACGAAATAAATTTTCGTACTCTACGTTAAGGATCAAAATTGTACTTAACCCTTTATATTTTAATATCAATAAAATATCAAAATATCATTACGATTTATCTAAAAAATACTTTATATTTTATATGTATGCATGCCCCGTGTTTTATAAGATTTTAAAATCCGCGTGTCCTGTGCCGTGTCCGTGTCAATATCCATGCATCATAGCTCTCATCGCTGCCGTCCTCCTTCTGCCGTGGCCACCCCTCCTTCTCTCCTTCCTTGTCTCGTCTTCGCTGACTAGAGAACCTTCGCTCCAGCCCCTGCTTTGCCACCGCCAGCAACCCTAGAGCTACAGTGCCCCCACTCTCCTCTCTTCACCGGCGACTGGCCACCGCACCAGCCGCCACCACTACGGTCCCCTTTGCGAACCAAAATCATGGCGAGCTCTCTCTCTCTTTCTATCTCTTTCGCCATCTGTTTTAAACCACCAAACCCTAATTCACTTCTCCTTCTCCTCTTCTTTCCCTTTTTCTTTCCTCTTCAAGAACTAGAGACCTCCGAACCACCATCACAGCCCTGTCATCATCGCCGTCCGCACTTCCAGCCGCCAGAACCGCCGCGAACTACCGTCGTCTCTACCATATGCGATAAACCCGAGCCACCCTCACCATCCCAGTCATTCTTTCTCTCGGTCTAGACCACCGCCAATTAGCCAATCACCAGTCTCGCACTTCCTCCACCGAACCCTAACTCAGCCCCTGTTCTTACTCTCTCTTCTACTCCCACAAACTGCCAACGTCGTTACCATCATCATCAGCTTCTCAGTCGCCGAACCTTCAGAGTAACTACCGTAGTTAGCATCTCTCTCGCCGAAATAAAGTTGAAACAGAACAAGCTCACTCCTGCCTCTCAGAATTTGGCTCAGGTGAGGATTGCTCAATTCATTCAATTTCTCACAAAGTCTATTTGAGTTTGGCAATTAATTTATTTTAGGAGAATTAGGTGGTAGTACTCTATTCTAAATTCAATAAAATGTTAAAAACGATGATGATAAGGGTAATTTAGAATTTTTATGTGATTTTTTAATGTTAATACAAATAGTCATTTTTTTTTATAAATAGATCTATCAGCATTTTTAACTTTTTTAGATAAAAATAATAATTTACTCTTAAAAAAAATTCACTACGTGTGAGTCATAAATAACATGATTGAATAATTTAAAATATAAAAATAATATCAAGATGTGAATATAATTTCAAGGACAATTTTTTTTTTTAGTCGTTGGATTGGACAATCCCCAATTCTAAGTACATCAATGGATTGGACAACCCTCAATCCTAGGTACACAATATACACCCACACACTCCTCACATATTTACCAACTTTTTTTTTTCGGTTGCAGCTGATAGGACTCGAACCCGAAACCTTTGAGATGGGGAGGGGGTGGAATGAGCTATGGCTCATTGGCATTTCAAGGACAAATTTAGATATTAATACGTGCATAGAACAAAAAATTTGATGGTTTAACCCGTGGGCTTGGGCTATGAAATTTGACCCATTTGATCATGTACATGCGAAGTTATGCGTCTCAGAGCTTTTAAAGTTCAAGAAAATTTTTAAATATTTCAAAAACATTGATGTTTTATTTATTTTAAGAGTTAATTTTAACTATATATATTTTATAATAAAAATTAATAATTAAAATATTAAAATATTGAGATTACTAAAACACTTAAAAAAATTGGAATGTTTATGGAAGATTCAAAAAGAAAAAAATGCTTGCAGAATATTCAAGAAAAAATAGCTTCTGATACAATGTTAAATAAGAGCAAAGAAAAAAAAAAATACAAAAGTACAAGAAATATTGTATAAATATAAAATGAATTTGTTATTGATTCAATTAACCATTCCTTTATATATAGAAATGTTAATTTAACTAACTCTGTACTTCTTTTAACTAATTGCCATAACTAATTTAGTTTTTTAATTGACTTGGTAATTTAAGTACCGATTATATGTAATACATAGTATAGCGAAGAAACCTTGCTACTCAAGTTCAATCCCTTTCAGCGGTTAATAATAGATCTTCTCCACGCATATTCCTATCTATTTAATATACTAAAATTGGATTTTTCCTCAACTACTAAATATGACGTATCGATTTCTCATACATCCGTTTTTTCTCCAAAACGAATAAAATTTTTTTTTTATTCTAAATTATTTATTGTAATTATATTATAATTAATACTAAATGAATAATATATAATTATACTAATTTAGCAACATATTTTCATTATAATTATATCAAATTAATATTTAATACACTATTAAACTACTTATAATTGAACATAATAGATAGGTTGATATCTGGTGCGTTCAAAAATTAGAGTATAGTTCGGTTTTGATTTGATCGTGTCATAGATCAAGGAAGATTAATAGAAAGAAAAAAAAATTGAAAGTAAAAAAGTAAAGATATTTTATTAATAAAAGAGAGCACATAACTGTGTTTCGGCGTATGAACTTAGCTTAAATACACCTTTGAGAAAAAGATATTCCTTGACTGAGCCGTGGTTTTTTATTCCGAGTTATACCTCGACTCGGATTACTAGACAAGAACATTTGGCGTCCACCGTGGGACCGAGTTTACTTAACCCCACTACCATTTTTTCTACCGAATTATTTATCCTATTTTAAAGGTTATAATCAATAGTAGAAGAGTAAAATAATTCACCTCGGAAGCTAAAGCCGCGGTGATAAACACCCAAAGCTCACCAGACGCGATACATACATTTTGTGGCAATACAAGTACAAGGAATATTTTTTTCTCAAAGGTGTATTTAAGCTAAGTTCATACGCCGAAACACAGTTATGTGCTCTCTTTTATTAATAAAATATCTTTACTTTTTTACTTTTAATTTTTTTTCTATTAATCTTCCTTGATCTATAAGCCATTTAGTACACGATCAAATCAAAGCCGAACTATACTCCAACTTCCAAACGCACAAGACACCAACCTATTTATTATGTTCAATTATCCCTAATAACCGACTATAAAGATCAGACGCTCAAGCTCAAGTACAACACACAAGTAATACTTTGATGCAATCATTCAACTTCAAAATCAATTAATCAATCCGAAAAATACCAATAAAAAAAACAAACTCAATTAGCAATGATCGTTACTTTGACACATGGGTGATGGACTCATCTCTTTTATTTTTTCTATTTTACAATAATTTATGCATGTTTACTTTCAACCCATTTTATTTATGTTACAAATCTTTATTATTCACTCAATATTCAATAATTAATTGCTTTGGGCAAGAAATTCGTCAATAAATTATTGTGGGTCGAAAAAATTCTCAAAGACAATTGATCATTACATTCTCGGATCATACAATCGATTCGATCAACGAATACGAACGAATTTTTCAGTTCGCGTCAATCAAATACTATATGCCATCCATGAAAAATTGTTCTCAAGCAGAAAAGTATCCCACATAATTATATTGATCGAACAACTCTTACCATTCAATTGTTTTTGAATAAATATCAGCACTAGAAAAAGTTATACCTCGGCTCAAATTACTAGACAGAAACAAGTGTATTAAAAAAAATTAAACTTATTTTTTAATAAAAAAATGGAAAATTAAATGTTAATGTAATTTATTAAAGACTTTTTATTTTTTTAAAAACTATGAATTTCTTATTTGTTGTTTTTTCTTTTCGTTTTATTAACCTAAGAATTACTGCTACGATACAGCAGACCAACATGGACACTTTAAATTGGTTTTTATGGTTAAATTAGTCAATAATTACATTGCTAAAAGAATCGGATGCAAATTTTCCCATCATAAACAATTTCTTCATGGGATCATTATAAGTTTGTTGAGGCTGCTCATACTCGTACTCAAGAATCAATGAAACTTAGCCATTCACTAAGTATTTTGTCTTAAAAAAACTCTGGAAAAAAAAAACACCTTACTTATTTAAAGTGAAATTTATGCTATGATAAAATAAAAATAAAAATATTTACAAAAAAAGTCTAGTAACTTTATCCTACAAAAGTCTAAAACTAATTTAAAGGTGCTGCAAATTTAAAGAGTTATGAGAAACTATTAAGATAGTTAATAACTTAAACACACATTGATGTATCTCATCTATAACATCATTTTTAAGGTGTTAATTTTTCTCAATCATTTTTCAAATAAAATAACATAACACTCAATTTACCCTTCAAATGAACACAAATAAAAAATACTTCATTTGGATTCTATCATGCCATTGCGAGGTTAGATTTGCAAGCGCAATAAACTAAGTGCACGGCTTTCATAGTTCAACCAAAATATATAAATGATAGGTCATATTAATTGTACGTGTACTTAATTTTATGTACTGTGTTTATTGAAAAATAATTAACTTTTTAGATAACTTCTTTTTTTTACTTTTTGACTTATTAATATATCTTAACACACTTTTGTCCAGAAACATTAAATTTTTCAAAGAATCAAAGAAATGAAATAAACTATATTAGGTTAAGAAGGAGGATGCATTTGCTTTTTTTTTTTAAGAGAAAGTTTAGGACCAGTAATTTTATTAAAATTTGGCCAGTACTTAACCATAAAAAAGAAAGTGAGCAATCTTACACCATTAGATATAATCTCACACCATTAAAAATATTAATAATGACTAATTAATGACTATAAATTACGAAAATTGCTAACCCCTAATATATTTTTTTTAAATAACATTATAATATACTCTCTTTGTTCTCAAATAAATGTTTAATTCTAAAATGTTATTTTTCATAAATAAATAATTATTTATAAAAAATAATATAATATTTTTATTTTTCAGTCATAGACTCATAGTCCTTACTAATACTACTCTAATCAATATTGGAATAAATGGTGAGAGAGAATAAATAGACAAAGTAATTAATTTTTCTAATTCTAATATATTTCAATCATTTTCTAATCTAAATATAAAAACTGAAAAAAAAAATATAGCAAATCTGACAGAAAAAGGCCTAATATTGATGAATGACATTACAAGTGAAATCTTTAATGTTAGTGAAATCTAACTATTAAAACTATTAGAATATGGGTATATATAATATACTTAAAATTTTTTTTTATATTATATATAAGAATATAATATAATAATATAAGATATGCATGATGTAATTTAAAATTTTAATTTTTTTTTTTGTTGATCCTAACTCAGTTTTTTTTTTCTATTATCTCTCATTACTATCTAATAATTTTTTCTACTTTTGATACAATATCATCATGTCACCCTTCTGTTGTATGAATGGAAAAAGACAAATTTGATGAGGCCCGTAAATTAAAAGTTAATTAGGTTGTGTATGTTCAACTTGAAACCAGATTTAAATAAGTAAATAACTCCATTATGAGAGAATAGGCGTACGTATCGCAGTATAGTGGAGACTGACTTTTTTCATTTAAATGAAAAAATTAATTATTTATCAATTAAATTGAAACACAAAAATATCTCATTTTAAGTATTTAGTTATGTTTTTACAATAAAATAATGCAAAAATGAAATATTAAGCTTTTGCAACACAATCCTGCAAAAACCTTGCGCCTTTTCCTCATCTATTGCTGCCCTTTGTAATGATGAGTCCTTGTGTTTAAAACTTAAATCAATTGAATTGCAATTAAGTTCTGTAAAATAAAATAAAAAATCCGTAAAAATTCACATGGAGTTATTTTAATTTTATGTGAAATTAAGATTTGAGAATCGTTAGATAGTAATTTAGTTAAACATATTAAATTATTTAATAATATTCAATTATTAATTTTATATAAAAATAACTGCATATTAATTTTTTTAAAAAATTTGAGGAGAATTAAAAATTATTTTTAAGGTAAACCCAATGAAAAAAAATTTAAATCATTTCTTAGTTTTTAGTTATTTGAAACAAAAAAATTGATTTTATATCTAATTCTAATACTTTTAAAGAGTTCTAAATACACCCTTCTTTTTACTCTAAAATTTAAGATTTAAAAGAAAAACATAGATATTTTAAAATCTATAGAATGAATATATAAAGAAAAATATCAAAAGAATAGCTAAAATATCAGTGTCTAAATTTTGAATTCAAAATTAAGATAAATCAACTCACGTTTAAGACCTCTTGTAAGACAAATTTATTATTATTACCTAACTACAGTCTACCACCACAATTAGTCCTTTACTTATTCATTTTTGAACCAAGAAACCTAGCTCATGCATGAAGGATTCTAGTGGTCATATAAAATTATGGTTAATTTTATAATGTTTATTATTTAGTAATTAATATTTTCTTAATTTATTTTTAAAATTTTAAATATTTAAAAATTATTTATTTTAATATATTTAAATTAAATATTAATTTTATTTTTTTTTACTAGTTTAACATCACTATAACAATCACCTAAGGTGAGAAGATCCACTTGTGTTTCTAGTCTCACTTACCCTAAAATTAAAAAAGCTTGCCTAAAAGGCTAAAACATACATTTTGCAAAATCTCTTAAGCTATGATATGTACTTTTGGATTAGGATTGATCGTTATATATGTTATATTTGATTATCGGTCTAAAGTCATATAATTATTTTGAAAATGTATTTTATTATATAAATAACTGTTAGGATTTGGTTGAATTAGTCCCACATTATTTAGGATGGCAAATGGAGTGGGTGGCCTAGGCTATAAATATGAGGCTAAGTTCTCCATTTGTTTTTGCACCAGTCAGAAACACTTTAAGCTTGTATCTGATTTTTCTTTTTCTCTGTACTCTTTGATTAGAGAGTGTTGTGAGGTGTAGTTAGATATTTGCTTTGAGAGAGTGTGGGTGTACTGGGGTGCCGGTGAGAGAAAGAAGTCTATGTGTTGTAACAATTTTCACATAGTGATATTCTCTGGTTGTCATTTGACAACGGCCGTGGTTTTTTCTCCGGTAATTGGAGTTTCCACGTTAAATTCTTGTGTTGTGATTGTGTCTATTTTATTTCTCTGTCAAAGGTGTTTTCTCAAGGGGGAATGGTGTCTTATTCCCAACAATAACAACAATAATATAGTGTCTTTTTTTTCATTTGGTAAAACTATATAAATTAAAAGATACTATTGCGTTTTATTATAAATTATATTTTATATATACTGAATTTATTTATGTTTAAATTACAAGACGTTTATTTATATTCTATACTATATAACAGGAATACAAGAAAAATCGGTGTCTCATTTTTTTTAAATACTCTTTGTTATATATAATTTATAAAAGATATTATTTTTAAAATTTGAACCATGACTTTTCGTAATGTAACTTTTTAATTATTATTTTTATGGAAAAAAGTTTAATAAACTTTTTAATAGAAAGTCGTAAAAGACAAAGTTATCGTCGACTAAAAAGGCTAAGGTCTCCGTATATTAAAAAATTCAAATAATAAATTTTTTAATTATTATTTTTATGGAAAAGAGTTTAATTTTTTAGTAATAATTAATTTTAAATTCATTATCTAAAACTTGAAAATTTTAATGTGTATACTTTTATATTTAATTAGGTGTTAAGTTTATTGTACAAATAAAAAAAAATAATTTTTATGCTTGCTATTTGAAAATAATATTTTTCTCTCTATATATAAAAATATAATTAGATATTAGTATAAAAAAAAACTATATAACTATATTTCAATTTTAATTTTAATTGTAATTAGAGATATTATATTCATTTTGATTAATTGTCAACTAATATATATTTGTGTATAAATACATGTGTAATTTAACTCATTTTTAATGTGACTTGCATTTCAATATGTCTTCTATATTGATGATTAATTTTAATGAGTAATTTTAACATATATACCTAGAATTATATTATTTTAATTATTATCGATTTCTATAATTTCATCAAATTTATAATTAAGTTCTTCCTATTTAAAAATTTATAATTGATTTTTTATATACGTAACATAGACACGGACATAAAACACACATACATAGCTAATTTCAAATATTTGTTAGACACTTATATTAATATCTTAAAAGTTTATAGATATTAAAGTACAAATTTAATTTTTTTAAATAAAATATTTTAATGTTTTTTTAATTATTTAAATATTTTATTTTATTAATAATTAATTATACATATTATTTTCAAATTCTTTCTATTTTAACCACTGTGTTCATCATCTTTTTCTTTTGTGTTGGATGAATTTTGAAATATTTTTAAAGAAAACATTTTAGGTTTTTTTTTTTTCTAGAAACTATCAGTAAGAATCATTTTAAAATTTTATTTAGTATTAGAACATAATTATAAAATTTAAAATAATAAGGATAAAAATTTAGTGGAAGTGAGACAAATACCAAGATGATGATTTTCTTAAATGACAAGAATAAAAGATAGATTCCTTTGAGATATATCTATCTAAAATAAAATTACTTAAAACACCTCTATATTTACGTCTACTTACATCATTATCAATTTATCATTAGTATAATATAAACTTAAAAAAAACTTTCAATTAATAATTAACCGATTTAGCTAACTTGTATTCTTGAGAATATATATTAAAGTTACTAATATAGAAATTTTAAATTTTTTAATAAAATTTCAACCCCTAAAATTTAGTACTCACAGACAATAACACTATAATTTAACAATATAGTAAAGAATTAAACAATGGACTTGTATTATATATATATATATATATATATATATATATATATACAAAAGAAGAGTCCAAGAATATAACATCTAAACAAACTATGAACATAACAAAGTGTATGATGCTACAAGAATAGTTACTAGTTACTACTGCCTTTTCTTGAGGACGAAGTTCTTCTCAGGTTGCTTTTCCCAAAAATAATTTGCAGTCTCTATCCATCGGGGGATGAACCAACCACCTCTTCTCTTTCACTGCCCACTGCGCCTTCATAGTTCCGGCATCAGTAGCCACCACATGTGTCACGGAGGGGTCAAGTTCCATTAAACAAGTGGCTCCCAACTGCTCAGCCATCTTCCAGAGTGATGGTAATGCTCTATGACAAATACGGCTGAAAACAATCACACATCCGCTCAAGACTTCCCTTCGAGCTGATTTTAAAATCTGGAAAAAATGAATTGATTGTAAAAACCAAACTAATTGACTAAAGTTTTACATTAGAATTACAAATTAACCATAAATTTGCAATGAAAAAGGATATATGACCACCATAACTACCTCTCTTACATCTCGTTCAGCAATATCTTCAAGCTCCTGCAAAAGATTCACCACCACACAATTTTAGCTTTATATTAGAGATATCAAACTTTTTTTTTTTCAGATTGACAAAGTGAAAAATGACATACATAAAAGAATTTGTAATGAATTTGTTTAAGAACTTTAAGGATTTTGGCAAGTGCTCCTTCAGCTTCGTCTTCGTCACTCTTCAATTCAGCTAAAGATTTGCAATTGAAACCAAACTGCCGGCAACTTGAACCAAAAAAGTGATATCTTTCCATCAAAATCAAATTATCTCTATGCTTCATCCATGCCTACATCATTAGCACCGACATTAAGATGGAAAGATACAGCTAAATTAAACATAAGACTCTGACAATGAAGCACTTGAATTAAGTAATTCAGCATTACTTGACAAGTGTAGATGCACTTACTTGTTCTGTATCATCAAGAATTACAACAGTACTTTCTTGCCCCCAACACAATATCAAGACCCTTCTGATGCTTTTGAGTGCCATCATCTCGAGAAATCACCTTTGCATTGAAGTATTCTCCTTGAGGATCAAGCAGCTTGGCCATCTCTAATGCATAGGGTCGATCACCCATGGTGTATATGTACATCTCAAACATTTCACTTGCTTCTCTTAAAAATGTGCGGACAAAAGGCCTCAACTTGGTCATCATATGCATTTTGTCCAATTTGAAAAGGCTACCCTTGGAAACACCTAGTTGATTTATTACATATAAATTCAGAAATGCAACATAAATGAAGAGCCATAAAAACCCACGAGGCCAAGCAAATGGCGTCAAATAAAGTAATCAACTAATAGTTGTTAGAAAATACACACATCATAAAATGAAGAATGCAAGTGAGTCTAGATGACCCAAATTTAACAAAATACAAGAAATCAAGTTAGCAACATGCCAAACTATTCAACAATTTAAGAAATGCCAGTTTTAGGACATGACTTTAGTTTTATAGTGACACGCTATTCCAAAGATGATTATATATGCAACATGGTCCTTGCAATTGCAAAATAACAAGACATCTTTGTGTTTATCAACATAGTGACACACTAAACACGAAGAAATCATTCATATGTCCAGAAATTACCAAACAAAATCCAAAAAGTATATCTGCCAGCATAACAAAATTTGACAAACAGATATTCTGATCAGAACACAGCATAACTATAGCATGCATCTAGCATTCACATTGAATATCAGGGTCTTTTGATATAAAAAAAAAATACATATCAACAGCAAGGCACATCGAATGACATATACCTCTAAGAGAATCTGCCTGGGAAATTAAATGCAACTCTTCAGAGTTCAAATGAGCAAGATGAGTGGAATTTAATAGAGTGTGATCTAAATCGAGCACTAAGTACAACTTGCTACGACTACGCAAATTATTCGTATCTGTGTTGCGCAGTCTAGATATCTCCTCATCATAAAGTCTCAGTCCCTGCAAATACAGAAAATTTCCATCACTGTTTTTTTGAACCAACTCAACCACACGGCTGATAAAAACCCTGAAAAGGAATATATAGGATTTCAGATTTCCTAAGACTACGAAATGTATGTGCAGTTCAAAATCCACTACCCTAAACCCTAAACCCTAAATGTAAATACCTATAAATCATAAAGTAGGAATTAACATGGAGCCTCAACAATATAACTTGGACCTGATTCATTGTTGTAAACTTATTGAATACACTAGCATATTATGTTTTATTTATATTAGGGACAATTATTTCAAATACACTAGCCAAATTTGTAATTCTACAAACTATTGTGCATCATTGATGTGCATACCTTGTGTATGTAGCCAAATTTCACACCAGATTCACCCTCCAACTTTTGCCCACAAAGTATACACAAGTTTCCAAATGAACCAGGATGTGTACACGCAACACTCATCTGCATCCAATAAACCAAATTAAAAAGTAAAACCCATAAACAAAGAGATTCCACAAAACAGAACCAAATGGCAAAATATAACAGGACATCAAACAGCAGCTAGATTCATAGAAAGCCAAGTGTAAACACAGATAATCTTCAAAGGCAACATCTTAAACTTCCTCCACACTTCCAACCCCAGCAGCAGATTCAACGAAGAAAGGAACCAGAATGCGCAGTGGCAAGAAGAACGAGTAGACGCGGATGGAAATAAATAAATAAATAAATAGCATGCATGTTCATCAACAATACATGGCTTGTTCATCAATTCACAATGCACAATTGCATATAAACCAGATTATTGTACCAAACCCCCAATTTAAAAACCCTAAAATTGGAACCCGAAACCACCCAAATTTCAGAACCAAACGGAAATCTATAGATACCTTCTCCACGATGTGAGCGCAGAGACGAGGATGGTGAGGGGGCAGCTGACGATCAATGCAGGAGGGCGCAGCTGACGGTGAGTGGCGAAGTCGTGAGTGGTGAGTGGTGAAGGAGCGACGGTGAGTAGGGAAGGTGAGTGGCGAAGGTGAATCGGAGGTGAGGGCGCGCCTGATAGTGAATCGAAGGCTTTCTCTGATTGTGATTAGTGCTTTGGCGGGAAAGGGGAAAAAACTTTAGGTGAACCTCCGTTCAGAGAGAGAGAGAGAGAGAGAGAGAGAGGGCAATGGATTCTCAGTCTCAGGTTGCAGTAGCTCTTGCTCTTTCCCTTCTTGGTGGCCTCAGTACTTCCTTCGGTACTCTCTCTCTCTCTCTCTCTCTCTCTCTCTCTCTAATCACTTTTACAACTCTAGTGTTCTTCGTCTTCAGCTTCAGCTTCACACCCACGTGCTCCTTTTTCTTTTACAGGTGCCCTTTTTGTAGTGATCAATCCAGCTCCTAATTTGAAGATGCTTGGCTTATTACAGGTGCCCCTTTCTTCGCTTCAAATTTCGGAATTGGAATGCATGTATGATGTTTGTTGATTTGCTTAACTGAAAATGCCTTTCATTTCATTCCTTGCAATGAAGGGTTATGCAGCTGGTTTGATGCTTAGTATTTCCTTCTTTGACCTTGCTCATAATGCTCTCAACTCACTTGGCTTCCTCAAAGGGAAGCTCTGGGTGGGTAACCTTCTCTTTCTCTGCACTTAACTACTTGGTGATTCATGTCATGTTCTCTCATTTTAGCTGACTAAATTGTTTTTATCTTCTCACTCCTGTAGTTTTTTGCTGGCGTATTATTCTTTGGTGTTGTTGCCAATTTTATCCCTGAGCCAACACTTGCTCCCATTTCCACTGACAAGAGTAGAAAGGTTTATATCAAATGATTGTACTGTTTCCGCTCTATTGTTGAATTTGCAAACTGCCATTGCACCACTCATCTTGTATATTTCATAGAGATATCAAATTTTCATGAATATTATCGCATCCTTGAAATTGGAAAAATGGGGATGGAGGAGGCAAAGATATCATGAAAAAGCATCCGCCAAGTTTGATTCAGTGGAATTATTACCGCAGTAGGTATGATCGTCATCTTGTCTCTATAAATGTATTTTTCAGTGTCTTTAAAGTTTAATTTTTACTTAATTCATTTACCAGGTATAAGTTTGCACAACTTTCCAGAGGGAATGGCAGTGTTCCTTGGTTCAATTAAGGTACCCAACAAACTATTCATGTGCATATTCATCTGCAAGACTGCAACTTTTATCAACAATTGTTGAATTATTGCTTTAATAATTGCTGATATGCTTGTTAATGTTGCTTCCATTTGACATTTGTTTCATGATTCCTTTCCATAGGGCCTTCGTGTTGGCCTCAACTTGGCGTTGGCCATTGCTCTGCACAATATCCCAGAGGTATAGATCTTGTGACAGAACCTGTTTACTGTAGACATGGTAGATATATTTCAGTGATGCAATTAGAAATGAATGAAGAGCAATGGTCATTATGATATTTTCTTTTGTTCAATATTTTAAGTTTCATTTGAATAAATTTTTTACTGTGTTTAGATACACATTATTTTCCAAGAAATACAGTATTTTTTGTTTTGTTTTCAAATCTCCCGATAGGCCATAGCTGTGATTGTTACTTAGAAATTTTAGATATTGTGAATTTACTAAGGTGAACCTACTGTGATGATTTCTTTTCTTTCACTTGTAGCCTATCTATTCCCTAGCAGCTTAGATCCTGAGATTTTGGAGGGTTTGCTTGGATCAGGTTCGCCAAACACAACTTGTTGTCTTCTAGATGCCCCAGTTAGATTTTTAGCATCCATGTTTTACATGCATATTTGTTTTATAATGATTCCAGTTGGTGGAGTTATGGCCTTTCTGACCCTTCATGAAATGCTGCCATTGGCTTTCGATTATGTGGGACAGAGACAATCTGTTAAAGCTGTCTTCTTTGGGATGGCTTTTATGTCTGCAAGGTAACACCAATAACCTCGTTCATTCTATTGTTTTTTGTTATTCTGATGAAAGATTTGACGCTTTCGAGCTTCCAATTTCATGTCTTCATGTAAACTTATTTGATTGTTATGATCTGTTTAATGCATGTCCCGTCTGTACATATTGAAATGTGAAAATTAACATCATCTTATATCACAAAATCTCTGCTTAATGTTTCTACCTGCCTTTTCTCTGTGTATCCGCTTAATGGTGTAAAGTGTAAACATTGTGAATGTGCAGCCTATATTTTCTAAGTATCGGCTTGCCAGAGGACATGAGCTTGTAGCTGTGAAGGAACAATCTTAGTTTCTTTTTCTGAATGTGATGAATCGATTCCAAAGTATTAATGTGGTGTCGCGTCTTGCTGATTCTGTCACCAGTGGCATGGCAGCAATATTCCTTCACCGGTGAGTATCTCAGTGACAATAATGCACAACCATCAACCATACCTAACCTATGACTATAGGTTTCCATTGTAGAACGAATGTACAGAGAAAAAATATATATTTAAAGAATAAGAATATTCTGTCTTTATTCTTTAACCGAATTCCTGTGCTACTGTCTCATCAATTAAAACTTAAAAGTCTGCAGACGCTAAATTGCACAATTTGCTGATTATTATATCATGTTTGGTTATTTGTGGCATTGGGGTGTCACAAACATCATATACCATTTCCCAAAACTATGTTGCATTTTTTTTTTTTTTTGATTCAGCAAAAGTATGTTGCATATCAAAATACTAAGTGGTACCTATGCTTAACATCTTATGGGCCTATTTTGTTACTATTATATGGAACTTGATGAAATAGTAACTATGATGAATCTTTCAATGTGCCAATGTGGATTGGAAGATTATGTGCATGTTTGGTTCCACGTTTCATCATCCAAATCTCCGATTATTTTTCTCGAATGACGAGTTCAGATGTTTGGCCCATTCTCCTCTCTTCCTTATCAACATTGAGTTACTTTAAAACGGACGTTCCTAAAAAGCAAGAAAATGTTGCTTCGGTTTGGGGTCCATTTTTTCCATTCAACTTTCAAATATGTGATTAAAGTCTTGTATACACTTCTTAAATTTATTCCTTGTAATATTATGTTTTTTTTTTAAAATATATTCTCTGGGGATTAATAATGAATTATATTTATTTTCATCTTTTATGTGTCTCTATTTTCAAATGCTTCAAGCTTATGTGGGTGCTCACTGAGTCTTATGATATATTATCTTAGGCTATGCCTCGGTGCATGGTCAGATCATGGTGAAAGGACTGGGGGTTTTTATGATTGCAATCGATATGAGGCAGCAAAACAAGAGGGAGTGGTATGGGGCACAGAAAGACTATTGTTGCACATTCTTCCCCTCAATTATATTTCAAATAATATCTGCTGATGATCTAAATTTTGTTCCATGTAGTATGATGAAACTGAAAGAAGAAGAGAAATGGCAAAGAATTCATTGGAGAGGTACACGCATTATTATGAGCGATGGGCCAGCAGTCAATCCGTACGCACTACTTTATACTTATCAGTATTCTAGGAAAATGTTTTCTTCACATATCTAAATTCATTGATTAGTTTTATATTTGGCTAGTATTCTTATTATGTTATATGCTTTATGATTAATTTTCTTTCTATGGCAGTCGAGGCAAAAAGCTCTTGCAGATCTACACCAGATGCAAACTGTTCATGTATGTTACATAACATTTGCTATATTTTGCATTAGCTTGTATCTGTCTTTTGCAACTCTTTCAGAAAGAATGTTATATAAGATTGCACATTTTTCTTTTTAGTAGTACATGTTGCTGCTTTTGTAGTCCATTGATTATTTCAGTGTCAAGAGTCTGTTTACCTTAGAAGCTCTTAAACTGCTGCTCTAGAATCTTCATTCTTCTAAGTAGAGCTTAATATGGGATTGCCAGGATCATAAAATCACCATGGAATCCTTGTGTTTTTTGGCAGATTGAAAAACTTAGTGATACACAATGCCAGCCGGAGTCACAGCTTAAGTTCATAACTGAGGCCTGGCTACAGGTAAATAAGTGTTATAGTTTGCTTGCCATTTTTTACTGTTGTGAAAAGGCAGTTTCCTAATCCCTATTTCATGTTTACAGATAGTTGAATGCGGACGGGTGCTGAAGTGGACGTATGCATATGGATATTACTTGCCTGAGCATGAACATGCTAAAAAACAGTTTTTTGAGTACTTGCAAGGTTTTATTCTCAACCTGAATTTAATTAGGAGCAGCGTCTTGCATTTGAAGTGGTTCCTGCAAGTTTGATTTTCCAGTCCATTTTTTTCATCAGGTGAGGCAGAATCTGGTTTGGAGCGACTTCATCAATGTGCTGAAAAGGAACTACAGTAGTTCCTTAATACTGATGGCCCATCTAAAGAATTCAATGACTTCCGCACAAAACTAGCTGGATTAACCAGGTAGATATTGCTTGTGTTTTTGTTGATCATTTGCTTTGTTGCCTGTTTTTATTAACGAGTTTTTTCAGTTATGATCATCGAACCTATTTTGTTTTGGCAGTGTAACTAGAAACTACTTTGAGAATTTGGTTAGGGCTTTAGAGAATGGTTTATCTGATGTGGATAGTAATGGAGCTGCTTCAAGCAAAGCGACAAGCTCTAAAAATGCAGCAGGGAGCAGCAAGGGGAGAGGTGGAAGAGGAAAGGGAACTCTTCGGGCAAGCATGGCTAGTAGTAGAATGACCGACGATAATCATTGGTCCTGTGAGCAATGTACCTATGCAAATGCGAAATCTGCCACCACGTGCCAGATCTGCAACCAACAGCGCCGATGAAAATTCCGGCCCGCCTTTAGAAACCCCTGTACATCTTGTAGACAAGGCCAAGGCACCAATTTACTTCTCCTAGTTATCATATGGTGGATGCATTTTGCAAGTCTATTTAATGTGAACAGGATGTTGGGCGGTGTCACTCAAAAAAAGATTCCTCCATTCACTCCTAATTTGAATACCTACCAATTTGATGTATATAGTGTCTTTATCCTAAAATTCACGTATGGCCTTATGGCGTTTATGCTACAGGCTTACGTAACTGAATATATACAACACATGATAAACACAAATGTGCTTGTTTGTGTCTCGATTTCCTCTTTTTTTTTTTTTTTTTTTTTTTTAAAGCAAATCATCTGATATTGCTTCTATAAGATACATTCAGTTATGAAAAAATTCAGGGCTGGTTGTTTTTTTAAGAAATCATGACGAATAAAGGACCGTTTTGAAAGGAACATCATACCAACATAGCCTTACATTTATATCACCTGTGAACTTTTATAGTTACATTGAGAATTTGGCACAGTTCTGTTGCATTTTGTGCTGTGCGCATTAAATTCTATGATACTAAAAGTTTCAAGGCACTAATATTCACTGCAAACAAACAAGAATGTTGCTCCAGTTAGGCTCAACCTTATTTAATTAACATTCATCATTATACGTTATGTTAACAGAAAAGTCTTAAAAGTGGACCGAGTCTCTATGTCCACTCCCATTCTTAGCTAACTCCACAAAATCAAATACATAAAACAATATAATATTAATACAACGATTCATTATTTACGCCCCTGGTAAAGTTTATGTATGCAATCCGCCATTGGCCAATGGCAGACAAAGTTTGTGTGTGCAATCAAATACTCTAGAGTAAGTTTTCAGAATCAATAGTGATATCAATGGAGGTCAAAGCACAATCTTTACATACAATGATCAATGTTCTGTTCCGAAGCACAATTCAAAATTGGATAGAGTATAAACAATCAACGTACACAAAAAAAGAAAAGAAAAACTGAATTATCAATGTAATAAGCATAGTTCAAATCATAAATGGAAAACATTTGAGAAAATTAACAGAGGGCATTGGAACTATTTTCCCTTTGACCACCAGGTCCAAAAAAAATCAAAGAGACCACCAGTTGTAGAGGTGGCCATCTTCTTTTTCTTCTTATTCTTCTTCTTTTTCTTCTTCTTTTCCTTGGCGCTCTTTTCCTCATAAGTTTCAGCTTCATCATTTTTCTTGGTGCTCTTTTCCTCAGAAATTTCAGTGTTCTCTTCATTTTCTTTCTTAAAACTCATCATAAGAAGCTAAAGGAAAAATTAAAAAAAAAACTTACAAAGTTAGTGAGTTCTATACAACACGACAGAAGTTACAAATAAGTTGCAAAGTTTCTTACAACTACGGTGTCAGCAGCTATCAATCTGTCGATGAAGATGCTACCAAACGCCATCCTATTAGGCCCAGCTAGCATGACGTTCAGCCACCAAGATGCACCATCTTCTTGACCCACACAGTTTCCGGTCAAGGAGAGAATCTCAAAGTGTCCCTGCACAAGGATTTAAGAAAGGCATGTAAATAAATGAAATGAGAAGAACATAAATGGAATAAATGATTATTTATTTGTACATCATATGTACCAGAATTATTTGAGTTCAGGTTGCTGAATTCTGCTGTTGATATATGTCCAGAAGCTGAAATGATACAGCAGGAATGACTGATTGATTTAAAGAGTTTCAATAGCTTCGCTTTCACATCCTGCGCCAAATTTAAAGAAAAATTAATTCTTGATTCATAATTAACAGGTGTAATATAATAAAAATTTTAAAAGTGTGTATGATGGTACCTCTCCAGGATTCACATACAACTGAAAAGGGACAGGTCTTCCCAAACCTTCTATTTTAAAGCAATCTTCACAATAAATTCCAAAAATAAGACTACATACTCAAAGAAACAAAAAACTTGAAACAAGAAAATATACTAACCAATTTTTTGTGTTTGCATGGTCAGGATCTGGAACATCAGAAAATCAGAAAAAATTAACCATCAATAAAATTAACTCTCAAAATCAGAAAATCAGAAAACAGCAACAATATTATTTCAGATGATCAGCAACAACATTATGTCAAATAATCAGCAACTCAGGATAATAAAAAATTAACAAAATCAGTAGTTCAATACTTAATAGGCAGCAACTCAGAATCAGTAAAGTAGTAAACCCAGCAACTCAATCAATATTATTTCAGACGATCAGCAACAACATTATGTCAAATAATCAGCAACTCAGGATAATAAAAAATTAACAAAATCCGCAAGAACTTGTTGCAAATTTGCTTTGGTGGATTAGGATTAGGATTAGCAGCATTAATTAGCAACAAACAAAGCCAGCAATAATTAGGAGCCAGCAACTACAAATCAAAGCAAAACCAGCAACTACAAAACAAAGAAGTATCCATAACCAGATACGAAAGTAAAGACCAGCCACAGTACATTGAAAAATCAAAAAATTATGACCATATCTAAATTCTGCCACCAACATTCAGCAACAAACAAAGCCAGCAAAACCAGCAATAATTAGGAGCCAGCAACTACAAATCAAAGCCATTAGCAAATGTCAACAAAAAAAATTAGGAGCCATCAGCAACCAGTAAACCAGTAAAAGTGTAAAACACTAGCCAAGGAGCAATTAGAAAACACTAAACAGAGTAACAATAAATTTGAAAACAGAGAAAACACTAAAACACTAACCTGGGTAATTAGTTAATTACAGATCCATCAACAAATACATTCATAAATTAGAAGAACCATGTGACTGACTATTATTCGAACTAGGTGGATTAGGATTAGCAGAATCATTTGAATTAGGAGGATTGGTAGACGAATTATTACTCAAACAGGCATTATCAGCAATGAAATCCTGGACTAGGATGAGTTATTAATGAAGGTAAAATTGACACAAAGAAAGTGTGCTGTATCTTTGATTTCTTTGATCTACTTTGTTTTGATTTTCTTAATCAAATGATTGTCTTAAACCAATGGCCTGAACCCATGCTTGATATGCAGTAAATAACTTCTTTCAAATAGACATAATCCTGGTAATAATTTTAGTTGAAACTATGATCTACCTACCATACAGAACAACAAAAAAAGCAATAACAAAACTGCTGACCAAAAATAAAAATACATATTAAGAACTGATTAATGAAAGTATGAAACCAAATACATGTTGATCCAACAAACTAAACCAAACAAAAAGGAGAAAAACTATGAAGAAAAAGATACAAACTAAACCAAACAAAAAGGAGAGAGAACAAACAGTATATACAGGTATACACAAACACACACACACACACACACACACACAAAATCAAAGAATCAACCAGCCATTTTATGCAGAACAGGAGAACATTAGGCCCACAGGAGAAAAGAGATGGCCATTGGTGTACATGTTTAGTCTCAGAGACTGAGAGACAGAATAATGTAAAATACTACCAGAATAATTCTAAGCAAACTTCATTATTCAATGTGTATATCCTGCAGTAAACCATTATACAACTAATGTGTATTAGAAGCGGGTGATACATATTCAACTATTAATTGTTTTCTTATTAGTGTAAACTCTAAGAGTTCAAACTACAGGTCCCTCTATAGGTGAGCCATAAATACTTTGAAACTTGAAAGCAAAAGTTTTAGAATAAAATTAATTTTGGTGTGTTGCTCTTACTCTTCTGCAAACCTTTATCCTCTCCTCTACCCTTTCTCCTCTCCTTTCCTGTGAAGGAATCGTCTAATCTTACCCACCGCCAGTAGCACCTCCAAGGGTCCGAACAACGACGGTGCATCTCCTATTCTCCATCGGTTCACTTCGTGGCGCCAGTTGCTCCCCAAGGTTTGTGACTTTGCTGCCGTTTGCGCGCCCGTGGTTTGCGTCGTCACCGTCGTCACCGTCTCGGAGCTGTGTCTCTGGTCTCTGTTCTTTCTCTCTCAACAAACTTGGTATCTTTTGTCAATTAACCTTATTTGCTTGTTAATCTTGTGAAGAAAGATTGTAACTTGGTTGATTCTAGTGGTGGAAAGTGTGGTTTGGAAAATGGTGTTTGTGATGATGATGATGATGATTGTGCAATGGTGAATGGTGAGGTTGGGGAAATTTTGGTTCATTCAGATTCTGATCCAAATTGTGGTGTTTATGGAGAAACCCAGAAGTTGTTTGCTGAGAAAGATTTTAACTTGGTTGATAGTGCTAGAAAATTTGGGCCGCGAAGTGATGGTGCATTTGTGAATGGTGAAGTTGAGAAAAGTTCCAATATTTCAAGTTTTGATACTAATTGTACTGGAAGGCCTCTATTATTTAGGGTGGGTGTGGTTGGAGGAATTATAGAACATTCCCAGAAATTTTAAGATGGGAATATGAAATTCCTATGTGTGGTTCAAAATTAAAAAAAACATTCTAAGGTAACTTTTATTCCTTGGAATTGAATTACCACTCATTCAATTCTTATCTCCTCTGGTTATCTTTCATTCCAATGGGAATGGAACGTAAATAATGAAACAAAAAGACTAAATTACTCCTATTATTTAATACTATATTTTACTTCTTCTTCATTTTTTTTGAAGAACTAAACCCTAGCAGAGCAGTTTTTTCCCAAATCAGTGAGCTTCACCAACGCCACCGCCACCGGAGTCGGCACCAGCACCGGCACCGGCACCGCCGTTACTCTAAACGGAAGATTCGTCTCTTTATCTTCTCCGATTCATGTTTGCACTGCTTTTCTCTGTGAATTTTCTTCGAATCTCATATTAAGGTTTGAGTTTTTTCCCAAATCAGTGGAGGCTTCACCAACGCCACCGCCATCGGAGCTACACCGGTGCCACCGTTACCTTAAACGGAAGACTGGTTTCCTTCTCTTTTTCAAGTTCATGTTCGCATTGCTTATCTCCGCGAATTCTCTTTGAATCTCTCGTTAAGGTTTGGATTCTTTTTATGCTTTCTACATCATATTACACTAATTTTCTGCAATAGACTGCTAATTTGATTAGTTATTTTTTATTTTGCTTGATTTCTTATACGCTCTTTGTGATTATGTTGCATGCAAACAACATGTTTGATGATTTGCCTCAATAAAGAGTTTAAGCTTTTGACATATTTTTACATGCTTAATTTGGCTTGAATCTGACAAAAACATATTTTTATATGCTTAATCTTGTCTTAATTTGGCTTCCCGTGCTGTGTACTTCATGAGCCATGCTACAATGCACTACTAAGCTTGCATTACTATTGCTCTGCTTTTTTATCCTGTTGTCTTGATGAATTTTACATACTAGTAACAATGTAAAGTTGTTTTGGTGCCAATCTAATTTTCAGCTACTGGATCTGTGGGATCTAGTTTTCCAGTTTTAAAATGTATTTTGGTGTGCATGTTCTGGTATACTTATATGTTCTGGTAATATTTGTTACAGTTTCGTATGATAGTGCAAGTTTGTTCAATTATTCAATCTGCATGTTTACAGATTTTGGCATATAACAAGAAGCCCTTTAAGTTTTCCTCCGATGCTTCTTCAATTTATTTATTATGTTTTACTTGTTTGTTGATATATTTTAGATTGTTTGAAAATTGAATTAGCCAACTTACTTAGTGGAACAAGGATCAGTTGTAATTGTATTTGTTGAGAACTGATATTTCCATACTGCTATTACTAAATTTGATATGTGATCACCGGTTCTTTTCTTTCTTATTAACAGCAACTCGGGAGTGGAATGACTCTTGTATAATTCCTATGTGCAGTTAATGTTTTGATTCAAGTGATTTGAATAAAGTCTTGAATTAGATTGAAGGATAACTAGGTGAACGAGCATTAGTGCATTACCATTAATGTGCATGTAAAATTCTCTAAACCACAATGAACTTTGATTTATTTTTTCTTGATTTGATAAATCTGAATGTTAGTTTATATATAAAAAATGAATTCGAAAAGGAAAAATGTAAATTTTGGTACTACAATCAATTTCAAGATAAGCGTTACCGTGAAGACCTTTGTGTAGTGCTTAAACTTCCTTGGACTCATATGCTACCTGCTGTTGATAACGATTGCCCATGGAAAGCAAAATGCCTTTCTCTTCAAGTATTATCCAAGCTAGGCCCAAACTTGAGCAGCAGTGTTGTTCTTGAAGTTTTAGATATGGGTCTGCATGATGAAGCTGAAAAAGTAAGAACTGAAGCTGTCATTTCTATGCCAGTGATGCATTTCTGGTCTACTCTTGATATATCATCTCCTGTCATTCAAAAGATTGAGTAAGTAACTAAGTAAATGTTTTTGCGTACATGATTTAGATAATGTGTTTGGTCAGGCTTGTTATTTGGTTAGTTTCATTGTAGCTGTTTGTTTAACGTGAAGGCTCTCATCGACGAGATGTTGATATTTGAATTGCAGGAGGTAATTGAAAGAACATGTTTGCTATTTTTTTTTTTCTTTCCTCCGAACTGTTGCTTCCTTTTTCTAGGATGATTATGTCTGGAACAAGCATTTCTTTTTCCTTTTCTATCTTTCTCTCTTTTTTTCCCCATCATTTAAAATTCAAATGGCAAAATCTTGTTCTTTGAAGTGTGTTTCCCTTTTATACCTCTATTTTTCATCAAGATTGTTTGATTAGAGGTTTTCTGTTTCCAAAGTTTTTCCTGTTCCAATATTATGACAACTGCTCCTGTTCTTAAGCAGTTCTTTTGCCATTATGTATGTGTCAGTTAAATTTCCCATCACATTGATATATGCATGGAGGAAAGTTGTATCTCTTTTATAACAAATGATGCACAGACAAATCTTCTGCTTGTTACATTTTCCCTATCTGTTATGCAGGTACATAAAGAGAGATAATGAGAAGGTAAAGAAATTGGTTCTCATAACACTTGGTCTGTTGTCATGCCTTTATGGATGCAGAGGAGCTACCTCTGGCTTACATACAGATGAATGCCTATATGGTGAAATCATTGTTGTTTTCTCTAACCATGTTGGAGATTATTTTGGTGTCTGGTTTCTTCTGAGCATTTTGGTGCCAAGGATGATTAGCAAAAGAACCATAGATGGAGCTGCTATTCAATGTGATACAAGCCTGATGATTGTAACTAAGAACGGAGATTTGAAGATTGCTTTTGTTGAAGTCTGACCACAGTTGGGCTCCAAAAGAATCTTGTGAAATAAACCAATCTATGTTGGAGTAGATGGAGAGATCAACTTGCACAAGAAATGTGAAACCAATGGAGGAGAAGACATCACACTCAATAATTGAAATAATTTTTCTTTGTGAGGTTGTAATATTGATTTCATTTTGTTGATGTGTTTGTGTTCTTGTATAAGAGTTGTGCATGTATGCTTATTAGTGCTAGTAATTTTTACTTTTGAGACTTCTTTGTAACTTTCATTTGCATAATAGTAATGCTTTTTTAGTAAATTTAATTGTGATAATGTTAATTTTAATTAAAGATATTTGTTATTAGGGGTATTTTAGTAAATTTGAAAAGATTAGAATCGATAATAATTTTAATTAAACATATTTTTATTAAGGGTATTTTAATAAATTTTTTATTAGAAGTTTTTTTGTAAATTCAACATGTAAAAAAATAATAATTTTAATTAAACATATTGTTATTAAGTGAAATTTAGAATCAATAATAATTTAACTAAAGATATTTGATATTGGGGGTATTTTAGTAAATTTAAAAAAATTAAAATTAATAATAGAATATTTTAGTAAATTTTAAAAAAAATAGAATCAATAATAATTTTAGTTAAACATATTTGATATTGGGGTATTTAAGTAAATTTTAAAAAAATTTAGAATCAATAATTTTAGTTAAACATATTTGATATTGGGGGTATTTAAGTAAATTTTAAAAAATAGAATCAATAATAATTTTATTTGAACATATTTGATATTAAGGGTATTTTAGTAAATTTAAAAAAATTAGAACCAATAAACAATTTAACTAAAGATATTTGATATTAGGAGTATTTTAGTAAATTTCAAAAAAAATTAGAATCAATAATAATTTTATCTAAACATATTTATTATTAGGGGTATTTTAGTAAATTTATTATTAGAGATATTTTTTAAATTAAAAAAATAATGTAAAAAATAATAATATTTAATTAGCTTTATATTTAATTTTAGTCATTAATATTTTAATTTGAATGAATAAGGATAATTTTGACATATTACATAATATGACTAAGAAATTTAAACTCAACCAAACAAAAATTTAGTCATTCCTAAGATTATTACATAATATTCCAATACATCAAGTTTTATAAACAAACATAAAAATCTTATATTCCAAGTAATTTCATTCCTAGACATTATATTTCTAAGAATAATATTTTTGGGAATAAAATTTAATCTTTCAACCATTAAGCTTGACACTGCTGCTTCTATAATAGGAGTAGTTCTCCATTGTTTTTGCATTGCTTCGGATATTAATATTTTTTTTGGTTTTAAAATAAAGCATCATAAGGTTAATTTATTGGATTTCACTAGAGACACTAGATTGGAGTTACAAGAGAATCCCCATATTTTTTCCAGCCTTAAACATAGTGATCAACGTAACCTTCACTTCTTAGTTGACAATAAAATTAAAATATTTATAATCTCACCGCGCATATGCACGGGCCACTTCTAGTTCTCATAAATAAAAGAGTATGTGGCAACTTGCATGCATGGTCACATTAGCTATAGCAGCGGCCATATTCCAAAACCACTAAAGATGTGACCTTGATTGTTGACCATTCTTTGACCAAATTAACTTATACCCACCAATAATGGCCGCACGTTAGTCTCAACTTTAATAACTACCCACTATGTATAACTACCTAAACACACTCTAATCACTATCATGTTCTTGTGCTTATATATACAGACCCTGCACTTTGCATTTGGTTTATCACCACTTTTTGCTTCTTCAACATCCATTCTTGATAAAGCATGTGACATCTATTTAAATGTGTGATTCTTTTCATCATCCTGTGTACCACAGCTGCGAGGGAGTTCAAAGTTGGTGATCACTTTGGTTGGCCTGTTCCTGATCCCACTGACACTTCATTCTACACCCATTGGGCTGAAAGAAACAGGTTCCAAGTTGGAGATTCTCTCGGTATATATCTATCTCTATATCTATGGCATTTGCACTTAGACTTATGCAACTTCTGAACGTTAATTTTCTTTGTTTTTTGCAGTGTTTGAGTACGAGAATGACTCAGTTCTAAGTGTGGAGGAATGGGACTACTTTCACTGTGACGCAAGTAACCCCATCACAGCCTTTGACAACGGCAAGAGCATTCTCAATCTTGATAGCCCTGGTGCCTTCTACTTCATCAGTGGAACCGCTCATCATTGTAGCAGAGGACAGAAGCTTCTTGTGGAGGTTATGTCCCCACAACATCATCCAGTTCCAGAATCCCCACCACCCTCTTTGCTTGCACCTCAAGGTATCTCGCCGTTGCCGATGTCTCCTTCGCCTGAAGCCTTCTCCCCAGTGGCTTCATCTCCTTATGATAGCATAGAAGAAGATTCAGCCTCTATTATGCTTAGTAGTTCAGCAGTTATGGCTCCCTTTGCTACATTTTTGGTTGTGTTACTCTTAGCACTCTGAATGTATTATCTCTTATTATGTTTTTTTTTTGGAAATCCCTAGTTGTTTAGGCATTAGTGCATTATCATTTAACCTATTCTTTTTCTGCAGCAGAGACTTTGATATATTGTATGGATTTGTATTGTATTTAATTATTTATTTATGATCATGCCTATAGTTTCTCTCATTTAAGTTTCTTTTTCCCTCTTTTGTGCTCAACTATTTTATTAGCTTAGTCATTGTTACTTAAGTAGAACATTCAGCTTTCTACTTTAAACAAATAAAGTTTTAAGCAAATAAATTTGAAGACTAAGAAATGGTAAAACTAAACCCTGCATAGACCAAATATACAAATGTGTATACAGGGTCAAAGTATTCCCATGGAGTGCTATGAATTGGTAAAGAGAACTATTCTATTCCTAATTTTATGAGGTTGGACAATTCTGAATTAAATCTGAATTTAAACAATTTTGAATTCAAATTAAGCAACTTTGTAATACCATATATTATATATATTATATACTATATATAACAATAGATTAAGATCAAGTAGCTTTCTAGGCATTCCTGTATGAAATACTTTGGAATGTATACACATTGGCCACTATTATAGGGATGGTGACAAATTATTTTCATTATGAACCAAATTAAGTTAATCAATATGAATGATAGCCATGTAAATAAGAGCTCTCAACATCTGAGTTTTGACTCTCTCCATCAGAATTTGCACCTTCCTTTCTTGTCTTTTTCCACTTGAATTTCCTCAGCCAATGTTCAACCAGCATCACACTAAGACCAATGAAGATTGTCCCAAGAGAGCCACAACCAAGTGCTATCAGCATCACAGATAGCCACTGCATCCCTTCACTATGTGGCAAGATCACCCATGTTGCTGTAACATAACCACTTGCCATAAATGCAATAGCCACCCACATAACCTTGTGAGCTATACTCAATAGTCTCATATGTGGTTTCCTCTTAAAAGGAATGATACTAACAAGAACAATGACTATAGATAGAGAAGTGAATAGTGCTATGTCGTTGCTTATTGCAAAGACTTTAAAAGCTGTTGTATTACTCACCATTGACTTTCCCTTAAAAGCTGTTGTATCCCTCCATAAAACTTGCAATTCTGATGCATTAGAGAAACTTTGCAGGAATTGAGATGCTTCTTCCACAGAGGTTGAAAGAGAGTGCAATAAAGTCACCAAGCATCTTCCTTGCAGCTCCACCATTGTTATTGGGTTCGGCCATGTCTCCTTCTTTTTCAAAATTTTCTGTCAGGTTTTCTCCAGAGAGTTGTGCTTTAGCTTCCCTTAGCTTCCTCTTCAGAGTCCTTTCAGGTTCAGGATCTGCTTCAACAAGAATGTTCTTATCCTTGTTCCTACTCATATGAAAAAGAAGAGAACGGAAAAATAATAGGGATCTTCTTTGTCACAGTACAGAGAGGTTCCTTTATGTGAGTAGAAGAAGAATAGTGTAGAGAAAAGAGATGAATAATCCAAACACAAAGATGAGGATAGGGTTCAAATTATGTGTAGAAGAGAAGTGTTAGTAATTAAATAAATAATAGAAGGAAATGAGAGAAAACAATTTTCGAAAGTTTTTAGAAAAATTTAAAGTTAAAATTTAAAATAATTAGTTAATTAAAAAGAATTTTGAAAAAGAGGTGGGAGATTTTTGAAAATTAGAGAGAGGAAGGTAGTTAGGTAGTTTTGAAAAAGACAAGAATTTTAAAAATAAAAAGATAAGATTAATTGAAAAAGATTTAAAAATCAGTTTTGAAAAGATAAGAAGTTTGAAAAGATTTTGAAATTGATTTTTGAAAAAGATATGATTGAAATTTATTTTAAAAAAGATTTTGAAAAAGAAATTTAAAAAGATTTGATTTTTGAAAATTAAAATTGATTACTTGGCTAACAAGAAACTAAAAGATATGATTCTAAAATTCAAAGATTGAACTTTTTTTAATAGGCAAGTAACAAACTTTAAAATTTTTGAATCAATCACATTAATTGTTAGTAAAGTTTTTGAAAATATGAAATCAAATAAAAAAATTTTTTGAAAATCATTTTGAAATTTTCGAAAATATTAAGAAAAAATAAAAAAGTTTTGATTTTTGAAAAAGTTTTGAAAATATAAGATTTTTAAATTGAAAATTTGACTTGACTCATAAAAAAAAACTAAATTTTAAAAATTTTTGACTGAGTCAACTCAAAATTTTCGAAATTTATGAGAGAAAAAGGGAAATATATTTTTTTAATTTTTGAATTTTTAATGAGGAGAGAGAAAAACATGAAAAAAGACTCAATGCATGAAAATTTTGGATCAAAACACATGATGCATGCAAGAACACTATGAATGTCAAAATGAACACCAAGAACACTTTGAAGATCATGATGAACATCAAGAACTTATTTTTGAAAATTTTTTAAGAAAAGATGCACATGCAAAACACTAAACTTAGAAAATTTTCATGTATGGACACTATGAATGCAAGAATGCATATGAAAAACAACATACAATGCAAAACAAGAAATTCACAAGATCAAACAAAGAATATCATCAAGAACAACTTTGAAGATCATAAAGAACATATGCATGAATTTTCTAAAAATGCAAGAAAAAAGAAAAACATGCAATTGACACCAAACTTACAATTTGACACTAGACTCAAACAAGAAACACAAAATTATTTTTGGTTTTTATGATTTTATAAAATTTTTTTTGTATTTTTCGAAAATTATTTTTAGAAAAATGCAAACAAATAAAAATTTTTTGAAAGGTTTTTGAAAACTTTTTGAAAAAAAAATACCTAATCTGAGCAACAAGATGAACCGTCAGTTGTCCAAACTCGAACAATCCCCGACAACGGCGCCAAAAACTTGGTGCACAAAATTGTGATCGTTCATTCTTTGGTGTTGTTGCCGGACCAAAAGCTTGGCACTGATGTTACCGGAAACGAATACGAGATTGCAAACATATCCCCAGTAACGGCGCCAAAAACTTGATACGCACGTTCATAATATTAATTCTTCTTCACAACTTCGCACAACTAACCAGCAAGTGCACTAGGTCGTCCAAGTAATAAATCTTACGTGAGTAAGGTTCGATCCCACGGAGATTGTCAGCTTGAAGCAAGCTATGGTCATCTTGCAAATCTCAGTCAGGCGGATTCAAATGGTCATGGTGAATTGACAATTAAAATATAATTAAAATATAAAATAGGATAAAGATACTTATGTAATTCATTGGTGAGGATTTCAGATCAGCGTATGGAGATGCTTTTATCCATCTGAACCTCTGCTTTCCTACTGTCTTCATCCAATCAGTCATACTTCTTTCCATGGCAAGCTGTATGTTGGGCATCACCGTTGTCAATGGCTACTTCCCGTCCTCTCAGTGAAAATGGTCCAAGATGCTCTGTCACAGCACGGCTATTCATCTGTCGGTTCTCGATCATACTGGAATAGGATTCATTAATCCTTTTGCGTCTGTCACACGCCCAGCACTCGCGAGTTTGAAGCTCGTCACAGCCATCCCTTCCCAGATCTTACTCGGAATACCACAGACAAGGTTTAGACTTTTTGGATCTCAAGAATGGCCATCCATGGATTCTAACTTCTACCACGAAGACCCTGATCACATGATCAGGAGGCTAAGAGATACGCATTCAAGCTCGTTTGCAAGTAGAACGGAAGTGGTTGTCAGTCACGCGTTCATAAATGAGAATGATGATGAGCGTCACATAATCATCACATTCATCATGTTCTTGGGTGCGAATGAATATCTTAGAGAAGAAATAGACTTGGTTGAATAGAAAAACAACAGTACTTTGCATTAATTTATGAGGAACAGCAGAGCTCCACACCTTAATCTATGGGGTGTAGAAACTCTACCGTTGAAAATACATAAGTGAAAAGGTCTAGGCATGGCCGTGAGGCCAGCTCCATGATCTAAGAACTAGATGTCCAGAGATATATTCAAAAGATGTCATCCCAAAGATGTAAATACAATAGTAAAAAGTCTTATTTATACTAAACTAGTTACTAGGGTTTACAGAGATAAGTAAATGATGCAGAAATCCACTTCCGAGGCCCACTTGGTGTGTGCTTGGGCTGAGCTTGAGCTTTACACGTGTAGAGGCTTCTCTTGGAGTTAAACGCCAAGTTGTAATGTATTTTTGGTGTTTAACTCTGGTTTGTGACGTGTTTCTGGCGTTTTACTCCAGAATGCAGCATGGAATCATCATCTAAACTCGGCCAAAGTATGGACTATTATATATTGCTGGAAAGCCCTGGATGTCTACTTTCCAACGCAATTGAGAGCGCGCCATTTGAAGTTTTGTAGCTCCAGAAAATCTATTTCAAATGCAGGGAGGTCAGAATCCAACAGCATCAGCAGTCCTTTGTCAGCCTAAATAAGATTTTTGCTCAGATCCTTCAATTTCAGCCAGAAAATACCTGAAATCACAGAAAAACACACAAACTCATAGTAAAGTCCAGAAATGTGAATTTTGCTTAAAAACTACTAAAAATATACTAAAAAGTAGCTAGATCCTACTAAAAACTATATAAAAACAATGCCAAAAAGCGTATAAATCATCCGCTCATCAATGTGCTCCTGTGTCATTCCGCCATCAGCCATCCCTTTCACCTTCTCTCTCACGCAACCTACGTTTCCTTTCGGCAAATCGCTCACGCAACCTGCCTTCTTGATGGATTTGTTTGAACAAGTAATGATTAGTTGGAACCCTAGGGGCTTTGCTTTCTTCTCCTACCTTCGTTTCGTCTGCTCTATGAAACTCTGTGTACGAGCTCTGTTTCTTGGTGATTTGCTTTGGCGTCGTTCATCGCAGGTTAGGGGTTTCCCGATAGAGTCTCAAATTGAAGATCTCCAATGAATCAATCAGGTGTATCCAAACTTATTTTCCTCTTCATGCTTTTTGTTTTCCTTGATTGTGTACATCTTTGTGATCAATTTTGGTATCTGTTCCACGGTTAGCCCAGATTTTATTCTCTAGGGTTTGTGAAATTCCTAATTGTGGAAATTGTGATAATTTTTCGTATCTGTTCGACGGTGAAGCCAGCTCTTATTGTCTAGGGTTCGTGAATCTTTGTGATCAATTTTGGTATCTATTCCATGGTTAACCCAGATTTTATTCTCTACGGTTTGTGAAAATTCTTAATTGTGTAAATTGTGATAATTTTTTGTATCTGTTCGACGGTGAAGCCAGATCCTATTGTCTAGGGTTCGTGAAATTCCTAATTTGTAAATTGTGTCTATGTGACTTGGTTTGTTTCTGGGTTCATGTTCTTGGTTACATTCTTTGGAAGTTGCTGTTAATTTTGAGGATGGTCTATGAATCTGTTTCCTCTTCTTCATTTCGTTTTTTAGATTTCGTTGGTATGATTATCATTTCCCCTTTTGCTAGCTGTTAAATTGTTTGTTGCATGTGGTTTGTGTATTTCATCAATTGTTGGTATTTTATAATGATTATAAAGATTGTCTTCTTACTTACCTTAGGTATGAGGTTTCTACCTAATCTACTTTCTCCATGGTGATGTGATTGACAGAGTTTTTTCATCAAAGTTAGTTTATAGACCCAGCTTCTCTTATTCAAGTTTTGCATTTCCAATATCATTATCTCCTATTCAAGTTTTGCATTTGAATTTCCATTCTCATTCACTAATTCCTTTGAATTGTTTGGGCTGAATGTAGCAATTTATAATTTTTCTGCATTTAGAATCATGTTCTCTTATCTGAATTGGTTTATAATTTTTTCTACATTCAGAATCATGTTCTCTTATCTGAATTGGTTTGTTTCTGGGTTCATGTTCTTGAATACATTGTTTGGAAGTTTCTGTTAGATTCTTTGAAAATTGATGAATCTATTTTTAATTTTTTACTTTGTGTATATTCAACAAATCCATTGAGTTTTTATACTGTTTTCTGCACTGTTTGTGTCACTGGAGAATTCTCTTCTATATAATCTACTATATAATCTATTTGATGAGTGGTGATGTGATTAATAGGACTTGATTCATAGCTTCTTGCTGATTTATTTGCATCTGATGAAACCTTTTGTTAGTCAACTCAGTTGCATTTCAATTCATTCCCAATTCCATTCCTTCCTGTTCAAGGTATTAGGTTTCAATCTCATCCGTTTCATGAATGTTGATGTGATTGACAGATTTTTTATTGATGTTTGTCTATACTTTTTTTCCCATTCAGCTGCTGTTTCCAATGTATCCCTAGCTAACACATTTACCAACTCTCATTGCCATGAGTAGAATCATTGTTTGGGGTAGCTGATGACTGCCTTCCCTATCGTATAATGATATGTAGGTACACTGTAGTAGGTATGGTGTGATATTCCAATTTTTGGTCCCTATTTGTTGATTTCTTGAAAGTTTCACCTTTTTTTTCCTATTTTTGTATTGGTTCAGGTTTTGCTCCTATGATTAGTTGCCTCTATACCATTGAATGGAGATGCATATGGACTCAGATTTTGTTTTCCCTCCATTTTCATCCTCAATTTGAATTCAAAAAGGTGAGCCTTGTGTGCTGGATTTTTTCTATAAAAGGATGGTTGGTGAACTACATTCAATGCACAAACATTCTGCTGTGTTCTATTTCCTCCTAAACTTTGTCTATTTCAGAATTTTTTTGTTCACATTTTTATCTATTTCATCAATTTTGTTTATCTCCTTTCTTTCCTCTGCAATGCCTCCTCCATTTGATATGATTTCCAAGATGCATCCTCCTAGAGAGACTTGGAGGCTGAAAGTTAGGGTTCTAAAGCTTTGGGTTGTACCCTCTTTTGGTAACCATGAGGTTCCTAACACAATGGAGATTATTCTCCTTGATGAGCATGTTAGCCCCTATTAGCTTCTCTTTTAAATATGGTGTTAGTTGTTGTGTTTTTAAGTTTTCAAGTTTAAATTATGTATTTTACTAATCTGATTTTGTTATTTTATTGGATTTCTAGTGTGGAAAAATTCAAGCTACAATTAAGAAACCACTCCTTAATAGGTTTAGGGATCATATAGTTGAAGGTCAAGTTTATAGAATGACATACTTTATTGTTGTGTCAAATCATGGTAGTTATAGAGCAACTTCTCATGAATTCAAATTGGTTTTCCTTCACCGAACCACTGTTGTAGCTGTTGATGAAGATGTTATCCCTAAGACTTGTTTCAACATGTTACCTTTTTCTGAGCTGCTGAACATGACCCAAGATTATGATTTTTTAGTTGATGGATCTATCTTCTTGGTCTGCTGTTATTCAAGTTTTTTTAACAAATGCTTTGAATATTTAATAGGTTGTGTTTATTTGGAATAGATGTCATTGGTCTTTTAACTTCAGTGGGAGAAGAGAAAGAATATGCAAAAGAGGGGAAAATTGTGAAAATGATTGTGCTGGAATTAACTTCAAAAGAGTATGTTGATTAAGTCATTTCTCCTGGTTTCTCTTTATGTTTTAATCATCTTTTTCCTTATTTTCTGTTTCATTCTTTGTCATGTTTTGAGTTTCAGTCTTACAGTGCGCTGTGCATTATTTGGGGACTATGTTAATCAAGTAAATCATTTCCTTGCCTCTGGCTATGTGGAGCAGCCTGTTGTAGTCATTTAACTCGCAAAAGTCAAGTTCTTTAAGGGTACATTGTTTGTTTTCTGTACATCTCATTGCTACTCTAGGTGTTGTCTCTAATAAAGTTTGCTAGACTCTTTCTGTGTTGCTGTGTAGGTCAAGTAGGCCTTCAAAATGTGATGTATGCCACTCAAATGTTATTTAATCCTGATCTTCCTGAAGTTGTTGAATTCAGGCAGAGATTAGCATGGTTTATTTTGTTGATTTTTTTATTGTATTCTTTATTTAGAACCAATCTGGAGTAACAAGTACAAGTGTTTGCATCATTTTTTTTAGTATGGTTGAGCAAAGTGTCAATGATACCCAGCCACTGTTTATTGCAAATGAGGGTAAAGTTGTCTCCTTGGAAGATGATTTCATGCGTTTAACTAGAAAATGCACTATTGAAGAGCTTCAAGATAACAATGAGGTTGTCTCCTTTTGAGTTAGTTATGTTTATGTTTATTTTATATACAAATGAACTGAAAAAAAAATCAAAGAATAATTTCCAAATCTGTTTTTTCATTCATATTGTTAACAAATTTTGGAATGCCCATTGCATATGAGGGTTCTTTTATCATATTTGGTACAATCCAAGGTATTGTTGAGGATGGAGGTTGGTGGTATTCTGCTTGTGTGTGTGGAAAGGGTATCTATCCTCAAAATGATGCATATTACTGTGATTTTTGTTTGAAGCACATAACTAATGTGACTCCAAGGTCAGAAATTTTGTTCAAAATGTCTTTTCATTTTGTCTTGTGGATTGTTTATAAAAATAATGTTTCTTGGTATTATTTATTCCAAATCATTGTGTTTCTTTTTTTTTCTCTCCGCAGATTTAAAATTAAAATAACAGTTGAAGATCATAGTGGGGAGGGTATTTTCCTTCTCTTTGATCGTGAGGCATCTTATTTACTTAAGAAATCATGTGCTGACTTGTTTACTGAAGTTCAAAGAGATGCAAGTATATGTTCTTAGTTTTCTTTTGTGTATTGTTCACTTTATGGGATGTGATATCTATTATTTAAACTCTGTATTTCTTATGTATTACTTTCAAAATAGCTTGTATGTGGGGATACTTATCCTCCCATATTCCAAGGGCTCATTGGAAAGAAATTATTGCTGAAGGTTGATACCAAAGGTGTGCCACATGATGCATTTTATGACACTTTCCGAGTTAGGAGAATATGTGATGATCCCACCATTATTACCATGTTTGAGCTTCTGGATTATGATGCTGATGATGAGTCTACTCCAAAAAAGGTTACATATACATATAATTATTTTTAGATTGTGTAAATTCATGTTTTGTTCCTTTTTTTATTGTGCTATGGTGAATTTTTCTTATAGTCTTATGTATTTTTAAACTGTTGTGGCATATGAATAGGAGCCTGATTTACACAAATCTGTTCCCTGTGGAGAAGGGGATATTGGTATTAAGAATGAGTCATCAAAGAATTTTATCAAAAGTGAGAAAGTTGCTGGTGAGTCTTCTGGGATTTTATCTAAATCCCCAGTTTTTATAGATTTTCTGGCTGAAAAATAGCCTGCTGTTTCCGGAGGGACTGATTTTGCTTCCTTAATTAATGGTGAACATGGAAAAGATGAGAAAATACCCAGCAATGATACTGTTAGTGATGATCTTTCTGCTGAACTGGATATATTGCTTAGCTCACCAGAAAAAGAAACTCATATGCTGTTATATAATGTTTTTTCCTCCTTCCTATGTGTGCTGTTTCTAAATGGATTTTGCATTTTTTGAGTGACTTTCGTAGCTTTTGTTAATTTCTTTGTCATAGGAGGTATTGTCCCACGTTATTGATGCACCTTCCCAATATGGAGAGAAGCTTATTCATGAAAATCATGTTGTCACCACCAAAGGCAAGAGAAATCTGAATCCACAATTTGAAGAGGCGGCTGCTGATGCAGATGGGCGTGGGTTCAAGAATGCCAAGGTTAATGGAGTTTGATTTAAGGTGTGGAATTGAGCTGCTGTGTCTAGGTGTAGGTAGTTTATATAGTATATCTACAAGTGTTTAGGAAGGCTTGTGATTCCAAATACATCAAAATGTAATCATGCTGGCTAGATGGTATTTTGATTTGACTTTTTTGGATTGTGTCCAACAAATAGGATTGTCAGATATAGGGATTTTCCTTTTGTGTTGGCTCGGGTCATCTACCAACTAGGTCTATTCTCAACTCCTTCTTTTGTAATAGTGACTTTGCTAGGGATTGGACACATTTTCAATGTTGTACCCTCTTTAAGTTACATACTAGGATATGTAGTCAGATGTTGGGATCCTCCTTATCATAGGAGAGATAGCCATATGTAACTGTGTATATCACTATCACTATTTTAATGAAATGCGGCAGTTCTTATTTTTATTTCGTTATTGTACAACTTTATCTTTTCATCTCAATTAGTTATTGGTGTTGATTATAATACTTTTTTTTTCTGCGTTATCAAAGGTATGCATGGTTATATAAGTTCTTTGTTGGTGTATTTCACAAGTTCTCCTCCCAGCCACCCCTTCCCCTACCTTTTTTTTTACCCCTTGCTTATAGGAACTTAACAATGTGATGTGTTTTTGGGAATGAATTAGGGGTAGTTCTTGCGATTGATGTTTCAACCTCTTGTTTTATTTAGCACGAGTAACAAAGATGTCTCATAATTCTGTTCGTGCTAGAGAATATAGGCGGAATTCTTTGAAAAGAAAGCGAACACAAAGTCACTATCGAAATGCAAGAGGTCAGTACTGAATTGACCTTCATGATACTTTTAGTGTTTTTTGCTCCAACTTTCAGTGATTTGATATCTATGGGAGTCTTTGTAATTTATTTTCGTTTTATAATGTTTTAGAGGTCCTCGATTCCTCATCCCTACTCTCTCTTTGAATGATTATTTGGTAATTTTTATTGCTCTATTTATATTTTTGTAGTTAATATTTGTGTTCTTATTAATTTATCTGTTTTTTTATATTATTCCAATGTTTCTGTTTGCTTTTATTTTTTAGAAAATTTAGTTGAGGTGTCCCAGAATGTTAATTAGCGTTCAAATCTTGTTTTGTCAGGTATAATATTATCTTTAAGTATTTTATCCTTGTCCAATTTTGTTTTTGTTAAATTATATTTTAAGTTCTTATGATTTATATCTAATAACAGATTGGTTTATAGATTTATTATTATTTTTCTACACTTTTACGCCTAAAAGGTTTATTTTAACTATTAGGGCCTGTTCCGAGGGTTACTTGAAACTGTAGGTCGATCTCGAACGAAATCTTCTGTACTGATCGGCGATGACGTGTCCGGCTTGTGGGTGGTGGCCGGAGCAGTCGCGTCCGACTTGTTGGACTGGTAATGCTGCTGATCCTTTGTCACCGGAGGGTGGTGGTACCTGCAAGGGACTCTGATGGTTAAGTTAGCAAGGGTATTAAGCAGGTTTTTAGTAGAATCAGAGTATGAGTTATACCTGGGTGCTCCAGTGTATTTATAATGGTGAAGAGTGACTTTCTTTGGAGATAAGATGGTTATCTTATCTTATCTTATCTTTGAGTGAAGTCATCTTCATCTTCAAGGGAACCGCCCTTATCTCTATAGGCTTGGGCTGCCTTTGGATTTGGGACGTGTTCCTCTGTTTGGGCCCTTATTGGGCTTTCCTGGTGATTTGGCCGAGCTCTTGGAGAAGGCGTCAGATAGTCCTGACCTGAAGAGGTCGGTTGGCTTGTCGTAGATCATCCCGGGTCAGACATCTCGACCCAGGGTATGAACAGTGCCCTTGCTCGAGTGCGGTCTTCCTTTTGAGGTCGAGTCCTTAGTTTTAGGACTTCAATCCTTCTCTGGTGAAGCGGAGCTCGAGCATTGTCGATTTCTTCTTTGTAGAGTTTTCCCTTGAATATGGAGCGTTTTTTTTCTTTTCTTTATTTTTGAAACAGACGTTCCTTGCCTTGGGAATGCGCGAGGATTTTTTGATGCCCCATTAACTTCTTAATGCTCCGTTTCTTTTGCCTCCTGCTTTCATTTTTGAATTACACCAACACTTTCTCTTGCTTGCTGTAACTTCCCCTTTTCTCTCTATTCTTCTGTTTCGTTTGGCTTGCCTGGGACTTGCGTTTTTCACGCTTTTCTCTGTGACGCCCTTGGTGGTTGTTGGTGCTTCCTTTGAAAGGCAATTCCGGATTTTGCCTTTTCGTCTTCGACTTCTTCAGCATTTTGCTCCTCTTTCAGGTTGGTTCTTCTTCTTGTTTCTTTCTTTTACTTCTTTCGTCATTCTTTCCTTATGTTTGCATTGTTCTATTCTTGGCCTCAGTTTCGGTTTTGCTTGAGTTTACGTTGGAAAGCTTGAACCTTTTCGTATTACCGTGTTTAGTTGTCACTGTAATGTGTGCTTTGGGAGTCTCCTCAATTTTGAATGATCCTTTTTGCGTTCGGGGTTTTTATTGTTTTTGCATGCCTTTTCTAATTTTGAATATGCATGTCGTAATTGAGGCTCATGAACTGCTTAATTCTGAAGAAGATTGTGCCTTTGCTGGTTTCTCTTTGTTTTGTTTTGATGTCAATAGTTTTCTTTGCTGATAACGATTTTCTGATGACTTTGGGATTTTCTTCTCGGAGCTTTGTTGGAAGAGGGTTATTTTCTTTGCTAAGAGATTTGTTGGGATGTAGCCTTGTAGATTTTTCTGAGTCCTTACTTTGTTACTGGTCCAGGGGTTTTCCTTTTACTGTTTGTGTGTTTGAGTCATGTTTCATCCGAGCTGATTTCTTTGATTTTGCCCGAGTTATTTTTGGTTAGTAATCCATTTTCTTTTTCTTGCTGTAGGACTAGTTGACCATGTCTTCTCGCAAAATATTGTCGAGACATCTTCCAAGGTCCTTGAGGGTATGTCCGACTGGCTGGACTCCCTCGTCCGATGTGTGTTTCTGTAGTTAATTTTGAGTTCTGCGCGGAGCTTAGAAAACATCACCGAATCTGTAGTAATAGAGATCAGGAAAAGAACTATGAATTGGTAGCGCCTGACTCTGATGAGAGGGTTTGCTTTCCTGCTTTGACCCAGGGGGAACGTCCATTCTTTTATGCTTTTGACTATTTTTTTAGCCAGCTGAACATTACTTTTCCTTTTACCTCCTTTGAGACTGACTTGTTATGGTCGTGTAACGTAGCTCCATCCCAGCTCCATCCAAACTCCTGGGGCTTTATCAAGATCTTTCAGTTGCTTTTCTAAGAGTTGGACGTCAAACCTTCTCAGACTCTCTTTCTTTATCTCTTTGTTTTGTCTAAGCTCGGGATTTTCTCAAAAAGGAAAGCCTCTTGGATTTCCTTTCGATCTGCCCAAGGACATAAAGTGTTTGCTATGTATGACGAGTTCTTTAGGGACTTTAAGAATTACTTTTTTAAGGTCCGAGCTGTTGAGGGAGCTTGATGAGCGGATAATTTATACGCTTTTTGGCATTGTTTTTAGTATATTTTTAGTATGTTTTAGTTAGTTTTTAGTATATTTTTATTAGTTTTTAGTTAAAATTCACTTTTCTGGACTTTACTATGAGTTTGTATGTTTTTCTGTGATTTCAGGTATTTTCTGGCTGAAATTGAGGGACCTGAGCAAAAATCTGATTCAGAGACTGAAAAGGACTGTAGATGCTGTTGGATTCTAACCTCCCTGCACTCGAAGTGGATTTTCTGGAGCTACAGAAGCCCCATTTGCGCGCTCTCAACGGCGTTGGAAAGTAGACATCCTGGGCTTTCCAGCAATGTATAATAGTCCATACTTTGCTCGAGATTTGATGGACCAAACTGGCGTTCCAAATCAGCTCAAAATTGTCCGGCGTTAAACGCCGGAACTGGCACAAGAATGGGAGTTAAACGCCCAAACTGGCATAAAAGCTGGCGTTTAACTCCAAGAGAAGTCTCTACACGAAAATGCTTCAATTCTCAGCCCAAGCACACACCAAGTCGGTCCGGAAGTGGATTTTTATGTCATTTACTCATTTCTGTAAACTCTAGGCTACTAGTTCTCTACAAATAGGACATTTTACTATTGTATTCTCATCGGGGTAGCTATCTTTAGTCTTATGCTATCATAGATCATGGGGCTGGCCTCACGGCCATGCCTAGACATTGTTCTTATGTATTTTCAACGGTGGAGTTTCTACACACCATAGATTAAGGTGTGGAGCTCTGCTGTACCTCGAGTATTAATGCAATTACTATTGTTCTTCTATTCAATTCAGCTTGTTCTTATTCTAAGATATCACTTGTTCTTCAACTTGATGAATGTGATGATCCGTGACACTCATCATCATTCTCATCTATGAACGTGCGCTTGACAACCACCTCCGTTCTACCTTAGATTGAGTGGATATCTCTTGGATCCCCTAATCAGAATCTTCGTGGTATAAGCTAGAATTGATGGCGGCATTCAAGAGAATCCAGAAGGTCTAAACCTTGTCTGTGGTATTCTGAGTAGGATTCAATGATTGAATGACTGTGACGAGCTTCAAACTCCTGAAGGCTGGGCGTTAGTGACAGACGCAAAAGAATCAATGGATTCTATTCCAACCTGATTGAGAACCGACAGATGATTAGCCGTGCCGTGACAGGGTGCGTTGAACATTTTCACTGAGAGGATGGGAGGTAGCCACTGACAATGGTGAAACCCTACATACAGCTTGCCATGGAAAGGAGTAAGAAGGATTGGATGAAGACAGTAGGAAAGCAGAGAGACGAAAGGGACAAAGCATCTTCATACGCTTATCTGAAATTCTCACCAATGAATTACATAAGTATCTCTATCTTTATCTTTATGTTTTATTCATCATCCATAACCAATTGAATCTGCCTGACTGAGATTTACAAGATGACTATAGCTTGCTTCATACCAACAATCTCCGTGGGATCGACCCTTACTCGCGTAAGCTTTATTACTTGGACGACCCAGTGCACTTGCTGGTTAGTTGTGCGAAGTTGTGAGAAGTTGTGATAAAGAGTTGAGATTGCAATTGAGCGTACCATGTTGATGGCGCCATTGATGATCACAATTTCGTGCACCAAGTTTTTGGCGCCGTTGCCGGGGATTGTTCCGAGTATGGACAACTGACGGTTCATCTTGTTGCTTAGATTAGGTATTTTTCAGAATTTTTAAGAATGAATTCTAGTGTTTTAAGGTGATGTTTTCATCATCGCCAAAGCTGATTGATTCTCATCAATTTAGCTCTTGAATGCAATGTCCTGCTGAAGCTTGGCTAGCCATGTCTAATTTCTTTAGACTAAAACTTTAGACTAACATTGCATGATTCCTGGAATTCTCATTAAGAATTTTGATACCTCTATTTTCTTTTCCACTTAATTTTCGAAAAAGCACAAAAAAAAAACTTCAAAATCATAAAAACCAAAAAATATTTTATGTTTTTTGTTGAGTCTAGTGTCTCATGTTAAGTTTGGTGTCAATTGCATGTTTCTATTCTTCTTGCATTTATTCACGTGTCTTCATTAATCTTCAAGATGTTCTTGATGATTTCCTTGCTCTGATCTTTAAATTCTCTTGTCTTGAGTGTTTTGTTGTTTCTCATATGCATTCTCATTTTGTTAGTGTCAGTAGTATACAAACTTCTAAGTTTGGTGTCTTGCATGCATTGTTTATTTGATTTTAGTTGCATTTTGATTATTCCTCATTATTAAAAATCTAAAAATTTTTAATTTGTGTCTTTTCAAGTCAATAATACAGAGAATTGAAGATTCAGAACATACAGCAAAGGAATTACACAGAAAAAGTTGGGCGTTCAAAACGCCCAGTGAGGAAGGCAAACTGGCGTTTAAACGCCAGCCAGGGTGCCTGGCTGGGCGTTTAACGCCCAAAAGGGTAGAGCTTTGGGCGTTAAACGCCAGAATGTGCACAAGAGGGAATATTCTGTTTTCAATTCAATTTTTTTCAAGTTTTCAAAATCTTTTCAAAATCAAATCTTTTTCAAATCAAATCTTTTCAATCAAATCTTTTTCAAAATCAATTTCTTTCCATTTTCAAAAATACTTGCTATCAATTAATGATTTGATTCAAACATTTCAAGTATGCTGCCTTTTCTGTTGAGAAAGGTTTAATGTCTGAATCATATCTTTTCTTGTTAGCCAAGTCATTAATTTTTAAAATCAAATCTTTTTAAATTGTTTTTCAAATCATATCTTCTCAATCACATCTTTTTAAAATCATAACTTTTCAATCATATCTTTTTAATCACATCTTTTTCAAAATAGTTTTCAATCATATCTTTTTGATTTCTAATTTCAAAATCTTTTTAAAAAATCACTTGATTTCTTTTCCACTCTTAGTTTTCGAAAATCAATTAGTATTTTTCAAAAAATTTTTTAAAAATCTTTTTAATTTATTTTCAAAAATTTCTTCCCCTCTTCTCACATCCTTCTATTTATGGACTAACACTCCTCCTTAATGCACAATTCGAACTCCATCTTTCCTTGATAAGTTCGAATTTTCTACTTCTTCCTTCTACTTTTCTTTTCCTCTGACACCTCAAGGAATCTCTATACTGTGACATAGAGGATTCCATATTTTCTTGTTCTCTTCTCTTTCATATGAGCAGGAGCAAAGACAAAAGCATTCTTGTTGAGGCTAACCCTGAACCTGAAAGGACCTTGAAGCGAAAGCTAAGAGAAGTTAAGGCACAACTCTCTGTAGAGGACCTAACAGAAATCTTCAAAGAAGAAGACATGGCAGCCGAAAACAACAACAATGCCAACAATGCAAGGAAGGTGCTGGGTGACTTTACTGCACCTACTCCCGACTTCTATGGGAGAAGCATCTCTATCCCTGCTATTGGAGCAAACAACTTTGAGCTTAAGCGTCAATTAGTTTCTCTAATGCAACAGAATTGCAAGTTCCATGGACTTCCATTGGAAGATCCTCATCAGTTTTTAGCTGAATTCTTGCAAATCTGTGACACTGTCAAGACTAATGGGGTTGACCCTGAGGTCTACAGACTTATGCTATTCCCTTTTGCTGTAAGAGACAGAGCTAGGATATGGTTGGACTCACAACCTAAAGAAAGCCTGAACTCTTGGGAAAAGCTAGTCAATGCCTTCTTGGCAAAGTTCTTTCCACCTCAAAAATTGAGTAATCTTAGAGTGGAAGTCCAAACCTTCAGACAGAAGGAAGGAGAATCCCTCTATGAAGCTTGGGAAAGATACAAACAATTGATCAGAAAGTGCCCCTCTGACATGCTTTCTGAATGGAGCATCATAGGTATTTTCTATGATGGTCTGTCTGAACTGTCCAAGATGTCATTGGATAGTTCTGCTGGAGGATCTCTTCATCTGAAGAAGATGCCTACAGAAGCTCAAGAGCTCATTGAAATGGTTGCAAATAACCAATTCATGTATACTTCTGAAAGGAATCCTGTGAACAATGGGACAAATCAGAAGAAAGGAGTTCTTGAGATTGATACTCTGAATGCCATACTAGCTCAGGACAAGATATTGACTCAGCAAGTCAATTTGATTTCTCAAAGTCTGTCTGGAATGCAAGCTGCACCAGGCAGTACTAAGGACGCTTCATCTGAAGAAGAAGCTTATGATCCTGAGAACCCTTCAATGGAAGAGGTGAATTACATGGGAGAACCCTATGGAAACACCTATAACTCTTCCTGGAGAAATCATCCAAATCTCTCATGGAAGGATCAACAGAGACCTCAACAAGGTTTCAACAACAATAAAGGTGGAAGAAACAGGTTTAGCAATGGCAAGCCTTTTCCATCATCTTCTCAGTAACAGACAGAGAATTCTAAGCAGAGCCACTCTGACTTAGCAACCATGGTCTCTGATCTAATCAAAACCACTCAAAGTTTCATGACTGAAACAAGGTCCTCCATTAGAAATTTGGAGGCACAAGTGGGTCAACTGAGTAAGAAAATTACTGAACTCCCTCCTAGCACTCTTCCAAGCAATACAGAAGAGAATCCAAAAGGAGAATGCAAGGCCATTAACATGATCCACCTGGCCGAACTAGGAGAGGAAGAAGAGGCAGTGAACGCCACTGAGGAAGACCCCAATGGACGTCCACTGGCCTCCAATGAGTTCCCTAATGAGGAACCATGGGAATCTGAGGCTCACACTGAGACCATAGAGATCCTATTGGATTTACTTCTGCCATTCATGAGCTCTGATGAGTATTCTTCCTCTGAAGAGGATGAGTATGTCACTGAAGAGAAAACTGCTAAATACCTTGGAGCAATCATGAAGCTAAATGACAAGTTATTTGGTAATGAGACTTGGGAGGATGAACCCCATTTGCTCACCAAAGAACTGAATGACTTGTCTAGGCAGGAATTACCTCAAAAGAGACAAGATCCTGGGAAGTTTTCAAATACCTTGTACCATAAGCACCATGACCTTTAAGAAGGCTCTGTGTGACTTAGGGTCAAGTGTAAACCTCATGCCTCTCTCTGTAATGGAGAAGCTAGGGATCTTTGAGGTACAAGCTGCAAGAATCTCACTAGAGATGGCAGACAACTCAAGAAAACAAGCTTATGGACTTGTAGAGGATGTTCTGGTAAAGATTGAAGACCATTACATCCCTGCTAATTTCATAGTCCTGGAGACTGGGAAGTGCATGGATGAATCCATCATCCTTGGCAGACCTTTCCTAGCCACAACAAAGGCTGTGATTGATGTGGACAGAGGAGAATTGATCATTCAAGTGAATGAAGAATCCTTTGTGTTTAAGGCTCAAGGATATCCCTCTGTCACCATGGAGAGGAAGCATGAAGAGCTTCTCTCAAAACAGAGTCAAACAGAGCCCCCACAGTCAAACTCTAAGTTTGGTGTTGGGAGGCCACAACCAACTTCTAAGTTTGGTGTTGGGAGGTTCCAACATTGCTCTGAGTATCTGTGAGGCTCCATGAGAGCCCTTTGTCAAGCTACTGACATTAAAGAAGCGCTTGTTGGGAGGCAACCCAATGTTATATTTATCTATTTTCCTTTGTTATTTTATGTTTTCTGTAAGTTGATGATCATGAGAAGTCACAAAATCAATTGAAAAAGCAAAAACAGAGTGAAAAACAGAAAGAAAAATAGCACACCCTGGAGGAAGACCTTGCTGGCGTTTAAATGCCAGTAAGGGTAGCAAATGGGCGTTTAACGCCTAGTCTGGCACCATTCTGGGCGTTTAACGCCAGAAAGGGGCACCAAACTGGCGTTAAACGCCAGGAAAGGGCAAGAAGCTGGCGTTAAACGCCAGAAAGGGGCACCAGCTCGGCGTTTAACGCCAGAATTGGCATAAAGAGCATATTTGCTCGCCACATGGTGCATGGATGAATTTTCCTTGACACCTCAGGATCTGTGGACCCCACAGGATCCCAACCTACCCTACCACCCTCTCTCTTCTTCTTCACCCATTCACCAATCACCTCAACCACTCTTCTCCAAAAACCCCTCACCTATCAAATCCCATCCTTCTCTTCACCACTCACATCCATCCTTCATAAAACCCCACTCACCTCACCATTCAAATTCAAACCACTTTCCCTCCCAAACCCACCCATTCATAACCGAACCTTACCCCACTCTCCACCCCTATATAACCCATCTTCACTCCTTCATTTTCACACAACCTAAACACTACTTCTCCCCCTTTGGCCGAACCACAAAGCCATCTCCATCTCCTCTATTTCTTCTTCTTCTACTCTCTTCTTTCTTCTTTTGCTCGAGGACGAGCAAACCTTTTAAGTTTGGTGTGGTAAAAGCATTGCTTTTTGTTTTTCCATAACCATTTATGGCACCTAAGGCCAGAGAAACCTCTAGAAAGAGGAAAGGGAAGGCAAAAGCTTCCACCTCTGAGTCATGGGAGATGGAGAGATTCATCTTAAGGGTGCATCAAGACCACTTCTATGAAGTTGTGGCCTTGAAGAAGGTGATCCCCGAGATCCCTTTTAAGCTCAAAAAGGGTCAACTTTGATCAAAGGTTGGACCAAGTCCTCATAGACATCTGTGAAGAGGGCGCCCAATGGAAGAGAGATTCAAGAGGGAAGCCGGTTCAACTGAGAAGGCATGACCTCAAGCCCGTGGTTAGGGGATGGTTGGAGTTTATCCAACGCTCAATCATTCCCACTAGCAACCGGTCCGAAGTTACTATAGACCGGGCCATCATGATTCATAGCATCATGATTGAAGAAGAAGTAGAAGTTCATGAGGTTATAGCCCAAGAACTTTATAAGGTGGCGGACAAGTCCTCTACCTTGGCAAGGTTAGCCTTTCCCCATCTCATTTGTCACCTCTGTTATTCAGTTGGAGTTGACATAGAGGGAGACATCCCCATTGATGAGGACAAGTCCATCACTAAGAAAAGAATGGAGCAAACAAGAGATCCCACTCATCATGAAATCCCTGAGATGCCTCAAGGGATGTATTTTCCTCCACAAAACTATTGGGAGCAAATCAACACCTCCCTATGAGAACTAAGTTCCAACATGGGACAACTAAGGGTGGAGCACCAAGAACATTCCATCCTCCTCCATGAAATTAGAGAAGATCAAAGAATCATGAGAGAGGAGCAACAAAGGCAAGGAAGAGACATTGAGGAGCTCAAGCACTCCATAAGATCTTCAAGAGGAAGAACAAGCCGCCATCACTAAGGTGGACCCGTTCTTTAATCTCCTTGTTCCTTATTTTCCTATTTTTCAAATTTTATGCTTATATTTATCCATGTTTGTGTCTTGTGATCATTAGTGTCTTAGTGTCTATGCCTTAAAGTTATGAATGTCCTATGAATCCATCACCTTTCTTAAATGAAAACTATTTTTATTACAAAAGAACAAGAAGTACATGATTTCGAATTCATCCTTAAAACTAGCTTAATTATTTTGATGTGGTGACAATACTTTTTGTTTTCTGAATATATGCTTGAACAGTGCATATGTCTTTTGAATTTGTTGTTCATGAATGTTAAAATTGTTGGCTCTTGAAAGAATGATGGAAAAGGAGAAATGTTATTGAGGATCTGAAAAATCATAAAAATGATTCTTGAAGCAAGAAAAAGCAGTGAATATTCAAAAAAAAAGAGAGAGAAAAACGAAAAAAAAGAGAGAGAAAGAAAGAAAGAGCAAGCAGAAAAAGCCAATAGCCCTTTAAACCAAAAGGCAAGGGTAATAAAAAGGATCCAAGGCTTTGAGCATCAGTGGATAGGAGGGCCTCCAGGAATAATATCCTGGCCTAAGCGGCTAAACCAAGCTGTCCCTAACCATGTGCTTGTGGCGTGAAGGTGTCAAGTGGAAACTTGAGACTAAGCGGTTAAAGTCGTGATCTAAAGCAAAAAGAGTGTGCTTAAGAGCCCTGGACACCTCTAATTGGGGACTCTAGCAAAGCTGAGTTACAATCTGAAAAGGTTCACTCAGTTATGTGTCTGTGGCATGGATGTATCCGGTGGTAATACTGGAAAACAGAGTGCTTTGGGCCACGGCCAAGACTCATAAAGTAGCTGTGTTCAAGAATCAACATACTTAACTAGGATAATCAATAACACTATCTGAATTCTGATTTCCTATAGAAGCCAATCATTCTGAACTTCAAAGGATAAAGCGAGATGCCAAAACAGTTCAGAGGCAAAAAGCTACTAGTCCCGCTCATCTAATTGGAGCTAAGTTTCATTGATAGTTCGGAGTTTATAGTATATTCTCTTCTTTTTATCCTATTTGATTTTCAGTTGCTTGGGGACAAGCAACAATTTAAGTTTGGTGTTGTGATGAGCGGATAATTTATACGCTTTTTGGCATTGTTTTTAGTATGTTTTTAGTATGTTTTAGTTAGTTTTTAGTATATTTTTATTAGTTTTTAGTTAAAATTCACTTTTCTGGACTTTACTATGAGTTTGTGTATTTTTCTGTGATTTCAGGTATTTTTTGGCTGAAATTGGGGAACCTGAGCAAAAATCTGATTCAGAGACTGAAAAGGACTGCAGATGCTGTTGGATTCTGACCTCCCTGCACTCAAAGTGGAGTTTCTAGAGCTACAGAAGCCCAATTGGCGCGCTCTCAACGGAGTTGGAAAGTAGACATCCTGGGCTTTCCAGAAATGTATAATAGTCTATACTTTGCCCGAGATTTGATGGCTCAAACTGGCATTCCAAATCAGCTCAAAACTGCCCGGCGTTAAACGCCGGAACTGGCACAAGAATGGGAGTTAAACGCCCAAACTGGCATAAAAGCTGGCGTTTAACTCCAAGAGAAGTCTCTACACGAAAATGCTTTAATGCTCAGCCCAAGCACACACCAAGTGGGCCCGAAAGTGGATTTTTATGTCATTTACTCATTTCTGTAAACCCTAGGCTACTAGTTCTCTACAAATAGGACAATTTACTATTGTATTCTCATTGGGGTAGCTATCTTTAGTCTTATGCTATCTTAGATCATGGGGCTGGCCTCACGGCCATGCCTAGACCTTGTTCTTATGTATTTTCAATGGTGGAGTTTCTACACACCATAGATTAAGGTGTGGAGCTCTGCTGTACCTCGAGTATTAATGCAATTACTATTGGTCTTTTATTCAATTCAGCTTGTTCTTATTCTAAGATATCACTTGTTCTTCAACTTGATGAATGTGATGATCCGTGACACTCATCATCATTCTCACCTATGAACGTGTGCCTGACAACCACCTCCGTTCTACCTTAGATTGAGTGGATATCTCTTGGATCCCCTAATCGGAATCTTCGTGGTATAAGCTAGAATTGATGGCAGCATTCAAGAGAATCCGGAAGGTCTAAACCTTGTCTGTGGTATTCTGAGTAGGATTCAATGATTGAATGACTGTGACGAGCTTCAAACTCCTGAAGGCTGGGCGTTAGTGACAGACGCAAAAGAATCAATGGATTCTATTCCAACCTGATTGAGAACCGACAGATGATTAGCCGTGCCGTGACAGGGTGCGTTGAACATTTTCACTGAGAGGATGGGAGGTAGCCACTGACAACGGTGAAATCCTACATACAGCTTGCCATGGAAAGGAGTAAGAAGGATTGGATGAAGACAGTAAGAAAGCAGAGAGACGAAAGGGACAAAGCATCTTCATACGCTTATCTGAAATTCTCACCAATGAATTACATAAGTATCTCTATCTTTATCTTTATGTTTTATTCATCATCCATAACCAATTGAATCTGCCTGATTGAGATTTACAAGATGACCATAGCTTGCTTCATACCAACAATCTCCGTGGGATCGACCCTTACTCGCGTAAGGTTTATTACTTGGACGACTCAGTGCACTTGCTGGTTAGTTGTGCGAAGTTGTGATAAAGAGTTGAGATTGCAATTGAGCGTACCATGTTGATGGCGCCATTGATGATCACAATTTCGTGCACCAGAGCTCGACCATTTTTCTTAGAAGCGAATAATGAACCTGCCTTCCCCTTGTGTTGGCAAAAGAACGTTGTGGTGTCTCGATACTCATGTGGGATGCATGACGAGGTCGAGCAGGCTTTTGTGAATGTTTTGGAAGATATTTGGGGGGAACCTCCCCATCTTGATACCAAGAGATTTTTGGGGGACCCCTCCCTTGTCCGAACAGTGTTGGGTATTGACCGACTTATTTTTGCTCTGTTTTACTTTGCTTCTTTCCTTTCCAGTTTGTAACTTGCTTCTTTGGTTGATTTTGTTTTCTCAGAGATGGCTAAGACCAATGATTCCATGAAAGCCTTTAAAAAGGCTAGGAAGGCTACAGCTGCCAGAATATCTCAGCCAAGGTGGCTGGGGAAGTATCCTCTCATGTTCCTCCAAAATAGCCAGTATCGAGCTCTCCTGGAACGAAGAGGATGATTCCTACCCCTCGGGTTCATTTGATCGATCCTCCCCAGGCTTCTGCTGTTACCTCTTCTCCTACTGCCGTTCCTCCTCCAAAAAGACAGAGGACTGTTGAGCCCTTCAACCTAGATGCCCCCGACTTCGATGCTGTCGGGTTTGTTGATCAACAAATTGCTCCCTATGGTGTCATTCCTACTGACGATGTTTCCCTCCTTTGTTACTTTGACTTCATTACCCGGATTAGCATTAAGATGGCACATATGGGGGCGGCTCTATATCGAACTGCCCAGGATCTTCCTATTCATGCAACGAAGGATTTTATGGAGGAGGCCAAATCAGAGTTCGACCGGATCAAGGGTTTGAAGGAGGAGCTTGAAGTGAAGGTGGCGAAGCTAGAAAAAGAGTTGGAGGGTGAGAAGACTCAGGCTACTACCTTGGCGGCTTCTGCAAAGTTGGCTGAGGATACGGCGCTGAAGCATAAGGAGAGCTATGTCACAACTTATGGAGAGATAATGGATCTTAGGGCGAGTTTGGAGTCTGTTCGAGCTGACTATGCCGAGCTCCGTGGTCATCTTGTGGGCAGTGTAAATGCTGCTTATGAGAATTTGAAGGATCAAGTTCGAGTTCTTGCGCCCGAGTTTGACCTCACCCTTTTTAGCTTGGACAACATTGTAAAAGATGGTAAGATTGTCCCTGATGATAACGATGATGTCGACCCTCCTCCTGCACCATCTGCCAAAGCCTCTATTGCCCCGCTGTTCCGAGGGTTACCTGAAACTGTAGGTCAATCTCGGACGAGATCTTCTATACTGGTCGGAGATGACGTGTCCGGCTGGTGGGTGCCGGCCAGAGCTGTCGTGTTCGACTTGTTGGACTGGCTGCACTGCTGATCCTTGGTCACCGAAGGGTGGGGGGTACCTGCAAGAGACTCCGATGCTTAAGTTAGCATGGGTATTAAATAGGTTTTTAGTAGAATCAGAGTATGAGTTATACCTGGGTGCTCCAGTGTATTTATAATGGTGTGGAGTGACCTTTTTAGATAAGATAAGTTAGTTATCTTATCTTATCTTATCTTTAGGTGCGGTCAGCTTATCTTCAAGGGAACCGCCATTTTCTCTGTAGGCTTGGGCTGCCTTAGGATTTGGGTCGTGTTCCTTGATTTTGGGCCCTTCTTTGGGCTTTCCTGTCGGTTTGGCCGAGCTCTTTAAGAAGAGGTCGGATAATCTGACCTGAAGAGGTCGGTCGCCTTGTCGCTAAACACCCCGGGTCGGATAGCTCGACCCAGGGTATGAACAGTGCCCCTGCTCGAGCTCGGTCTTTTTTGAGGTCGAGTCTTAGTTTTAGGACTTCGATCCTTATCTGGTGAAGTCGAACTCGAGCATTTGTCGACTTCTTTCTTTGTAGAGTCTTTGTTTTTTGAATGTGGAACGTTTTCTTCTAAAAGCACGCACTTTTGTATTAGCGCTCGGTTCTTGGGAATGTGCAAGGGTTTAATACCCTTATTAATTAATTTTTAATGCCCCGTTTCCTTTGGCTCTTTTATTTTGAACTTTACACACAAAAACGGTTTCTCTTCTTCGTTTTACTTTGTAACTTCTCCCTTTACTCTCTCACTTTCTGTTTTCACCTGAATTTTGCGTTTTTGCGTTGCGGCGTCATTTGGCGATTTCTGGGTGTTTTTCTTTGCTCGAAAGGCGATTCCGTCTCTCCATCTTCAATCTTCTTCGAAGTTTCTTCCTTTGTTCAGGTTGGTCTTCTTTTCATTATTCTTACCATTTTTTCTAGTAAAGCTTTGATTCTGACTGAATGTATGTTGGAAAGCTTGAACCTTTATGGTCTTGTGTTTGTTCGTTACTGTGATGTATTTTTTCTGGCTTCTTTTTGTCTTTGCATGTTTTGCTGCTGCTTCTGGTTAGTTCTTTAATGCTTGAGTTTTGTGAACTGCACTTGTTGTCTTCTGAAAAGATTGCCCCTTGATTTTTGCCTTGTCGATAGCTTTCCTTGCCACTGAACTTTTGTAGAAGATAACGATTTTTTGATGTTTTTGGGGGGACTTTATTTCTCTGAGTTAAAAGGGTGCGTCTTCGATGATTTCTTCTTTGATACCTTTTATTGCTTGATAGCTTCGTTTGTTAATCGAACTGGGACGGTGAGCCTGGGAGATAATTTATTTTGATGGCTTTGTGGTTTCTCGCCTTCTTCTCAAAGTGTCGCTTTAGTTGCAGAATAAAGAGGGATTTATCGTTTTCCTGTTAGGATGTATCAAGATGTGAGCTTGTAGGTTTTCCTGAGTCCTTGTTCTGTGCCTGCCTCCAAAGGATGCCCCTGGATCTTTGGTGTGGGTCCTGGGGTTTCCTTTTGTTGTTTGTACTGCGCTGATTTATGTTGGTCGAGCTGTTTTGTCTTACCTTCGAGATGTTTTTTAGTAATCCCATTTTCTTTTCTTGTTTATAGGACTAGTTCACCTCATGTCTTCTCGCAAAAATATTGTCGAGACGTCTTCCCAAGTCCCTGAGGGCATGGCTGATTGGGTGGATTCCATGGTTCTTCTGTGTGTTTCGTTGGTTGATTCTGAGTTTTGTCAGCAACTTAGGCAATTTCATAGGATTTGTGGTAATGGTAGTGATGAAAAGAACTATGAGCTTGTGTCTCCAAATTCTGAGGAGAGGGTCTGTTTTTCTACCCGAATTGCTGGAGAGCGCCCCTTTTTCTACGCATACGACTTCTTTTTTAGTCAAATGAATATTACTCTTCCTTTTACCCCTTTTGAGACCAATCTATTATGGTCCTGTAACGTAGCTCCATCCCAACTTCACCCCAATTCCTGGGTTTTTATAAAAATCTTTCAGTTGTTGTGTTGTGAGTTCGGTATCCCTGCTTCACAATCCCTCTTCTTTTATCTCTTTGTTTTGACAAAGCCTGGGGTGGTTAAGAAGAAAGCCGCTTGGGTTTCTTTCCGAGCTTCCCAGGGAAAAAAGGTTTTCTCGATGTTTGATGAATCTTTCCGTGACTTCAAAAATTACTTTTTTAGGGTCCAAGCTATTGAAGGAGCTCGGCCCTTTTTTCTGGATGAGAATGATGAGCCCGCCTTTCCCCTTGGAATGGCAAAAGAATGTAAGGGTATCTAGATATACATGGGAAATGTTAGATGAGGCTGAGCAAGCTTTCGTGACTGTGCTGGAAGAAAACTGGGGGCAGCCTCCCCATCTCGACACAAAGAAATTTTTAACCAACCCATCTCTCCTCTGAGCTGAGCTGGGTAGTGGTCAATTTTTGGTTTTCCTTATTTGTCGAGTTTATCTCTTGCAAGCTCTTTTTTGATTCGTAACTTGGTTTCCCGCTGTTATGTTTTGTTTGCAGAGATGATTAAAAATAATGAATCTATGAAGGCCTTCAAAAGGGCAAGGAAGGCTACTGCAGCTCAAAACGTCTCGGCCAAGGCGGCCGGGGAGGGGTCATCCCAGGTTCAGTCGAAGTCGGCCGTACGGAGCTCACCGGGGGCGAGGAAGGTAATCCCTACTCCCCAGGTTCATTTGGTCGATCCTCCGCAAGCTTCTGTGGCTACTTCTAGTGCTCCTCCAAACAAAAAACAGAAGACAACTGAGCCTTTTAACCTTGATGCCCCTGACTTTGACGTGGTTGAGTTTGTTAATCAGCAGATTGGTCCTTATGGTACCATCCCCACTGACGATGTCTCTCTCCTTCGCCATTTAGACTTCATTACTCGGAGCAGCATTAAGATGGCACATATGGGAGCTGCTATGTACCGTACTGCCCAAGATCTTCCCCCTTCATGCTACCAAGGCCTTTATGGAGGAGGCTAAGCGGGAGTTTGACAGAATGAAGGGTTTGAAAGGAGGAGCTTCAAATGAAGGTGGCCAAGCTGGAGAAGGAGTTGGAGGGCGAAAAGGCTAGTTCTGTTGCTTTGGCGACTTCTGTGAGGTTGGCTGAAGACACGACATTGAGGCACAAGGAAAGCTATGTCACATCCTACCGCGAGGTAATGCGTCTTAGGGAGGAGTTGGAATCGGCCCGGGTTGATTATGCCGAGCTCCAAGGTCACCTTGTAGGCAGTGTAAATGCTGCTTATGAGAATTTGAAGGAGCAAGTTTGGGTTCTTGCTCCTGGGGTTGATCTTGATTTATTCAGTTTGGATAATATTGTGAAGGATGGCAAGATTGTCCCTGATGACCCTGATGACGAAGATGTTGAACCTCTTCCTGTGCCGGTCGCCAAAGTCACTATTGTGCCAACTTCTTCTGCTCTTTCAGCTGAGATTAGTCACCCCGAATCAGAACCTGATTGCCAAGTCTTAAATCGGGATGACGGGACGGTGGATGCAGTGCCTCTTCAGACTCGCCCTCCTTCACCCCGTGTCGATGCTGCCGAGAAGCCTTCAAACCTTGAATGACGTTTCTAAGTGTTTATGTGGATAGCCCGGCTTATGGGCTTTTAAACTCTTTTTTGTAGATGATGTTGACTGTTGACACTCTGTTAGTTGCTTGTTTAGCAACTTCATTTTGAAAAATAAAGTAGCTTCCAAGTTCTTGGGGCTGATTTGGGTAGCCTCTTGAGCTTGTTTTTATTATAACATCATGCTTTTAATATCATGTCGGTTTTTATTTATCTTGGTACCTTTTTTAGGTTTTTGGCAGTGTTGGAGCCTTGTTGCTCGACCTCTTTGGATTGCCTTTGCATTTCCTGCTTGTGGCTTTGATTCCTTTGAGGCTTCTGAAGTTATTTCTAGTAATCCTATTTTGTTTGGACCTTTTATGAGGTCTCTGCTAGGTATTACTTTTTATAACTTTAGCATTTTTGGGAGGCTGACTTCGTCATGTCAGGTCTTTCTAAGTTATTTTTGTAATCCTCTTTTTTAGACCTTGTTCAGGTCTCTTTCAAGGATTACTTCTATAACTTTTATGTTTTGGGCCGACTTCATCATGTCGGGCCCTTCTAAGCTATTTTTGTAATCCTCTTTCTTGGACCTTGTTCAGGTATCTTTCAGGGATTACTTTTATAACTTTATATTTTTTGGGCCGACTTTGTTATGTCGGGCCTTTCTAAGTTATAGTAATCCTCTTTTATAGGGTTGGCCATACCTCTTTCCAGGGATTAACTTATAACTTTGGTTATTGCGACTGGGCCTACTTCTTTACGTCGGCCAGTCTTTAAGTTAATTTTTAGCAATCCATTTTATTAAGACCTCGTCAGGTCCTTTCTACGGATCACTTTCGATAACTTCTTGCATTATTCTGTTTTCATCTTTGCCGATTTGTAGAAATTGGGTTTAATCCACGTTTGGTCGACCTTTTAATGAATTTGGTTTTTATCTCTGTTGGTCTTTATTGTGATCGTGCAGTGAATTTGATTTCACTTTCTGCCGATCTGTAGCTTTGTAATCGGACGATGAATGTTTCAGATTAATGCGGCTTGCGAATTTGTAGAAGATCTAAACACTTTTTTATTCAAAAGAAAATGCAGATATATACATGTGGAAGCTTTATCCCTCTAAGTTGGGCGATTTATGGGTCTTGGCTTGGCGCCTCATTAAAAAATCTTTTCAGGAAAAAGAGTGCGCCTTGTCCTAAGATCCTTTATCATCCCTAACTATAGTACCTTCTTAGGTTGCAGGCGTGCCATGACCTAGGAAGCTCTCGCCCATCAAGTTCGGACAGTCTGTAATAGCCCTTTACAAGTACCTCTATAACTCGGTAAGGTCATTTCCAGTTTGCTGCCAGCTTTCCTTCTCCAGGTCAAGTCGTTCCGATATCATTTTGGATTAGGATGAGGTCGTTCTCTGAAAAACCCAGTGGCACTACCCTTTGATTATATCTCGAAGCCATTCAACGTTTTAATGCCTCTTCCCTGATTCGAGCTCTTTCTTGGACTTCTGGAAGTAGGTCGAGTTCTTCCCTTTGAAGTTGGGAGTTAGCTTTTTCATTATAGTGGACCACTCTAGGTGACCCTTCTTTAATCTCCACTGGGATCATTGCCTCCATTCCGTACACTAATCGAAAGGGTGATTTCTTTGTGGTGGAATGTGGCGTTGTTCGATATGCCCATAGGACTTGTGGGAGCTTTTCCGCCCAGGCTCCCTTTGCGTCCTGTAATCTCCGTTTTAGCCCAGCCAATATGACCTTGTTGGCAGCTTCGGCTTGTCCATTGGCTTGGGGATGTTCTACGGAAGTGAACTGATATTTTATGTTCAAGTCGGCCACTAACTTTCTGAAGCCTGCATATGTGAATTGGGTGTCATTGTCTATGGTGATGGAGTATGGAACCCCAAACCTTGTGACAATGTTCCTATATAGGAATTTTCGACTTCTTTGAGCAGTGGCGTTGGCTAGAGGTTCTGCCTCGATCCACTTTGTGAAATAGTCTACCCCTACTATGAGGAATTTAACTTGTCCCGATCCCTGAGGGAAGGGTCTGAGAAGGTCGAGTCCCCATTTTGCGAATGGCCAAGGTGATGTCACGCTGATGAGTTCCTCTGGCGGGGTGATGTGAAAGTTGGCATGTTTCTGACATGATGGACATGTCTTTACGAACTCCGTAGCTTCTTTTTGCAGAGTTGGCCAATAGAACCCTGCCCAGAGTATCTTTTTGGTAAGTGCTTGCGCTCTGAGATGATTGCCACAGATGCTACTATGTATCTCTTCTAGGACTTCTTTTGTGTTGGAAGTCGGTACACATTTTAACAATGGTATTGAGATTCCTCTTTTATATAGGGTATTGTTTATGATAGTGTAGTACATTCTTTCATTTTCAAAACCATAACCCCTTTCACTCTTGTTCTGTTTTAAATTTTGTTCTCTGCTATGTTCCTGTTATACTCATGGTAGCATGTATCTCTAATTTAATTCAGCCTCTTTGCTTCACCTGTTTGTCTACTGCAATCATCTAGAATATTGGCGTTAGTGCTATTACGGATTTGTTGGAGTTGCTATCGGTGAGTCCAATGGTACTTCTTTATTTCTGGAGTGATTCTTTCCTTGATTACGGTCTATTTACACATTTTATTGTTAATGTTATGCTTGCTCTGATTCGGTTATGGTATATACCTTGTTTTGAGATCCTTACCTTGAATTGCAAAAGTGAGTGAGTATGGTCTTAGCCTTCTCTTTTCAAATAATTGTTTGATTAATTCCAAATTATTGGTTAAGCATATCAAGATATGCAGATGTAGAACTAGTATCTAATTAATAGCTAGGATTTTGTACCTAAATAAAAGATTTTGATGAAAGGATAAAGACTATATGCTTTACTGATTTAAATATTTGAAAACCCCTCAACTTGCTTATTGTTTGGCTGGATTTTTGGCTTGGAAGGATTCCACATTCTAACTTGTAATTGGTATCCAAATTGTTGTGGTTCCTTTTATCTCTATCATTCCTTTTGAACTGCATTTTGTTACAGATATTCAACTCAAAGATTAGTTTTCAACCACAAATGATGGTGCTCTCAAGGTTGTGGTTAATGCTTGTGATTAATGATGGAGGGTGCTGTGAATGTGGTTATGGGAAATGCTCCTGAAATTGAGGATACTTTACTTGCAAGTCCTCAGGTTCTGTCAGCATGAGATTTTAAAAACATATTATGTTACAGGTATAATTGATCAGCTGAATAAACTTTTCAACCTTATTTAGGTACGAAAAATCACATTCACATGCTTAACAGCTGTTGGAAAGAAATTGATGGCAGGTTCTGCTGAGACAGTAAAAAAAGTATACTAAGATGTTCAGATGAATTTTTTCATATAAAAGATCTAGAAAATTTTATTCAAATGGATTTCTACCCAACCTGATGTAATATTTAATTTTTTTTTCTTCTCTTAATATTTTTAGGTATCTTTGGAACTTGGTGGCAATGCACCGTGCATAAATTTTGATGATGCTGACATTGATATTGCAGTTAAAGGAACTGTAAGTTAAAGGATGAAATACATGTCGATTAAAATGATGATTTTGTTTAAGCTGTTATTTGTAAAGATATGATGTGTTTGATTATGTTAAACAGTGACAAGTGATTCTTACAAAAATATTCTATCATAATTTGGAAACAATTAGTATAAATGATCGTAATTATTATGATTGTTTAAGTTAATAGTGTGAGATTATCCAGTTTTTTTTAATAAATTGCTTTGTCAAGGTCTAAACTCTATTCTTCAATTGTTACATCGATAGGTGGAAACCATCAAAAGAATTGCTGAGTATATTACTCAACTGAAAAAGAGTTGGCAAATGACATGGTAAAAATTTTAGAGTTCGTATTTATTGTTGAATAATGCGAGTATAATTTTTTGTTTTTCCTGTGAATTTTTAAAGGAAAAACAAATCTTGTTTCTTAAATTAGTGTTTTTTGGTTGGTGGTCTTTTCAGGTGTGTGGCACTTGTGTGGCACTTATTAGAAGTTTCTCGATGAGAAAGGAGCTGTATGAACATGATGGAGTTTGTAATTTGTAGTTTACATTTTGGAGATTTATAATTTCTTGTTTTTTTGTCCTATGTATCTATCTAGTTCATTAGGATTCTTCAATGTGTCTTGTTAGTTTGTACTTTAAAGTTTATATATGTTGAAGATTTATAAAATAATCTTAGTTAAATGAAAGATATTTGAATTATCTATGTTATTATATATTATATAAATATTGACTTGTTGAGTAAATTAGTTAATATCTTAATTAATTAAAAATAATATAATTTGGCAAATTATATGTGTAATTTGTATTAAAAAAATTATTACAAAAATAAATAGTATTTTGTAACTAAAGAAAAAAATGTTACAAAATCAAGTTATATTTTGTAACAAAATTTTATGATAGGAAAAAATATATTGTCACCAAAAATATTTTGAAGATCAAAATTTGTTATCACATTTGTAATGATTTTTGATTTTTTGCATCAGAAAAATTTGTTACAAAATATTACTTGGAATTGTAACAGTTCCATTTTTTGTTACAAAAACTTTTTGTAACGGGATATACTGCAATTGCCCTTTTTTTATTACAAAATCCTTTTGTTTCAAAATTTTAATTTTTTGTAACAATTTTTTTTGTTACAAATAGTTTTTCTTGGGAATGATCATGAATCCACACATGCATACAAAATTCAACTTATAATTTGACCTATTTTTGACTATGTAACACGATTCCACCAAAAAAAACGACAGATAAACGGGCATTTAAAAAACTATTTGAAATAAGTTAGAAGACAAACTTATATGATGGCCACAGGTTTCAGGATCACAATTGTAGACACCACTACTGTCTTAGACGATAACCCAACCTAACCCATTACATGGTAAGACCTGCAATAAGCCATACACTCATTGAATGTTACTATATAAGAAGAAAAACAAATCGTGTCAATTATCTATTGTGGTGGCTGCATGATATGTCATGGGAGTCACCAAATCATCTGTCTATATTGTCATCCCCTTCTCCTTCCTACTCTTACAGAATTGCTGAACATTGAGTTATAACATGACTGCAATGTTAAGCATTCATGTCATTAAAAAAAGGTTGTTATTTTCTGGTATTCGAACGACTTACTACAACATATTAGCCTTCATATGCTATTGAAATTAGCAAAGAACTTCGATAACTAACTCACAAAAATATATACCATAAAACATATATGTATCTATAGGTAAAATAAGAACACATCACTAGAAACATAATCAAATTCCAACTATGTTGCCCATATCAAAGAAACGGCATCGACAATTTTTCCTTTAAAAGCTTCAAGCAATTGTGTGTCTACATTCTAGTAGAAAAATTCACAAAGAAGGAAATTATTCTTAAGTTTCTGAACCTAATAGAGGTGTTTCAGATTTTGGTTTTGATCTAATCATTAGACTTTGTTGATGAAGCCTCCTTCTCTCTTGTAGCTACTTCTCTAGTCTTCTTACTCGACTTTGTTTCTCTATTTTTCTTGTTCAGCAACTTCTCTAAATTTACTATTCTTTCCTCTACATGGGCTATCAAGTTATCCATTCCCAAATGTTCTTCAATATCATTCTGCTTCCCGTCACCCAATTCCCTTGTAGCGTCCCCCGCTCTGACCCTTACAATGTGGTCATCAATCCAGACAAAGAATTTGCAATGTATTTCTGTCACCTAAATCGAATAGATATACAATGAATGTATGATGGTACAAAACACTCCAATTCAATCTAATCTATATATGTCACTGTAATTAATTTAGTGGTTGGTAAGTATGACGAAAATTAAAACCGGACATTTTCAAATAATCTTACCGAAAATTAATTAATGCATAGACTCGTGGGAACCGGGAACTATAGGGTGTTTGCGAATAAATGGTAGAATTATAAAGGGAAGTTCTATCTTCTGAGCCTGACCATCCCTTGTGCATTTCACATGTCCACATGTGGGACTCATTCCCATCCGATATGGTCACCGGTAACTATTTTTTATTTAAATTAGAAGCGAGACTTGAATCCGCGATTTTTAAATGAATATGAAAAGATTATATGTTATTTAAATTATAATTAGTTAGTAGCCACAGATAACTATTTTAACAACGACCAATGTGTTTATTAATGAAATATGTACATTAATAACAAATATAATGTGAACTAAGAAGGTAAATATTTTATGTTTAAATTAAAAAGTAATGGATTTAAATCTTATACATTACAAAATTTTTTTATGGATTATATATTGGTAAAAGGTATTTTAACAAATAAAATTATATATAAATCTTTTTCATATTTTCATTATGCATAGTAAAAATAGATTACATTATTATATGTAAAAACCCAAATTCACATCTACCAAAATATATAATGGCAAAAAAAATTATTTCAATATTCAAAAATTAATGCTGTATAAGTATAATAATGCTTTATCTCGCTTCAAATCTCTAATATATTTCAACGATAAAATAATAAAAAAATAAATTAAAAATATTTTGTACATTCTAAAAATTAATAATTAAATTAGTAATTACACATTGATATATACATATATACATTATTTTATATATTTTTAGTACATATTTTATATTAGAATATATATTTTATATAAATAATTAATTTATATTAATTTTTAATATATACATAATATAAGTTAGATATGGGTATATCACTAGAAGTCCGATACATACTGTGAAATGATATATTTCTGCAAACTTGTGAAGAATTTTTTGGGGTGACGAATATTTTACACCAACCACAGCAATCCACGTGACATGATGTTTGACCATCCACGTCATGTTTTGACTAACCTAATTGCATAATAAATTGAGTACTGAATTTCTCAGAAAACATCACAGCAGGCTCGAATTTTTCACCGGCGTGCATACCAGTCAACAATCTTCGCTTTCACATTGACTCAAATAGTTCTTGCATGCCCTACTAGCAATAAAATTGCTGTGTATCATGTACCTTCTAATTTTCTATCACTAATTTTGTTTACCAATGATAATCATGCTTAGATGCATGTGACTCTTAAAAGGTTTTCTTTTTTTATTTCTTTAATAATATATATGACCGGTCAAATTATTACTATCTTCGTAACAAAAGTTTGTTTCCAAATCCTTAGATTCCTTTTAGACCACCCATTTCACTTTCATATGCCTTGCTTCATTTTCAAAATTTTATCTTCTATTTTTCTTTTTCTCTTGTTGATTTAATTATTTCTTTAACCAAAGTCTGTCATAACTGCAGTACTATGATCAGGATTCAGAGCGGCGAAAATATCCATTAAAAATTATTATTATCATAACAAAAAATATAAATCAATTGCCGCGCACATTAGCACATGGTAAACTGATCAGCAGGGCTCTCCAGTTGAAAATATTAAATTCAGAAGACAAAAAAAATTTAAATTACCACATCAATAATCAATTAACAATTGATCGAGTAGTTAGTTTATTCATCTATTTAAGTAATTTTATATTAGAGATTCAAATCTCATTTAATACATATTAATAACAAATTTTTAAATAAAATTTAAATTTACAATAAATTAATTTTTAACTTATCGAATTGAGAGATACTAAAAGCAGCTAAAAATACTACCAAAATAAAAAAAAATAGCCTCACTGTTCTAACTACTGCTCTAAACGCTAGTTAGTTCCCATGGCATGTGCCTTTGAATTGAAGCCTATAATAAACAATAATTATTAAGTTAATGATGATGATAAACAATATATAATTAGTGATGGTCACAAAATTAGCAAAACTTATTTGTAGGTATTGTGGTACGTAGGTGATGCATTTTCTTTGCATGAACAATGGAACTATGGAAGGGATAGAATCAATTCACGCATAGGTCAAAAGTGAGAAATAAAAATATAATTAAGAAAATGAGAAAAGATGCTTTAGCACCGAATCCATGGACATAAGAACTAAGAAGCATGGAGTAAATTAAAGTTCCATGATATTTGACCGTATTAGCCACTTGCTATAATTAATTAACCCCTTACATGTTTCTTCAATTTTTTTAAAGATAGAGAACAAAGATTATGAAAGGAATATATTATTGTATGTCTTGTTTTGCATCATTGCATCCTATAATGTGATTTAGATTTTCACCAATCCTTAAAGGAAAAGAACAAGATTCAAAATCGAATTTCATTAGTGACGCATGATGAACATACATTATTATTCTCAATCTCATCATACTCATAATCATGACTCACGCCTTTATTTATTCTTTTTATTTTTTTTTGGGACTACTAAACTGCAAACAAGCAAGGCACTATACAATAGTGTTATATATGAATGTGACATTATGAATTGGATCATCAATTAAACTAAAAATAAAGTTATTAATACTATTATTAGTGGAACAAGGTATCGATGGAGGAACAGGGTTAATTAGGCGCACAAGGCTCCACATGAGGACCAGCTAATAAGATATGGTAAGTATAGGGCAGCATTTTAATTAGTGTCTAGTGAGTCCCCATTTGGGAACCGTACAAGATTTGTGTCACCGGATAAGTAAGAATCATTGCTTATCTGATCCATGAGAATGCATTGGACCATTGGACATAGTCTCGTGTATCAGTAGCTAGTCCCACCAGCCACCACGCTCTGCAAAAATGGCCTAGAACACAGTGTTTTAATTAAACAAGGACTACTAAATAGTAAATATATATGTGTATACATATGCATAGCCACATGAATATTTATAATTATCACACACACACACATATATATATATATATATATATATATATATAGGGTAGTCTTATTATATGCTTATAATAATATGTTAGGCATCTTATTCCATAGAATCTCAAGATCTTTTTTCTGAGTGTGTGTGGCAGAAAATATGTCCAATATTTGTTTATATTAGAATAAATTACCGATTTAGTTATAAATCAAAATACGGTTATATTATGTGTATACTAAAATTAATTATTAAATTAATTATTAGTATATAATATATATTAAAATATAAATATATATTAAAAATAAATTAAATTATACATATATGATATATGTATACATAAATACATTAATAAATAATTTTAATAATTAATTTTAGAATATAAATAATATTTTTGATCAAAATAAAATATAAAAAAACTAAGACACCACACGCAAATACTTACGTGGCAATTTTTTATGTCTACTCTTTCAACTGGAATGATTTTTTTATAATTTCATTTATTCTATATATTAAAAATTAATTATTAATTAATTATTGTGTATAAAATGATGTATTATTATTCGAAAAAAAATTATATTATATTATTCTAAATAAATTTGATTATTTATTTCAAAAATGCGAATATTTAGTTTGAAAAATATGAATCAATACTTAGAAATATATTTAAAAATTTAATTTTAATACATTGACAATATAAAACTATTAATGTAATAGTAGATTAAAATTAAATTCATATACTTATATTATTATATATATAGTAATTAATTTAATAACTGAGTTTTAATATAAACCAAAGGTTTAATCTATAAGCTAAGGAGCGTACATGTGTGTATATATATATGTGTGGCTATATAAACAGAGGCCAGGGATGAGTGGTAGAATTAGGAAGCATTGATGATCTCTTTGAAGGCTTATAAAGTGTGATTGTAGAAGAGTCCAGAATTCTCGTTTGTTATGATGGATGGAAAATGGAAGGTGTCAAAGCAGAAGGAAACAACAAGTTCCAAGTTCTCTCGGAGTTGCTCAACAAGAAGCAGCACCTCAAACTCTCCTCTTCTCATGAGAAGCATATCACACAAGAGTTCCTCATCTTCTTCCAAGTGCAATAACAACAACAATCTTCAAAGAAGCTTCTCGCAGAAGAACACGTCATCCATCGGTCGCAAATGCACCAATATAGCCAAAGAACACAAAGCAAGGTTCTACATCATGAGGCGCTGTGTTGCCATGTTAGTTTGCTGGCACAAGCATGGTGACTCTTGATTCTTCCAAATTACTTTCACAAATTTTGAATCTCATACATTATTATAGATACTAGATTTCATTATTGCTTTGTAATTAGTTAATTAGCTGAGTTATAATGTGATTTCTGATTTGAACAACATTCATGGAAATATATATAGTTCATACATCAACTATTAGATTATTATTCTCTTCTATTCATTTTTTTGGATCTTCACTGAAAATGGATCTTGGTTTCTTTTTCTGGATCTTCCTATTTTACCCCTCAGTTTTGTTTCGTTCTGTTATTTCCTTTTTGTTAGTCTTCAATTGAGCGCGTGACAGAGGGAGAGCGGAAACTTTGCAGTTTGAAGTTAGATGAGGCTCGAACATCGATGTGCCACTGACATATGTGAATTTGATGGCACTGTCTGTCATTGTAAAAAGTCCGCATCTTTCTTTTTTCTTTTCCCTATTTGTCCCCACTCATTTCATTAATTACTTCATTTCGTATAATTCCAAAAATTGCGTGAAAATAACCGTTTGGAATTATGCGACGTTTTTCTTTCATATTGGCATCAACAATGTGAGTAATTTGTACCTGCTGCAAATCCATGTTTAGTAAGAAACGGAGAAAAAGGAAAGCAACCAGAGACACTACATCACTACACATTAACTTATAGTACCATTTAGCTAACACGCACATTGTTTTTGCAAGAAAATATTATTCACTTTTTGGTTCATACTCAATACATAACACAAGTAGTGCACCTATATAGCAAGATATATTGTATAATGTTATTTGTCCTAGTTGCGCTATGCATTACATGTTATTTGTCAATTTTTTAATGTAAAATTATTTGTTTAATTTTATCTTTTAAAAAAATTAAAATTTAAGATTTAATATTTAAAAATAAAGTTTACTTTAATTCAAAAACAATGACAAAAAAATTAACTGATATTAGCTGAAAAAGGTTGACTACATTCCTTTGTTAAACTCATAAGTTAAATGTAATGTCACTATAACCCAGTTTGAGTAACTAACTTAATTAAGTTCTTTTTGATAAAATAACTTAAACAATAAATGACTCTGTTAAAAGTAACTTATAAATAAATTATTTTGTGTTTAGATTTTTAATTCTAAAAGTGCTTATTTTATAGAAATGTGATGAAAAGTAGAAGTATTATGAGAGAAGTCATTTTTTTTAATTTCTCTATAAGCTCTTAAATAGCTTCTTAGAAAGTTACAATTTTGTTTTGAAAATTACACCCGACATTAATACTACTACTTTTCATAAGTCAAAAGTAAAAAAAAAAATTACTTCTAAAGTTTCCAAACGGGCCCTATGTATATAAAGGAATTAACTAGTGAGTGATTTAAAGAAATCAGATAAGATAACAAAAATAGAAGGTTTTATCGTTTTAGTTTTTTTTTTCATACATTATTGTATAAAAATTATATGTTTTATTAAAATAATTTATCTGTACTATCATTTAACATTACTCTTAGAATAGTTATAATTTAGGAAGCTGTTCACGTGTTCCGATGTACGAACACGGAACATTTTGTTCCTCAATTTTAAACCTTTAAGATATAATTTAAAAAATGTAAACGATCTGGATTAAAAAAAAATAACTTCTGTGGACAGTATGTAAAAGAAGTCCACCTTAGTCATGCAACCAATCTATCATTTTGCCCGTTTGTGAGAATTGGAGTTCCTTGTTTGCCCAAGCTAGTTGGAAGGTAGCTAGATTTGCGTTGGAATTTACTAAAAGTAGCCTATAAGTTAGCTGAACTGGTATAAATTAAGTCATTTAGATAGATTTATTTTTTATTTCAGTCTCTCTTTAACATTTGTTTTTATTTAGTTTATTACTTTATTATATATTTCTATGTTGTTATTATTTTTAATAGGTGTAAATTAAATTATAAAACTATTTTATTTTACTCATTTTTACTATTTATCTTTTTAATATAAAATTATACTTTTACTTATTTACTTTCTTCTTTTATAATTCCTTGCTTCTCACTTTTTTTCATAATTCATTTTTTTTCTTCTCATATTATAATGTTAGTTTCTTTTTTTTTTCCTTTTTAATTTGATACATACTTGCGGCGCGGAATAAACATATATAAATACTATTATTTGTCAGTTATATTTCACCTTTTCTTTTCATTTGTTTCTTTCAACCATTTAATTTACATGTTTACACAAATATGTATGTGTATATAGATATAAAATTGTAATAAAATTGTTGATAGTCTCGTAACTACTCTTTTGAACTGAAAATGCATAGTTTTTTAATTCTTGATGAATTGAACAAAAAAATTAGTTAAGGTTTTTTATACTTGCATTGCAGGTGATGATTTCTTTCTTTGACTATAGTATTTAAATATGTCATAAACATGTTACTTTATACATACTTTATAATCCATAATCAAAACCCTCAATTCACAACTAAGTCAACAAGATATAACTCAAATGGCATAATTTTTTTATATTTACTTAAGAAATTGTGAGTTCGAGTTTTCCTATCTTCAATAATAAAAAAAATAAAAAATAAAAACAAAACTTCATAATCCATAATCGAAATTTTATATAAGAATAAATATAAAACTCATCCCTATATTTTTGTTGCTTCTTTTTACTCCATGCATATTTAATTTAAAAAAATGATTATTTTTTTATTTAATTTATTATTTCAATATTCATAATTGCTCAGTTATAAGATTGGTAAGAGTTAAATACTTAGATTTATATATTAAATGATTTTATTGATTTCTCATTCTATAATAGATTGAAGATTATGAGATAAAAAAAATTAAAAATTAAAGCAAAAATAATGTATAGTTACAAATCTTGAATTTTTTAAAGTAGAAATGTTGGCTTAGAATTTGTTTCACTTGACTTCATTTATATTCGAAAAAATATGTTTTGTTAGTTTTAAAATTAAAACTCCTCTTTATATAATCAATATTCCTGTGTTCAATGGTGATTATATTAAGTTGTAAAAAATATAAGGCTCTTTCTTTACATTTACCACACACACCTATAAAAATCCATAATTTATCACGTATAACTTTGTTTGAATATAATTTCTTTATACTCATCTAGAGGTCACAAATTCAAGTCTCAATTTTATCTTTGATAAAAAAAAACTTTGCTTAAAAAAAAACAAAATATTATTTTTATTCCAAAATTATAATAAAATTCAAACATACTCCAAATCAAAGTTATCAAATTCGAACCGAAATCCGGTCATTAGTTCGAATTGGATTATTATTTGACCTAGTCAAATAATTAATCCGGTCAAACTTAGTTAAATATAATAAAATTTAGTCAAATTTATTTAAAATCGGTTAAACTGATTCGGTCAAACTTGATCAAGCTCAATTAAACTAAAAAAATATATTATTTTTTATACATAATTTTTTTATTAAATGTTTTATGTAAATAAAATTAAATTATATTTATAAATTTAAAAATAATATTTTATTAACTATAATATATTTTCTATTTCTATGATTGTTATTTTTTTCTATAAATACTTAAATAGTATAATAAATATAAATTTATAAATACTTGAAGAGTTATAATAAATATAAACTAATTGATGAGTTACTAAAATTTAAAATTAATAATTAATTGAATATAAAATAAAATTACTAAAAAAGATATTCATTATGAAAATAAAAAATTAAATTAAATTTTATATAATTATTTAGTTATGAATGGATTAATCGGTTCAACTTGTAATCTATTAGTTGAACCAATATTTGATTCTCATAACTATGCTCCTAACATTTAAATTATCCTAATATTGATACTACAACCCAAGTAGTGGTACACATGCGTCGGGCTCGACATGGTTCAATTAGATTTGAATCTCTAATATTTCACTGAATTTATTTTAACCCAACCTTAAATTGATCCAAAATAAATCAAATTAAATTGGATTGACCAGATATAAAATTAGAAGGTACAAATTTATAAATTTTACATAATATATTAATACAAATTTAACTTTTAAAATTAAATTTAATAAATGTTAAATCATATTTATACCAAAATAAATTATTTTAAAGTTAAAACAATATCATATGATATAAAAAGTGTAACATCTTACCACACACATAATTTTACGTTTAAGTTCATAAATTAAAGGTGGTGAGATATTAAGGCCTCTAAAAATAAGATTACATACATATGCATATATGAAAAGAAATTTAACTAAGATCCTTGAAGAAAAAATTAAACAAAACAATCAGAACTCGCATCGCACACGAATAGTAAGAAAGCGAAACATAAAAAGGAAGTGAACACAGCTTTAATTGTGTGAGGACTAAACTAGTAGTTAACTCCATATTAAACAAATGACCAAATGTATATACACAGAACGACAGCGTTAAAAAATTTAAAAATGTCATTTTTAGTAATTTAAATTTAATTATGTATTAAAAAAAATAAAATTTATTAGTATGTTATGGTGAAAAAATTATTGAAATCCATGATGGACATGAATCATATTTAGCGATAATTGTGTTAGCAAATTATGTTTAGTGAATTTTGTGTACAATTTTAAAAATTTACTATTCTGTCATTATTTATGTATTAAAGAATACTATTAAATTTACAAGTAAACAGTGATAAGATATAGCGTGATTTGTGTATTTTTGTAAAATAATTACCCTACCATAATTTACGTATTAAAATATAGTATAAAATTCTTAGTAAATCATGGTAGAGTAACAAGATTTAGGAATAAAAATATTATTATCTATATATAAATTATAAAAGAGAAGGTATAAATAATGAATTTTGGGTTACGATAATTTGATAATTATAATCTTTTTTAATATTAAAATAGTCAAATATATTTTTTTTGGACACAATAGAATAAAAAAAATCTAATATCATTAGATGCTAAATTTAAATCTTCATATAAGTACCAAAGCAATGAATTAACTTTTTTTTTTTGTAAAACTAAAGTTAAAAATATATGGATTGAAATCAATTCAAAATCCATAAATTAGATTTAGTGAAGCCACTAAAAAAATAAATATTTTTTTTGTTATTAAATCTGTTAGACGTACATTTTTCGTTCGAATTTTGTGTTTTTAGAAAATTAGATGTCGAACAAGTATTTTAAAAGATTTAAATAAAAATGTTATCAAAATTGTATTTTTAAGTTTTTCAAAAGACAAATTAAAAGTAAAAGAGTTGATTTTGAAGAAAAATTAGCGAAAAGAGTTCAATATTTTAATTGTAATGTTAATATTTGAAAATTAAATTTCATTTTGATATATATTATTTACTTATTTTATATAATATTATTTTTACTAAGGTAGCTGTTGAATATATTTATAATTTTTTACTAAAAAACTAAATGATTTGTTAATAAATATAAAACTAAATGTGCTAGGATATGTTGCTAATGGTGTGTATTTTAAGAATGGCATAAAAATTTAATTCTCAATGTAACAAATAGTGGCTCACGCTCCATTGCTAGCCAAGCCAGGAATTTAAAAACTCAACCATTGACAAATGGGTCATTTAGTTTTGCTTCAAAGGATAAAATTGTCTTTAAGTTCTTCACTATAAGACAAATACATAATGAAAACCGGATAGTACAAAAGAACATGATGTTCCATGCTAGTACGATGGAACATGTGATAATTTTCCTATAATTTATAAACCAGATTCATATATGGGTAGACTTTTTCTCAGAATAGCAGCTAGGAAGGGGAATCCATCATAAAGCCCAACCCCAAAGTATGTTATAACTTGTATCATCTCTCAGAATATTTCAAAACTTGTCTATATACTAGTCCAGACCCAAAAAAAAAATAAAAAATAAAAGAGGTTATATGCTAGTATACAATTGAGTATGTATACAATTGTTTTCACGCTATAATCTATACACTACACGGATAATTACCAAGTCCCAAATAATGGCATGCATGCCTAAATTAAACCCATTTTTGCTTGTGTTCACATTCTCATTTTAATGAGTTCCGACCAATCACTCATATTTTAAAACCGGAAAAAAATATTGAGTAACAAAAAAATTTGTCAAAAACAACCAGAACTTATGTTATTTAATAAATAAGATAAATTTAAATTTTTTTTGTCTTTTTAATATTATCATTTTAAAATATGACTAATATTTTTACTCGTAATACTATAATAGGAATATAAATCTTTTAAAATTACATCAATTTTAATATTATAGATTATGACACAAAAAATTTACAACATTAAATTACTTTTATAAAATGGTAGTTGTAAAGGACAAAAATTTTCATCGGCTAAAAAGACCAGAATTTTTGTGAATAAAAATAAAATTAGATAATAAATTTTTTAGATATTATTTTCATATGAAAGAGTTTAATTTTTTACTAATGATTAATTTTAACATTCGTTATCTAAATTTTGAAAGAATTTAATGTGTATACTTTTATATTTAATTAGGTGTTAAGTTTGTTGCACAAATAAAAATAAATAAATTTTATGCTTGCTATTTAAAAATAATATTTTTTCTATATATAAAAATATAATTGGATATTAGCATAAAAAAATTTATATTGATAGTTATAAAATTAACTCAAATTTATTTTTCTTTTAAAACAATTGAATCGTGATTCAAATTTTTAATCACAATATTTGTATTTTCTCTAAATTATATGTAATAAATATTTGAAGAAAAAAAAGTGAAAATATAGATTAAAAAGATAAGCAATACAAAATTAAAAATAAATACAAAAATCTGCATATAATAATATTTTTTATTTAAATTATATTATGTATTAAAGTAGAAAAAAATAGAAAATGAGAGAAAAAAGAGAGAAAAATAAAAAAGAAGAATGAGAGAGAAAGTTTGTTAATTTTAAAAGTTAAAAAAAATATTTTAATTATAATGAAAAATATCTTATGACACATTTTGATTTATCAAATTACTAATATAAAATATGAATTATAAATTATTTATAGAGTGGAAAGAATAGAGAGAAATAAAAAAAAGAGGAAGGTGGATAAGAGAATATAAAAAGGATGTTTATTAATTTTGGAGGGAAATATTTTTTCTAAATTTTAATAAGAGATTGTCATATGACACACATTTTAGTTATTAAATTAGTTAATAATATATAATATAGCTACATTTCAATATATTTTAATTTAATTTGAATGCAATTAGATAATGTCATGTATATTTTTATTGTTAAATTTGTAATTGGTCATTTTTAATGATATACAAAAAAATTAGAGTGAGTGAAATAATGAGAGAGATAAAGAAAGAAAGAGATTGAGGGAAGAACTCTTTAATTTTAGAGAAAAAGATTTGATTTTAATTGCAATGAGAAAGTGACATGTGATACTTTTTGTTGTAAAAATAATAATATATAATAGTAGAAATAGATAATAGATATAATAGATTTTTCAGCTAAAAAAATATTGTATATATATAATTAAAGAGGAAGTGTGGTCAATATTCAATGAGAAATGTTAAGAGCCAGCAGATTTTATAATTTATAGTCATCAATTAATTATTATTAATATTTTTAATGGTGTAAATTATATTTAATAATATAAAATTAGTCACTTTCTTTTTACTAGTTAAGTGCTAGTCAGATTTTAATAAAAATATTGGCTTTTAAATTTTTTCATACTAAATATTAATAATTGATATTTGTACATGCCAAAGATAATGAGAACTTTGCTCGTAGTGTTTGACAAATGAACATGTTTAATAATAAAAAAATATTAATTAAAAATAATCTAAATTTATTTTATTTAATATTTATTAATTATTATTAAAATTAATAAATATTAAATAGAAAAATTTTAATAAGTTGTTTAAACTGATTTTTTATTATTTCTATAGATTTTTGTTTGGCAAATAGATATCACATTCACCATCAGTTTTTAGTTACAAGATCATACAATAATTAATGCCAATAATTAAAGAAAAACTAGGATGTAGTATATTTTCATTTGATTGGTAGTTATTCATGTTGTTCAAAATTTTCATTGTTCCTAACACTCCTCATAATTAAAATAGCTATGAACATTATTGTTCAATGCATTCCATGCATACATGCATAGACATATATATAAGTAGAAGATAGATGTAGAACAATTCCAATTTTGGCAAATATACAATGGCATTCATTAACCATCATTCACTCACACACAACTATGTTACAATTAATTAACAAAGGTAAAAATTCAGGTGCAATTAACTTCATTTAAAGTTGATAGTTGAAAATCGTTAAATAATTTAAATGATTTGACTAAATTTTTATTTAAGGCTTTTAGTTATTAACTTCACGTAAAGTTGACGGCACCTGAGTTTCCACCGTTAACAAAACAATCATATCCCACGTGTATGAAACTTGATCATCATTATTATTCAATCCCATATCATGACGACAGCAATAAGAGCAACTCCAAGAAGCACAGCTAGAAACCTAAACCAAGGTGTGTCGAACCGGTTCGCACTGTGTGGCTTGAACCCTTTGGATATCAAATGATTGATGGCAACATAGATGAAAATACCACAAGCCATGCCCATTGATATAGCGTATATCCAATCGGCGGTTGATCCTTGTGTTGTGGTGTCTATGGCAATGCCAATTCCAACCCCAATGGGACTAGAGATTGCAAAGGCTAATGAATATGCAATTGTTGCAACTAAGGGCCTCTTTGGTAACAACCTAAGCAATGCAATTCCCATTGCAATGGCTGCAAATACCTTGTGCAATGATATTGTCCACAAGTTCCTCCATGCATCATACTTAGTAGCTGAGGAATCAGGAATACATATACATGTATGTATCATGTATCAGCTAATTAAATATGTTCAATTCATAATTTTTAATACTCAATCATTTGAAATTCATGGTATATACCAGGATGAAAAAATAAAATAAGTTAAAACACATTAAAATATGAATGGTTTTTTAAGAGCAACGAACTAACTTTTCTTTTACCAATAATTAGCCAACAAAATCCTGAAAGAGCAAAAATTAAAGGAAATTCAAAGAAAAAAGACTAGCTAATTGTTAGTTACAAAAAAAATTCAATTTTTTTCTCATATTATATATAGAATGTTGTGGAAAGTGAGAAAAAAGAAAGAAAACCTAAAAGAAATTGAAACAGTAAGTCATCCTAGCTAGCAAGGAAATCATGAAGAGTAACTAATAAGGCTCTAATGCTTCATTGAAATACAATTATGAGAATTCATTAAACAAACAATAAAATTGATGAATAATATGCATAACTGAAGTGTATCTATATATAGAGTAATAAATTAATCAAAATATTTAGAAAATAATACAAATCAGTATAAAATAGTTCAAAATTTCTTTATTTTATGTTTTTTAAATATTGCTAAAATAAATAAATAAAATTAAATATAATAAATATATAATTACAGATATCACATATATAAAATTGTAAATGTTAAATTAAATAAGATAATTTTAAATTTATAAATTAGTAGCTAACTCCAAACCATCTCACATTATAGTAAGTCTAATATATTGTATCACGTCTACTATTCAATACAAATGGAATTATCTTAGAAATTAACTGAAAAAAAAAAAAGTAAAAGAGAGAAGAAGACCTGAGACTCCAACAGCAATGCCTTCAAAAACAGAATGGAAACACAAGGCAGAAATAAGGAGAATGGTGTCCCCAAGAGATGAAGTCTTCACAAAAATAGGGTTATGTGTGGCCATCAATGTCACATCTCTGTGGTGTTGTTGATAGTCTTGATGATCCTCCTCCTCTTGATGCCCTTGCCTTTCTTCTTCCACCTCCACGACCTTCGCTATCTTCTGACTATTGCTGGTGACATACATGACCACACAGTCACCAAACATAGTCAGAAGATAGCCGAAGGACGCGAGCACGAAGGAGAAAGGGTAGGTTTTAGTGGTGAGGTCCTTAAAAGTGTCATTGGAATCGCTAAGGAAATGGATCAAAGAGGTTCCAAGGAAGACACCACCCGCAAACTGAGTCCCAAGAAGAAGAAAGGTTTCGTTCCATTTGAAGAAGTAAGGAGAGACGCCGCCAACGAAGGTGCTCACAAGCATGATGATCAAACACCATATCTTCACCAAGATCAAACCCTTATCGTGCAAAGCCACGCTCCCTTTATCTTCATCACCGCCATGAGCATTGATTGGGTGAAGGAGAGAAGCTAAGAGGCACAGAACATGGAACGTTGACTTTGTTATTATTAGGGTCATTGATGTTTTTGCCATGGCTCTTGTAGCATCAGAAGAAGCCATATGTTGTGATCGTTATTATGATCTTGTTTTGTTGCTTTTTAACGTGTCCATTAGTCACATATTGTATTATTGTATTGTTGTATTAAGATCTATGATTATTATTATTAAGTTTGTTAATTAATTAAAACTTGTTTAGTAGTTAGTACAATCCAGTATGTTAGTAGATTGTATTATTTGTACTACAATGTTGACTTTTTTGAAATGTAGCCTTTGTACTGCACCGCTATTGCCGTCAGCTTCTATGCAATCAAATTTAATTATTAACATTACAAACTTTTAATATTAATAATATTTATGTCATATACTCATATTAACGTTGAATTTAAATTAGAATAAAACTGCCAAGTATAAAAGATTTAAGAACTATATTATTGAAATTATCCTAAAATATGTCTGCTAGTTCAGCTCCTCCAGCTAGGGTCCCGGGGACTAGTAAGTGATAATATTAAAAATCATTTTTAAGTATAAAAAAAAATCCCAAATGAATTAAATAATAACATAAACAGCACATATCTGAAGTTAAGTTTTAACATAACGATCACCATATTATGTAATAATGTTATGTTGTGTGTGTGGTTTTTGGAGGAGGGAAAAGGGCATGTGGATGTGGATGTGGGGTTGAAATTCATACCTGACAGAAGCCATACACCGTGTTCTTGATTTTTCATGAACTCGTGCATTATTTTAGTTTATTGAAAATGGTCTATGAGGATTGAGACCCAATTCAAAGTTTTGTGGGTTGTGTCATAATAATAAAAATAATAATGTAATTGCTGAATCACTTTTGTATTTTTGCATATGGCAAAGGATGGAGAGCATGTAGCGTCCAAGACAAACCAGCTTCCCTAATGTGATTATGACCGAACATGGATTTGATTCATAATATTGTTATCCTAAGGAGTAAGAACAGGTTCAAGGTAAAGACATCACATCATATGTTTTATTTTGCTATATACTTGAACGGATGAACTTGATATACACACATCATGCATTTTACAGCTATATGTTGATTGGAAGAATACTAAGCAATATCTGAACCGTCGGAATCAGTCTCAGTCTCCCTGTTTCCTCGCCATTCCAAACCCATCTTAAATTTGCACACCGGACATGTTCCTCGCTGCCGGAGCCATGGATCAATGCAGTTGGCATGAAACTGAAGAATTGAAAGTATATCATTGGTGATTCTTATGAGTGAAGCATGGTAGGAGAAGTTGAAGAAAGCAAAATGCAAAATATAGCACAAACCTGATGCAAGCATGGCAGGCTACGGACTAGTTCGCCACCGTTAACTTGGTCCAAGCATATGGTACATGTTAGCTCATCTTCCGGGCCTTGGTTATTTCCCTCGGCTCCTTCGCAGGCTTGCTTATTCTGATCGGAACATATGAGTTAGAAAAACTATGAAGGAAGGATTGGTGGAAGCAATTCATTCCCTCTTGATGCAAAAAAATCACACTAAAGTATTCTAAAATCTAAAAGCATACTGAAAAAAACAATGTCACTATCCATATTTAAGCAGAGAAGAATATAGCACATCAAGAAGGAAGCTTTCTAAATCACAAATCAATAGAGGAGGCATCACCATAGGGATAACATTATACATTTGCAGTCTATATGCCATGTATTATTGCCTATGATATTTTATGATCTCATTGTAAAGACTCACAAATCATGCCTAATTTATAAAGCCAAAGAGAAATTATGTTGGAAGACCAATACCACTCATGTTCATGGCAATGCAAGCCAAAAATACAGAATTCGATATAAAATATCATTATCTTCCCATATGTAAAGTATGTAGTAAGATTCTTGGTATTGATACGAGGCCATAATGGTGCTACTTAGAGGCAATAGTACAAATTAAGAACCACTATTAATTCTTGAAAGTAACGACAAAGAGTAGAACCAAGCAATCACATCATTATTACCAATTAACAGCTGTTTCATAACTCAAATGATGATGAACAGAACAGAAGGATAACCAGAGATATCTACCTCAGCAGCACTTGAAGAGGATCCCAACCCTGCTGAGCAATCCCTGTGAGCATTCAAAAATTTGCATCAGTAAATAACTAAATAAAGCATATCAATTTTAAACTTCAGGAAAAGTCAGATTCAGAAGCATCATTGTGGCATATTCTTTTCTGCCTGTTTCAAGATTCATAACCACCTATAATTTATAAGAAAAAAAAAAAACATGGTGATCTCAAATTCACTCGGGTGAACTGACTATCCGACCCTCTTGAAAATGAATGAAAGTAGAATCCGAAAATTTACACAGGTAAAGAAAGTCTTTCACACACAATAAGAATATTTTAGAAAACCAACACAACCCAGTGAACTCACTTTGTTGGAACTGCAACTTTATAGTTGTGAACGGGTAAGGCATTTATCTCTTCCTCAGTCATGGAAGTAGTAGTCGAAACAGCATCAGAGTCAAGAGCTCTCAAAGCATCATAATCTACCCCTCAATGAAATAAAAGGATTATCAATTTTGAATTAACAAAAGCATATTTGTATAAAGCTGATGAAAACTGCTCTCACTTCTCACATCCCTTGAACTTTCATCTTAAAAAAAACAAAATGATAAATGTTGAAACACACATTTCAAAGCATGATACCTAGTTCATCGAATTCACGATCAAGTAGTGCAAGCTGAAGCCTAAGCCCCTGCAATTGTCCTCTAGTTGCAATTGCTATGGATGGTGGCACATTAAGCCATAATTCGGTATGGCTAAGCAATCCAGTTGCTGCTGCTGCATGAGCCCTGGCCTGAGCTTGAAGATGCTGACAAGCTGTGTACATCCTCAAGCTTGTAGCCATCGCAAAAACAGCAAGCACAAGCCATAGCTACAAGCATACTTACACATGGTTATCATATTAATTGATACCAAATCAGAATGCTACAGAAACCTTTTGCTTGCCCACAATAGCTAAATTATTACTTACCATAAAATAATGTGCCATCTGAGGAGAGTTCAGCAGCATGAATAACACAATAACTGAAGGACAAATCAAATACAGGTTAAAAAACTACAATGATGAAGCAGCAAAGCATTAGCCCAACAGTAATTAGATTACCTGTGGTGAGAAAAGCCAGAGAATTGCTACTAATTGGTCGAGCCGGATGAATACGCTGACAAAAATGAAAGGAAAAACTAGTAGCATGAGAATTAGAGTTGGATGATTCATGTTTGCAATGTGAACTACTTGTTATACAAGCTAGCATGCAAACAGCATTGAAGCATACCATCAAGGATCTTTCAGGAACATAATCTGGAAAACCACTTTCAATATCTTCCCTACTCCCTCTGAAAACAAAACTCATAATTGCGAAGAAAAACTTGCAACAATTGCCAGTGGCACTACCTAGCTACCTGTAAATAAAAGTCTTTGGTTCATCACAGCGATTCATTTATGATATATTAAAGGAATAACAAAGCTCCTGCATTGGTCATAATCATGAAAGGAAGAACTTTTAGCATTAACAGAATTCCAAGCATGAATTTCTGAAGCAACAAAAGAACACAAAGCATTAAGTAAGGTTACAAGAGCAAACTTGACACAACAAACTCTGATTTGCTTATTGATTGATTCATAAAGAGCAAGGGGAATATGCATTAAGATTCCAACAAGCACCCAATTCGCCAACTAAAACAATTGGGGCCAAAGTTTCAAACTTTGGTGACCAAGGGAGCCAAAAAAGACAGAAAAATCGGAAATGGGCAGTGCAGGATCATGTCTATGCAGAAAGGAACCAGACATTATCGAATTATTAGAATATGCCGACAGAGATTAGAAACAAGAAAGAGATTGGAGACACATTGCAGAAATTAATGTTAGAAAGGAAAAAGAAACTTACGAAAAAACAAAGAGAAGCAGTTGAAAGGATGTTCCGTTGCTTTCGGAGGTGACAATGTATTATAATCGTCACTCTCACTCACTCATTCACTCACTCAGTTCAGCTCAAAACTCATCCAAACTACCAACTGAAATTGTTTTCACCTTCTTTTGCTTTTGCTTGTAGATGCAATTTTATATCACTTTTATCTCACTCTTTTTTTTTTTTGAATTCATATAAATTAAAATAAATTTAGATATGCTTAGAATATAGATTACATACACTACTTTAAGATTAGGTAAATGTATGTGTGCGGTATTTTTTCTTCTTTCCAACTTTGCATTTTGGCTACAACTTCTTTGAGTATTACACTAATTAGGTTATAAAATAAGATTTTATGTTTAGATATATGTCATATCTTATTTATTATATATTATTAAAATCGAGTTTTTTAATTAATAATATAACTCACATTATATTATCTTAAAAGTATTTTTTGATTTATTTAAATACGTTATTTATTTATTTATTTATTTATTTATTTATTTAATTAGTTGGGATAAATATTAAATTATTTCACAATTTGTTTGACCGCATTAATTCTAATTAATTAATTATATTAATTATTTGATTTGACTGAAATAAATAAATTAATTTTATTTTAATTTACATTATTTTTTTTGTATTTTGATTACTAATTTTTAAAAGTATTATAATTTTTACGTTACATATTTATAAGATGTATTTTATTTATTTAACTTATTTTATTGAGTCAAATAATTATAAGTAATTTATTATATTAATTATTTAACTTAATTAATTTAAATATATGTTATTTAATTTAATTTATTGTCACTTTAATATTTGAATTGTTATTTATTAAGAGTTTTCTTTCATGATCTTAAATATTTTGATTTTGAATTTCATATTTTTTCATAATTTTAGTGATTGTTTATATTTTTATTTTAATATCAAATCTATTTTTTATTAATATTTTTTTACAAATTATTATCTAATAGTTATATAGTTACTATCAATTATATAGTTCTGAATATTTTTTTTAATTTAATAAAAAAATATAATTTTATTTTTTTTTATTTTACTTATTTTTGTATTTAATATTTTATTCATTATAAAAAATTATATATAATAAAAGATAATCTCATTTTTTTACCAATGATTTTTCTATTTAATAATAGTTTTTTTTTCTACATTATTTATACTTTTTTTTTATTCTTTTACAAACTATAAAACATTATTATTCATTATTGTACTCCATCTCTTATATTTTTTTCTTTTATTTTTTGAAATTATATTTCTTACATACTTAATTTTATTTATAATTTGCGAGATTGAGTGATAAAATAATATCGATGAAGATTATTATACATCTTCTATATCTGATCTTTTTGACTTACCTCTTTTTTGTACGGATGATGATTAATTATATACAATGCCGTTTGTTCATAAATAGTAAACATAAATTATATCTTATCTTCTTTTAATAAAATTTGTATTATCTATCTTAAAATAGAGCAAAATATTATAAATTATTTTGAATCAATAAGTTTGTCATCGTCGTAGTAACATATTGTATATTTAGTTGTGCATTCATCTTATTTTTAGTAATTTGATAAGTATTTAAACTAACAAAAAGCATAAAACTATTTCTAGATACAAATACAACTATTTAAACTCAAGAATAGACAAATTAAAAAATGTTAGTAAGTTTCAACTGCTAATAACGTTTATCATATATATTACTTTAATTCTAAGAAGAAATATAATACTAAAATATAAAATAGTTCTAAGTAAATTTTAATAAAAACAGTTATCGATAATATTTTTTTACTATGATAATAAAAAAATAATTTAAAGACAAATTTTATCTTATGTTAAACTGTAATTGCTCAAATCGATTTTAATATAAGAGTAAGAGAATTTAAAAGTTTTGTTCATAAATTATGAAAAAATGTCTACAAAGTTAACTAATAATATTATTAAAAAATTCTTTAAAAGATAAAATTTTAATGTAAATATTTTAATTTAATCACAAATAATTATATATTACTATTAATAAGTAATTGTTATATTTTGAAAATATATAAAATTATTATATATGTGCTTTATTTTAAGATTTACACATAGTTTATATTATTACAGATTCGGAAAGAGAACCTTGCGTGATGCACTCTTTAGATTGTGTTAATGTGATAATGAAGTCCGAGTGAATTCTGGTATTTAACAAGATATGTTATTGTTTAAGAAATAAATAAACTGCTCATTTTCAGAACGTTACATGTTTTACAAGTTATAGAAATTACACTCAACGGAACATCTCCTATTAATCTTACATCTAACTAAGGCTTACTTGATTCTTTATGAAAATCACCGAAAGTGATAGTTTTATTAAAAGATGACTACTCACATCAATATGTCATCATATAAAATAATAGTAAAAAATTATTAAATAACTTAATATATTTAATTAAATTACTTAACATAACACGACTCTAACATCTTAGCTATAACCTTCTTATTCAAAATAGCAAAACTTGAAATTACACTGCATGTCTTATATTGCTACAAAATGTGACTATTTTGGAAGGTTTTTGTAGTTTTGTAAGTATTTAACAGTTCTCATTCATTGAACTAGCTAGCACACAAGAATTTCTTAACAATTTTTTTTAATAAATAAATCAAGAACTAACTAAGATTTTATATTAGGAGCTAGCTAGATCTGTATGTCTACCTTTCTTGTTTATGTCTGGTAGCAAATTATTAAGGGCAAGGCCTTTGTCGGAAACTATATAGTATAAATTAGGTTAGGTGGGGATAACTTAACTTGAATGCACAAAATTTTCAGGTTGCTGCTGCAACCTAACGTGTGATTTTTATTTGTTGCATTGATGGTTTGATACGACGGAAAGCCAAATATATATAAGTCATCGTCTTATGTCAACTATTAATTGTATTGTCCTTAATATTATTATTAGCATGCATTACATTTAATTAATGATTTGTATGAAGTGATAATAACAACACCATCAAGACACCAAGGTAGATATTGACGGATCGGTTTGGATCAACCATGGAGCTGGCTACTCTACTCTTTCAACATTAATTTGGTTGGATAATGTAATGTAATTAATGTATAATATCATTGCATGTGTAATTCAGTATTCTCTTTCATTTTGAGCTATGTATCCAATTAAGTTCCAACTCTCGTGACAATTTTGGTCGCTGTCCATGTTACTCATGTTTCATTTTGTTTAGATATGGATTGTAAATTTGTAATGTACAAAACCATATTGATATATATTGTTCATGTATCATTTTTTTATCCTTAAATTTTTTATTTGTTTGAAAAGTGAAACTTCTTTTGTTGCCATCTCATTTTTTCTTTAACATAATTTGTAGATCGTTTATAATAAAACAGTGATGATGTTCACTTCACAATCACATGGCTGATGGCTCTTTCTTTTTGATCATGATATATTCCACGTCACTAACATGTTTAAATGGCAATTATGCTACGAAATAATAAGGGCAAATGACACAATTAAATTAAATAGAGAATAAAATTATTTAATTCTATCAAATTAAAAAATGTTACTTGAATCACCTAAAAGCACTTTTCTATATTATTTGAATGAGTTCAATTTGAATTTGAAAAACGAATAGTAATATGAATAAGACAAAATCGAATTAGCAAAAATTTTTGTAATTTAAAATAATTCAATTCGAATTATGTATGGATTTGTTTTACCCAATAAACTTGATTCAAATTAGACATGGATATAGTGTTAAGGTAATTTGAATAAGAGTGATTCGAATTATACATGCAAGGACATCAAGAGAGCCTATTCATGACACTCAACAAGAGCATGGGGAATCCCCTCATCAAGAAATCTTTGAGATACCTCAAGGGATACATTTTCCTTCACACAACTATTGGGAGCACCAAAATCACTAGGGATGGAGCAACAAAGGTAAGGAAGAGACATAGAGGAGCTCAAGAGCACCATTGGACCTTCAAGAGAAAGACGTCACCCTCACTAAGGTGGACTCATTCCTTAGTCTCCTTGTCTATTTATTATTCTGTTTTCGCTTTTTATGCTGTATGTTCTATATATGTTTGTGTCTCCACTACATGATCATTAGTGTCTAGATTCTATGCCTTAAAGCTATATGAATCCTTCACCTCTCTTAAATGAAAAATGTGCTTAAATACAAAGGAACAAGAAGTACTTGGATTTCAAATTTTATTTTGAAACTAGTTTAATTATTTTGATGTGGTGGCAATACTTTTTGTTCTTTGAATGAATGTTTGAACAGTGCATATTTTTATAGTGAAGTTTATGAATGTTAAAATTGTTGGCTCTTGAAAGAATGATAAACAAAGAGAAATGTTATTGATAATCTGAAAAATCATGAAATCGGTTCTTGAAGCAAGAAAAAACAGTGAATAAGAAAGCTTGCGAAAAAAAGAAATTTGGCGAAAAAAAAAAGAGAAGAAAAAAAAAGAAAAAGCAAGCAGAAAAAGCCAATAGCCCTTTAAACCAAAAGGCAAGGGTAAAGAGGATCCAAGGCTTTCAGCATTGATGGATAGGAGGGCCTAAAGGAATAAAATCCAGGCCTAAGCGGCTAAATCAAGCTGTCCCTAACCATGTGCTTGTGGCATGCAGGTCCAAGCGAAAAGCTTGAGACTGAGTGGTTAAAGTCATGATCCAAAGCAAAAAGAGTGTGCTTAAAAGCTCTGGACACCTCCAACTGGGGACTTTAGTAAAGCTGAGTCACAATCTGAAAAGGTTCACCCAGTTATGTGTTTGTGGCATTTATGTATCCAATGATAATACTGGAAAACAAAGTGCTTAGGGCCACGGCCAAGACTCATAAAGTAGTTGTGTTCAAGAATCAACATACTTAACTAGGAGAATCAATAATACTATCTAAAATTCTGAGTTCCTATAGATGCCAATCATTCTGAACTTCAAAGGAAAAAGTGAGATGCCAAAACTGTTCAGAAGCAAAAAGCTACAAGCCCCGCTCATCTAATTGGAACTAAGTTTCATTGATACTGTGGGATTCATTGTATATTCTCTTCTTTTTATCCTATTTTGTTTTCAGTTGCTTGGGGACAAGCAACAATTTAAGTTTGGTGTTGTGATGAGCGGATAATTTATACGCTTTTTGGCATTATTTTTAGGTAGTTTTTAGTAGGATCTAGCTACTTTTTGGGATGTTTTTATTAGTTTTTATGCAAAATTCATATTTCTAGATTTTACTATGAGTTTGTGTGTTTTTCTATGATTTTAGGTATTTTCTGACTGAAATTGAGGGACCTGAGCAAAAATCTGATTTAGAGGCTGAAAAAGGACTGCAGATGCTGTTGGATTCTGACCTCCCTGCACTCGAAGTGGATTTTCTGGAGTTACAGAACTCCAAATGGCACGCTCTTAATTGAGTTGGAAAGTAGACATCTAGAGCTTTCCAACAATATATAATAGTCCATACTTTGCTCGATTTTTGATGATGCAAACTGGCGTTCAAACACCCCTTCTCTGCCCTATTCTGAAGTCAAAACGCCAGAAATGGCATAAAAGTTGGAGTTAAACGCCCAAATTGGCATAAAAGCTGGCGTTTAACTCCAAGAGAAATCTCTACACGTGTAAAGCTCAATGCTCAGCCCAAGCACACTCCAAGTGGACCCGGAAGTGGATTTCTACATCATTCACCTATTTTTGTAAACCCTAATAGCTAGTTTCATTATAAATAGGACCTCTTACTATTGTATTTTCATCTTTTGATCATCTTTTGATCTCTTGATCACATTTTGGGGGGGCTGGCCTCACGGCCATGCCTAGACCTTGTTCTTATGTATTTTCAACGGTGGAATTTCTACACACCATAGATTAATGGTGTGGAGCTCTGCTGTTCCTCGAGTATTAATGCAATTACTACTGTTCTCTATTCGATTCATGCTTATTCTTATTATAAGATATTCGCTGTACTTCAACATGATGAATGTGATGATCCGTGACACTCATCATCATTCTCACCTATGAATGCGTGACTGACAACAACTTCCGTTCTACCTTAGAACGAGCGTGTATCTCTTAGCCTCCATTCCGAAAGATCGGAGTCTTCGTGGTATAAGCTAGAATTATTGGTGGCCATTCCTGAGATCCGAAAAGTCTAAACCTTGTCTGTGGTATTCCGAGTAGGATCTGGAAAGGGGATGACTGTGACGAGCTTCAAACTCGTGAGTGTTGGGCGTAGTGACAGACGCAAAAGAATCACTGGATTCTATTTCAACATGATCGAGAACTGACAGATGATTAGTCGTGTAGTGACAGTGCATTTGGACCATTTTCACTGAGGACGGGAGGTAGCCATTGACGCTGGTGAAACCCAACATACAGCTTTTCATGGAAAGGAGTATGAAGGATTGGATGAAGGCAGTAGAAAAGTAGAGATTCAACAAGAACAAAGCATCTGTATGCACTTATCTGAAATTCTCAGCAATGAATTACATAAGTATCTCTATTTTTACTTTCTGTTTATTTATCTTTTTACTCATTAAAACTCCATAACCCATTTTAATCCGCTTGACTGAGATTTACAAGGTGACCATAGCTTGCTTCAAGCCGACAATTTCTGTGGGATCGACCCTTACTCACGTAAGGTATTACTTGGACGACCCAGTGCACTTACTAGTTAGTTGTGCGGAATTGTGACGAAGTATGATTCACGCTTGAGCGTACCAAGTCTATTGGCGCCATGGTTGATGATCACAATTTTGTGCACCAAGTTTTTAGTGCCGTTGCCGGGGATTATTCGAGTTTGGACAACTAACGGTTCATCTTGTTGCTTAGATTAGGTAACTTTTATTTTATTTTCAAAAAGTTTTCATAATTTTTCTTCTTTTTCGTTTTTCCAAAATTTATTTTCAAAAAATACAAAAAAAGTATAAAATCATAAAAACTCAAAAATATTGCATGGTTCTTATTTGAATCTAGGGCCAAATTTTAAGTTTGGTATCAATTGCATGATTTTAAGTGTCTTGCAAATTTCAAAAAACATGCATAATGTTCTTGATGATCTTCAAGCTGTTCTTGATGAATTGCCTTGTTTGATCTTCATGATTTCTTGTTTTGCACTGCATAATGTTTTACATGTGTATTCTTGCAAAGCATATGGCCGAAACATGAGGAAGTTCTAAGTTTGGTGTCTTGCAAGTTTCTTTTATGGAAAACTAAGTTTTTGATGTTCATCTTGATCTTCATGGTTGTTCTTAGTGTTCATCTTGACGTTCATAATGTTATTGCATATACCTTGTGTTTTGATCCAAGAATTATATATTTTGACTCATTTTCTTGTTTCACAAAATTGAAAATATATCTTCTTGAATAAAGGATATAGCAAAATGAAGATCCAAGAACATAAAGCAGAGGATTTACAGAGAAAAAGCTAGGCGTTCAAAACGCCCAGTGAAGAAGGAAAACTAGCGTTTGAACGCCAGCTAGGGTACCTGGTTGGGTGTTTAAACGCCCAGTAAGGAAGGAAAACTGGCGTTTAAACGCCAGCCAGGGTACCTGGCTGGGCGTTTAAACGCCCAAAACATGCAGCTCTTGGGCGTTTAACGCCAGGATGACAGAAGGAGAGGAATTTTGTTTTCAAATCAAATCTTTTTCAAATCTTCATTTTTTTTTCAAAATCAAATCTTTTTCAAATCAAATATTTTCAATCATATCTTTTCAAACATATCTTTTTCAAATCATATCTTTTTCAAAATTTGATTTCAAAATCTTCTCTAACTTCTTATCTTTTCAAAATTGATTTTCAAATCTTTTTCAACTAACTAATTATTTTAAATTTCAATTTTCGAAAATTCTTTCCCCCCTCTCTCATCTTTTTCTGTTTAAACACTAACATTCCTCCTCCATTGTCAATTTGAACTCCATCTCTCTTTGTGAGTTCGAAATTTTACCTCCCTCCTTCTTCTATTCTTATTTTCCTTTGACACCTCAAGGGATCTCTATACTGTGACATAGAAGATTCCATATTTTCTTTGTTTTCTTCTCTTTCATATGAGCAGGAACAGAGATAAAGGCATACTTGTTGAAGCTGATCCTGAACCTGAAAGGACCCTGAAGAGGAAGCTAAGAGCAGCTAAAGCACAAAACTCTGAAGATGACCTCACTAAAATTTTTGAAAAGGAAGCAGCAAAAGAAACAATTATGGCCGAACCAAACAACAATGCAAGGAAGATGCTTGGTGACTTTACTACACCAACTTCCAACTTCTATGGAAGAAGTATCTCAATCCCTGCCATAGGAGCAAACAATTTTGAGCTAAAGCCTCAATTAGTTTCTCTACTGCAACAGAACTGCAAGTTTTATGGACTTCCATCAGAAGACCCTTATCAGTTCTTAACTGAGTTCTTGCAAATCTGTGACACTGTTAAGACCAATGGAGTTGATCCTGAAGTCTACAAGCTTATGCTTTTCCCTTTCGCTGTAAGAGACAGAGCTAGAACATGGTTGGACTCACAACCTAGAGATAGCCTGGACTCTTGGGATAAGCTGGTCACAGCTTTCTTAGCCAAATTTTTTTCTCCTCAAAAGCTGAGCAAGCTTAGAGTAGATGTTCAAACCTTCAGACAAAAAGATGGTGAGTCCCTCTATGAAGCTTGGAAAAGATACAAGCAACTGACCAAAAAGTGTCCTTCTGACATGCTTTCAGAATGGACCACATTAGATATATTCTATGATGGTCTGTCTGAATTTTCCAAGATGTCACTGGACCACTTTGCAGGTGGATCCATTCACCTAAAAAAATGCCTGCAGAAGCTCAGGAACTTATTGAAATGGTTGCAAATAACCAATTTATGTATACCTCTGAGAGGAATCCTGTGAGTAACGGGACGCCTCAAAAGAGAGGAGTTCTTGAAATTGATGCTCTAAATGCCATACTGGCTCAGAACAAAATATTGACCCAACAAGTCAATAAGATCTCTCAGAGTCTGAATGGATTGCAAAATGCATCCAACAGTACTAAAGAAGAATCTTCTGAAGAAGAAGCTTATGATCCTGAGAACCCTGCAATGGCAGAGGTGAATTACATGGGTGAAGCCTTTGGCAACACCTATAATCCTTCATGGAAAAATCATCCAAATTTTTCATGGAAGGATCAACAGAAGCAAGGCTTCAATAATAAAAATGGTGGAAGAAACATGTTTAGCAATAGCAAACCTTTCCCATCATCATCTCAGCAACAGACAGAACATTCTGAGCAGAATCCTTCTAGCTTAGAAAACATAGTCTCTGATCTATCTAAGGCCACTCTTAGTTTCATGACTAAAACAAGATCCTCCATTAGAAATTTGGAGGCACAAGTGGGCCAACTGAGTAAAAGGGTTACTGAAACTCCTCCTAGCACTCTCCCAAGCAATACAGAAGAGAATCCCAAAGGAGAGTGCAAGGCCATTGATGTAATCAAGATGGCCGAAACCTTGAAGGAGGAGGAGGACGTGAATCTCAATGAGGAAGACCTCAGGGAAAGTTCATTAGCCAATAAGGAACACCCTAATGAGGAATCAAAGGAATATGAGGCTCATACAGAGACTATAGAGATTCCCTTGGACCTCCTTTTACCATTCATGAGCTCTGATGACTATTTATCTTCTGAAGAGGATGAAGATATTATTGAAGGGTAAGTTGCCCAATATTTAGGAGCAATCATGAAGCTAAATGCCAAGCTGTTTGGTAATAAGACTTGGGAGGAAGAGCCTCTCCTGCTCACCAATGAACTGAATATATTGGTTCAGTAAAATTTACCTCAAAAGAAACAAGATCCTGGTAAATTCTTAATACCCTGTACCATAGGCACCATAACCTTTGAAAAAGCTCTGTGTGACCTGGGGTCAGGGATAAACATGATGCCCCTCTCTGTAATGGAGAGGCTGGGAATCTATGAGGTACAGGCTGCCGAATTCTCAATAGAGATGGCAGATAAGTCTATGAAAAAGGCTTATGGACTAGTAGAGGACGTGTTAGTGAAGGTTGAAGGCCTTTACTTCCCTGTTGATTTCATAATCCTAGACACTATGAGGGATGAGGATGAATCCATTATCCTTGGAAGACCCTTCCTAGCCACAGCAAGAGATGTGATTGATGTTGACAGAGGAGAGTTGATCCTTCATATGAATGAAGAATGCCTTGTAGTAAAGACTCAAGGTTCTCCATCTGTAACCATGGAGAGTAAGCATGAAGAGCTTCTCCCAATACAAAGTCAAACAGAGCCCCCACATTCAAACTCTAAGTTTGGTGTTGGGAGGCCACAGCCAAACTCTAAGTTTGGTGTTGAGAGATCTCAACCATACTCTGATCATCTGTAAATCTCCATGAGAGCTCACTGTCAAGCTATTGACAGTAAAGAAACGCTTATTGGGAGGCAACCCAATCTTATTTTAATTCTATCTATATTATTTTGTTTTCTTTTAGGTTGATGATCATGTGAAGTCACAAAGACAAAAATAAAGAAAAAAAATTCAAAAATAGCATTGAAAACAGCACACCCTGGAGGAAGGACTTACTGGTGTTTGAACGCCAGTAAAGGTAGCAAAATGGGCGTTTAAACGCCCAATCTGACACCTTTCTGGGCGTTTAAATGCCAGAATAGGGCACCAGGTTGGCGTTTAAACGCCAGAATAGGGCAACAAACTGGCATTTAAACGCGAGAACAGGAAGCAAAGCTGGCGTTTAAACGCCAGAACAGGGCAGCAGACTGGTGTTTAAATGCCAGGATTGCACTCTAAGGAGTTTTGTACGCCCAATTGGAGTAGGGTTGAAGAATTCCTTGCCCCCTCAGGATCTATGGACCCCACAGGATCCCCACCAATCTCAACTCACTCTCTCTTTTCTTCACACCTTTCTACAACAATCTTCCCCAAAAATCCTTCACCAATCACCTCCATATCTCTACCCCCCTTCACCCCTTCATTTTCACGCATCACAACCACCTTCTTCCCCTCTTGGCCGAACCCTATACACCCTCCATCTCCTCCATTTTCTTCTTCTTCTACATCTTTCCTTCTTCTTTTGCTCGAGGATGAGCAAATATTTTAAGTTTGGTGTGGTAAAAGCATTGCTTTTTGTTTTTCCATAACCATTTATGACACCCAAGGCCGGAGAAACCTCTAGAAAGAGGAAAGGGAAGGCAATTGCTTCCACCTCCGAGTCATGGAAGATTGAGTGATTCATCTCAAGGGTCCATAGCTCAGTAGTAGAGGATTTGGCTACACATCAAGAGAGCCTATTCATGGCACTCAACAAGAGTATGGGGAATCCCCTCATCAAGAAATTTCTGAGATACCTCAAGAGATACATTTTCCTCCACACAACTATTGGGAGTACCAAAATCACTAGGGATGGAGCAACAAAGGCAAGGAAGAGACATAGAGGAGCTCAAGAGCACCATTGGACCTTCAAGAGGAAGACATCACCCTCACTAAGGTGGACTCAATCCTTAATCTCCTTGTCTATTTATTTTTCTATTTTCGATTTTTAAGCTGTATGTTCTATCTATGTTTGTGTCTTCACTACATGATCATTAGTGTCTATAGTCTATGCCTTAAAGCTATATGAATCCTTCACCTCTCTTAAATGAAAAATGTGCTTAAATACAAAGGAACAAGAAGTACTTGGATTTCAAATTTTATCTTGAAACTAGTTTAATTATTTTGATGTGGTGGCAATACTTTTTGTTCTCTGAATGAATGCTTGAACAATACATATTTTTTATAGTGAAGTTTATGAATGTTAAAATTGTTGGCTCTTGAAAGAATGATGAACAAAGAGAAATGTTATTGGTAATCTGAAAAATCATGAAATTGGTTCTTGAAGCAAGAAAAAGCAGTGAATAAGAAAGCTTGCGAAAAAAAAAAGAAATTTGGCGAAAAAAAGAGAAGAAAAAAAAAAGAAAAAGCAAGCAAAAAAAGCCAATAACCCTTTAAACCAAAAGGCAAGGGTAAAGAGGATCCAAAGCTTTGAGCATTAATGGATAGGAGGGCCGAAAGGAATAAAATCCAGGCCTAAGCAGCTAAATCAAGCTATCCCTAACCATGTGCTTGTGGCATGCAGGTCCAAGCGAAAAGCTTGAGACTGAGTGGTTAAAGTCGTGATCCAAAGCAAAAAGAGTGTGCTTAAGAGCTCTGGACACCTCCTCAGGACTTTAGCAAAGCTGAGTCACAATCTGAGTCACAATCTGAAAAGGTTCACCCAGTTATGTGTGTGTGGCATTTATGTATCCGGTGATAATACTGGAAAACAAAGTGCTTCGGGCCACGGCCAAGACTCATAAAGTAGCTGTATTAAAGAATCAACATACTTAACTAGAAAAATCAATAACACTATCTAAAATTCTGAGTTCCTATAGATGCCAATTATTCTTAACTTCAAAGGAAAAAGTGAGATGCCAAAACTGTTCAGAAGCAAAAAGCTACAAGCCCCGCTCATCTAATTGGAACTAAGTTTCATTGATACTGTGGGATTCATTGTATATTCTCTTCTTTTTATCCTATTTTGTTTTCAGTTACTTGGGGATAAGCAACAATTTAAGTTTGGTGTTGTGATGAGCGAATAATTTATATGCTTTTTGGCATTGTTTTTAGGTAGTTTTTAGTAGGATCTAACTACTTTTTGGGATATTTTTATTAGTTTTTATGAAAAATTCATACTTTTAGATTTTACTATGAGTTTGTGTATTTTTCTGTGATTTCAGGTATTTTCTGACTAAAATTGAGGGACCTGAGCAAAAATTTGATTCAGATGCTGAAAAAGAATTGCAGATGCTGTTGGATTCTGACCTCCCTGCACTTGAAGTGGATTTTCTGGAGCTACAGAAATTTAAATGGCACGCTCTTAATTGCATTGAAAAGTAGACATCCAGAGCTTTCAAGCAATATATAATAGTCCATACTTTGCTTGAGTTTTGACGACGCAAAATGGCGTTCAACCGCCCCTTCTCTGCCCTATTCTGAAGTCAAAACGCCAGAACTGGCATAAAAGTTGGAGTTAAACGCCCAAATTGGCATAAAAGCTGGCGTTTAACTCCAAGAGAAATCTCTACACGTGTAAAGCTCAATGCTCAGCCCAAGCACACTCCAAGTGGGCCCGGAAGTGGATTTCTACATCATTCACCTATTTTTGTAAACCCTAATAGCTAGTTTCATTATAAATAGGACCTCTTACTATTGTATTTTCATCTTTTGATCATCTTTTGATCTCTTGATCACATTTTGGGGGGCTGGCCTCACGGCCATGCCTAGACCTTGTTCTTATGTATTTTCAACGGTGGAATTTCTACACACCATAGATTAATGGTGTGGAGCTCTGCTGTTCCTCGAGTATTAATGCAATTACTACTGTTCTCTATTCGATTCATGCTTATTCTTATTATAAGATATTCGCTGTACTTCAACATGATGAATGTGATGATCCGTGACACTCATCATCATTCTCACCTATGAATGCGTGACTGACAACAACTTCCGTTCTACCTTAGAATGAGCGTGTATCTCTTAGCCTCCATTCCGAAAGATCGGAGTCTTCGTGGTATAAGCTAGAATTATTGGCGGCCATTCCTGAGATCGAGAAAGTCTAAACCTTGTCTGTGGTATTCCGAGTAGGATCTGGAAAGGGGATGACTGTGTCGAGCTTCAAACTCGTGAGTGTTGGGCGTAGTGACAGACGCAAAAGAATCACTGGATTCTATTCCAACATGATCGAGAACCGACAGATGATTAGCCGTGCAGTGACAGTGCATTTGGACCATTTTCGCTGAGGACGGGGGTAGCCATTGACGTCGGTGAAACCCAACATACAGCTTGCCATGGAAAGGAGTATGAAGGATTGGATGAAGGCAATAGGAATGCAGAGATTCAACAGGAACAAAGCATCTGTATGCACTTATCTGAAATTCTCACCAATGAATTACATAAGTATCTCTATCTTTACTTTCTGTTTATTTATCTTTTTACTCAATAAAACTCCATAACCCATTTTAATTCACCTGACTGAGATTTACAAGGTGACCATAGCTTGCTTCAAGCCGACAATTTCTGTTGGATCGACCCTTACTCACGTAAGGTATTACTTGGACGACCCAGTGCACTTGCTGGTTAGTTGTGCGAAATTGTGACGAAGTGTGATTCACGTTTGAGCGTACCAAGTCTATTGGCGCCATGGTTGATGATCACAATTTCGTGCACCAATAATCCGTCTCACAAATAACATCTTGTTGACCCACATCCCAAGCTAAGAGATATCCTCTCCAAATAGCAAATAATTCTCCTTGAAGAATACTATTACTCTCAATCATTCCCAAACACCCCCTTTGCCAGCTCCCATTACAATCTCTAATAACACAAGCAAAACCAACACTATCACCCGAACCAAAATAACTAGCATCACAATTAATCTTAAAGTACCAATGGATGGGGGATTCCAAAAACCATTTAGAGTAGAGGGAAGGGACATACGTTGTGATTCAAAAATATTCCTAAGCTCCTTTTCTGAAGTTAATGCCAGACAAATCACTTTTTTCGGAGGCCAAGTTTCATGGGGATTAAAGATGTCATTATTCCTTGCTCGCCATATCCACCAAAGTCCCAAAAAGAACTTGAACGGATGCTCTCTGCTATGATACAAGAACCAGTTCTTCAAATCCAAAGGATGACAAGAAATATCCAACCTATGCCAGACAAGTTGAGCTTTTGGACAATCCCAAATACAATGTAAAATCGATTCCTGGCTAGAAAGACATCTTGGACACTTATCCGATGACGACATCCCTCTTCTAAAGCGAAAACTTGCAGTAGGAAGAGCCTCCTTAAGACACAACCAAGCCAAAAACTTATGCTTTTCCGGAACAAGTTGACGCCAAAGCCAAAGCCAATTCTCCCGCTCCTCCCAACCAAACAGCTACTTACACAACCACAACTAACCATTGCGTGAGTTATAGACTTTGGCAGCAGACCCACTCCAATACCAACCCACTTCCGGACCTGCTTGTTCATCTGGATTGTAAGAGAGAATATTACCTTTCAGATTTTGAGATAAAGGAGAATAAAGAGTATCCAAATGCCACCTACCAACCGACCAAATATCCTGTATTCGGAGATTTGAATTAGAAATGTGAACATAATCCATCTCATTAGATAACCGTCCTTCTCTCCTCCAGCTAGAAAACCAAAAATTCTGGTTCAAATCTCTAATACAGCAAGCAAGCAAAGACACCTTCAAATGGGAGAGTCCTTGTTCTTAGGATAACTAAAACAGTCATATAGAGATGATCGGTATTTGGCATCCAACAATTGGACCCATAGCTTGTTTGGCTGCTGGAAAAAAGTCCAAACTAGCTTCCCAAGAAGAGCAATATTTACACAATAAGGATCTCTAATCCCCAAACCTCCATATTTTTTTGGAGTAACCAGTACCTTCCAACTAACAAGATTCAATCCTCTTCCATCAACTTGTCCTTTCCAAAGAAAATTCCTCATCATAGACTCCAATTTACTAATGATTCCTTTCGGAAAAATAGAGACCTGCATCTGGTACGTGGGAATAGCGACGGCAACAGAATTAACCAAGCAGAGTCTACCAGCCCGATTGAGTAAACTCTCTTTCCAGCTTGCTAGCCTACTCTGAATCTTATCCAGGACACCATTGAAAGCTGAACGATTCACCCTAGAATGGCTAAGGGTAACTCCAAGATACTTGCCCAAGTCCTGGACAAATCTGATAGAGGATACCCCAGTGAAATCCTCTTTCCTTGTTGCAGAGACATTCTTGGAGCAAAGCGCTTTAGACTTCTCCACATTAATCTTCATCCCAAATGCTTTGCAAAAAGTCTCTAAAACCAACATCACATTTTGCACTTGTCTCTTTGTAGCTTTACAAAATAGAAGCAAGTCATCTGCAAACATTAAGTGGGATATTCTTGGTCCCCCTCTAGAAATAGCAACCGGCTCCCTCAAGCTCAAATCAACCTGATGACTAATAAAGCATGCCAATCACTCCATACACAACACAAAAAGATAAGGTGACATAGGGTCTCCTTGTCTAAGACCTCGACTAGGAGTAAAGCCATTCAGATGACTCCCATTCCAAAGAATAGATAAAGAAGAAGCAGTGACATAATTCATAATCAAATTAAGTGTAGGAATAGGAAAACCAAAGCTCTTAAGGGTATGAGCTAAAAACCTCTAGTCAATTCTACCATAAGCTTTCTCCAGATCAATCTTAAAGGCCACCTTTCTTTGGTTTAGTCTTCTTCATAAAGTGGAGGACTTCTTGAACAATAATGATGTTGTCAAGAGTTCCTCGTCCTAGAATAAATCCTCCTTGAAGCGGGCCAACAATCTCCGCAAGATGAGGACGAAGCCTATTAATAAGGACCTTCGTGATGATCTTGTAAACTACATTGCAGAGACTAATCGGCCTGAAATCTTTCATAAATACCGATGATTCAACCTTTGGAATGAGAACTAGTAAAGTCTCCAACATTCTCAGATCAAGAGTAAACCAGAGAATGCCTGCTTAACCATCTTCCAAACATCAAGACCAATGATCTCCCAATATTCTTTGAAGAAGAAAGCTTGAAACCCATTGAGCTTTAAAAGAGTTCATGTGAAAAATAGCTGTTCTGGCTTCCTCCATAGCAACTGGTGCCGTAAGATTATTGCAAGCTTCCTCATTCAGAGAAGGAAGAGGCACATCACCAAGGCAACCCAAATCAACATCATCTAAATGACAGAATAAGCTTTTATAGAAAGACTCTGCTTCTTGACTTATAACCTCTAGATCAGTTTTCCACACTTCATCCTTGAGAAAAAGGCCATGAATCTTATTATGCTTCCTTCGCACAAGAGTTTGAATATGAAAGAATCTTGTATTCCTATCCCCGAACCTTACCCACTGCTCTCTGGACTTTTGGAACCATAGGAGCTCTTCTTGAACTATAGTATTATTATAATCATCAAGTAATTGTTGCTCTTTCTGACGCAAATAAATACTACCACCACTTCTAAACGCTTTTGCAAATAATTAATCTGCTGCTCTAATTCACATTTCTTAACAAAAATGTTACCAAATACCTTCGAGTTAAACTCTAGTGAATTCTTTTGTACTTCCGAAAGCTTGCCATGAATCTCTCTATTACCAGACCACCATGACTGGTTCACAATATCCCTATACCCAGGATGAGTAGCCAAGCAGCAACAAATCGGAAAGGTCGATTCCCTTTAGGCTGAGGACGACCTTTACAACGCACCAGAATAGGACAATGATCAGACTGAAGCCTATTTAAAACTTCTGCATAAGCCTCTGGAAAGATAGATAACCAACTACTATTTATACAGACTCGATCAAGCTTTTTTGCCATGTTATTCGAATTGATAGCTCATAAATATTTTAAAGAAGTCTAATAATTAGATATTTTGTTAGCTTTTTTTAATGTATAGAATAAAATATATATTTTTTAATTTTTTAATTATTAATTTTTTAATAAATTTATTTAAATTATATCACACAAAAAATTTATTCTTGCAAAATAATTTTAAAAAATAGCTTAAAAGATATTAGGAGTACTATAAAAATTTGTAATGTCCTAGTGACTTAGGTAAATACATGCATATACTCAAATTTTAAATAAAATATTTTACATAGTCAATAATAATTTAAAAATTAAAAAAATATTTTTTTATCATATACTTACTTAAATTATTGGGATATTACAAATTTTTATAATACTCCAATTATATATCAAACATTTCTTATCTTAAAAGGCATAATTTACAATCTTAATAAATTAAAATGCATAATTTTCTATCCTAATAATAAATATATACAAGAGTATTGTATCTCTACTTAATTATAGAAATATTATTAATATAATATTTCAATTAATAACTCCTAAAAAATATTTTATTGCATGCATAGTCATTTTAAAAAAATTATTTTATTCAAAAAAATATTTTATTCCATACAAAATACTAATTCGACTTTCTTTAATTTGAATTATTATTCATTTTTTTTTAATTCGAATTTTGTTCATTCGAATTACATAAAAAATATTTTTGAATAATTTAGGTAACAAAAAATATTTTTGAATGATTTAGGTAACTTTTTTGATTTAGTAGAATTAGATAATTTTATTCTCCCTTTAATTTAATTTTTTCATTTACCCAAATAATAAATTACTTATCTGTTCTAGAATGTTAAGAAATAATTTAATAAAAACAACTTACTATACTAGAGAAAAAATAAAATAAAAAATGTCATCAGCCTTTTAAATTTGCGCAACATGTTACTTTTTCTTGCTTGTTATAAGAGTGGGTATGCTCAACGTGCTTTGTCGGTTTCTATTTAAAAATAAAAAATAAAAAAGAATAATCTCATTGTCACTTGGTAAATTGTAATTCGAGTTTTAAGTCAAGATAAAACGGCAAAACGTAAAGATACAGTTTTCATGAATAAATAGGGTACTTAAAATGTTAAAATTAGAGTTAAGTATTTTTTTATCTCTAAGCTATAAGGCTAAAATTAAAATTGTTTTTGATTTTTTTAGTATTAAAATCATCTTTAACGTTACAAAACGTTATAAAATCGTTCTTTTATCTAAAAATAATATTTTTTTGAACAATTTTATCCTTAAACAAAAATAATAAAAAAATCTCCACAACCTCACCATTAATTTCACATCATTATCATCACTTTGCACCTCCTTCCTCTCTCTTTCTTCACCACCATCACTATTGTCACCATAGCCATTCATTACTCACAACACTTTTTTTCCAGCAACAACAATCCCAAAATAAATTAACAGTAATATTCACAAAATAAATCAACAAAAAATTCATATTAAATAATAATTCAATAATCATCAACCACAATTTCAGTTTTCAGATCCAAAAATAGCAAAACAACAGAAATTTAAAAAATTAAAAAAATGATGTTTATATTCTTCAAAAATTAAAAAAAATAAAAAGAAAGGAAAAACGATGAACAATTTCTTGAAACTTTGTTCGAAGTTCCAGAACCCCTACCACTACTGTTAACCACCACCACTACCGTAACTGCCATGGTTATCAAAATCTCTGAGATTCTGTGACTGGTAGAGAAACAACAGATTACTGTTGTTGTTGTTGTTCCAAAAAACATGAATTAATGGGTTATTCAAATGTAAAGTAGAAGAAGATTGTAGATCCATGTAAGCATGGTGATGGAAAAAGAAAACGGAAAAAGAGTTGGAAGAAGGAGAAGAAGATGAAGAAGAAGAACCGTTGTTGATGGCGGTTACTACACCAAACCTCATCGTCATCAAACCAGAATGTTGTTGTTCTTCCTACTTCACTGCAGAAGAAAAAGCAAATAAGTAGGGCGGCGAAAACGGAGAGAAGAAGAATTGGGGTTGGGATTTTGAAGAGAGGGGTACGAGAAAGGGGATGAGGAAGGAAAAAAGTAAAGAGATACGGGAATGGGGTGAGGGGGTGGGGGGTTACGGGAGTGGGGTGAGGGGGTGGTGGGTCGGTTTTGTTTTAGTTTTTTAATATTATTTTTAATTATTTTTATTAATTATTAAGGGTAATTTGGTAAAAAAATAAAATTGAAGTAGAAAATGACGATCTTATAACATTTTATAACGTTGAGGATGATTTTAATAACAAAAAAAAAGGTCGGGGACGATTTTGATTTTAGCCTCAAACCTTAGGGACGAAAAAAGTACTTAACCCTTAAAATTATCTATCATTTGTTAATAAAATATTTCTACATAGGTAAATTATTACCAAAATTAGGGAAAAAAAGATTATTAAATAAAACAAAAGATTAAAAGATTGATTATCCATCTTGTTAAATTTGAAAAAAATTATTATTTATTGTGATGATAAATTGTTCCAGCATAGCCCAGCAAGCCAAGGACCCGTGATCGGACGGCTAACCGATCCGATGGTTAGCCACGCTCGACCTGAGAGCTGACCCGCACGTCAACTCCCTCTTGGCGTGCACCTGGACAACTGGAAAGGAAGTTTACAGGAAAGAGGATCTGCGTATGTTGGACCCACTATGGCACAAACTATATAAGGGAAGGGACATACCCCTCCCCCAGGTACGACACTCATTTTACTCTAATCGCCGGCTTTCGTACGGACACTGACTTGAGCGTTGGAGTTCTTGCAGGTGGCACCTCCTCCTCGTCAGCTCGAAAGAGGTTCATACCCTAGCTCTTTGGAGCTCTCCCAGGCTAAGCGTCCTACCACCCACCAACTCTCAGACTCCACAGAACCATACCCGTTTCGAACTTGAGCAACCGAACATAAATATTTGATTGATTGATTAAGAATTAATTTTAATTTATAAAGTGATTATTTATGTTATAAAGTTTTAGATTGACATTAATATGTATGATGATTTAATTTAATTTGGAAAGAATCAATCATTAAGAACAAGATATAAAAGAGATTGCTACTACTAAATAGAAAAGACAAACATGACAATTATGAGAATTAATTATCAACAATGGCTAGTATGAATAATAAAGCACTAATCTGATTATATTTGGAAATAATCACTATTAAAAGCAATATATGGAGAAAATATAAAAAGATATACTGCTATTTAAAGAAAGGTGTTCATACCTTGGTCCAACACCATGGCCCAGGTCCAGACACACCAAAAGGCTCAATCTAAAGATTAGTCTCCTCTGAAGAGGTCGGATTCAACACAAATTTCATCTCCAAAAAGTCGGGCTCAAAGGATAGCTGGCAGATAACACTTATAAAAAAAATAAGTAACTGCCCCCAAAATCTCTCAACCCATTTCCAGGAGTCATATCTCAACTACCCTAAGATAAAGGAATGGTTATCCACCTTTAAAAGTGGAACTACTCTAACAGTGGTTATTGGATCACCACTATAAATACACTGACACCCCTCAAGTATCTCTAAGTTCCAATACTCTCTAAACCTGCTTGCCCCCTTGCTAACTTAGGCATCAGAGTGTCTTTGTAGGTACCTAACGTTAGGATTTTTGCTAGTAAAGAATTTATAAAAATATTCGCGTTGTAGATATAGCTTCTAAACTAACAGAAATCCCTTCGTACAAAAGTTTTGGTTATCACAAGTAACAAACCCCTAAATAAATTGATAACCGAAGTATTTAAACCTCGGGTCATCTTCTCAAGGAATTGCAGGGAAGTATGTTCTTATTATTGGTTATGGAGATTGTAAATTGGGGTTTTGAGAATGAGGAATAAATATGGCAAATAATTTAAATGACAATTAAAATAAATAAATAACTGTAAAGCAAACTTTTGGGCAAGGTATGAGAAATTGGAAGTCCAGACTTAGTTATTCTTATCACTAATAATGAAAGTTGAATCTTAATTCCACTTAGTTAACCTTTGCTAAAGCAAAGGAAAGTCAAGGGACTAATTAATTTGACCTTCGAATCCTATTTATTTCCTAAGAAAAGGTTGGGATTATTGAAGTTCAGTTCAATTAGCAAAGATAACAGTTACCAATTATGTTAAGCTAAGATAACTCCTGAGTTACTGATTTCTAAACCAAGACCAAAAAGGGAAAAGTAAATTAATTCTACTGGAATGAAAATGTCTTCAAATTGGGAATAATCAATGGCATAAATAAAAGAAGGCAATATAAAACTGAAATACCTCAAATAACATTAAATAAGAAAATCATCATGAATGTGGCATAAGCCAAATAGGCAACATAACCAATACAAGCAAGCATTAAAATATCTTAGAGTAAGAGATAAATATAAAGTAAAAGAACATTAAACTTGGGATTGAGAGTCACTCTTAAAACTAAGAGAAGTCCTAAATCCTAATTTCTAAAAACTCTACCTAAATCCTAAGAGAGAGGAGAGAACCTCTCTCTCTCTAAAAACTACATCTAAAACATGAAAAGTGAATTATGAAAGCCTGATGATGAATGGATGCATTCCCCCACTTTATAGCCTCTAATATGTGTTTTCCGGGCCAAAAACTGGGTCAAAAATAGCCCAAAAATCACTTCTAGCGCTTTCTGGTCCGTACAGATCGCGGCCAAGTGACGCGGAGGCGTCGCCCACGCGGCCGCGCGGATTGAAGTTCGCAGATGCGACGCGTCCGCATGGATCACGCGTTCGCATCGCCTAGCGTCAGGGCAACTATGGCATATTATATATCAAATCGAAGCCCCGGACGTTAGCTTTCCAACGCAACTAGAACGACCTCATTTGGACCTCTGTAGCTCAAGTTATGGTCGTTTGAGTGCGAAGAGGTCAGGCTGGGCAGCTTAGCAATTTCTTCCAACTTCTTGTATTCCTTTCACTTTTGCATGCTTCCTTTCCATCCTCTAAGCCATTCATGCCCTGTAATCCCTGAAATCACTTAACACATATATCATGGCATCTAATGGTAATAAAAGAGGATTAATATTAACAAATATAAGACCAAAGAAGCATGTTTTCAATCAAAGCACATAATTAGGAAGACAAATGTAAAACCATGCAAATAGTATGAATAAGTGAGTAAAGAGTTGATAAAATCCACTCAATTAAGCACAAGATAAACCATAAAATATTGGTTTATCAACCTCCCCACACTTAAATAATAGCATGTCCTCATGCTAAGCTCAAGAGAAACTATAAAGATGAAGAGGAATGGTAGGATGTATGAAATGCAACCTATCTATATGAATGCAACTAAATGCAAAATGTTTCTACCTACTTGGTTAAAAATAAATAAGTTCTCCAAGACCAACATAAATCAGATTTCACTAATTCAAATCATACAGTGAAAACAAGTAAACTTGTAAGAAGATAGCTCATGAAAGCAGGGAACATAGAATCAAGCATTGAACCCTCACTGGTAGTGTATATGCGCTCAAATCTCTCAAGTGTCTAGGGTCAATTTCTCTACTCTTCTCTAATTATGCTTTCTAAAACTTTGTTTTTCATCTAACCAATCAACAAATATTTAGTATACTAATGCAAACATCATGAGGTCTTTTCAGGGTTGTAATGGGGCTGAGGTAAAGGTAGGGATATATATATATAAGGCTAAGTGAGCTAATTAAGTGAATCCTTGATTAGTCTAAGATCTCACCTAACATACATACTTTGTAAAGCAAAGCTTCTTCACCTATTCTCCCATATTTTTCCCACTTTTGAAGTTACATGCTCATGTATTAGTTTTAATTTTGTCCCATGTGCATTGCTTTATTTTGCATTTGGAAATTCTTTTGTATCCCCTTTATTCAAATACTGAATTAATTTTTTTTAATGCACATGGTAATTCAATTATTTTGATTTCACATGAGCATGCTTTCCAAAATTTTTATTTTGAATTATTTCATTATTTTCAGCTTCCTACCCTTTGTTTTTATCATCCATGTTCCCAATAGGTTTCCCACACTTAAACAATTACACAATTTCTATCTTAAGCTAACCAAGGATTCAACTTGGGATTTTAAATTTGTTTTTCTGCTTAAGGCTAGTGTTGTGGTTTATAGAATAAGAGAAAATTAAAGGCTCAAGAGGGCTAACAAGGGTGATGTAGAAGAACTTGAATTACTCCCTGAAGTCTGAGAACAAGCCCAGATAAGAGAAGCAGCGCTAAAACAAAGAATGACGAACAGATACAACAAGAAAGTCATTCGAAAAACCTTCACCTCAGACGACTTGGTCTTGGTTAGAAATGACATCGGGATTAACAAGTCAGGTGAAGGAAAGCTCGCTGCTAATTGAAAAGGGCCATATAAGATAAGTGAGGTCCTAGGAAAAGGATACTACAAAGTTTCTGAGTTGAGTGGAGCCGAGCTCCCAAGGTCGTGGCATGCTTGTAACGTGAAGAGGTATTATAGCTAGAAGCAAACTCCACTAACTAATGTACTCTTTTTCCGACTTCATTGTTTTTTCCCAAAAAAAGGATTTTCCTGAAGGGGGTTTTAACGAGTCATCAAAGTGGAAGCTAGGGATTAATAATTCTTAAAATCCCTTAGTAGCTAAGATAAAAAAGTACCTCCATCAATAAATAAAGATTTATTTTACCTCTCTATAATTCCACTACTGTTACCATTTATTCTACGAAACGCACCGATTTAAACTCGAAAAACGTCAAAATCCCATGACCGACCTACGTGGTCGTTAAGATAAAACGACCAGGTACAAGTCAGTGTAAAGAGGTTACGAAAGACGATCATAACAACTCGGTATCTCAACCACTAGAACGACTACCTAGTCGGAGGATCCGAGAAAATCAAAATGCATCGCAGAAATAACCTAAATCACAAAAACAAATTCAATAAGCAAAAATTGAAGGAACACAAAAGAGAAAAAAAATCCCTCAAAAGCAAAGGTAGTTTTAAAATCTTCGAAAAAGATCACGACAAACTTAGACATGAAACAGCCTACCCAGTAAAAGGTTTCTCCAAAAAACCAAAAAGGGTTTTTTCATAAATACCTTATAAAAGAGTCAACACGAAGCATGCACACACAAAGAATTTTTTAAAGCCCTTATCCAAAAAAGGGTTATCAAACAGCGCAATTTTTTTTAACGGCCATAAAAGGCCAAAAGAGTCAAGGACCACCAACACAAACAACAAAGAAATAAATTGTTAAAAAAGGGCCCACAAGCCGAGCCCCACATAGCTGAAGTTAATTAAGAAGAAGGATTAGAGTCAACAACAGGAAGGGAGCTCGGATCAGAAGCAGGAGTTGGAGCAGTCAGAGCAGTCTCTTCAACAATAGAAGTTGGAGGTTCTGAAGAACTCGGCAAGGGATCCTCCTGTCGCTCCTCATGAGGAGGAGACACAATAAGTCTTTACCCGCGAGTCTTCAACTCGAAATCTGTCTCAGGACAAGGAGGGGAGACAATAGCTCCATCAACAACAATCTTGTCAGGAAGAAGGGGAGAAAGGTCCAAGTCATGAGCAATAACTCTGACATGTTCCTTAAATATCTTCCAAACCTCCTTCGAGCTCTCCGCCACAGAATCCTCCAAGTTCTGATAGGCCTCCCGGTTAAACTCCAATTGCTTCTGAAGGTCAATATTTTCAGTAAAGAGTTTAACATAATTTTGCTCTGCCTTCTCCTTCAGGCCCTCTGCCATGGCACACTGGCCCATCAGCTTCTTCTCCCTCTTCTGAAGCCATGCCCGCTCCTCCTTCAACTAGTCAACTTCCCCTTGAATTCGCCTCTCCTCTTCCTGATAAAGGATAATCTTCCTCTGAAGCTTATCTATAGGTTTTTTGGGAAGAACCCAAAGAACAAAGAGGATTCTTGTCCAGGATATCAAGAAGAGCAGTGCAGACCCCAGTAGTCCGAACACCCCCCGAAACCAAAATTTGAAGATGGCTTCAAAGGGAAGCATCATCCATAGCAATTTGGCTATGAGGGAAGATGTTCTTCCGAACAAATTTCGGACCATCAAAGTTGGCCTCCTCAGAAGGAGAAGAGCCAGACTCCGAGGTCTTCCGTTTTATTTCTTTCTTGTTCAGAGGGAGGTCGGACTGGGGGGATAGGAGGAGGAAGAGGAGGACTAGAGGCAGTAGTTACCATAACAGGGCGAGAGGAGGCCCCAACGTCACGAGGAGGAGGAGGAGAAGCGCCAGCAGCCCTCGCAGCATCGGCCAAGGCACGAGCTCTTCTCTTGGTGTCCTGGACCTTCTGGTAGGAAGCACTAGCTCCACTCTTCACCATTTCTGAAAAGGAAAAACAAATAAACAATTAGTTTACAAGTTGGAAAACATCACAAGTCGGGAAATATTCTACAAAAAGAGAAAAAGCTATCTAGTTAGGTCCGCACAAAACTCAGAGAACCCAGAAAATTTTTTTTGTATCTAGATAGAGAGCTCTCCCCCAGGCCTCTCGAAAAAATCCTATAATGGCCTCCTCAACCTCGTCCAAATCCTCTAGAATGTACTTCTCTACGGGGGAGGCCTCCAACCAATAAAGAGGAAATCGGGATTCATGGCTATCATTCAAATAAAAAGGGTGGTGGCCCTATACGGCTTGGACTCTAAGGAAAAAGTTCTTGAAGTCGTGGAAGGATTCGTCAAATATTGAAAAAACCTTCCAACCCTGAATGTCTCGGAAGGATACCCATTGTTATTTATTATTCTGAGAGCTAAAGACCTTTAAAGAAGTTGGGAAGTCAAGTTCTCGGCTAAAAATGTTGGTAGATTTTCATGAAACCCCAAGAGTTGGGGTGAAGCTGAGAGGGAACAACTCGGTAGTGTAACAATACCAATATTTCAAAATCAGAAAAGGGAAAAAAAACCCCAAATGGGTAAAAAGACAATCATATATAGAGAAAAAGTGAGGGTCAGAATCGGAAACTCTTCCGCAACAAACCCGGTTTTCAATACCCAAGGGCACCAACTCGTATTTGGGTCCTTTGGTGAATGCAAAGTTCGGTAAGGTAGTCAGTGTCCACTAAAGGTTTCTCCTCAAGCACGGTATCATCTACCCACCTTGACAGAGACTTAGGGATATGGGAAGACATCTTTCTAATAAAAAGAAGTAGGTAAAAAAGCAACAAGACCTACAAAGAAAAACAAAAAATCATCAAGAAACAGGACTCCCCAAAGACGAAGCAGACTCTCCTAAAAAATACAAAATAAAAGAACCACCAAGCGCGACAAATCGACTTGCGAACATTATAAGCAAGGGAATAGTAAAAAGCACGAAAAATCCTCAAGCATGAAAACTAATAGTAGAAGATTTAAAAAGGATTAACCTTTATCTGCAGACGCGAAGAGAAGCAGTCATAGCGACAGCAAAGCACTCCGAGAAGGAAAGCTAAAAAGTTTTTCTCTGGAAAGAACAAAGAATGTAAGCAAGAAGTTTCAGAAGATGAAAGAAAACAGAGAAAAGAGAGGGAAAAGTATTTATAACACGCCAGGGGCATAAGGGTAAATTGACGCGATCATTAAAGGAACGCGCCGTTACTAATGTAACTGCTTCCACGTGTAAATGCGAAAATCCCAGCAGACGCGACGTTTGATTAGACACGACGATTGAGAATTTTAAATCACGTCGGTTTTAAAAATCACGTCAGCTGCAGACTCGAGTCTCGTACTCGAATCCGACTCATAAGCAAAAGAGACCGGACTCGAGTAAAGGCACTGTTCATATCTTGGTCCAACACCAGGGCCTAGGTCCAGATACACCAAAAGATCCAATACAAAAATTGGCCTTCGCTACCCACCGACCTCCTCCGAAGAGGTCAGATTCAACACAGACTCCATCTCCAAAAAGTCGGGCTCGAAGAATAGTTGGCAGATAACACTTATTCAAATAAGTAACTGCTCCCAAAATCTCTCAACCCACTTCCAGGAGTCACATCTCAACTACCCTAAGATAAAGGGACGGTTATCCACCTTGAAAAGTGGAACTACTCCAACGGTGGTTATTGGATCACCACTATAAATACACTGACACCCCTCAGGTATCTCTAAGTTTCAATTCTCTCTAAATCTGCTTGCCCCCTTGCTAACTTAGGCATCGGAGTGTCTTTGCAGGTACCACCCCCCATTCCTTCGAAACACACAGTTCGGACGGTGGCTCACGAACACCAACAAGTCGGAGACCACCTTCCACTGACATTTGGGCCAATCCTTCAAGCCTAAATCACCATTTTCAGGTTACCCACGTAACAAAAAGAAAGTATCATATCTTTAGTGCAACGTGTAACAAGACTAAGTTTTCGCTATAAGAAAAAGAACCAAGTTTTTGCTATAAGAAGAAGAATCAATCTTTAAGACATATCAAGAAGAAAATTTAGAAATCAAAACAATGCATTGTGTGTCTTTCTTTTTCATTTTGATCTTCATTTTGATATATTCAATATCTATTTGAGTCTTTCTAGTAAAGAAAAAAGGCTAATGCTTTAGGTATTGTTTGTTTGGATTGAAAACCAGTGGAAAGAAAATAAGAGGAAGGAAGTAAGAGGGAAAACATTTATTTTCCCTTGTTTGTTTAGAATGAAATTTTTAATGGAAAATTAAAATAGTGTAAAATTCAGAGTGGGTCCCACCTAAAATTTTTCTTTCCAACCCTGGACGGAAAACTGAAAGAAAAAGGAAACTGATGAGCGGATAATTTATACGCTTTTTTGCATTATTTTTAGTATGTTTTTAGTATGTTTTAGTTAGTTTTCATTGTGTTTTTATTAGTTTTTAGTTAAAATTCACTTTTCTGGACTTTACTATGAGTTTGTGTGTTTTTCTGTGATTTCAGGTATTTTCTGGCTGAAATTGAGAGACCTGAGCAAAAATCTGATTCAGAGGCTGAAAAGGACTGCAGATGCTGTTAGATTCTGACCTCTCTGCACTCGAAGTGGATTTTTTGGAGCTACAGAAGCCCAATTGGCGCGCTCTCAACTGCGTTGAAAATTAGACATCCTGGGCTTTCCAGCAATATATAATAGTTCATACTTTGCCTGAGATTTGATGGCCCAAACAGGCATTCCAAATCAGCTCAAAACTGCCCGGCGTTTAACGCTGAAACTGGCACAAGAATGGGAGTTAAACGCCCAAACTGGCACAAAAGCTGGCGTTTAACTCCAAGAGAAGTCTCTACATGAAAATGCTTCAATGCTCAGCCCAAGCACACACCAAGTGGAAACCTCTAGAAAGAGGAAAGGGAAGGCAAAAGCTTCCTCCTCCGAGTCATGAGAGATGGAGAGATTTATCTCAAGGGTGCATCAAGACCACTTCTATGAAGTTGTGGCCATGAAGAAGGTGATCCCCGAGGTCCCTTTCAAACTCAAAAAGAGTGAATATCCGGAGATCCGAGATGAGATCTGAAGAAGAGGTTGGGAAGTTCTTACCAACCCCATTCAACAAGTCGAAATCTTAATGGTTCAAGAGTTCTATGCCAATGCATGGATCACCAAGAACCATGATCAAAGTGTGAACCCGGACCCAAAGAATTGGCTTACAATGGTTCAGGGAAAATGCTTAGATTTTAGTCCGGAAAATGTAAGCTTGGCATTCAACTTGCCCATTGTTACGGTGGGTAACCGGAGATTAATGGATTGGATGGTGTTGGTTGGCCCAATCGCTTGAAAGAGGAAGCCTTCGAGTGGGTCTGCACCTCCGGGGCCTCCGTCCGACTTGCTCGTATGAGGAGAAGGGGGTGGTACCTGTAAAGATACTCCGATGCCTAAGTTAGCAAGTGTGTGAGCAGGTCTAGAGAGTATTGGGACTTGGCGATACCTGAGGGGTGTCAGTGTATTTATAGTGGTGAACCAATAACCACCGTTGGAGTAGTGCCATCTTTTTAGGGCGTTAACCGTCCCATTATCTTAGGGAGGTTAGGATATGGCTCTTGGAAGTGGTTAGAGAGATTCTAGGGGCAGTTACTCACTTGAATGAGTGTTTATCTGCCAGCTAACCCTCGTGCTCGACTTCTTTAGATTAAGTCGTGGTGAGAACCGACTTCATAGGACGAAGGTTGGTATTGGGTGAGGCTCAATCCGTGGGATTAGGCCTTTTGTTTGGACCTGGACTTTTACTATTGGGCCAGGGCATGAACAGTGCCCCTACTCAAGCCCAATTTTCTTTTCAAGATTTGGGTTCGAGTATTCTACCCGGGGTCGTAGTCGACTTGTAGGAGGACCGACGTGATGGTCTGAAACCAACGTGACTTTTCGTAGCCTTTTGGTTCTAACAGTTACGTCTAATCAAGCGTCGTGTCCGTTAGAGATGTGTGTAGGGATTGATAGTCTTGGTAACGGTGCATTCTCATTAATGACTACCCCGCTTTTACCATTATGCCCCTAACGTGCTTATAAATACTTTCTCTCTCTTTCGTTGTTTCATTTCTTCGATTTTTCAAATTTTCCCTTTCATCCGTTTCGTGAAGCATTTTCATATCAGTTTGTGGGACTTCTTTCGTTGAAGGCTTTCATCTTCTCCTACCTTTTTCCGGCAAAGGTTGGTTCTTTTTTTTCTCCCTTTGTTAATCGATTTTGCTTGCATGCTTTTTGTTTTCTTTGGAGAGGGAGAAGTGACGTTGTAGGCTTCTGTTAAGTTTCGTGTTCCCTTAGGGATTCTCATTTTTTATTCTTTTTCTTTTTCCTTTGTAGGTTTCCAGAAAAATGTCTTCTGTAGAGGTTCTTGCTCAATGGGTTGATGTTACGGTCCTGGGGGAGGAACCCTTGGCTGATGCCGAGTTCATCACCCATCTTCGCACTCATCACCGCATTTGTACTTTTGAGGAGGATGAGTCCAAGTATGAGTTGGTGGCCCCGGGTTTGTTTTGGGAGGGATTCCGAGGAGGTCCCTCATTTTTTCTATATGTATAAGAGCATGATTACCCGTTTGGGTGTTTTTCTTCCATTTTCTGAATTTGAAATGGCTGTTTTACGCCACTGTCGAGTTGCCCCTACCCAACTTCACCCCAATTCTTGGGGTTTTCTGAAAATTTACCAATTTATTAGTCACGCTTTGGACTTTCCGACTTCTTTGAGGATTTTCTTCTATTTTTTCCACATGACTAAGCCCTTCAGTGGGCTAAATAACAAGCAGCAATGGGTGTCTTTCTGGGCCATACAAGGTCGGAGAATTTTCACCCTTTTTGACGAATCCTTCCATGATTTTAAAAATTATTTTTTCAAAGTTCAAGCTGTAGAGGGTCACCACCCCTTTTTCTTGGATGAGAACCCTTCCCCTCGTTTTCCCCTGTATTGGTTGGAGGCCTCCCCTTGTGAGAAATACGGTCTGGACGACCTAGACGAGGTGGAGGCGGCCATTGTGGGGTTTCTCCGAGAAGTGTAGGGGAGGGCCCCATACTTGGATACTAGAAAATTTTTGCAGGGATCGCCGACTTTTGTTCGGTCGCAACTAGGTAGCTTTTATATATATATGTATATATATTTCTTATTTCCGACTTGTATCTGCCGACTTGTTGTTTTTGCTAATTATTTCTTTTGCAGATATGGCGAGGAAGAATGCTCAGGAATCTTACCAGAGAGTCCAAGAGGCTAAGGCAAGGTCTCGGGCTAGGACTGGTGGCACCAAGGCGATCATTTCTCCTCCTCCTCCTCCTTCCCAGAACACAGGGACTCCTTCCCAGCCCATTGTGATTTCTTCTTCGGCTTTGTCTCGGCCGCTCCCCTCCGCCCGACTTCTTCCTGAGCCGGAGAAGAAGAAGCGCAAGACTTCAGAGTCTGGCTCTTCTTTTGACGGTGGGGTTAAGGCGGATGCTCTTGCATTCGTCCGAAAGAACATCTACCCTCATATAAGTATGGATGATGTCTCTGTTCGGAACCACCTTACCACTCTGGCTGAGGAGAGTTTCAGGGCGGCGGGTGTTTGTGGCAAACTCTTGGATATTTTTTAGAAGACTCCTCTCAGCTCTTTGGGGTTAACCTCGAAGGTTGAGGAGCTGGAAGGAAGGCTTCTAAGTTATCAAGAGCAGGAGAGGGAGTTGAAGGAGGAGGTCACCAAGCTGAGGGAGGAGAGAGATAGCCTTCGGGATAAGGAAAGTAAGTTGCAGGCCCAATGCAACATGGAGGCGGGTTTGAGGAAAGCAGCACAGGAGAGTTACCAGAGTTTATTTCAAGATCTTGTGTCTGTGAGGAAGGATCTGCTGAATTCTTGGAATGCATATGCCGAGTTGGAGGACTCTGTTGCTGAGGGGGCCGAGGAGGCTTGGAGGATTTTTAAGGAGCAAGTCGGAGTCATTGCTCCTGACTTGGATCTTTCTCCTTTGGATCCTGACAAAGTTGTCATTGATGGTGCCATTGTGGATCCTCCTGCCCCCGTGATTGTTTCCGAGTCAGAATTGAAGACTCGGGGGCAGTGGATCATTGAGTCTCCTCCTCGCTCTAAGGATGCTCCGAGCTCTTCTATCATTCCTCCGACTTCCTCTTCATCTCCTATGGATGTCTCTCTTCCCAGTCCTGGTGGCGCTCTTCCTGACTCTGGTGGTGGTGATCCGTCTACTCCACTTCTAAAAAAGTAATTTTTGTTGGCTATTTGGGGCCCGGCCTGTGGGTCCCCCTTTTTTAAACTCTTTATTGGTGGTGATGTTTTGAACAATTTTTTGGCTTTTTAAGGCCGTAAACAAAACACTTTATAATACCCTTTTTAATAAGGGTTTAAAAAATAAATACCTTTTTTTGGATAAGGGTTTAAGTTACCTTTGCGTGCATGCCTTTTTGCTTTTGATGTTTTTAGGAAGTCTTTTCGATCTTTTCCTAAAAACCTTTTGTTCGACTTGTCTGTACTTCTGTGCTTTTTCGCTTTAAGAACCTAGGACAGTCTTTTCAATAGTTTTTCGATCTCTTTTTTGCTTATTCCTCTATACTCAATTCTGTGATTTTGTTGAGTTTTTATGACTTAGGTTATTTTTGTGATGCATTTTTTCTTCTACTCGGTTTTTTATTCCGACTCATGAGTCGGAGTGTTTCCGAGTTTCGTATGATCAACTTCCATAACCTCTTTACACCGACTTGTACCTCGTCGTTTTATCCTGACGACCATCTAGGTCGGTTCATGGGATTTTCACGTTTTGTCGAGCTTAAGTCAGCGCGTTTCGTAGAAAGAAAGAGAAAACAAAAAAGGAATTTAAGAGATATTTGTAAGATGAAAAAGATCTTTATTAATTGGAGAGATACTTTATTGCTACTAAGGGTTTTTGACAGTCTATTTCCCTTAGCCCTTACTATGATGCCTCGTTAAAAACCCTTCTCCAGAAAAAAACCCTTTTATTTTGGAAAAGAATCATGAAGTTGGGAAATGAGTACATCAGGGAGTAGAGTTCGTTCTTAACTGTAGTACCTTTTCATGTTACAAGCATGCCACGACCTCGGTAACTCGGTGTCGTTCAGGTCGGTCACTTTATAATAACCTTTTCCTAAGACCTCATTGACTTTGTATGGTCCTTTCCAATTAGCAGCGAGTTTTCCTTCCCCTGACTTGTTGACTCCAATGTCGTTTCTGATCAAGACCAAGTCATTCGGGGCAAATGTTCTTCGAATGACTTTTTTGTTGTACCTTGTAGTCATCCTTTGTTTCAGCGCTGCTTCTCTTATCTGGGCTTGTTCTCGTACTTCGGGAAGTAGGTCGAGCTCTTCTTTGTGCCCCTGTATGTTCCCGATCTCCTCGTGGAGAATTACTCTTGGGCTTTGTTTATTGACTTCTATTGGTATAATGGCTTCTATGCGATAAACTAGTCGGAAGGGTGTTTCTCCAGTGGCGGACTGGGGGGTCGTCCTGTAAGCCCATAGTACTTGTGGGAGCTCTTCAGCCCAGGCTCCTTTTGCATCTTGTAACCTTTTCTTTAGCCCTGCCAGTATGACTTTGTTGGCTGCCTCGGCTTGCCCATTGGCTTGTGGGTGCTCCACCGAGGTGAACTGGTGTTTGATTTTCATACTGGCTACTAGGTTTCTAAAGGTAGAGTCGGTGAACTGGGTCCCATTATCTGTGGTAATGGAATAAGGTATCCCATACCTTGTGATGATATTTTTGTAGAGGAACTTCCGACTTCTTTGTGCGGTGATGGTGGCCAATGGTTCTGCTTCTATCCACTTTGTGAAGTAATCTATTCCCACGATCAGGTATTTGACTTGTCCTGGCGCTTGGGGAAAAGGACCTAACAAATCCATTCCCCATTTTGCAAAGGGCCATGGAGAAGTGATACTGATGAGCTCCTCTGGGGGAGCCACGTGGAAATTTGCATGCATCTGACATGGTGGGCACTTTTTCACAAATTCTGTGGCATCTTTCTGCAAGGTCGGCCAATAGAATCCAGCTCGGATCACTTTCCTGGCTAGTGACCTTGCTCCGAGATAATTTCTGCAGATTCCACTGTGGACTTCCTCTAACACCTCGGTGGTTCTTGAGGTCGGCACGCACTTTAATAATGGTGTTGATATCCCCCTTCTGTAGAGAATATTTCTCACCAAAGTGTAATGTTGTGCTTCCCTCCGGATTTTCCTGGCCTCTTTTTCCTCTTTTGGAAGGGTGTCAAATTTTATGTATTCAACCAAGGGGTTCATCCATCCGAGGTTTAAACCGACTACCTCAAGGACTTCTTGTTTGCCTTCTATTTTCACCACTGAAGGTTCCTGGAGGGTTTCTTGGATCAGGCTTCTGTTATTCCCTCCTGGCTTGGTACTTGTTAACTTGGATAGGGCGTCCGCTCTGCTGTTTAGATTCCGAGTTATGTGTTTAACCTCGGTTTCTGCAAAGCGCCCAAGGTGCTCCAGAGTTTTCTCCAAGTACCTCTTCAGATTTGGGTCCTTTGCCTGATACTCTCCACTTATTTGGGAGGTCACCACTTGTGAGTCGCTGTATATCATCACCTTTGTAGCACCGACTTCTTCTGCCAGCTTCAATCCAGCAATCAAGGCTTCATACTCTGCCTGATTGTTTGAAGCTGGGACTTCAAATTTTAGGGAAACCTCTATCTGGGTTCCTCTTTCATCTACCAATATTATGCTTGCACCGCTTCCTGTTTTGTTGGAGGATCCATCTACATAGAGTTCCCATGTAGTTGGTTTTTCCTCCTGATCCCCTGCGTATTCTGCAACGAAGTCGGTGAGGCATTGGGCTTTAATCGCCATCCGAGTTTCATATCTTAAGTCGAACTCGGAGAGCTCTATTGCCCATTGAACCATTCTCCCTGCAATATCCGTTGACATGCGAAATTGTGATCAATACTTTTCACAACTCAAATAATCCCCGGTAATGAATCCAAAAACTTGGTGTTCAATACCATGGCATAAACACAACTTCGCACAACTAACCAGCAAGTGTACTGGGTCGTCCAAGTAATAAACCTTACGCGAGTAAGGGTCGATCCCACAGAGATTGTTGGTATGAAGCAAGCTATGGTCACCTTGTAAATCTCAGTCAGGCAAACTCAAAAGGGTATGGTGATATACGAATAAAACATAAAGATAAAGATAGAGATACTTATGTAATTCATTGGTGGGAATTTCAGATAAGCGCATGAAGATGCTGTGTCCCTTCCGTCTCTCTGCTTTCCTACTGTCTTCATCCAATCCTTCTTACTCCTTTCCATGGCAAGCTTATGCAAGGGTTTCACCGTTGTCAGTGGCTACCTCCCATCCTCTCAGTGGAAATGTTCAACGCACCCTGTCACGGCACGGCTATCCATCTGTCGGTTCTCAATCAGGCCGGAATAGAATCCAGTGATTCTTTTGCGTCTGTCACTAACGCCCCGCCCTCAGGAGTTTGAAGCACGTCACAGTCATTCAATCATTGAATCCTACTCAGAATACCACAGACAAGGTTAGACCTTCCGGATTCTCTTGAATGCCGCCATCAGTTCTAGCCTATACCACGAAGACTCTGATCTCACGGAATGGCTGGCTCGGTTGTCAGGCGAGCGCTCGGTTGTCAGGCGATCAACCATGCATCGTGTATCAGGAATCCAAGAGATATTCACCCAATCTAAGGTAGAACGGAGGTGGTTGTCAGCCACACGTTCATAGGTGAGAATGATGATGAGTGTCACGGATCATCACATTCATCAAGTTGAAGAACAAGTGATATCTTAAAACAAGAACAAGCGGAATTGAATAGAAGAACAATAGTAATTGCATTAATACTCGAGGTACAGCAGAGCTCCACACCTTAATCTATGGTGTGTAGAAACTCCACCGTTGAAAATACATAAGAACAAGGTCTAGGCATGGCCGAATGGCCAGCCCCCAAACGTGATCAAAGAACTAGATGTCCAAAGATTCTTAGATACAATAGTAAAAGGTCCTACTTATAGAGAACTAGTAGCCTAGGGTTTACAGAGATGAGTAAATGACATAAAAATCCACTTCCGGGCCCACTTGGTGTGTGCTTGGGCTGAGCATTGAAGCATTTTCATGTAGAGACTCCTCTTGGAGTTAAACGCCAGCTTTGGTGCCAGTTTGGGCGTTTAACTCCCATTCTTGTGCCAGTTCCGGCGTTTAACGCTGGGAATTCTGAGGGTAACTTTGAACGCCGGTTTGGGCCATCAAATCTTGGGCAAAGTATGAACTATCATATATTGCTGGAAAGCCCAGGATGTCTACTTTCCAACGCCGTTGAGAGCGCGCCAATTGGGCTTCTGTAGCTCCAGAAAATCCACTTCGAGTGCAGGGAGGTCAGAATCCAACAGCATCTGCAGTCCTTTTTAGTCTCTGAATCAGATTTTTGCTCAGGTCCCTCAATTTCATCCAGAAAATACCTGAAATCACAGAAAAACACACAAACTCATAGTAAAGTCCAGAAAAGTGAATTTTAACTAAAAACTAATAAAAATATACTAAAAACTAACTAGATCATACTAAAAACATACTAAAAACAATGCCAAAAAGCGTACAAATTATCCGCTCATCATCCGTCTTCTGGAGGATTTGCTTCATGGGTTGGTTCATACGAACTCTTATTGTGTGAGCTTGAAAGTAAGGCCGTAGCCTTCGTGAGGCTATTATTAGGGAGTAGGCAAACTTCTCTAGTTTGTGGTACCTTATCTCAGGGCCTTGTAGAATTTTACTGATGAAATATACTGGATGTTGGCCGACCTCATCTTCTCTTATCAGGGCTGATGAGACAGCCTTGTCCGCTACAGATAAGTATAGGACGAGGTCTTTTCCAGCTACGAGTCGAGTCAGAATAGGAGGTTGGCTTAAGAATTTTTTGAACTACTGGAACGCCTCCTCGCATTCAAGGGTCCATTCAAACTGACATCCCTTTCTCAATAAGGAGAACAGTGGAAGGGATTTTAGTGCTGATCCTGCCAAAAATCTGGAGAGGGCTGCAAGTCGGCCATTCAGCTGCTGGACCTCTCTCAAACAAGTCGGGCTTTTCATCTCCAGGATGGCTCTACATTTATCGGGATTGGCTTCGATCCCTCTTTGTGTTAGCATAAATCCTAGAAATTTCCCTGCCTCCACCGCGAAGGCGCACTTTGCGTGATTTAGTCTAATCCCGTGCAGCCTTATGGTGTCAAAGACTTGTGAGAGGTCTGACAAGAGGTCGACTTCTTTTTTGGTCTTTACCAGCATGTCGTCGACGTATACTTCCATTAGGCTCCCAAGGTGAGAGGCAAACACCTTATTCATCAACCTCTGGTATGTGGCCCCTGCATTTTTCAATCCAAATGGCATGACCACGTAGCAGAAATTAGCTCTGGGTGTGATGAATGATGTCTTCTCCTGGTCTGGCTCGTACATCGGGATTTGGTTATATCCCGAGTAGGCATCCATGAACGACAAGTATTGGTACCCCGAGCTGGAGTCTACTAGAGTATCGGAGTTATCTCTTAGGAGCTTAGTCAACCCTTGTTTTAGGGTTTCCCCTAGGTTGGCTCCTATGTGAGTATTTTTTCCTTCCTCTTCCCCGACCTGTATCTCCTCGGTTTTTCCTCCTGGTTGTGGTCGCAGCTCTTCTCTAGCCCTTGCACTGCCGACCACTATTGTGTGAACCTCTCTGCCTTTTCCTCTCAGGTTTAGGCTTTCATTGTAGCATTTCCTTGCCAACTTTTGGTCTCCCCTTACCGTTGCTATCCCCGCTGAAGTCGGGAATTTCATGCAGAGGTGGGGAGTGGATACCACTGCTCCGAGTTGATTAAGGGTAGCTCTGCCGATTAAAGCGTTATATGCTAACCCCACATCGATGACTATGAAGTCTATACTCAGAGTCTTTGATTTTTCCCCTTTTCCAAAAGTGGTGTGGAGGGGCAAAAGTCCTAGTGGTTTTATTGGCGTGTCACCTAATCCATACAAGGTGTCGGGGTAGGCTCTTAATTCTTTCTCATCCAACCCTAGTTTGTCAAAAGTGGGCTTAAAAAGGATGTCCGCTGAGCTTCCTTGGTCTACTAGGGTTCTATGGAGATGGGCGTTTGCTAGGATCATAGTTATTACCACTGGATCATTGTGTCCAGGGATTATTCCTTGCCCATCCTCTTTTGTGAATGAAATGGTAGGGAGGTCGGATGATTCTCCTCCGACCTGGTAGACTCTCTTAAGATGTCTTTTGCGAGAGGATTTGGTAAGTCCCCCTCCCGCAAACCCCCCTGAGATCATATGGATATGTCTCTCCGGAGTCTGTGGTGGTGGGTCTCTTCTATCCATGTCATCTCGCTTTCTCTTTCCATGACCGTCCGACCTCTCTATGAGATACTTGTCAAGCCGACCTTCTCTAGCCAGCTTTTCTATCACATTTTTAAAGTCGTAGCAGTCATTTGTGGAGTGACCATATATTTTGTGGTACTCACAGTAGTCGCTGCGGCCCCCCTCTTTTTTATTTTTAATGGGTCTAGGGGGCGGCAGCCTTTCAGTATTACAAATCTCTTTGTATACATCCACTATAGAGACTTTCAGAGGAGTATAAGAGTGGTATTTTCTTGGCCTCTCGAGACCGAGTTCTTCCTTTTTCTTGGTTTCCCTCTCCCTCTCTTTTGTTGAGGGAGGGTGCCCAGGTCGGCAACTCAGGTCTCTTAACTTAGCATTCTCCTCCATATTGATGTACTTTTCAGCTTTTTCCTGTACATCACTTAGAGAGACGGGGTGTCTTTTAGATATGGACTGTGAGAAGGGGCCTTCTCTAAGTCCATTGACTAACCCCATTATGACTGCCTCTGTGGGCAGGTCTTGAATCTCTAAACATGCTTTGTTGAACCTTTCCATATAGGCTCGTAAGGATTCTTCGACTTCCTGTTTTATTCCCAGGAGGCTCGGTGCATGTTTCACTTTGTCTTTCTGGATAGAGAACCTCATCAGAAACTTCCGTGAGAGGTCTTCAAAACTGGTGATTGACCTCGGGGGAGGCTGTCGAACCACTTCATCGCTGCTTTCGATAGAGTGGTCGGGAAAGCTTTGCATCGTGTAGCGTCGAAAGCATCAGCTAGGTACATCCGACTTTTGAAGTTGCTTAAGTGGTGCTTTGGATCCGTGGTTCCATCGTAGAGGTCCATATCGGGGCTTTTGAAGTTCCTCGGAACTTTTGCCCTCATTATGTCCTCACTGAAAGGATCCTCCCTTCCAAGGGGCGGTTCTTCTTGCTCGTCACGGGAGTTCCGGCCTTTGAGGGAGGATTCTAACTTTAAGAGTTTTCGTTCTAACTCTTTTCGTCGTTCTATCTCCTCTTTTAGGTTCTTTTCAGTCTCCTTTTGTCGCTCCCGTTCTTGTTCTAACTGTTCCAGGCGTTCAAACGCCATAAAAGGGGGAAAAGTTGGCGTTAAACGCCCATTTTCCACCCAACCCTGGCGTTCAAACGCCAATGGGGAATCAGACACCTGAGAGTGCCGATAGTAACCCCTCTAAAAAGGCTTCTCCAACCACTTCTGTAAGGAATAAACCTGCAGCAACTAAGGTTGAAGAATATAAAGCCAAGATGCCTTATCCTCAGAAACTCCGCCAAGCGGAGCAGGATAAGCAATTTGCCCGCTTTGCAGACTACCTAAGGACTCTTGAAATAAAGATTCCGTTTGCAGAGGCACTTGAGCAAATACCTTCTTATGCTAAGTTTATGAAAGAGATCTTAAGTCATAAGAAGGATTGGAGAGAAACTGAAAAAGTATTTCTCACTGAAGAATGCAGTGCAGTCATTCTGAAAAGCTTACCAGAAAAGCTTCAAGATCCAGGAAGCTTTATGATACCATGCACATTAGAAGGTGCTTGCACCAAGACAGCCCTGTGTGACCTTGGAGCAAGCATCAATCTAATACCTGCATCCACTATCAGAAAGCTTGGGTTGACTGAAGAAGTCAAACCAACCCGGATATGCCTCCAACTTGCTGATGGCTCCATTAAATATCCATCAGGCATAATTGAGGACATGATTGTCAAGGTTGGGCCATTTGCCTTTCCAACTGACTTTGTAGTGCTAGAAATGGAGGAGCACAAGAGTGAAACTCTCATTCTAGGAAGACCTTTCCTAGCAACTGGACGGACCCTCATTGACGTCCAAAAAGGGGAATTAACCCTGAGAGTCAATGAGGATGAGTTCAAGTTGAATGTTGTCAAAGCTATGCAGCATCCAGACACATCAAATGACTGCATGAGCACTGATATTATTGACTCTTTGGTGGAGGAGGTCAATATGACTGAAAGTCTTGAATCAGAGCTAGATGACATCTTTAAAGATGTTCAGCCTGATCTGGAGGAACTAAAGGAAATAAAAGAAATTCTGAAAATTCCTCAAGAAGAAGATAAACCTCCTAAACCAGAGCTCAAGCCACTACCACCATCCCTGAAATATGCATTTCTGGGAGAAGGTGACACTTTTCCAGTGATCATAAGCTCTGCTTTAAATCCACAGGAAGAGGAAGCACTAATTCAAGTGCTAAGGACACACAAGACAGCTCTTGGGTGGTCCATAAGTGATCTTAAGGGCATTAGCCCAGCAAGATGCATGCACAAGATCCTATTGGAGGATGATGCTAAGCCAGTGGTTCAACCACAAAGGCGGCTAAATCCAGCCATGAGGGAGGTGGTGCAGAAAGAGGTCACTAAGTTACTAGAGGCTGGGATTATTTATCCTATTTCTGACAGCCCCTGGGTGAGCCCTGTCCATGTTGTCCCCAAGAAGGGAGGCATAACAGTGGTTCATAATGAAAAGAATGAACTGGTTCCTACAAGAACAGTTACAGGGTGGCGTATGTGTATTGACTACAGAAGGCTCAATACAGCCACCAGGAAGGATCATTTTCCTTTACCATTCATAGACCAGATGCTAGAGAGACTGGCAGGTCATGAATATTACTGCTTTTTGGATGGCTATTCAGGTTACAACCAAATTGCAGTAGATCCTCAGGACCAAGAGAAAACAGCATTTACATGTCCTTCTGGAGTATTTGCCTACAGAAGGATGCCTTTTGGTCTGTGCAATACACCTGCAACCTTTCAGAGGTGCATGCTCTCTATCTTCTCAGATATGGTAGAGAAATTTTTGGAAGTCTTTATGGATGACTTTTCAGTATTTGGAGACTCATTCAGCTCCTGCCTTAACCATCTAGCACTTGTTCTGAAAAGATGCCAAGAGACTAACCTGGTCTTAAACTGGGAAAAATGTCACTTTATGGTGACTGAAGGAATTGTCCTTGGGCACAAAATTTCAAGCAATGGAATAGAGGTGGATAAGGCAAAGGTAGAGGCAATTGAAAAATTACCACCACCTGCCAATGTTAAGGCAATCAGAAGCTTTCTGGGGCATGCAGGATTCTACAGAAGGTTTATAAGGGATTTTTCAAAAATTGCCAAACCTCTGAGTAATCTGCTAGCTGCTGACACTCCATTTATTTTTGATAATGAGTGTCTGCAGGCGTTTGAGACTTTGAAAGCTAAGCTGGTCACAGCACCAGTCATCTCTGCACCAGACTAGACATTACCATTTGAACTAATGTGTGATGCCAGTGACCATGCCATTGGTGCAGTATTGGGACAAAGGCATGGTAAGCTTCTGCACGTCATTTATTATGGCAGCCGTATTCTAAATGATGCACAGAAGAACTACACAACCACAGAAAAGGAGTTACTTGCAGTGGTTTATGCCATTGACAAGTTCAGATCTTATTTAGTAGGATCAAAAGTGATTGTCTACACTGACCATGCTGCTCTTAAATATCTACTCACAAAGCAGGATTCAAAACCCAGGCTCATAAGATGGGTGTTGCTTCTGCAAGAGTTTGATATAGAAATAATAGACAGAAAAGGGACAGAGAATCAAGTAGCTGATCACCTGTCAAGGATAGAACCAGTAGCAGGAGCATCCCTCCTTCCTACTGAGATCTCTGAAACCTTTCCGGATGAGCAATTATTTGCTATTCAGGAAGCTCCGTGGCTTACAGACAGTGCAAACTATAAGACTCAAGGTTCTCCTTCTGTAACCATGGAGAGGAAGCATGAAGAGCTTCTCTCAAAACAGAGTCAAACAAAGCCCCCACAGTCAAACTCTAAGTTTGGTGTTGGGAGGCCACCACCAACTTCTAAGTTTGGTGTTGAACCCCCACATTCAAACTCTAAGTTTGGTGTTGGGAGGTTCCAACATTGCTCTGAACATCTGTGAGGCTCCATGAGAGCCCACTGTCAAGCTACTGACATTAAAGAAGCGCTTGTTGGGAGGCAACCCAATGTTATATTTATTATTTTCCTTTGTTATTTTATGTTTTCTATAGGTTGATGATCCTGGGAAGTCACAAATTCAATTGAAAAAGCAGAAACAGAATGAAAAATAGGAAGAAAAATAGCACACCCTGGAGGAAAACCTTGCTGGCGTTTAAACGCCAGTAAGGGCAGCAAATGGGCGTTTAACGCCCAGTCTGGCACTATTCTGGGCGTTTAACACCAGAAAGGGGCACCAGACTGGCGTTAAACGCCAGGAATGGGCACCAAGCTGGCGTTAAACGCCAGAAATGGGCACCAGCCCGGCGTTTAACGCCAGGATTGGCAGTAGGAGCATTTTTGCTCGCCACTTGGTGCAGGGATGAATTATCCTTGACACCTCAGGATCTGTGGACCCCACAGGATCCCCATCTACCCCACCACTCTCTCTCTTCTTTCTTCTTTTGCTCGAGGACGAGCAAACCTTCTAAGTTTGGTGTGGTAAAAGCGTTGCTTTTTGTTTCTCTATAATCATTTATGGCACCAAAGGCCGGAGAAACCTATAGAATGAGGAAAGGGAAGGCAAAAGCTTCCACCTCCGAGCCATGGGAGATGGAGATATTCACCTCAAGGGATGCACTTTCCACCACAAAACTATTGGGAGCAAATCAACACCTCCCTAGAAGAATTGAGTTCCAACATGGGACAACTAAGGGTGAAGCACCAAGAACATTCCATCCTACTCCATGAAATTAAAGAAGATCATAGAATCATGAGAGAGGAGCAACAAAGGCAACGAAGAGACATTGAGGAGCTCAAGCACTCCATTAGATCTTCAAGAGGAAGAACAAGCCGCCATCACTAAGGTGGACCCGTTCTTTAATCTCCTTGTTCTTTATCTTCTATTTTTCGAATCTTTATGCTTATGTTTATCCATGTTTGTGTCTTATTACATGATCATTAGTATCTTAGTGTCTATGCCTTAAAGCTATGAATGTCCTATGAATCCATCACCTCTCTTAAATGAAAAATGCTTTAATCACAAAAGAACAAGAAGTACAGGATTTCGAATTCATCTTTGAAACTAGTTGAATTAGTTTGATGTGGTGACAATGCTTTTTGTTTTCTGAATGAATGCTTGAACAGTGCATATGTCTTTTGAATTTGTTGTTTTAAGAATGTTAAAATTGTTGGCTCTTGAAAGAATGATGGAAAAGGAGAAATGTTATTGAGGATCTGAAAAATCATCAAAGTGATTCTTGAAGCAAGAAAAAGCAGTGAATACAAAAAAAAGAAAAAAAATGAAAAGAAAAGAAAAACGAAAAGAAAAGAAAGAGAAAAAGAAAAGAAAAAAATAAAGTTTTGATCCAAGGCAAAAAGAGTGTGCTTAAGAACCCTGGACATCTCTAATTGGGGACACTAGCAAAGCTGAGTCACAATCTGAAAAGGTTCACCCAATTATGTGTCTGTGGCATGTATGTATCCGGTGGTAATACTGGAAGACAGAGTGCTTTGGGCCACAGCCAAGACTCATAAAGTAGCTATGTTCAAGAATCATTATACTTCATTAGGAGAAACAATAACACTATCTGAGTTCTGAGTTCCTATAGAGGCCAATCATTCTAAACTTCAAAGGATAAAAGTGAGATGCCAAAACTGTTCAGAAGCAAAAAGCTACTAGTCCCGCTCATCTAGTTGGAGCTTAGTTTCTTTGATATTTTGGAGTCTATAGTATATTCTCTTCTTTTTTTCTATTTTGATTTTCAGTTGCTTGGGGACAAGCAACAATTTAAGTTTGGTGTTGTGATGAGCGGATAATTTATACGCTTTTTGGCATTGTTTTCAGTATGTTTTTAGTATATTTTAGTTAGTTTTTAGTATACTTTTATTAGTTTTTAGTTAAAATTCACTTTTCTAGACTTTACTTTGAGTTTGTGTGTTTTTCTGTGATTTCAGGTATTTTCTGGCTGAAATTGAGGGTCCTGAGCAAAAATCTGATTCAGAGGCTGAAAAGGATTGCAGATGCTGTTGGATTCTGACCTCCCTGCACTCGAAGTGGATTTTCTGGAGCTACAGAAGCCCAATTGGCGCGCTCTCAACGGCGTTGGAAAGTAGACATCCTGGGCTTTCCAGAAATGTATAATAGTCCATACTTTGCCCGAGATTTGATGGCCCAAACCGGCGTTGCAAATCAGCTTCAGAATTCCCAGCGTTTAACGCCGGAACTGGCATAAGAATTGGAGTTAAACGCCCAAACTGGCATAAAAGCTGGCGTTTAACTCCAGAAAAAGTCTCTACACGAAAAGTATCAATGCTCAGCCCAAGCACACACCAAGTGGACCCCGGAAGTGGATTTTTATGTCATTTACACATTTCTGTATACCCTAGGTTACTAGTTCACTATTAATAGGATCTTTTGACATTGTATCTGTACCTCATGACACTTTACACGTTTCTTTGTGTACCTTCCATGGCATGAGTCTCTAAACCCCATGGTTGGGGGTGAGGAGCTCTGCTGTGTCTTGATGGATTAATGCAATTACTACTGTTTTTCATTCAATCATGCTTGCTTCCATTCTAAGATATTACTTGTTCTTAAACCGGAAGAATGTGATGATCCGTGACACTCATCATCATTCTCAACTATGAACGTGTGCCTGACAACCACCTCCGTTCTACCTTAGATTATGTATATATCTCTTGGATTCTTTAATCAGAGTCTTCGTGGTATAAGCTAGAACTGATGGCGGCATTCAAGAGAATCCGGAAGGTCTAAACCTTGTCTGTGGTATTCTGAGTAGGATTCAATGATTGAATGACTGTGACGTGCTTCAAACTCCTGAAGGCGGGGCGTTAGTGACAGATGCAAAAGAATCACTGGATTCTATTCTGGCCTGATTGAGAACCGACAGATGGATAGCCGTGCCGTGACAGGGTGCGTTGAACATTTCCATTGAGAGGATGGGAGGTAGCCACTGACAACAGTGAAACCCTTGCATACAGCTTGCCATGGAAGGAGCCTTGCGTGCTTGAAGAAGAAGACAGTAGGAAAGCAGAGATTCAGAAGATGGAGCATCTCCAAAACCTCAACCTGTTCCCCATTACTGCAAAACAAGTACTTATTTCATGTCCTTTTGCTTTTTACAATCAACCCTGATAATTATTGATATCCTGACTAAGATTTACAAGATAACCATAGCTTGCTTCAAGCCGACAATCTCCGTGGGATCGACCCTTACTCACGTAAGGTATTACTTGGACGACCCAGTGCACTTGCTGGTTAGTTGTGCGGAATTGCAAAAGTGTGATTGCAATTTCGTGCACCAAGTTTTTGGCGCCGTTGCCGGGGATTGTTCGAGTTTGGACAACTGACGGCTTATCTTGTTGCTTAGATTAGGACTATTTTATTTTAGTTGGTTTAGAGTCTTTTATTTGAGTTTAGTTTCATATTTTAAGTTTGGTGTCAATTGCATGCTTTTGTTTTTCTTTTAATTTTCGAATTTGCATGCCCTTAGTCCCTTTTTGATCTTTAAAAAATTCTAGGTTTGGTGTTTTCCTTGTGTTTTCCTTTAGATTTTCGAAAATTAGTGTTTGATTTTCTAAAAATTTTAAGTTTGGTGTCATTCTGTTGTTTTTCTCTTTCCTCATTTCAAAAAAAAAAAATCAAATCGTTTTCAAAATAATTTTCAATCATATCTTTTTAATTGCCAATTCCAAAATCTTTTTAATTAGTTGATTGATTTAGTTTCCAATTTGCTTTGATTTTATTTTTCTTTTAGTTTTCGAAATTTTATTTTATTTTCCTTTTGTTTTATTTTATTATTTTCGGTCATTTTTTTTTAAAAAATAATAATCTACTTGCAATCCATATCATTTCCCTTTCTCCATCATGGACCTAAGTGGAATTGAGCAGTCCAGAAGAACTTTGGGGTCATATGCTAACCCCATTACAGCTGTATATGGGAGTAGCATCTGTATACCTCCCATCAAAGCATGCAGCTTTGAGCTAAACCCTCAACTCATTATCATGGTGCAACAAAATTGCCAGTATTCCGGTCTTCCACAGGAAGAACCTACTGAGTTTCTGGCACAATTCTTACAACTTGCTGACACAGTACGTGATAAAGAGGTGGATCAGGATGTCTACAGATTATTACTGTTTCCATTTGCTGTAAAAGATCAAGCTAAGAGGTGGTTAAATAACCAACCTACAGTAAGCATAAAGACATGGAAACAGTTATCAGACAAATTCCTGAATCAATTTTACCCTCCAAAAAGGATGACACAGCTAAGGCTGGACATCCAAGGCTTTAAACAAGAGGATAATGAATCCCTTTATAATGCCTGGGAGAGGTATAGAGGTATGCTAAGAAAATGCCCCTCTGAAATATTTTCAGAGTGGGTACAGTTAGACATCTTCTACTATGGGCTTACAGAAAAAGCTCAGATGTCTCTAGACCACTCAGCTGGTGGATCTATACATATGAGGAAGACGATTGAGGAGGCTCAAGAGCTTATAGATACTGTTGCTAGAAATCAACATTTGTACTCTAGCAATGAGTTCTCTACAAAAGAAGAAGTTATGGCAGTAGCCACTGATCCTAATCCTCAAGAACAGATGGTTGAGCTTAATCAGTAATTACACCTGATGGCAAAACAGTTAGCAGAATTTAAAGAGATGCTCCAAGAAACTAAAACTGCTAACAAGAACATAGAATCACAGTTGAATCAGGCAAAATAGCAGTTATCTAAACAGATAACAGAAGAATGCCAAGCAGTTCAACTGAGGAGTGGGAAGACATTGAATAACACTGCTCAAAGTAGCAAAAAGCCAATAAAGGAACAATTGACAGAGGATAGCCAAACCACTATCCAAAATCCCTCTGAGGACAGTAAGAGCCCAGAGAGGAATACTCTTGGCGTTCAAACGCCAGAAAAGGGGGGAAAGTTGGCGTTAAACGCCCATTCCCTGCCCAGTTCTGGCGTTCAAACGCCAGAAAAGGGGGAAAAGTTGGCGTTAAACGCCCATTTTCCACCCAACCCTGGCGTTCAAACGCCAATGGGGAATCAGACACCTGAGAGTGCCGATAGTAACCCCTCTAAAAAGGCTTCTCCAACCACTTCTGTAAGGAATAAACCTGCAGCAACTAAGGTTGAAGAATATAAAGCCAAGATGCCTTATCCTCAGAAACTCCGCCAAGCGGAGCAGGATAAGCAATTTGCCCGCTTTGCAGACTACCTAAGGACTCTTGAAATAAAGATTCCGTTTGCAGAGGCACTTGAGAAAATACCTTCTTATGCTAAGTTTATGAAAGAGATCTTAAGTCATAAGAAGGATTGGAGAGAAACTGAAAAAGTATTTCTCACTGAAGAATGCAGTGCAGTCATTCTGAAAAGCTTACCAGAAAAGCTTCAAGATCCAGGAAGCTTTATGATACCATGCACATTAGAAGGTGCTTGCACCAAGACAGCCCTGTGTGACCTTGGAGCAAGCATCAATCTAATACCTGCATCCACTATCAGAAAGCTTGGGTTGACTGAAGAAGTCAAACCAACCCGGATATGCTCCAACTTGCTGATGGCTCCATTAAATATCCATCAGGCATAATTGAGGACATGATTGTCAAGGTTGGGACATTTGCCTTTCCAACTGACTTTGTAGTGCTAGAAATGGAGGAGCACAAGAGTGAAACTCTCATTCTAGGAAGACCTTTCCTAGCAACTGGACGGACCCTCATTGACGTCCAAAAAGGGGAATTAACCCTGAGAGTCAATGAGGATGAGTTCAAGTTGAATGTTGTCAAAGCTATGCAGCATCCAGACACATCAAATGACTGCATGAGCACTGATATTATTGACTCTTTGGTGGAGGAGGTCAATATGACTGAAAGTCTTGAATCAGAGCTAGATGACATCTTTAAAGATGTTCAGCCTGATCTGGAGGAACTAAAGGAAATAAAAGAAATTCTGAAAATTCCTCAAGAAGAAGATAAACCTCCTAAACCAGAGCTCAAGCCACTACCACCATCCCTGAAATATGCATTTTTGGGAGAAGGTGACACTTTTCCAGTGATCATAAGCTCTGCTTTAAATCCACAGGAAGAGGAAGCACTAATTCAAGTGCTAAGGACACACAAGACAGCTCTTGGGTGGTCCATAAGTGATCTTAAGGGCATTAGCCCAGCAAGATGCATGCACAAGATCCTATTGGAGGATGATGCTAAGCCAGTGGTTCAACCACAAAGGCGGCTAAATCCAGCCATGAGGGAGGTGGTGCAGAAAGAGGTCACTAAGTTACTAGAGGCTGGGATTATTTATCCTATTTCTGACAGCCCCTGGGTGAGCCCTGTCCATGTTGTCCCCAAGAAGGTAGGCATAACAGTGGTTCATAATGAAAAGAATGAATTGGTTCCTACAAGAACAGTTACAGGGTGGCGTATGTGTATTGACTACAGAAGGCTCAATACAGCCACCAGGAAGGATCATTTTCCTTTACCATTCATAGACCAGATGCTAGAGAGACTGGCAGGTCATGAATATTACTGCTTTTTGGATGGCTATTCAGGTTACAACCAAATTGCAGTAGATCCTCAAGACCAAGAGAAAACAGCATTTACATGTCCTTCTGGAGTATTTGCCTACAGAAGGATGCCTTTTGGTCTGTGCAATACACCTGCAACCTTTCAGAGGTGCATGCTCTCTATCTTCTCAGATATGGTAGAGAAATTTTTGGAAGTCTTTATGGATGACTTTTCAGTATTTGGAGACTCATTCAGCTCCTGCCTTAACCATCTAGCACTTGTTCTGAAAAGATGCCAAGAGACTAACCTGGTCTTAAACTGGGAAAAATGTCACTTTATGGTGACTGAAGGAATTGTCCTTGGGCACAAAATTTCAAGCAATGGAATAGAGGTGGATAAGGCAAAGGTAGAGGCAATTGAAAAATTACCACCACCTGCAAATGTTAAGGCAATCAGAATCTTTCTGGGGCATGCAGGATTCTACAGAAGGTTTATAAGGGATTTTTCAAAAATTGCCAAACCTCTGAGTAATCTGCTAGCTGCTGACACTCCATTTATTTTTGATAATGAGTGTCTGCAGGCGTTTGAGACTTTGAAAGCTAAGCTGGTCACAGCACCAGTCATCTCTGCACCAGACTAGACATTACCATTTGAACTAATGTGTGATGCCAGTGACCATGCCATTGGTGCAGTATTGGGACAAAGGCATGGTAAGCTTCTGCACGTCATTTATTATGGCAGCCGTATTCTAAATGATGCACAGAAGAACTACACAACCACAGAAAAGGAGTTACTTGCAGTGGTTTATGCCATTGACAAGTTCAGATCTTATTTAGTAGGATCAAAAGTGATTGTCTACACTGACCATGCTGCTCTTAAATATCTACTCACAAAGCAGGATTCAAAACCCAGGCTCATAAGATGGGTGTTGCTTCTGCAAGAGTTTGATATAGAAATAATAGACAGAAAAGGGACAGAGAATCAAGTAGCTGATCACCTGTCAAGGATAGAACCAGTAGCAGGAGCATCCCTCCTTCCTACTGAGATCTCTGAAACCTTTCCGGATGAGCAATTATTTGCTATTCAGGAAGCTCCGTGGCTTACAGACAGTGCAAACTATAAGACTCAAGGTTCTCCTTCTGTAACCATGGAGAGGAAGCATGAAGAGCTTCTCTCAAAACAGAGTCAAACAAAGCCCCCACAGTCAAACTCTAAGTTTGGTGTTGGGAGGCCACCACCAACTTCTAAGTTTGGTGTTGAACCCCCACATTCAAACTCTAAGTTTGGTGTTGGGAGGTTCCAACATTGCTCTGAACATCTGTGAGGCTCCATGAGAGCCCACTGTCAAGCTACTGACATTAAAGAAGCGCTTGTTGGGAGGCAACCCAATGTTATATTTATTATTTTCCTTTGTTATTTTATGTTTTCTATAGGTTGATGATCCTGGGAAGTCACAAATTCAATTGAAAAAGCAGAAACAGAATGAAAAATAGGAAGAAAAATAGCACACCCTGGAGGAAAACCTTGCTGGCGTTTAAACGCCAGTAAGGGCAGCAAATGGGCGTTTAACGCCCAGTCTGGCACTATTCTGGGCGTTTAACACCAGAAAGGGGCACCAGACTGGCGTTAAACGCCAGGAATGGGCACCAAGCTGGCGTTAAACGCCAGAAATGGGCACCAGCCCGGCGTTTAACGCCAGGATTGGCAGTAGGAGCATTTTTGCTCGCCACTTGGTGCAGGGATGAATTATCCTTGACACCTCAGGATCTGTGGACCCCACAGGATCCCCATCTACCCCACCACTCTCTCTCTTCTTTCTTCTTTTGCTCGAGGACGAGCAAACCTTCTAAGTTTGGTGTGGTAAAAGCGTTGCTTTTTGTTTCTCTATAATCATTTATGGCACCAAAGGCCGGAGAAACCTATAGAATGAGGAAAGGGAAGGCAAAAGCTTCCACCTCCGAGCCATGGGAGATGGAGATATTCACCTCAAGGGATGCACTTTCCACCACAAAACTATTGGGAGCAAATCAACACCTCCCTAGAAGAATTGAGTTCCAACATGGGACAACTAAGGGTGAAGCACCAAGAACATTCCATCCTACTCCATGAAATTAAAGAAGATCATAGAATCATGAGAGAGGAGCAACAAAGGCAACGAAGAGACATTGAGGAGCTCAAGCACTCCATTAGATCTTCAAGAGGAAGAACAAGCCGCCATCACTAAGGTGGACCCGTTCTTTAATCTCCTTGTTCTTTATCTTCTATTTTTCGAATCTTTATGCTTATGTTTATCCATGTTTGTGTCTTATTACATGATCATTAGTATCTTAGTGTCTATGCCTTAAAGCTATGAATGTCCTATGAATCCATCACCTCTCTTAAATGAAAAATGCTTTAATCACAAAAGAACAAGAAGTACAGGATTTCGAATTCATCTTTGAAACTAGTTGAATTAGTTTGATGTGGTGACAATGCTTTTTGTTTTCTGAATGAATGCTTGAACAGTGCATATGTCTTTTGAATTTGTTGTTTTAAGAATGTTAAAATTGTTGGCTCTTGAAAGAATGATGGAAAAGGAGAAATGTTATTGAGGATCTGAAAAATCATCAAAGTGATTCTTGAAGCAAGAAAAAGTAGTGAATACAAAAAAAAGAAAAAAAATGAAAAGAAAAGAAAAACGAAAAGAAAAGAAAGAGAAAAAGAAAAGAAAAAAATAAAGTTTTGATCCAAGGCAAAAAGAGTGTGCTTAAGAACCCTGGACACCTCTAATTGGGGACACTAGCAAAGCTGAGTCACAATCTGAAAAGGTTCACCCAATTATGTGTCTGTGGCATGTATGTATCCGGTGGTAATACTGGAAGACAGAGTGCTTTGGGCCACAGCCAAGACTCATAAAGTAGCTATGTTCAAGAATCATTATACTTCATTAGGAGAAACAATAACACTATCTGAGTTCTGAGTTCCTATAGAGGCCAATCATTCTAAACTTCAAAGGATAAAAGTGAGATGTCAAAACTGTTCAGAAGCAAAAAGCTACTAGTCCCGCTCATCTAGTTGGAGCTTAGTTTCTTTGATATTTTGGAGTCTATAGTATATTCTCTTCTTTTTTTCTATTTTGATTTTCAGTTGCTTGGGGACAAGCAACAATTTAAGTTTGGTGTTGTGATGAGCGGATAATTTATACGCTTTTTGGCATTGTTTTCAATATGTTTTTAGTATATTTTAGTTAGTTTTTAGTATACTTTTATTAGTTTTTAGTTAAAATTCACTTTTCTGGACTTTACTTTGAGTTTGTGTGTTTTTCTGTGATTTCAGGTATTTTCTGGCTGAAATTGAGGGTCCTGAGCAAAAATCTGATTCAGAGGCTGAAAAGGACTGCAGATGCTGTTGGATTCTGACCTCCCTGCACTCGAAGTGGATTTTCTGGAGCTACAGAAGCCCAATTGGCGCGCTCTCAATGGCGTTGGAAAGTAGACATCCTGGGCTTTCCAGCAATGTATAATAGTCCATACTTTGCCCGAGATTTGATGGCCCAAACCGGCGTTGCAAATCAGCTTCAGAATTCCCGGCGTTTAACGCCGGAACTGGCATAAGAATTGGAGTTAAACGCCCAAACTGGCATAAAAGCTGGCGTTTAACTCCAGAAAAAGTCTCTACACGAAAAGTATCAATGCTCAGCCCAAGCACACACCAAGTGGACCCCGGAAGTGGATTTTTATGTCATTTACACATTTCTGTATACCCTAGGTTACTAGTTCACTATTAATAGGATCTTTTGACATTGTATCTGTACCTCATGACACTTTACACGTTTCTTTGTGTACCTTCCACGGCATGAGTCTCTAAACCCCATGGTTGGGGGTGAGGAGCTCTGCTGTGTCTTGATGGATTAATGCAATTACTACTGTTTTTCATTCAATCATGCTTGCTTCCATTCTAAGATATTACTTGTTCTTAAACCGGAAGAATGTGATGATCCGTGACACTCATCATCATTCTCAACTATGAACGTGTGCCTGACAACCACCTCCGTTCTACCTTAGATTAAGTAGATATCTCTTGGATTCTTTAATCAGAGTCTTCGTGGTATAAGCTAGAACTGATGGCGGCATTCAAGAGAATCCGGAAGGTCTAAACCTTGTCTGTGGTATTCTGAGTAGGATTCAATGATTGAATGACTGTGACGTGCTTCAAACTCCTGAAGGCGGGGCGTTAGTGACAGACGCAAAAGAATCACTGGATTCTATTCCAACCTGATTGAGAACCGACAGATGATTAGTCGTGCTGTGACAGAGCGCATTGAACATTTTCACTGAGAGGACGGGACTGTAGCCACTGACAACGGTGATGCCCAACATACAGCTTGCCATGGAAAGGAGTAAGAAGGATTGGATGAAGACAGTAGGAAAGCAGAGAGACGAAAGGGACAAAGCATCTCCATATGCTTATCTGAAATTCTCACCAATGAATTACATAAGTATCTCTATCTTTATTTTATGCTTTATTCATAAATCATCCATAACCATTTGAATCTGCCTGACTGAGATTTACAAGATGATCATAGCTTGCTTCATACCAACAATCTCCGTGGGATCGACCCTTACTCGTGTAAGGTTGATTACTTGGACGACCCAGTGCACTTGCTGGTTAGTTGTGCGAAGTTGTGAAATTATGTTTAGACCATGGTATTGAGCACCAAGTTTTTGGAGCCATTACCGGGGACTATTTGAGTTGTGAAAAGTAGAGATCACAATTTCGTGCACCAGAAACCCAACAGCATTATCTCATATTTGCCCTTTTATAAAAAAAAAAGAGAATAAAAAATAGAAAAGAGTTCTTCTCCAAGCATGGCAAAATTGAAAGGGACATAGAAGCATTCAAGCTCTGTTTTCACCACAAAATTAGAGTGCATTTCTTCTTCAACCTTGATGTTAGTATCAACATTGTACTACAATCATTCTCAATCTAACCTTACACAAACAGGTTAGGGTTCTACGATCTCTGATGTGAAAAAGTTGTCATTTTTCTTCTTTCCTTCATATGTGAAACGACTTCTGCAGTATGAAATCTGTGGTAGTTCTTGAAATTTTTTATCTTTAATTTGTATTGATAGCTTTATTGTCTCTATCTTTTTATTTTATTCTTTCTTTTTTGCATTGAGCTACGGTGCCTTGTGATTTGAGTGCGTTATTTTGTTCTGTTATGTCATAACTAAGAAATCAAAAGTTGTGATACTAAAAAATCCAGAACTTTTTAAATCTGTTGGTTACAAATAAAATGTTAGGGTTTTATCTATTTCAGATATGGGTAATCTTTTGTATATGCACATTGTTTATTCTGTTGTTGTTAATGTTAAGTTTTGGCTTTTGTACCCCAAAAATGATATTGCAATATCTAAATTTAAAATTCATTAATATAGAAAAAAAATTGCTTTTCATTCAGTGTTTGCTTTAAACATGTTTGATTAATTTTGTAGTTTTAGCATGTAATAGACGTTGGTGATGAAGATTGAAAGTTGTTTTACTGCATAATTTTAACTGTAAGCACGACATGGAAAACATTTTTTTTATGATTTTCCCTTATTCCAAATATGCAATCCTATTTTGGTTGAAAATCAAGAGCATGAATCAGATGTTTCCATAGGTAATCAGAGACTTATATATATCGTTGAGAGTCAAGGACATTTATTAACTGTTCTCAAAGAAAATTGGGAGAGGGATAAGCAACTTTGTACAATAACAATGCTGTGTTATACTGTCCACATGTTATATTTACTTAAAGTGATGGCTAAGAAAGTTGACAAACCCGTAAGAGATCACATTATTGGGAGAGAAGAGATTCGAGCCACTTTGTTACAATAGTTGCGCAAAACTAATAGGTGTCGTGATATTTTACGAATGGGCCCACATGCCTTTCTAGAGTTATGTGCAAAATTAAGGGCAACCGGTCATGTGAAGAATACTATACATGTCACAGTTAAGGAGCAAGTAACTAGATTCTTATATATTATAGGTCATAATGTTAAAAATAGAACCATTTCATTCTTCTTCCACCGATCTGGAGAGACAATCAGTCGTAATTTTCATGCTGTTCTAAGAGCTGTAATCTCACTTGAAGAAGAGTTTCTTCAGCAATCTTCCAGAACAACCATTCCCTCAGAGATTCTTTGAAGCAATAGATTTTATCCATATTTTAAGGTATGATTAGTTGTACATTGAATTAGACAATCATAATTAGTATACAAAACAACTTTTCTTTTTAATTAAGTTATATGTATAGGACTGTGTTGGAGCCATTGATGGAACACATGTCAGAGTCAAGGTTCCAATAGCTGATCAACCTAGATTTCGTGGAAGAAAAGAATGGCCAACTCATAATGTACTTGCTGCGTGTGGCTTTGATATGAGATTCACATATGCTTTAGCAGGATGGGAAGGCACTGCATCTGACTCTAAAGTTCTTAAAAGTGCACTATCAAGGGATGATAGGCTCAAAATTCCAAGAGGTTTATCTATTAAAAAAACTTTGACATGTTTAAATAAAGTGGTGATATCTAAAGTATAGTATTTCTATATGATTTTTTTAGGCAAATTTTATCTTGGGGATGCTGGATTCATGCTTAAACATGCTCTAATAACTCCATATCGAGGCATACGATACCATTTAAAGGAGTTTGATGGACGTGAACCTGAAAATGCATATGAATTATTTAACCTTCGTCATTCTTCGTTACAAAATGTGATCGAAAGATCCTTTGGAGTTTTGAAAAAAAGATTTGCAATTATAGCAGGTGGTACAGAACCTTATTATGACGTAGAGGTTATGGTTGACATTGTCCTAGCATGCATTATACTCCACAAATTTTTAATGGGTGTAGATTCTGACCATCACTTAATTTCTCAAGTGGATCGAGAATTACAAAATAATAATCCAGAAGCCACTAATGAGGAAAGAGAAGAAGTAAATGAAGATTACAGGCGAGGTGTAGTGCTTAGGGATAACATGGCGGCTCAAATGTGGGCTGACTATCAAATTGAAAGATGAGACTTATTTGAACCTTCATCCTTATGAAGGGGAATGAAATTTTTTGAACCAAAGTGAATGTAATGTGTGAATATCATGTGAATGTTAGGACTATTATATGTCAAACTAATATTTTCAAAGGTGTAATACTCATGAGTATCGTGAAAAGCATGATATTACTATGTATGAAGTGTGTAGTTGAAACATTCACTTATGATGATAATTATTTTTTAAAATTAATTAAATTACTTGTATTATAGGAATTACTTCTAAAGGTAATGTTCATGGTTAATTGATGAATTCATCATTAACACTTTTTATATTATTATTTCATTGAAGTTAATTTATAGAAGATTGTTTTTATAATTTAGCTCTTAATTTTTCAGGTTAAGACCAAATGGCAAAGAAGATGGCATCTCAAGGTGACACATCAATCAAAGACAATTTAAGATGGACTGAAGAAATGGATGCATTTTTCCTTGATGCTTTGATTGAAGAATGTAACAAAAGAAACAGAGTTGACGGTACTTTTACAACAACTGCATATGACAACGTTCTTGAAACTCTAAAAGCTTCATTTGGGAACCATCTTCGTAAAGATAATCTTAAGAATAGACTGAAGACTTTGAAGGATCACTTTGGAGTTTGTTACGATCTCTTTCATAACTTGTGTATTTTTATGGAACCCAGAAATCAAACTCTTTACCGCTGAACCTGAAGTTTGGGCGGATTTAATTAAGGTAATTAATTTCATGATAAGTTGTTACTAAAGTTTATAGATACCTTTGCGCATGATAAGTTGCAGTATGAAATTATTTTGACCCGTGATTCTAAATGATTAAAATTCTTTACAAGTGTCAAATTTACACACAATATATGCTTCCTCTATCTAAAAAATTTTAACAAATAATTAATATGTGAGGACTAGATTTTCATGAAGCTATTGCTCTTGTATATACTTATTTATGAAACTACTCACAACTTAAGGAAAGAAAATCGTATAATTAAATTAACATATATGCATCTATTTTTTTATATAGACAAGACCAGATGCAAAAACGTGGATGCGAACTCCCATCAAACATTATGATAACTTGTATTTTATATACGGTCAAGACAGAATAACTGAAAATATTGCTGGAAGTGCCAAAGAAAGAAATAAAAGTATGGCCAAGATGAAGAAAACAATTAATTTGAACGAAGATGAATACCAGGGGTTTGACTGTGAGTAGAATGATTGGCAACCTACTACTCATTCAACTAGCTTTGTTGTAGAGGAGAGTCCTGATTTAGGTAACTCAAACCAATCTAATGGAACATAAGGAAATTATAGAGGTTCTAAGCGTAAAGGTATTCAAGGATTGACAGATATGTTGAAGGATGGGAATAATTACTATGATAAATCACTTGGTATTGCTTTGAAGCAAATGTTAACAGCTGAAAGGCAAGCTGAAACAGCTGAGAAACAAGATATGCTAGTAGAAAGACAAGTTCTGATAGCTGAAGAACAAATTCAAGTTGCCAAGATCCAAGCTCAAGCTGTTGAGAGAGGAATTACATTCCTAAAACAAAGTAGAGCTCGAATTTACTCTGAAAATGATGTGTATAACGAGATAAAGAAATTGGGTGTTGTCAAAGAGATCTTTTGGAGTTGTTACCGTTTTCTCTGTAGAGATGAAAGAGCAAAAGGAGAATTTTTTGATGTTCCCTTTGAAGATTGCCACGGTGCATTATATGACTTAATGAAAGAAGCTGGTGCAATTTAAGAGGAACGCAATCAATAATGGTAAAATATATTTTGTGCATGTTTATAATTTTAGGATCTAATGTTGTATAATCTTAGTAGAGCCTCTATATTTTGTAATTAATATACTCATGAGAGTCTTAAAAGAGGCTTATGATTGGTATATGCTTATGCATTTTAAATATGTAGTTATATATCTTGGATATTGACTGAAGTATATATTTAATGCATCAAAAATTCCATATTATAATATTAGTGTTGTTGTAGTTGCTCTTTGATTAATAGACCCTGAAAACTACCAGAATTTATGTGGTTGATTATATTGAGAGTGCTAGAATTTCAAAGGTGGTATGCAGATTATTTGGTGTTAATAAATTTGTGTTGTTGATATATTAGTTGGATAGTAGATTAGTATTGTGCTTGGAATTTGAAACATATAATTTTTCTTATTGAAGATAACAAATTTATAAGAATTAGTTTTAAAATATATGAAACTTCAAATCCTTCAAAATATATATACTATTAAAAGAGCAAACACATGTGTTAGAATTTTTTTTATTGTTGATGTGTATGAAGAGAATTCAATAGAATTTGTATTAGCTATCCATCATGCTTTGCATGAATCAGGCTGGAGTTTTTTTTTAATAATTTAAACAATACATTATATTTTGTTTTAAATTGCATGAAGTGATACATTGTGTGATGTATAATTTTATTTGGTATGACTCAAACTTATTGTAATATAAAAAAATATTATTGATGATCTATCTTTAAATTATTAATTCTATTAATATATTTAATTTTATTTTAATTATTTTAAATTAAATAATAAATTTAAATACATAGAATACCCTTTTTATAATACAAGAACAAAAATATCATTTACTACTAGTTTATTCTTCTTTCTTCTTAATTTTCTTTCTAACCAAACAAAGAAAATTATTTTTTATTTTCTTTTCTTTCTTTCCATTTTCCTTTCATCCAAACAACTTAAGAGAAAATAAAAATACATTCAAATTCTTTCCTTTCTTTTATTTCCTTTCTATTTCCTTCTTTTCTATTTCCATCTTCCCATCCAAACAAACCCTTAATGAGAGATTATTTAAAAATCGTACGAGAAAAAAATTATAAACTAAAAAAAAAGTTAACACAATTCCATATTAGTTTGGTTTTGAATTTTTGTTTGTTTTTGACGTTTTTGTTTAATTTTGGCATTAGTTTGTGAAACATAAAATTATTACTTTGTTTATCGTGACATAGAACCGATTTGGTTTGATTTGTTTTTGTTTCTGTCCTGATATTGGTGATTATAATATTAAATTAGATAGAGTAAAATTATGTTATTATAATAAAAATTGAAAACAGACCTTATTACATTTTAAAAATTGAACCAAAATATATACGAATCTCGTTCTTTTTTCTCTTTTTTCTTTTACTATTGTAAAAGACTAAACCGAAAAAATTGTCGACTTACTTTGTCACACATTTTAAATTTAAAAAAAAAAAAAGAGGAATGCTACACATACAAGTCATTTGGTTTACAAGTCATATAAGTTGGAAGAAACTTAACAAAAAGCAGACTAGTCCATATACGATTTTCATTGCGTGCTTCGCGTTCTTCTTTCTCCTCCTCCTCTTCCTTCTTCTTCTCCTTCATCTTCTCCTACTCTTCTTCTTCTTCCTCCATGAAATTGAGTTTCTTGTCAAATTTGTTCGATCTCCTTCGTGATCTATTTAGAATTCTATCTAATTTTGAAATTTTTCATTATTCTATCTAATATTAACATAACCTATTCTATGAGAGATTCTTTTATATTTCAAAATCCAAGGTATAATATTATTATGTATAGTATTCTAAATCTAGAATACTAATAAATGCGATATATTAGATACTCAATTTGTGAGTATATTTAACAAGAAATAGAAATATATATATTATTATCTTAGGGTAGGGCTATACGGACTCGAACCGTAGACCTTCTCGGTAAAACAAATCAAACTGTTTATTAGAAAAATGATTTTTAAACAATGAATACATTAAATCAAAAAAAGATTCCAGTATTCTCTCTCATTATCACCTGTGCAGGGCTAGTGTTTTTACAAGAAATCTCTAGCCAACCTTCCTGTAAAAGATCTTTTCTTAACATCAAGTTTGTTGGTACTGGATAAAAAGGATAACTCCAACAATATCTTTGTCCTCAACGCCGCTTAATTTCCCGGAATTAGTCACCTCAACACCCTTCGATCTCTTTGCCTTTTCATTCGTTGTTTTATCTGTGTTTATCATTGGTATTCTTGCTTCGTTTTTTTACAGGAATTCACCCAAAGGATTACAAAAATACACCCAAAATTCGTTGAAGTACACCTTATGCATAATTCAGAACTCTTCCTCTTCCTCCTCTTCATCTTCTTCTGCTGCTTCTTCTTCTTTTTCATTTTCTTATTTCATATTCTCATAATTTTTTTTGGAGGAAAAAATCAAACAAAAAAAATATATAATGTTGTAAAACCAAAAGAAAAACGAGGAGAAACACGACGATGAAGATGAACACTTCAAAATGAAGAAAAAGAAGAAGCACGGGAAAAAGAGGAAGAAGGAGAAGAAAAAGAAGAGGTATGGAGAAAGAAAAAAAAATAACTTATATAACTTGTATAAAAAAACAGTTGTATATGCAGAATTCCTCAAAATAAAATGCCTTATTCAAATTTTCATTTTCTCAAAGCCTATAAAACCTTCACATCTAAACCTTTAAAATAATGTTAATATTATATTAAAATATAGATAAGAGTGTAAGTAGTAATGGACCTTACCTTAAGATATCAATCTGTTATTAGTTGGGAGTAAGTGTACATCTATGTGAAAAGTGACCAGGTCAGCACTAAATATTAGTTTTATAAAATTTTTATTTTTTAAAAATAATTTATAAAAATTATATTTTAAAAGATATTTTTTTAAAAAAAGATATCAATTATATTTAATAAAATCAAACTAAAAATAACTTAAATGCTTTCAATAATATTTTTATCTTTTAAAAATTACAAATATAACTATATAATTTTTTTATTTATCAAATACAATAAAAATTTTGTATTTTTTAAAAATACAAACATTTCTTTTAAAAACTTTATCAAATCATGCACAATTCGATAAAGTAAATCATGATATTCACCCATATGTATAAAAAATTAAAACGACCAAGACTATATTACTAACAAATTTTATTAACCCAAAGTTACCTGTGAACGGATTGCCCAATTGGTTAGTCCTTGAACGGATTGACGTGTAAAAGTAATTAAAGAACAAACATAGTAAAATTATATCCTCTCTACTCTCTAGGGGAAAACAAAGAAGCCTGTATATGACTAGGCGTACAATGCTATTAAATTAATTAATTATATATTTATGTATATTTATAAACTATTTTTTATGTGTGTTACGTTTTAACATACGATTGATTTATCATGGCATATACACCTTTTGTCTTTTTCCCCTTGTAAAATCTTTGTTTTGTTAAATGTTGGTCAAAGATGCAAAAAACATTTGTTGGGGAAAACAAAAAAAGAAAAACAAGGGAATAGTGGTAGAGAAAGCTTCAACTTTAGTTGGCTGAACCTGGCATGCCAAAATTCAGAATTGACCACCCCCAAGTCGAAGTGCGAGACAGTTGTATTGTTGCATCATTCAACAAACACCTAGAGGACAATAATAAGTGATTCAGTGAAACAGCATTCGATAGGTATGGCCAAGGCCAACAATTTTAAATCAATAAAATAAATAAAAAGGGCAAACGGAAAATGAAATCTTGCATGGAATCCACAGCCCTTGCCAAACACCTCCCAAGACAGAACACAACCACAACCATACATGTAGCCAAAAGAGTGATAGTAAGGAAACACAACGCTCTTCTTTCTTTTTTTTCTTCTTTTCCCTCTGATCTTTTGGCAAATAGGCCCATGATTATGTTATGCAAAAAGGTGAAGGAAGTAATTCATGAAACGCATGATATATGAAGCATCATCATGATGAACCCAACAAACAAACATGCCCCCAAATTCCCCAAAACAAGCATCATGATCATCATCTAAAGCCAACACTTTATCCCCAACAATAGAATCCAAATCAGTGCATATTGAACAAGGTGATTTGTCATCCTATTTGTTCAGCAGAGTTTAGCAATTGAGGATCAATTTGAAAGAACAGCATATCAGAAATCGGGACATTGATCTTGAAAGAATGCTTAATCGCTTACAAAGAATATGTTACTAATAAAACATGAATATAGACATTAATTAAACAAATCAAATAATTTAACACCGAGAAGGGAAACAAGCTTCGCTTCTTCTTCTTCTTTTTTCTTCCCAAATTGTACTGCGTTCACTTCATCACCAGCAAACTCCCCTCCTTCTACAGCAGTAGCCAGTTCTATGTTATTTACAAACATGAATCTCAATGTTTTTTTCTCTCAAAATTTGACTGAATCAATCTTCCAAGACCCAAGTTCTTCTTCTCCCTGAGTTTCTATTGAAAAACGAACTTGAATAGCTGTGACTTCTACTCACTGATCCATGCTCAGAACCTGAATACGACGATGACGAAGAGGAACGTGACCTAGATCCAATTCTCCCGAAGAAGGAAAAGAAATTGCGGAAAATTCTTCCAATTCCGCGATTCTCCCTAACCCTACTGCTTCCAACTGCGCGGGATATTCTTCTAGAACCACCGTTCGAGTTTCCTCCATTGCTTCCACCGCTGCCTCCGCCGTCCATCTCGGTATACACGACGGGCAAACGGTTCTCGCCGGATCTTCGGCCGCCGGAGAATCTTCCGACGGCGAAACCGCCTCCCGGCAACCTCCATATGGTCAACCCTACCGCTTCCTCATCGATCTGACCGGCGACTCTCCCTTCCGCCGCGTTCTGATCGGACGGCAGCTCGTGGCGGCACACAGGGCACGAATTCCGCATCGTGAGCCACGGCATGATGCAATCGGAGTGGTATAGGTGTTTACACGGCATCTCACGCGCCTCCGCACCGAGCTCAAAGGCTTCCTTGCACACGGCGCAGTAAGTTTCCGTCTCCACGTGAGAGCCTCCGATCTCAACCGTTGGCATTGACTCTATCGCCGCCTTCGATGCCGGCGGATTCTCCGGCCGACCAAATCCGTTGATCTCGATCTGAGAGAACTGCTCTAGTAACCTATCGAATCCAGATCCGAGCAAAAACTCTGACATCGTCGGCGGCAGAGGACGAAGACCGGAACCATCGCCGTCGTCATAGTACAACTCGAAAGTGGAACCCTCGTTATCGCCTCCGGCAGCGCCATCCTCCCCTGGTCCACGGAGAACGATAACCGGGTTAAACGGCGAGCGGCTGCCAGCGTTTCGGCGCCTCCGGCGGAAGCCTTGGCGGCGAGATGCTTGAAGACCGTCGGCGAAGAGAGACATGGCAGGGGACTGGCCGGCATGGATCTCTTCAACGAAACCGCTTTGGCAGTGGGGGCAAACGACGTCGTGTCGGTCGAGAAGGTGAACGAAACGTGTACAGCTGTAGCACCAATACGACGCCGTCGTGGCGTGAGTTATATCCGAGTTCATTTCTTTCGTCCAACGAGTTGACTCGTTCTTTGAAAGAGAGAATCAGAGAGAAAGAGAGTAAAAGAGGAACGAAATTAGTAGTAGGAAGAATGTGTTTGAGAGAGAGGTTTTATTTAAGGAGAGAAAAGGCTTGGCGTGTTTCAAACGCGGTTTTGATCTTCTCACCAAACAGTGCCCTAAACTCACACTTGTTCTGAATCGAACATACAAGGCAATTTCCACTTTTTATTTATTTACTCATAATAAAATTCATCTATCAACTAATCAATTCAAAAAATGTTTTGTTACAAAATTTATTAAGGTTATCAATTTTAAAAAGATAAAAATTTATTTTTTAGACATATTTATCGATTTATGATTCAAATAATTATGATTTTTTTTTGTAAATCTTTTGTCTATTTTAAAATCTCAAATTCTTAAATGTTTAAAATAAGGATGATTTAGGGAGATTTTGACTAAAATTAAATTATTGATTAATCAGGATTTAACAGAGATATGGAGGATAACATGGAAAATATGAAATAAACACGGATTTAGATGGTTGAAAATTGGAGAAAATATAAAGAAGAATATATACATTATTTATTTATATATTTTTACATTTTTTTATCTTTAATGTTAATTAAAAAAGGTTATACAAGTGACAAAAGGAGTGATGAGAAGAACATGAGGAGAGGAGGGAAAAAGAGAGGGTGTGATGTAATGGGAGAAGGCATACATAAATAAACAGAGGGCCCTGATTGCCTCAAGTTGGACCTGTTCTACTCATTCCAAGCTGTTGTCTGTGTTGGACAACTTTGTCCCTACAACTCTACACACACACACCTTACACCCATCTCTTCTCTAATCACTTTCTCTTCCAACTCAGCCCTCCTTTCTAAAATTTAATCATTTCACAAATTTTAATATTTTAAATCATCAACTATATTACATGCCTATCAAAATTAATTATTAAAAATAATTATCAGTATAAAATATATATTAAAAATAAATTAAATTATATATATTTATATATAAATATATTAATTATTAATTTTAATATATAAATAATATTATTATTAAACCATATACATACTCTAAGAAAAACAAAAATGAAAATCACACTAAAAAACGAACTATTGTAAATGAAAATCATTTTTTTAACACTAAATATATCTTAAATCATATATAATTAGTTTCTTTAAAAAAAATAGTATTCCATGTCTTTTTCCCATACAACAAATCAAATAAATCAACAAGAAGCGTTATTTTTTTTTCCCGAATAGTGCTTAATTAATTATAATCCATAAGGTTCAATTCTTTTTCATTATTTTCTCGCAGCAGCTGGTGCATGAATTTGGAATTGGAATTCCTTTTCAGATTATGAAAACAGACACACGTGTTGAAATATGCCATTGACCACGTCTATACAAGCTTCATTCTAGATTATTGCCTCCGAGGACTATTTAGTCCATTAGCCATTACATTAATGCATGTTGGCATAACTAATAAATCAAATACTATTATCGTAATATATTATTATACATTATTAATGACGGCAAAACAGTGGAATGAAAACCATGGATTAGGATATTATTATATTGATAGATAGATATAGGTAGCCACAGCCACCTCTTCCTAACCTTCCAATTTCAGCATTCTTTTAGGGTCTTATTAAAAAAGTGATTATGAATAATTAATCTATACAGATGCTAATTATACCATTAGAAGTCAATCAACTACTATATCATACACGATACAAAATATTATTTTGGAACCAAAAATTCACAGATCATACTTTAATTAATTATTTGAAAATATTCTGTAATTATAAATTCAATGAGTCAATTTCTCTCAACTGAAATATTTGTTAACCAAAATAAATTAACTAAAAATAATTAAAACTTATTTAAATATTAAATAAAACAAATTTTAGTTATTTTTTTGTCTTTTTAGTATTATGATTACCAAAATACATACTAGAATATTTAATTGCCAGAAGATAAATATACTACAAATTCTTATTTCTTTAAAGATTAACTGGATTCATGCAATATGTAGTTTTAATTACTTTCTTAATAAAAAACATGAGAAATGATTTGAATTATAATAGTACTTTCGGCGTGTACATGACTACAAATCTACAATATGCACTAAAGAAAATGAGATACAAAACTAGTTAATTTATTTGGTGATGCAAAACTAGTTAATAACTAAGATGCATGTCACAAACCCCTTTTTTTGTAATTAAAAGAAAAAAGGATGCAATAAGTCACGGATTTTTTGATAGAAACATGATACCAATTTTATGAGTCAAACTAAGAGGGGACTCTCTCTCTCTCTCTCTCTCTCTCTCTCTCTCTCTCTCTCTCTCTCTCTCTCTCTCTCTCTCTCTCTCTCTCTCTCTCTCTCTCTCTCTCTCTCTCTCTCTCTCTCTCTCTCTCTCTCTCTCAATGTGACCAAGTGGATTTTAGAACAACCAAATATTATTGATTGCAATAATTGAGTAATTCGATCTTATCAAGAATCTTGCAATTAAAAATCCCCTTATTAATATATTCTTTTCATAGCCTTAACATAAACTTTCAGGCTTGCATGATGCAAATATCCTTATATGTACAATTTGGGAATCTTTTTTGTCTCTAATATTTGGGATAAGTTCTATTTATGTCTTTAACGTTTAAATTATTCTATTTGTATTCTTAATGTTTATAAAAGTAATTTAATGTTATCCTACTATCAATTATACTAACAAATCAGATTATATTTTTCAATTATTTTTACTTAAATATATTCATTCTCAATTATGTCTCACTTGGATGTGTTCGATTTTAATATTATACCCACTATTTGTGTTTAGATTCAATTATGTCCCTAGAAAAGTGAATTATGTAAATATTATAGTAATTAATTTTAATTTTTGATGAGCTATTTTTCGGAGTGGATCATCGATTTTATTCTAGATATTTGTATTCTAACTTCAAAAAGAAAATTTTAAAACTCAAACTAAAGCGTTCATGATGTATAATTGACAGAAGGATAACATTAAATTACTTTTACAAACGTTATGAATACAAATATGATGATTTAAACGTTAAGAATACAAATACAATTTATCCTAAACGTTGGAGACAAAAACGATACTTTACTCTTTTTTGGAATATTGGATTGTGTCTTGTGAGATTTATTAAAACATTGGGATTTGTTGATGAATTTTACTAATATGAGATAGTCTGTAAAAGAGAAATTATTAGTAACAATTTCAATTCCAACTAAAATTTAATAATTAAAAAAATTATTAATTACGATTTCAATTGATTGAAATGTAAAGTTTTTTAAAAAAAATAGTCGTAAATAATGATTTTAATTCTAACTTCGTCCTTCAAAAATTGTTAACGGCAATTTTTTTTATTTTCTTTTTGTAAAATGAGAAAAAATTAATATTATCCATCTCTCGTATCAGTATATTACACCATTTTAACCCAATATTAACATATTATACTAATGTATCTCTCGTATTAAAATTAATTAATTTACCTACATTTCGTACTTCCTTTACAAGCTTATATATAGGGACCAACAACATGTAAACGATCATTTTCAAAAGCATAGGGTGTGATTACGAGTTTGGTTTCGGAAGATTAGATATTTAAATTTCAATTATTTTGTTATTTCTAATAAATTATTGTACTATAAATTTTTTTTAAAAGATAAGATTGAAATTTAAACTCGAAATTTTTAGGTGAAACTACAAAAAGAAAAAATATAAGGAACCAATAGATATATTATACAATGTATAAATTGGGGTTAAATTGAAATTAAAAATATATTATGGACAATTAATTAATTTTGAATTGTTTTTAATTTGAAATTTGAAACAAAGTAGGATTACCGTCAGTTATAGAATCAAAACAACGACCTTCTTCTCTCAATACAACGTGACCTCCATTCTCTCCATTTATCTCAGAATCTTGCCGGTGCAGCGCTGCTACAATCACCGCCTGCCGTTCGAGTCTGTTCCGACCGGCCTCGTCATTCGCACAGTCCACCGCCCAACACGACGTTCTTCTCGTTTGGTCGATCTTCACGGCAACGCAGCAACCCGGACGTCCAGCGGTGTGTGCCTTCTTCCCAATGTCGACGTCGCAAGATGAAGGTGTTTCAAGTGTGCTTCCTCCTTCACGCACATCACCCAGCCGAAGTCCTTAATGGAGTGCAATATGGTTGATCCGCTGGATTGTGTTCCATCTACCGTCGGTAATGAAAATTCATCGAATCCACATGAAAACGTAGCCGACCATTTTGTCATCGACGGTGAGCTATCGAATAAGGTGAGTAACTACGTTCAAAACATTGATAATAGATAGTTATTTTTCAACTGATTTAAATTTTAAATCTCAATGCAAATGGCGTGTTGTTGTTTATGTTTAATGCTTACCTAGATGTGAAGGAGAATTTGTGATTTTACCAAATCTGTGATTGTTTTATATTGAATGGTATGCTTATATATACGGAGAATTTGTATAAATTAATTAATCATGTCATGCTTATATGATTGTTTTATAATGGTATGGTATCCTTATATGCTTCCTGCAGATAATTTGGTATATTTATATGCTTCCTGCATATTATATGCTTATTTTTCATGCTTATATGCTTATATGTATGGAGAATTTGTATAAATTAATTAATGATATGCTTATATGATTGTTTTATAATGAATGGTATGCTTATATGCTTCTTACATGTGTAGATAAGAATTTATGTATATAAGTATACATGATGGTCATTGAATGAATAAAAATAACAACTCTAGGGTGATGCAGGCATTGAAATCGAGGACTGAATTATGTGTATGGTAATTGTATTTAATGCATGTTCAGCTATGTAACGTACAATGACATTGTGAAAGAGAATCCATAGTAGTTACAATCCTTATATAATAGATAAAATAAAATAATTAATTCTAGAATGGTTATTTTCATGCATTTGTTTTTAACCTAGAATTGTTAGGATGATTGACTTGATTTCTAGTTTTTGTTACGTTTTTTGTGCTGGTTATTGAGGTTTTATTTACATGATATTTAATAAGGATTTTTTTGTTTCTGTATTTATTTTGGAATTGTAGGTCATGTAACTGTCGGATGTTGCTGAAGTTGGAAGTGAAGAGATGGATCTTGGTTACGAGGTTTTGGAGTATAGTTTAATTTTTTGTAGTTATGATCTGCATGTTTGATTTGATCATTAATGGTATTGATTTTTTTATAATTAATCTGAAATGTAGTTACCGGATCATGTTGCCTTCAAGAAGACGAAATACCAAAAGTTGAAATGTGGTTTGCGCAGTTGCAGATGGCTCATGAATTTTATGTTACTTACGCAAAGAATGTAGGATTTGCAACTAAGATAATGACGACAATATGTGACAAGATCACAAAGAAACCCATTAACGAAGCTATCCACTGTAATCGCGACGGGTTTCGCGGGTCTCGTGTCAAAGCACCAACGCGGAAGAACACGATTTCAGCTACTGGGTGCAAGGTAAGGATATATGTGAAGTTTGATAAGGACATCCAAGAGTGAATTTTGTTCAAGGTTGAGTTGAGGCACTCGCACCCATGTTCAGTGAGAAAGGCGGTGCACTACCATAAGTATAGGGAGCTGACCATGCATGCGAAGTGCGTGATCGAGGATAATGATGAGATTGGGATTTGACCAAACAAGACATTTCTAGCTTTGACAAATGAGGCTGGGGGCCCGTCTAATCTGGAATTCTCAGAAAAGGATCACCAAGGCTCCGAACCAGCAACATGAATGCGAATGTCACGGAGATGATGAACTACTTCATGAGAATGAAGGACATCAATCCGAACTTCTTCTACGCGATGAAGTTGGACGAGAAGTATAAATTTAGAAGTGCAGTATGGGTGGATGTAAGATGTAGAGCGTCGTATGAATACTATGGAGACATCGTGTCAATTGATAGCACCTACAGTACAGACAGTTATGAAGTAGTTAAGTTGGTGTTTTTTTCTTTATTTTTTTGGTTTCTTCGGTCGTGATTGGGATTTCTTATTTCTGGTTGGTTTTTCTTGTAGGCATGGATTACTGTTTGTATCGTTTGTCGGTGTCAACTACCATGGTAAGTCGACCTTCTTCGGTTGTGCTTTGCTGGGAAATGAAGAAATCCTAAGTTATAAGTGGGTTTTCAACCAATGGGTGAAGTGCATGGGAACTGCTCCACAGCGGATTATCACCGATCAATGTAGATCCATCTTCCATGCGATCAAAAATGCGTTACTTGATACACGCCACCTGTGGTGCATCTGGCACATTACGAAGAAGTTATCGTACAAGCTTAGAGGTTACCGCCGGTACAAAGAGTGTTATGATGACCTCGACATTGTGTGGAACTCTCGGACTGAGGAGTCATTTGAGGATAACGGGTTTGAATTTATAGATGAGTACAACTTACATAACAACACATGACTGTTAGGTATGTTATTGTACAATTACCTTACGCGCTTTAATTGACAATTATTTGGAATCTGGCTTTTGTTAAGTTGTAGTAATAAGTTCAGTGTAAGGTTTCTTTGCTAACATTAGTTTTTTTTTGTAGACCTCTATAATGACCGATGCATGTGGGTCCTCATATACTTCAAGGGTGAATTTTGGGCTGCCATGAAGAGTACGCAAAGGAGTGAGAGCATGCACGTATTCTACGGTGGATTCTTACACAGTAAGACTAACTTGGTCCAATTTGTTCACGAATATGACAATGTGCTTGTAATCAAAGAGCAGAGAAAATTGGAGGATGATGCAGCAGACTCGATGAGGGTTATCCCTCATGCAACGAGCTCACCTATGGAGAGACAATTTCAGCAGGAGTACACTACAAGCATATTTAGGGATATTTAAAATGAGTTCGTGAAGAAGGCTGATTGAAGAGTCTCTGTAGTTGCTGAAGAGAGGCCATCGGTATGCATGAAGGTGGAAGAAGAGAAATTAGTCAACGATACTATTCTTTGCGTTCCATACGATGTCCACTTTGACTGTTCTACACAGGAGGTTCATTGTGAGTGCAATCTTTTTGAGAGTTCAGATGTGTTGTGCTGTCACTGTCTTGCGGTTTTTCATTCGTATAAAGTGTATAAAGTACCTACCTGTTATTTTCTCCCTCGATATTGGATGAGAGTCATGTTGCATTCACAGCATTATGTGCACACTTCTACAATGTTGCTCAAGAGTTTGTCGATGACGACGACGAAACAGCATTGCTGCATGCTGCTCTGGAAGAAACAAGGGTCAAATTGGCTTCGCACCGTGCCAAGAAGAGGTCCGAGAGCATGGCGGAGACCCACACCAGCATTGGATTACAGAGTTCAAATGTTGTCGGTGTAGTCGACACCCAAGGGCCATCGAAGGTCACCACAAAGGGTTGGCCAAAGAGTAAGAGGCTCGGTGCTGCCCTGGAGAAGTTCTTCAGAAAATCTGCTCGGAGGAAAAACAAGAATGCCTCCCTGGTACATGTTTGTATCAACCTTGACCTTGCATGTTTATTTGGTATAGTACTATGCAAGAAGTTAATTATTGTCATTTTTTGTTGTGTTTAGCAGGTGGTTCGTCCGGAGGCATCTCAAGATGTAAACTTCAGTGTTGTTGTCGGCTGGAATGATCCTTAACAAGCTGGTGGTTTCATGTCTTTGTTAAGCTCCTTCAACAAAAGTTAGAATAAGTTAGACATGGGTGTGCTTGTATTTATTTTTAATCTCCAGGTTTATAGGGTTCAGATTGGTATCTATTTATTATCAAGATTAGATGAAGATGGTGGTCTTATATTATAAAAAAATAGTTTTAAGGTTTGTAGGTCGCTGTTGCAAGAGCCTATACTTGATTAATTTCCATGAACCATTTTTCTTTGGCCAGAATGAACCACTTTACTTTATTAATTTCAATGTACTGAATGCATAATGATTATAGATGATGGTTATTCTTTAACTTACGAGTTAGGTTATTAAATTTGTACTAAATTGCTTCATACTATACTATATAGTCATTCGGTATGTAGCTGTTCATTTTAGATAGTGACTACATGGTTATTTTTTTTCACGTACTTAGGAGGTTCATTTCTGTACGTGATCGGATGTTTGCTTTTACTTCGGGTAGGTGGTGCTTGTTCGGAGTCCTTGCGCAGCCGTTTTCTTCCACCGTTGGCATTACCCAAGAGTTTATAATTACATGCACATCACAACACGTTGCACACCAGACAAGGTGGAATGTACCAACATAATAAGAACTAGTCGCATATATACTAAAATAAACATCCATGATAGTAACACAATTAATTTAATGAAAGCAGATCACCTCATGGGCATCCATATACCTTTGCTGAAGTGTAGTCCTGCACCGGGTAGACAGTGCTTGGTCGGAGTCTTTGCTGTGCCTTTTACACCTTGCTTTTTTGTTTTCTACTTTACTACTAGCTGCTTTCTTCTTTTTTTTTCCCTTCTTTGCCTTGTCCACGATGCATCCCTGTGTGTTCAATGTGGGACAACAAAGTTAGCAAAAATCAACTTGAACCTCCGATGACATTTGTATTCAATTTGAGTATAAAAATGAAATTATTAGGGATTGTACCTGTGAAATAACATGGTCGGCCTTCTTATCAAGTTCATTAGCGGTCCATTCATCAATCCAAGGCTCGGGTGCTTGACATGCATGTAACGGACCATGATTTAAGCACTGAAAGTACAGAACTTGGACACAAGTAATTCAAATGATAGAATTTACAACATAAGGCGTACATGTGGTATAAATTTAGGTAAATTATTTGCGATACCAGCAACATGAACATGCACCAACCGCATGTTTTCCGGTTCTCGTTTTGGAATTTTCTTATTGCATCTCGCAACCACTTTAATATCTGATATGGCCAATGAAATCTTCTTGGGTTCGAGACATCCAAAATCGGAGGGAGGTGCCATGGGAAAATAGTCAATTGGCTTGTAGGGCAATGAAGCATCTTCAAAACTACAAGGATAAAGTATCGTCTAAAAGCCATCCTTTATTGCTTGGTCTCCATTGGATAGGCAAAGACAAAGTCTTGCAATTGTGTTGTTGTTTTCTTCTAGAACTGTCTCTTAAGTGCCAGATGGGAAGCATTTTTCTTCTGTAGTTCGGGGATTGAGTCCCCCTACATTAACGAAACATTGTACAACAATCAATCACTGTCAACAAACGCAAACCAAAAAACACACACAATATTTATTACATCTTACATAACTTCTACTAACCTCTAGAAGGTATATCGAATACACTGCCGATCAATTTGGCGGTAACGCGAATGTCTCCTGCGTCGATCCTGAGAGTGTTTGATTTCACGTCATAGGCCCTCACAAGTTGGAGTATGATGCTCTACTTTACATGCCATAACAGTACCCGTCGTAGGAAATCAAATCCAATAGCCTCAATCTTAGCCAATTTAGCGTCCTCATTATGTTTCCAAGTGGGAAAACAGGTTGTTGATGTAGCAAGGTGAGCATCGTGTCTCGACTAATTTCTGTTGAGCAAAAATTAAGCAAAAGAATGACGTCACAACATATAACCAAATATGTTTTTTCAAACATGTAAACAATGTGATACCTTTTTACCCATGTGATTTTACGTTCGGACGGTATAAAATGGATTGTTGAAGCACCGTGAAAATTTACTCACATAGTAGATCCCCTGAATTCTAATGCAAGATTCTATTGAGTTTATAATTAACCAACGAAAATTATAATAACATGAGCAAAAAACCTTGTAATCATTCCAACTGATAAAACTCAAAAAACTATAAGTTCGAGGAAGAGAAATGATGTACACAACAATAATTTAGGTGGTCTGAGAGTTCGACTCGGCCACTTATAAACATAACAATTCAGCAGGTAAATCAGATTCATACAAAGCAAAAATATGACACACCTAAACAACAAAGTAATTAGTGCAATTCAGCCATCCAGTTATTTATTGGATTAACCATATGTTCCACACCGATCTAGGTATGCATATCCGAGTTCGGATTACAGTTTATGGACCATGTATATAATTTCTCACTAAAATACAAGACAACCCTCAAACATCACAATAGTCACACAAAATACCGACACAGTAAACTTTCCCTTTATGAAAATCAACCATCCAAATATGGGCAAAAACTAATCATAGTTACTACTCATATAACATTGTTTTTTCGAGTATTTAATAAATCATACATCAAAGTAACAAGATATATACATCATTAAAATTCGAGGATATAGATCAGCAGTTTTTCAACAAGAATGGTAATTTTTAATGCAAAAGGTAACTTTTATTGGAAGATTAGTGATTAGAGAATTGAAAGGATTTAATCAACACTTCCATGACCTATTGAAATAGAACATAGCCACTTGAAGAAGAAAACAACAAAAAAGCAATAGAAAACTGGTGACTTTTGTAGATTCATAAGTCTGCAGTTGATCTTATTGATATGGTCACAATAAAAGTAAAGTCAGTCGTATGTGTGAAAATAAACATTTAACTTAAACTTTTCCAAACTAAAACACGGTTAATATAATTAGAATCATGCATGCATTATCTTACTTACAAAAACAAGAGATCGATCAAACAGCCACTCCTTCAAACAAGAAGATAGTGTACTAGGATCAAAATAGCATTCACCATCATCAAAATCGATCATCCAAAGGTTTGGTAAACTAACCAACATATTTACACTTTAATTTATCATGTGCACATCAAGATATCTGCAAAGTAAAAATAAATCACACTTCATAAATCACGGAAACAAGGTTATATTGAACAATGATCAAATAGTAAATTAAGACTTGTTCTCCAATTTATTGTCTTATGCAATACGAAACTCGACTTGATGGGAAAATATACAATTACACTCCCTCAGGGAAAATACAATAGTTCTCACATATTAAGATTAATTGCTAAACAGAAAAAGAAAATAAAAAACAAAATCCCTGCAAAAAAAATAATAACCCGTTAAGCAAATAGGTGCTTGTCTATGAAAAATAACTATCCAATAACCTGCTAAGTAATCATCTACATAGTGTCAACTAGATATCAACAAAGGTCCACACAGTAAGGAAAAATAAAAAGGGCATATTTGAACCAAGTTTTTGCAATTCTTCCTGCAAAAAATTTAAATCAAAAGCAACCATCCGCATTACATTTTTAATCAACAAGATTTGACACAATAATCATGCAGCAAAGTGAGGTTTTCACTGTCAGAAAATCAACAACTCAGCAATATAAACAGTTTCCAGCACTAGAAATAGCAGAAATAGGGATCACGAGAAAAAGACATCAAGCCACTAACTGGTAAACATCAATGATGGTAGGTTTGAACTATCCAATGGTCACGCGGGAGGAGGTTCCAGGCCGCCGACTGATGCAGAACGCCGAGCGCAAACGACATTGGGTGATGTAGGTCGCGTCGGCAGATATTAGAGCTCCAGATCGTGCAGGGACGGAGCGCCGAATGTTTAGCCACAACGTGGCTTACGGGTTGCTTCTGTGTCAGGTGGCACTTCAGACGGGGATGCTCAGCAGTCACAGTGCACACCAATTGCTACCAGCAACGGAGGACGTGTGCGAGGGAGGTTGGCTCCTGAAGTCCTGTGCGTCAAGGACGCAGTTCGAAGGTCACATGGCGGTTGCTGGAGACGGGATGTTCAGCTTCGACAATGGAGATTTTAGGTAATAGCGTGACCTTCCGTTCAGAATAGATGAATTGGGGAAAATTTAAAAATAAGGATTAAAATAAAACTGAAGGCATTTAGGTTAATTAGGGTAAAAAGAGGTTAATCCTTATTTTTAATTCATATTGGGCTTAACAAACAGTCAATTGTAGCCATTGTATAGATATCTCATTGACTTTTTAGCGAAACTCAAAATTATGTTATTTGAGTTATAATTATTGTACTAACATTTTGAATTATAGTTAGTTGGTAATTATTGTACTAGCATTTAGTAATATTTGTTATTGTATTATCATCATACATTTACCGGATCTATATATAAATGGCTAACATTTTTAACCATAAATCATAATACATTGGATAAAGCAAAATGAAGCCTCTTCATGCTGCCGATGCAAGGCATTAATCATACCAATATTCATGGTTAATAAACATGTGTAGACATTTTCTTCTTTTTTCCCCCTCATCAATAGAATAAAGGCTATCAATTTGACTCAAGCTTGAAGCATAAGATGTGTATATATACCACCTTAGTGAAAAGTCAATGAAATTTGCAAAGTATTTTTATAATATAATGCGATTCTTTCTTTTTTCCTGACTTTGTTTACTAGTTGTATTAAATTCAACATGAAATTGAGCAAGGCTGACTTGTTCAAACTTCAAACCCAAAATGATTATAGTGCTTTGTCTTCTACTAAGGGAAGATTTTTTTATGATGGAGAAATTGCCTTTGTATTGAACGATTTAAATTACACAAATTTCACTTGATCTTTGGATAATGAAACGGATAAGTACATCAATTTACATTCCTTTTTTCTTTTTCTTTTCCTCTCTTTTTTCGCATAACTTATATTACACTCTCAAATCATTCTTATTTTATTAACTACTAATTCATCCTCAAATAATTTAAAGGCTGACTATTTTTTATAAAAGATGTTATTAATAAAATAGTTCTCAAACAATTTAAAAATATAGCAAAATTAATTAATAAATATTATATTTTTTATAAATAATAAAAAAAATTTATAATTAACAATTGACTTATTCATTTGATCTAAATTTTTGTGATAATATTTTAATAAATATTTCATAAAAATATTCGAAGCAAAATTTGATATCTAATTTTTTTATTTTTTTAAAAAAAATTGGTCATTCACAATTAAAAAAAAAATCACTTGATATCAAATTATCAAATTTTGAGGATACAAAAAAATTTATTTTTCTAATGATACTTGCAAAAAATGACACCAAAATATGATCTTTAAAGTTTTTTAATATATATTTAATATCTAATTTTTTTATTGTATCTGTAAATCTTTCAAAAACTTATTTATTATTAACATCTTTTATGATTATTTTTGTCAACGATATAGATTTTTGGATCTCGTGTTAATGGTTTTTTCCATTCTTTTTTGTTTCTTAACAACACAGGTCACTCCACCCAATTTTAAGAAAATAAATGAGTTAATAGTCAATTTGATTTTTGAAATTTGAAGTTAGACTTAAATTAACTTCTAAAATTTTAACTAACTTAAATTGGACTCCAAATTTACAACAGTGACTCGTATTAATTCCTGATTTTATCTCCAAACCGTTAACGATATGCTAATTTGAGATGTTAATGTATCACATCGGGTAAAATAAAACAACGTTCACATCCAATCTTTAACAAAATAACCTCACCAATAGAATTAAAACACATTTTTGTTCACTAATAATTATTATGAAATAAAATTCGTTCTAAGATCAATTTGAGTGAAACAACGTGATTTCATTTAAGATTGAGTCTAATATAATATATTGAGTATTAACTTAGAATAAATTAATAAAATTGCCCATAAAATCCCTTTTTTTTCTTTTTAAGTTTTCTCAGTCCTTTGAGAAAGATGTAGTATATTATTCTAAAATGTATTAAAATTATTGCTATCAAAATTTCATTTATCATAAGAACTAAGAAGTGACACCGATCTACTCTATTAACTTGCAAAACAAAAAGGACCAATTTGGTTTTCTCTTTATTTTTGGTCGACAAATGGATGAAATTGGATAAATTCAAGACTTTTTGTCAACAGAAAAAATGGTTATCTCCATTTGGTTTTGCAGAAAAACCCATAACCCTAAATTGGTCCATTTGGCATCACCCCTTTGGGCTATCTGTTTTATTTAGGAAAAACTTTACTGAGTTAAATCTTTTAAGTTGCTATCATCATCATTTTTTTTTGACAGCAGCTATAATTATGATTGTACAAAACAAAAGGGGAGCAAAAAAAAAAAAGTATATATCGTGCCAAGAATTGATGACTTCTCTTCTTGATGGGTGGCACACAATTTATGATCATTTAACTAGGTGAGTAAAGTTAACCAGATTGCAGTTCATATGATGACGACTGGAGTTAGATCTTTGTAACTTCAAGGTCAATAAATTTGCCTACCTAGAATTAAATTCGAGAACAATTTTGCCTGTGATATTTACTTAGTTAGTACTTAGTAGTAGTTTTAAAATAAAGGAATAATTGAGTGTGTTAGTTCATTATTCTAATAAACTTATTTAGTATTTATTAATTTTAGTAATAATGAATGAATCTTAAATAAGATAAATTTTAATTATTTTTAATTTTTTTATTAAATATTTTCATACTTAGACGAGTAATAACTTGAATATATATGTTATATTTTTAAAACATAAAAAATAACAAATTTAAAATTCTTTATTTAAAAATTAGAAAAATAATTAAAAATAAATTAAGACTCAATCATTTTTCTTTAATATATAATCCATATACTATAGATCAATGAGAAAATAAAATTTTTATTTATTTAACCGTTGTAGTAACTTAACTTAGGCTGTATTTATTTTTTGAAGTTGAGATTGGAAGATTGAAAGTGAGTATTATATTTGACGATCAGAGATTAAAATTAAAATTTTAATATCGAAATACAAAATTTTAGTTTTTTCAATACTTTTAGATAGTAAAAATACACGGAATATTATTATATTAATATTAAAATTTTTTTAAAAATATAGGCTAAAATTTTAATAACATTTTTTTTAAATATTTTTATTTAATTTTTCAAATTCTAAATCTACTCCTTATTATCATATTTATCTTAAACTAAATACGATATTGAGATATAATTCAATATATTTTATAGCGAATATAGTACAATGTATTATTAATATTGTATTAATGATAGGATTAATAATGTCATAGATAACTTAGACATCGACAAAGTCCTCTTGGCTTTTGAAATTGACTTCATACATCAAGATTGTCCATAAAAAAAATATTAATACACAAAATCAATCTAAAAAATCACTTAAAAACTTTAGTCCTTAGACATATAAAGGTCATGGCGTATAAAAATAAGCTCAAGGAACGTCATTCTCATTCCTTCTCAAGTAAGATAATTTTCTTCTTCATCATATGTTATTTAAATACAAATTATACATTACATAACCTAAATGAAATAAAACGGTTAATATAGTGTATATATAGTTGTAAGTGAGTAGATAACGGAGACAGCACAAAGTTTGGGGAGCAGTTTGAGTAAGAAAAGAAAAGGTAGAAGGAAGTAGAAGAAGTAGAATCCCCAAAAAAGAGAGTGAAGTTAGTTTTCTGAAACCGAAAGTGTGGGAAGTTGAAGAAATTTAACTGGTGCGAATTTTACTGTACTTTCCCTTATTTTACTCAACCAGCGAATCTATTAACACTACGTGGCACCCCCAAACAGATTCTGCTTTTCTGCTCTCTCTGCTCTCTGCATTAATACCCCGCTTTACCACCAAATTCTATTTAATCACTTCCTCCAAAACAAAACCCTAAGGGTTCTTGTAAGAACCAATCGCCGCCGGATTCACCTCTCTTTCTCTTTCATTTCTAACTCTGCTTTCTCCTTTCCCCATTTCCCCCACGTTTATTTTCTCTTCCTTCGTATATTAGGGATGAATTTCCTTCTCAGTGATCATGGCAACCAGCTTCAATTTAATTCCGCAACATCGTTTTCTGATTGATTGAGAGCTTCAGCTCCATGAATGACTGTTGCAATTTTCGTTTAGTTTATTAGATTTTATCTTTTATTTTATTTTATTTGCATATTTGCTTTTCGAGTTAGCAGCAGTTACAAGCTCACTCCTCGAGTTGTAAATACGGGGGATTATCGTTTTGATGAGGAAAGTTTAGATTTTTGATCAGGTTTCTAGCTTTGTTGGGGTTGCTTGGTTAAGGGATTTCCATGATCAGTTTTGGTTGTTGAAGAAAATGTTATCCGAATTCGGAAGGAGGCAGATGCTTGGTGGTAACGAGGGTTCCTTTGGAGATGAATTGGAAAAGGAGATTGGGATGTGCCTTCGCGAGCAACGAAGGCAAGAGGCTGATGATCTTGAAAGGGAACTCAATATATATAGAAGTGGATCAGCGCCTCCAACTGTTGAGGGTTCTTTGAGTGCAGTTGGAGGGTTATTTGGTGGTAATGGCGCAGGTGCAGGAGCAGGTGAAGCTTCTGCTGCTGCCTTTTCGGAGTTTTCCAGGACTAAGAATGGCAATGGTTTTGCTTCTGAGGAAGAGATGAGGTCTGATCCTGCTTATCTATCGTACTATTACTCGAATGTTAATTTGAATCCTCGACTTCCGCCTCCTTTGATGTCCAAGGAGGATTGGAGGTTCACACAGAGGCTAAAAAGTGGAGCTTCGGCTCTGGGAGGAATTGGAGATAGGAGGAAAGTGAGCAGGACTGATGATAATGGTGGTAGATCTTTGCTTGCAACACCACCGGGTTTTAACTTAAGGAAACAAGAAAATGAGGTGGATAACGAAAAAATGAGAGGCTCTTCTGAGTGGGGTGGTGATGGACTCATTGGTTTGCCTGGCCTGGGACTTGGGACCAAACAAAAGAGCCTTGCAGAAATTTTTCAGGTAGCTTCCATTCATCTTGCTCTATCTTCTCAACTCCTTGACTCATATTTGTTTATTGTTTTATATATTCCGGTCATGTGTCATTTTGTTTTTACACCTATGATCGTCTACACATCTCATAGAACCTTCATTTTGTCATGATGTTAAATCAGTTTGTGTATTAGTTTCCCCCATTAGCAAGCTGTTATTTTTCTGTTATTTCTGTTTCTGATCAGACTGACCTTCTATATGAGGGCCCTTGATTTTGATTCATTAATAAAGTGTAAATATTTGGTTTCATTCTAGCTGCAAGACTCAACTTGGACAATCAAGTTTTTCCTTGATAGATTTTGTAAAAACTCTGATATCAGTTATACTATGTATTTGGTTAGAATTTAAGTCTGATTCATTTAAACGCAAAATTTCTCTCTGCGCTTCTGCAATGTTATTTGTAGTGTTTGTGGTGTCCAAGATGGCAGCATGACATACTGTCTGAACTTTAAAAAACAAAAAACATTTTGTTTTTGTTCCAGTTCTACTGATGTTCTGTTCCCTTTTGTTTGTCCACAAGTTGTGGGCATGCACTAAATTCACATTGGTACTGATAGTTCTTTCCTTTGCTTTATATAGTTTATTTGCTACGTTTAGCTCAAAATATTTTGGGCACATTAAATTTGTTAGACCTCATACAGGTTGAATAAAATGAGTTAATGCCATTTTGTCAGTAATCATTCACACACAAACCGTCGCAAAGAAATTATCTTTTTGACATGTGTGTAATGTGTGTGTATGATTCGATCTGTTCTATTTTGTTCCAGCACACTTATTTCTTCTACTTGGTCATTTGGTTTGTAATTCTCCAGGATGATATGGGGCGCAGCACACCCGTTAGCGGCTTTCCTTCCCGTCCAGCCAGCCGTAATGCATATGATGAGAATGCTGATACCATAAGTGCTGCTGAAGTAGAACTTGCTCATTTACGGCGTGATTCTTCGGCCACTGATGCTTTAAGAACTGGATCAAATCTTCAGGGGTCATCTTCAGTCCAAAATATTAGCTCTCAATCTTCGTATACTTATGCTGCTGCACTAGGTTCTTCCATGTCACGAAGCACTACTCCTGATCCGCAGCATCTAGCTAGGGCTCCCAGTCCATGCCCCACGCCTATCGGTGGTGGGAGAGTTGCTGCTGCTGAGAAAAGAGGCATTACAAGTCCTGATGCATATAATGGTGTTTCCACTGGGAGTGAGTCTGCTGATATTGTGGCAGCACTATCTGGCATGAACCTGTCAGCAGATGATGTGCTAGATGGTGATAACCATTTCCAATCACAAGTTGAGTCAGAGGTTGATAATCATCGTAGATATCTTTTCGGTATGCAAGGTGGCCAGGATCATGGCAAGCAGCATGCATATTTAAAAAAGTCTGAATCTGGGCACTTGCAGAAATCATCCTACTCTGAGTCAGTTAAGAGCAGTGTGACTGGATCAGACATCAACAATCTGGCCTTCGATAGACATATTGATCAACAGAAATCTGGTGTTCCTTCCAATAAGTCTTATTTCAAGGGATCACCTACTTCTCCTTTTAGTTCTGGTGGTGGTATGCCAGTTCAATACCAGCCCTTGGATGGTACAAATCCATCATTTACCAACTACGGCATGAGTGGGTATGCTGGAAATCCTGCACTAGCTTCCTTGATGGCTAATCAACTTGGAACTGCTAATCTGCCACCCCTTCTTGAAAACGTTGCTGCAGCTTCAGCAATGGGATCCCCTGGATTGGACTCGAGAGTTCTTGGAGGTGGTTTGCCTTCTGGAGTTGCCTCCCAGCTGATATGCATAGTCATGGTCGGCTTGCAAATCAAATTGCTGGTGGTGCTCTTCAGTCTCCTTTCATTGATCCCGGGTATCTTCAGTACATGAGGACCTCTGATTATGCGGCAGCACAACTTGCTGCTCTTAATGACCCATCTATGGACAGGAACTACTTAGGTAACTCTTACGTGAATATGCTTGAGCTTCAGAAAGCTTATCTTGGGACGGTGCTTTCTCCTCAGAAGTCGCAATATAATGTTCCACTAGGTGGCAAGTCTGGTGGTTCCAATCATCATGGTTATTATGGAAATTCTCCATATGGTGTCGGCTTGTCTTACCCTGGAAGTCCTCTGGCAAATTCTTTATCCAATTCTCCTGCCGGATCTGGCAGTCCTATTAGGCACAATGACCTGAATATGCGTTTTGCATCTGGAATAAGGAATTTAACAGGGGTCATGGGAGGTTGGCATCTGGATGCTGGAAACGTGGATGAAGGCATTGCTTCTTCTCTGTTGGAAGAGTTTAAAAGCAATAAAACCAAGTGTTTTGAGCTTGCTGAAATTGCTGGTCATGTTGTTGACTTCAGGTATGTTCTTTTTATGTTAATTTTTATCGTTTGTAATTTTGTTTTGACCTTCTGAAGAATTTCATTTAATGAATTTGCTCTAATGGACAGTGCTGATCAATATGGGAGCCGATTTATTCAACAAAAGCTTGAAACAGCTACTACGGAAGAAAAAAACATGGTTTATCAGGAAATCATGCCACAAGCTGTTACTTTGATGACTGATGTCTTTGGTAACTATGTTGTTCAAAAGGTAACTATTACCCTCTATATTTTCTCTGGACACTCGGATTGATTCTTTTTCTGATCTTGTGAGTGACCATTGATATGTTGCAGTTTTTTGAGCATGGACTTGCATCCCAGAGAAGGGAATTGGCCAACAAGCTTTTTGGTAATGTTCTGAATCTCAGCCTTCAAATGTATGGTTGCCGTGTCATCCAAAAGGTATTAGCAAATTTAGTGCCATTAGCTGATATTTCTATTTGTGGCTCTGTTTTCTTGGTATTATGTATGTTAATCTTTTTCCCGTTTGGCTTTTGTGCTTCATGTATCCTGCCTTAGGCTATCGAGGTTGTTGATTTAGACCAAAAGATAAAGATGGTTCAAGAGCTTGATGGTAATGTCATGCGCTGTGTTCGAGATCAAAATGGTAACCATGTCATTCAGAAGTGTATAGAATGTGTCCCTGAGGATGCAATCAACTTTATTGTCTCAACTTTTTTTGGCCAAGTTGTGACGTTATCAACCCACCCATATGGTTGCCGGGTGATACAGGTAGGATTTCTTGGCCGCTAATGTTACTCCTTTCTTTAAGCCCTTAAGATCATTGAACGGTGAATTATATCTTTCACATGGCAGAGAGTACTGGAGCACTGCAATGACCCTAATACACAACAGAAAGTTATGGATGAGATTTTAGGTGCTGTTAGCATGTTAGCGCAAGATCAGTATGGAAACTACGTCGTCCAGGTTTATTATTTATTCTAATTACTTAGAATTTGGGCCTCCTTTTGCTACAGTCATTGATGGATCTTTGGCATGTTGCCTTCTAGTCCCTACCCCACCATTATTCTGTGTTCAACTGTTTTAATACTTGAAATTATATTCGCATATCATGTCATCCATACCTGTCAGTTAATCTCTTTTTTGTTTCATCCTCATAAAACAGCATGTACTGGAACATGGGAAGCCTGATGAGCGTTCAGCCATTATAAAGGAATTAGCAGGCAAAATAGTTCAAATGAGTCAACAGAAGTTTGCCTCTAATGTTGTCGAAAAATGTTTGACCTTTGGAGGTCCTTCTGAGCGCCAATTACTTGTGAATGAGATGCTTGGAACCACGGATGAAAATGAGCCTCTTCAGGTTTGTTTTAAATTTTAGTTTCGATTATGATTCTAGAGTTCCCTTTGTTTGAAGCAAGTTGCATATGATGAGATGCATGTTTTGTTGGTAACTTCATTACTGAGGGATGGAGATGTGTTGCTCGCTTAATCGAGTTTGCTTAAATGTGATGTTAGTCGTGTTAAGAAAAGTTCCAATTATGTTCTGTTAAGATCGTGAGGGAGGCTGGTCTGTCGAATATCTTTGATTATTTATCCATCCAATTGGGTCCGACCTAGTAGGACAAGCTTTTGTTGTTGTTGTTGTTGTTGTAGTAGTATCCGCTTTTGCCTTTCAGTATCGTTGATCTGAGTCTAATTTAAATGTTTTGGCATGGGAATTTCTTTTAAAAATAAATTTTCACAATGGATCGAATGTTACGTTGTTTGAACAGAATAACGAGAATTCACATTTTTGGTATTGGAACTTTGATCACAAAAAGTGTTATTCTATGTTGCCGTTCTTGATGCGGATATAATCTTATTTCTTTTTGTATAATACAGGCAATGATGAAAGATCAATTTGCAAATTATGTCGTGCAAAAGGTGCTCGAGACTTGTGATGACCAACAGCGTGAGCTAATCCTTTCACGAATTAAAGTCCATTTAAATGCACTGAAGAAGTACACCTATGGAAAGCATATTGTTGCCCGTGTAGAGAAACTTGTTGCTGCCGGAGGTACGTAATCCTTGAACTTTTCATGTTGAGTTTTCATATGCATGTAAGCATGCTAAATGGGGTCTTTTGGTTTCTTGCAGAAAGGAGAATTGCTGCACAGTCTCCTCATCCTGCTGCTTAGTTGGGCGTAGAACAAGTATGTTGTTTGTACAGCTAACTGAGACTAGTGTGAGCTGCTTCTATTTTCTCTCACATTTTCTACCTGCATCCAGAGGGTATGGTTGCCTCTGTCTATCTGAGATGGGTAGTAGCCTATTAAAAAATAAAATTCTCGGTTGTAATGAACTGTACATTTTGTAGTTCTAAGTTTATACGTAGAATTTAAGTGCGTTGGAGTATCAGGTATGTGCAAGGCTTGGTGCGCGCACACACCTGATGCTCATGCAGAGGAGATAAAATGACAATACAAGCCAGCCAGCAAGTTAAGGATGATGTAAATTCTATAAAATGGTGAGGGTAGTTTTTACAAGTTGGCGCGATGCGACTGTACAAATATATGTTGCCATGTGAAGAGCTGTTAAATGTTTTAGGTTGAGGGCAGGATTTTTTTATTCCCCTTCATGTATGGTTATTCACTGACTGTTTATTCCTCAATTTTCAAGTTTACTTCTATCATCATATGTTCTATGTTGTGATACTGCCTTTATGATGCTGAGTTTCTTGTCATCCTTGAGCTTGAATCTATATATGGATGGATTATGCAAACCGGCTCAAGTGAAATATGTAGGGTTTTAATTTGATCAGGTTTGGAATAGAGTTCTAGTCACCTTTCAAAGATTTAGACTTCCTTTGAGTAGCAACTAATTCCCTTAAATATTCAAAGTAGGAAAATGAAAAACCATCTCTTTGTTTTTCTTTTTCTCGAAATCACCATATTCAACTGTAATTAATTTTTGCTCAAATCTAGTTTTTACAAATTTATAGACCTATATTATGACATGATGTGGCGACGATCGAAATAATGCGATTTTTACCATTAGAAGTGTAAATCAATCCTAATTTTGCTTTAAAATAAATAAATAAATATGCCTAACAACGCCTCTTGAACAGATTAATAAACTCCATGTCAAAATGAGCAACAATACCAACTTCTTATGCTTGATGGTTGACCCAGGACAAGATAAAAGAAAACTCTTCCCGTTTCTAAAATGAAAGTGAAACTTGAAACATTCATGTTCTTATATGAAAACAACTCATCCATGGCATGATACACCCGAGTTGAAAATAAAACCGGATATTGGAAAGGCATTTATAAGGAATCTTATCCAAGTAAAGCTAGTTCTCTCTGCATTTGAAACTTGATATATCAACATTTTCATTCTTCAGTGTGAAATGCTAAGTAATTTGGTAATTCATAAAAAGTACAAAAAAAGGTTCATGATTGGACCCTAATCATCATCTTCATCTTCATCAATCTTCTGTCCAAATCCTCTAGGCCCGGCTCTGGATCTCACCACCTTCTTCTTCTTCTTCTTCCCACTTTTGTTAGCCGCTTCTTCCTTCTCAAACTTGTCCTTCTCTCTCTTCTGCAAGAAATCCGTCACTCCCAAATAGATAACCTGCCATATATACAGAGAGACCTCTCATAATCTGAGAAACCCAAACCAAGAAAGAACATCACAACACTAAAGCTAGAAACTTTGCGTACGGTTCTAATACCCCAATAGTAAGTATTGATAGCCCAATGAAAGCAATGAAGAGAAGTGCTGAAATAACTGTGGACACCCCATCATCATTGCTGGAGACCAATTCCTTGGCAGCATCAACCGCAGTTGAATCCGAAGGTACAATATCTTCAGCACCAGCAGAAAGAGTAGTTGGCCTAACTCTACTACTTCTGTGAGAGATTAGAACTGGTGGGTCGTGAAAAATGATGAATCTTTTTGTTTGGATAAGGTTGTGTGAGACAGGTGTTAGAGACAATGGAAGGGACCTAGTTCTAGTTGGAAGAAACAAGTAGGAGTTGGAGTGAAAACTAGAAGAGAGTAAGCATGCACTCTGTGATGATGAGGTAGCCATGGTTCATCTACTTCCAACTCCAATCACTTCCCAAAGTTTCTCTCTCCAACAACTTGGGGACACATAGGAATAACGAATGTTGCCGTCTGAAATTTGGGTCTTGGGCTTCGTTTTGCCCAACTACAAGGCCTGTCAGATTCAGAAGGCTTCGCACTGCAGGGTCAAAAACGTAAAAGACTTTAATGAGATGAATATTGATTATTGAATATTATTGGATAATGGATTCCAATTCCATCATAGTCAAACTACAGCATCTCGGACACGCATCAATTTACGATTTTGCACTTGCAACTTTCACCCTATTCTTATCCAGAAAAAAGATCTCAAAACCGATATCTAATAACGTTTTTCACACAATACAACTTGATGTATCTCGAGTCCTTCCTTCCTTGGAATCATTTCTTTATTTTGGTTTTATATTGTTGCTTCACAATCAGATGACTAAGAAGAAGAGACTAGAACCTAAGGAAAACCAATTGTATTTATTTTCTAGATCTTTCTATGAAAAGTACTCCTTATTTAAACATTATAAAAGGAAATACAAATAGTATAGTTGGTGCTAGTGAAGGCGGTGCTAGGATTCTCCGCCGCAGGATTTGATGGGTTGATGGGAGAAGACGGAGGTTTGTGAGTTGGCCAATAAGCATATTGCAAAGGATAGCGTCCCAAATCGTCCACGTCGATTGGTTCATACCTTCCAGCTGTATAACAAATCCCAACATATATATATATATATATATATATATATATATATATATATTAATAAATCAATTTCTCCTTTTGTCCCTTTCAAGTTTCAATTCACATCCTTCAACTACGCCATGGAACGAAATCTCCTTCCTTCCAACAAAAGAAACCCAATACTTGAAGTCTTGAACTTTGAGCGCCCCATTTCTTGACCTCCCAATTATTGGCACCTTATATGACGTCTATATTTACCAACTTAGAACTGCCATTAAATTAACCATTTTTTAAAGTGTAAAAGTGCTTTCACTTTGGCCCCGTGGCCATCACCCCCACGCACTTTCACACTAACAGACATTTCACACCTGTCTCTGGATTCTTCCATTATTACCCTTTATTTTTTTTTGGCAAAGATTTAAAATTTAGTTTCTCTAAATTTTAAATTTTCACTTTAAAGGATAAAGTTAAATCTCTCACTATTAAATGCTTTTTTTATCATATTTTTTTTAGTCCCACCTATGAAATAAATGGTGATAGATCATACTTTACCTTTTAAAGTAAATTTCAAAATTTAGAAGATCCAAATTCAAAGATTTGGATTCCACCATCAAATATTCAAGTATTACTATCCCACAGGATGGTCTGATTCTCTGGGCTTCTTATATTTTGTTTCGGTTAAATTATCACTTATTATTATTTTTATTCTTTAAAAAACTTAAGTTGGTAACACTTGTTACTTTAATTTTTGATATAATCTCTTCTTTAGCATGCATAAGTTTATATAAGCTAAGCTTGTTTGAACTTTGAATTCTTCTAACTTAAATATAGATAATTCCTATAATTGGAAATGTGATAAATTGTTCACAAGTATGATGTTATTGCACTTGCCAGAGTACAAACATGGAGTAAAATTAGCTACACTAAGGTAGAGCGCGTAAACTGCAGGGGGTGACACGTGTGGCACTAACGGAGCGGGTAAACGGGAAGGGATTAGACGGAGAGTAAGAATCGTTAGATATTTAGAAGATCAAAAATATCTGGCTAAGTCGTCCACGTTGGCACCGAGTATTGCACTTTTTCCTCTCTATAATTCAATTTTCCCAAACTGCCCCTCTTAAATTCTTAAAATAAAAAAAAGCGCAATAATATATTAATATATTGTTGGGGGCCAAATATCTACACCTAAATGGTGAGATAGTCTTGGCAATTGTTTGCTCTTTTTAATTGAACATCAATCTTCAAATTCCATCAACCCACGCCTTTTTTCCTTTCCTTTCCTTTCCCTTCAGCCTTGACTTTGGATCCAAAAACGCAGATATCGAAACCGTTTTGCTCAACAGACTCTGTTTTCTGTTTTATCAGTAGTGCGCTGCCCACACACCCCAACACTTAACAGAAACGGTTACAGCAACCGTAACAAAAAAAAACATGGGAGAAGAGGTTAAGATCGCCGACTACCCAGGCGGCGGCGCCGACGACGAGCGTGTTTCCGAGTGGGAGCTTGGCCTCCCCTCTCCCGCCGACCTTCCGCCGCTCTCTCAGGCCCTGATCCCGCCGGAGCTCGCCTCCGCCTTCAGCATCACCCCGGAGCCCTACCGGACTCTTCTCGACGTCAACCGCGCCTCGCAGGACACCATCTCCGCAATTCGCGGCGGCGCCTCCCAGGCCTTCTCCTCCAGCAATTTCCAACTCGATGACCGCGCCACCGTGTTTGAGCCCGACGCCACGGCGTTTGCCGATGAGGAATTAGAGCCCGATCGAGATGGCTCTGGCTCTGATTCCAGGAAGCTCCGGAAGATCGACAGCGCCGCCGAGGAGGCTGATTCGGCAGCGCCACCGGCCAACGACGATCCCTCCGCCCGGTCAATGAAGCGGCCGCGCCTCGTGTGGACGCCTCAGCTTCACAAGCGCTTCGTCGACGTGGTGGCCCACCTCGGAATCAAGAACGCGGTTCCGAAGACGATTATGCAGCTAATGAACGTAGAAGGATTGACTCGCGAGAACGTTGCGAGCCACCTTCAGAAATATCGCCTTTACTTGAAGCGAATGCAAGGGTTGTCCAACGAAGGTCCTTCTTCTTCTGACCAGTTGTTCGCGTCGACTCCTGTGCCGCAGAGCTTGCACGAGTCCGGCGGTGGTGGCGGAAGCGCGGGGCATTCCCATGGAAACGGACACCTTCCGGTTCCAATTCCGTTGCCGTATCCAGGTCCGCCGGCGATGATGCCAATGCCGATGCTCGGGATGCCTCCGATGGGTATGGCCGTAGGGAACCACCACGGATTCAACCCGTTGGCGCAGCAACGGGATTGGTCCGGTGCGAATAAATTTGGTTCCGTTGTTTCGTACCCTCAGAGTCACAGTCAGGGCGTCACTCCTAGTGATAAATGAATTCCAACTTTTGAATTTCTCATCTCACTATTAAAGGTGAGCGCTGAGCACTCATCACACAATTATTTTTTTTATTTTTCTTCTCCTTCTCTCCCTCTTATTGTTTCATTATTCTCTTCGAGTAATAATAATAAATAAGAATTAGCATTTAGCAATCATTATTCAGTTACACTTTATCTGTTTTGTTAATTAAATTTGAATACTCTGTTTTTGTTTTTGTCAATCTCTGTTTTTGTTTATATTTTCGGTGTTTACCAATGTGATTATGCCGAAGGTGAGGTGAAAAGATGCAGTTCTGTGATGTTGTCGTCTATTGATTGTGAAGGTGAATACTGAATCCCATTGAATAGGTGTTATATCATTCTTTGCTGTCTTGTTAATTTGTTTTAATGGACTTTCCTGTGACTTGTGACACTAAGCTAGGTATGTACATTTCCCCAGGTTTTTCAACCGTTCTTGTTGCTAATTGATTATTTAATTGTATTTTCAACCCCGTGCGGCTGTGAGAAAATGATCTTGTGTATATGTGATGTTCCTTTTGTAGATTCAAATGTTAAATTAATGGTCATTCCTTCAAGTCAGTTTCGGAGGTAGCTCCACGGATGAGCAACTTCATAATTCACATGGAGACATCATTGAGCCAAAACTACAGTTTGAATAGTAATATGTAACCTTTCAGCAGAATGTACATACCTATTCATTTGCATCATATTGTAGCAGCAATCTACCATGTGGTCTGCCCAAGGACAGCTGATTCTAAAGTAAATCCCTAATTTTTACTTTGATTCATAACTATATCTATCTATTACGTTTTGTACTCCTGAATATGTTTAATTCATAAGGAAAATATTTAAGCCACGCATTTTATATTTTGTTTGTTTCTCATTTTAGTTCACTTAATATTGTGGATAAAGCTGTTGAAGTTTGCCAGCATTGGCGTAGAGTATAGACTGGGAATACAAGATGGTTCCCCACATGTTAGTGTAGAGTGACGACTAGAGGTAGGGTAAGATGCATATCTGAAAATGTTTGGAACAGGAAGCAAGATGCACGGTGTTGGAGAATTTAATTCTGTTTGGGATAAATATTATGAATCAATTAAAGAATTCTTTTTAGCACAACAACAATTTATACCTTAGCATCATAAGGACAAAATTTTGACTCCAACTTAGCACTTTACCCATTCCCTTCCTAAAGAGATAGCACCATAGATTCCCCTTTAGAATAACACTTTTCATTGTGGTTTTGCGGGACAATTTTCCTTTTCATGCTTTGCCAATTACAAAAGTGCAAAAGCGATATGCATGCTAAAGAGGGATGTGTGGAAAAATATGTATGCATCTACATGTATGTAGTTGGGATCTATTCAGACGTCACAGTAAGTGTAATTTAAGAGTTGCTCATAATTATTTTCCCCTCTTTTTTGAACGTTCTATATAATAACATGTGCTTCTTAAGCCACAAATGATTCAGATGACGATGATTGATGTCAAACCAAAGGAGTCTCTAAAGATAGAAAGAAAGGAAAAAAATTATCACGGTTGCTCTAGAGCCACTAGGAAGCTGAAGGTTGCTTAGATGAACGGTTCTCTAATATCAAATTATCAAGTGAGAGTTGTTACTTATGTGGAACATGTTACGAAGTTTAAGATGTTTCCTAACGATTGAGTTGAAAAATTAGATGGTCTTAATTTTTTTTTAAAGTAAAGAGCTTAACACAGTACAATGGAGCAGTCAAATAGAAACAACAAAACAAACAAAAACAAAAAGCGTAGTAATATTAAAAGAAGTTTCGTTGTCATTTCTGGTATTGTCATCAACAGCTAAAGGGGTCGACGCCTCTTCACTCGTTGTGGCTCAACCTCAACACAGTTATGTGGGTAATTTTTTCAACACTTTTGTTTTTATTCTGAAATATCCTTCTATTCCTCTCCAACCATACATTCCAAACCACTGCACAGAAGGATCTCAACCGTTGCTCTCTATCCTCTCTCCTCCTTGGCTCCTTCGTCTAATACAAAAAATGTTCCCTCATTGTCCCTGAGATAGACCATTGTTGGCCAATCACTGATAACCATACACTCCACACTTGCCAAGCAAATTCACAGCATAGAAACAAATGGTGCACATGTTCCACACATTTATTACATAGAACACAGACATTATCCTCCTGGTTAATGATCCCTAGCCGGCTTAACCGTTCTTTTGTATTCAACCTACCTACCAGGACAAACCAAGCAAATAACTCTATTCTAGGTAGAACCAACCCTTTTCAGATGGTCTTAATTTTTTTTAAATTGTTCTTTAACATTTTGGATTCCTTCCAACATTATTTTCTTGAGGAGAGAAAATGACAAATAAGTTCTTGACCTTTTGATCTACAAACATTTAAGTTCTCAAAGATTTAAAAATACATTTAAGTCTTTGATTTTTTTAAAATTTGGACATATTGATCCCTCGTATTTACTTAGATTTATTAGACCCAATAAAAAAAGTTAAACGTAATTTTCATTGTAATGACCTAGTTAATATGGATGTACACGAGAAAAAATTTTAAAATGGGACAAATTATACTCAAAGATCGATGTGTCTAAAACTCTAAATTTTAAAAAGATCATAGCTTAAATATATTTTTAAATTCTCAAAACTTAATGTTTGCAACCAAAAAATAAGAGATTAATTTGTCTTTTTCTCCACAGATGAATTCTCCATCTCAACAACAACAACAAAAAAGAAGATAATGCCACGTCCACCATTATATACTATAACATGGAGTAACGAGAAAATCCTGAATCCAAAATAGACAGAGCCCAAAATAGTTGAAATAGATAAAGTAAATTGAACTACACCATTTAGGCATTTACGTTCTACAGACTATAAATCACAACGTTGATAAACTTTAAAAACAATGAAAAAAATTTGCAAATCAACAAACCGTAAAACTTAATTGACGTAACATTGAGTAATTGGAAACAACTTAGCATCATGATACAATATCCATCAATGAGGAGCTCAGTGGGTGAAGGAAATCAGATTGGCTCTGGAGCAAGGTGATGAAGGCTTTGGAGAGAGGAATCAAAGGTTTGATTCAAGCTCAAGTTGGAGGAGGGGCAAATACAAAATGGTGAAGACAATTAGAATGAGAATATTATTGAAAATAAAAAATTTAGAAACTAATTTGAAAACATTAAAGGCAATTTTAAACAATAAAAACAACTTAAAACTCATTTACAATCAAGCCATTTACAATGTATTTTTTTGGTAATAAACATCAGGCTTATAAAGAATTCGAAAACATTACACCCAACTCAAAATTTTAAAATATCAAATTAACGAGTCTCTTATCTTATAAACTTTTTATTTCTCTTTAGGTTTTTTAATTTGAAACTCGTTCATTACACTTCTTACACTTGTTACTTAACAGAATCTAGTTCAACCAGAGTCTTCTTCAATCCCAACTGCCAGCCTACCTTTAGGCCATGTACAACAGCCCAGAGCTTGGCTTGAAAAGCCGAGCAAGTTCCGAGATTAACCATGTATCTTGCGATCCATCTTCTATCTTCCCTCTAAACAAACCTCCACAACCAGCAGGCTTCGGATTTCCAGATGAGGCTCCATCTGTATTAAGTTTAATCCATTCATTTGGAGGGGTTGCCCAAGCTATGTGAGCTTCTATTCTCCTTTCTGTGCTAGGGTGCTACCTATCATCAACTTAGCTTCGTTGAAAGCTATTGTTATCTCATGATACTATTGAAAGCATTCTCAGGTCTTGTGAATGGTGGGGAGAAAATTTCCCTGTTTGGCTATTTCCAAATCATCCAAGTGGTTGTCGATAGTTAACCACTTAATTTGGCAATTTTGTCCAGTTTCCATTACTAAATTCCAACGGAATCACACCAATATTCTCTCGTTTTTTTGTCAGAAATAAACAATGTTATCCAATCAATTAAATTAGGAAGGCATAAACCCAATAACTTGAAGCCCCCATACAAAAAAGTAACTCCTTACAGACAAAGACTATATATACCACTTTCTACCAAAGGAAGAGATAAAAAGAAAATTTATCACGATTTAACAAAACAAATGATGTATTGACCCCGAAAAAAACGCAAGAACAAAACCCGATTAACATGATAGATTTTTTGGATAAGCTGATTAACATGCATGGATGTGGATTGACTAGGTCTCTTCCTCTTCCTCCTCCTTTGACTGCACCCAACAACTTCCTTTCTCAAATTAGCACACAACTATGCTTGAGATCCCTTCTTTCCATCCAGACCCAAAACCCGTCACTTTCTTTCATACCCACTTCTAAATATAGATATACAGGTGCTTTCAGCTACGGGAATCATGGGATTCGTAACAATGGAGGAAGACGTGGCAACAGACCAGTGGCTATGAGAGCAAGCCGCGGAGAATCTCCGTACGAGATTCTGGGAGTGTCCCCATCCGCAACTTCCGACGAAATCAAAAGGGCCTATAGGAAACTTGCCCTCAAGTATCACCCTGATGTTAACAAAGAGGTAAGTTCCAATGTTTTAAGGGGTTAATTGTTAATTCTATCTCTCAGGTGTTTTTTGTGCCCGCATGGTGTTTGTGAAAAGAACCTTAGGTATTGTTCGGCATTTCTTGACTTTCTTTGTAAGTGGCGGCGTGTTTTACATAAAGAGAAAATGGCCGAAGCTGCAATGACTACAAATGTTGCAGCTTTCATTGTGGGAACAAATAGTAACACTGATAAAGGATAGCAAACAACATAGACAATGGTGATTTTCCGTGAATGCTGTTTCTCCTCCGTTGTTCCCACAAACAGTGCAAACAGAAACTGAAAAATGTAAACTTGAATGATCACCTGAGTGAATAGCTAGGTTTAATGAATACTGAACTTTAGACAATTATGAACATAGGAAATAGTACTAGCACATTGTATGAGGTATATGCTCAAATTTTATGCCTCAAGGTGTAATTGTTCTATTTAAATTTGTCTGCCTCTCTTAGTATTCACATTGATTTTAGACTTTTAGTTATATTTACAGTTATTGTATTAATAATTAATATACTTTTCATAGGATAAGGCGCAGGAGAAGTTTATGAGGATAAAGCATGCATACAATACCCTGATAAATTCTAATTCCCGCAGAAAATATGATTTTGGAAATCGTGGTTCTGATTTTTCATATTCCTCTTCTCAAAGAAGCCAAAGTAGGAGCACACAAGAAGAAGAATTTTATGGATTAGGTAAGAATCCAAGACACTTATTTTTGTTGTATATCAGTGCCTTGCAGTTATTTATATATATTTTTTTAACCTTTGAGATGCTTCGTATCCTTCTGTCCTATCATTTCATTTGTTAGCTGCCTCTGCATTTTTTCCCCTTCAAATCCTCTTATGAACATCTCAATTCTGCAGGTAATTTTTTCAGGGATGTTCAAATAACAATAGGTAGATATATACTCTCTGGTAGACATCATGTGAATATGTGATCATGTCAGCCATAAGTTAATCTACATTCCTTACTAATTTTGTTGGGGAAAAGGGACGTCTCCTAGTATATAGCAACTATCTTTCATAATGAAGCAGTGTTTAGGATCTTATTATTTTGTTATTACAGAGGACTTTTTTAAAGATCTTCAAGAAGAATTCAAGAACTGGGAAGCTAATGCTGCTTCAGAGGGAAAGCCAAAGAGCCTATGGGAGGAAATAGCGGTAAGACTTCCCTCTTAGCATATTTATTTATTTCCTAGATGTCATATATATCTCAAAAAGGTTGGAAAAAATGACATGCATGGGGACTCAGCTCAAAACTTTTCATTTCAGGAAATAGGAGAAGAATTTGTGGAGTTTCTTGAGAAAGAACTCAATATTGTTGATACAGAAGCTGATCAAAATAACAATGAAACAACAACTCAGGGTGGAAATAAATCTAACATGTCTGGGACAGGCACACCGGATAATGAAGCTGGCAAAGGAAAAACAAGCATTGAAGATAACCTTGATGATGTAGAAGCCACTCTGGCCAAGTTAAAGAAGGAACTAGGCTTATAGGCTTATAGCACAGATGGATTAGGTTCCAAGTAGGCCGGGACCAAAAGCCAATGTTTTCCATTAAAGATTGCCTAAGTGGGCGTGTAAAGTTCATTTGCTTTGCGTTGGGAGCTCAAGTTGTCAAATTCATGAGCATACTCTTTTATAGTGTTTTAAATCCTCAATTTACATGGATTCCAGGTTTGAGACCCTGAGTAATTTTATATTAGTAGGGTCTCAAAATACCACAAAGTGAATATATTCTTTTGGGTTACTCATTTCCCCGTTAGAGTGAAGTTTTTCTATATTTGTTCTCTCTTGGTTTTTGGCCAGCATAGAAAATTATAAATTTATATATTTTTTAAGGTAAGGTTTTATAGTTTTACAAAAAGTGTACATAAAAAATTAATCACCAAATTTTGGTTATATATATATATATATATATATATATATATATATATATATATAGTTGTTTCACATATTTTTAATGGATATTTTGTATTTTAACATTTATCTTATACACCTATCATGTGATTTATAATTTTATAATAGTTTAAAAGAACACATTTTAACAGCTTTTTAAGGCTTGAAATTCAAAATAATTTTGTAGTATAAGGTAATTTAAAACTCCCCACAAAATGAAAATATACCTTAAGTTTATAAAATGAATAAAAATAAATCAAATTCAAATCTTTCTGTATATAAATCTTAACTTATAGGAAAAAAACTAAATCTTAACTTATAGGAAAAATACCAAGTTTGATCCTTAAAATTACACTCGAGTCTCAATTTAGTTATTGAAATTTTAATTGTCTCAATTTAGTTTCTAAATTTTTTAATTAATTTTGTAACGAAAATCACCACAAAGACTAACGTGATTAAAATTTAAAAAATTTAGGCACTAAATTGAAGCGATTGAAACTTCAAGAACTAGATTAAAGCTCGAGTGTGGCTTCAAAAACCAAACTGAATATTTTCTCTAACTTATAAGTTAATATAAAGACAACAAAAAAAATACGGAAAACACAAATTTACAATACAATATGCATTTCACGGTATCTAAAATATATTTTCTCAAATAGAAAGATCAATATTGAAAGGCATATTTTTTAATTTTCCAAAAAAGAAAAGCACATATATACCTTCTCTTAGGAATTACTCATTAACATTGTTAAAACAAATGTAGATAATTTTTTTAAAAGGTTTACTGATTACCTTAAAAATATTTAATTAATGAATATTATTAAAATTATAAAAAAACATCTTTATAATTACCAAGCAATAGTGTCCACTTAAACCAAATTCTACATTTAGCATCAAACTCTATAAAATCCGCATTGTTGTTTATCATAAACCGTTGGCTGCAAAGAATTCTTCTGCAAACCAAGAGAACAAAACCTACTCAGCAGCATCACCAATGTTTGTGACTCATTTGAACCTCAAAACCTCTCTCCAAAACGGAAAAATAAAGCACCAGTTCCTGAGTTATGATCAATGGCATATTCTGCTCTGACCAAACCAAGCTTGAGACCAACACCATAAGACGACCCATGACCCATTCGCCTGTATACTTCTGTAGGATTCCCTTTGACATTCTTCGAACTACCAAGATCATTGCCATGTTCAGCAAAAGCATACACATGTGTACCTTTAATGGGTATCCTTAGCTCAGCTGCAAGCTGTGGAAAGTAATAGAAACCATATAGTTGTTTGGATAAGTATTTACGAGGTATATATATATATATATTATCAGAATAAACTGAAAACATATAAAATTACAGAATGCATCCTATAATTCCCACCTCAAGGATATTTCTGGCTGCTCCAATCTCACCCATGTTGTAACCCCTCACAGAATAGGGACCACCAAGAGTGAAAGCATCGTAACTTGGAAGGTCACCTACACACCCACCGTAGTGGCTGTGGAGGACAAGCACTGGTGGTGGTGGCTTGCCGGCACCTTCCTCCACAGACATCAACGGGAGAAATCGTGTTAGAGTAAGCTGGTGACGATTAAAAAAGGGGAACTGGCTACCGATGCCAAGACCTTGATCCACCTGCAATTTGCATATGTAAAAACAGTCAGCTAAAAAAATTTTATAACTTCTGGACAAGAAATTTGCGGAAGACAATATCTAGTCCTCAAAGTTTATGCAAATTGAACCTTACTATAAAATATTTTGCTGAAAACTGGTTTTAAATAGAACCTGATGGCATCAATTTAACCATGCACTCAATAACATATAATAAGATGAGACTTAGTTGTTGGTTAAAGGGAATGAATCTATGTCCAGAAAAATCCAGCATGCTGCTAAATCCAGCCAGTATCTAATCTTATAGTGCACCAAGGATTGTCTCTAACTAACATCAATAGGTTAGCCACACTATGTGGACTACCATATTCAACTCGTGAAATTTTGTTTGTGTCCTCACCACTAATAACTTCGTTCCTATTTATCCTGCTCCTATATTAATGCCAGAGGAGAGAAACTAGACATTTTCTTGAAAGAACCAAGAATGTGAAGACTACAAAAGACCATAATATTTAACTTAGTAAATAATTAAAGACTGTCAGTCAAGATGTTTCAAAGGAATGAGTGAAAAAAATGAGGTCTACTTATATGTACAACAAAGAACATGTAACCTTAAAGGTTTCAAACAATTAGGCAGAATGGGCACAGAAACAATAGGCTCTGCCCCCATTTGATGCTTGTTGCACTCGTTGGTTTTCTTACCAATAAACAAATAAGGAATAACTTCTAAAGCAATGACTGTAAGATGAGACAGTTACCTGGAACACATTTCTTTCTCCAACAACAGCACCATTCACAAAACGTGTGTTGTCGCGCGTGATATTTGCCTGTAAAAATGCCATGCGATCAATGCCAGTCCCACTGAGAGTGGTTGGAGGTCCATCTGCACTAATTCCTCCACTAGGTAATATTCTTTGACCATTTGAACATATATGACTACTTTCATCACGTGTTGTTATCTCTTCCATTACAAGCCCATAAGTGAATTTACTCTGCCGTGTGAAATTCTGCTTGCCACACAAGAAATAAAAATTATGATTGAACAAAGTACCACTAATCCAAATAACCAAATCAAGGATTAAGATTTTATAGAAAGAACCAGTGGAATCACCTCTGTAATATTAGCTTTAACACCAGCTCGATCAACCCATATTGGGGGCACTTCATCCACCCCTGGTCCCCCAGTGAATACTGGACTCAGCTTTCGACTATTGAAACAGCTTACACGGAGAGTCCTGTTGCGTGCATAATATACACCATCCAGATATGGATGCGCGTACTCTAGCTTGAATGCAAGATCATCCTAGGGCAACAAATGTACATTTATGATTTATGATACAAATGCTCAAATGATTAAAAAAATGAGGTAAATTAGATGGACTAGCTTGAGTACCTGAGGATTGAAGAAGTTACTGGTTGTTATAGAACCAGTTAACGATCTATTCAATCCTTGCAAATTCCGATGTTCAAAGGTAACAGTTCCACCCGGCTGAAGTGAAGCCTGCACAAAAATTGGTCAAAAGCAATCAGATTGAACATGAAAAATTCCTCTGGTTGATGGACAACATTGGTTTCTAGTTATGCAGGAATACCAAGGTAGGGCGCCCTCCTCTTCCTGGGACAATACCCCACTCGGTACTGACTTCAGCTGTCTTCTGCTCTAACTCTTTTAGCTTAATTTCAACAATTATGCCTCCATCATTCTTCTCATCGGGCCGTGGGTTCACCTCAATATTTGAAAACAATGCAAGGGAATTTATGTTTCTTAAAGCCTGCTTCCCTGCTTCAATGTTAAAGGTGTGACCTGGGCGTAGCTGTTAATCCAACAGAAATAATGTCCATCAGACCATAGCACAAGCAACTTAAAGCAATGAATAAGTTTAAAACCAAGAACACCTAGACAGCCAAAAAAAAAAAAAAAAAAAAAAACCCAAACATAAACTAGCTACTAATCAAAACAAACAAATCAATTAAGCAGGCTCCAACATTATAAAAATCTCATTTCATTAATACCTGTCTAGGGAGCTCTCTTTGTACCACTGGCACCTGAGTGTTACCTTCAACAACATTGCCAAGCTTGTCCTGGAACTGTATATCCAACTGCGTGATATCGCCTTCCACAACTTCACAAACAACTTCTTGGGTGTTAAGGTTCCCGAAATTAACCACTTGGGCACAAGCATATCCTTCATCATGGTACCACTTCTGGACCCTGTCCCTTATCCTCTGCAGCAACCTAGCACTCACAGTCCCTTGGTCCCTCAGCATATCCTGAATCTCCCTATGAACCGAGATTGGCAAAAGACATGGCCTTGCCCCTTTGATCCTCTCCTTGTAGTCCCTCTCTTGGCTCCTATAGTACTCCAACCTCTCCTTATCAGTCATATCAGGATCCATCTCAATAGGCTTAGTTTGAGGCATTAACCCAACATTGATGCACCTGAACTTCTCTGCTTGCTGCCAAGTGCTCTCAGTGAAAGAAACTGTGACCCCAATTGTTCCATCAGGGTTTGTCTTCCCTTCGAGATCAACCTTCTCGAACATGCCACAGGTTGCAAGGGTTTCAAGCTCCTTCTGAAGCTGCGATTTTGTGTATGTGCCACCGGGGCGAAGAGAAACCATTTCGAAGAATGAATCTTCAGTTCCAACCCTTGTTCTTCGATTCCGATCGAAGAACTGAATATCCGAAACCTTGTATCTCTTGAAGCCACTGAGCTTGTTCAGCTGAACCACGATGTTTGCCGGAAGGCCGTGTTTGTCCCAATCCTGCGACGGAGATTCATCGGCAATGGCGTTCGAGGGAGCAAAGATTCGGGACCAGAAGCCTCCATTTCCGTCTCCTCCTCCCGCTCCTCCATTGCCGCCGAACCATCCACCTCCACCACCGCCGTTGCCGCCATTAGTTCCGCCGTTAATGCCTCCACCTATGCCCGAATCGACAGGAAGGAAGGGGTGGAGGAGAAGTGATGCGGCAGAGGAGATGGCAATGGTTTTGGATAGGGTTTTGATGAGGTTGGTGTTGCGGCGAGAGGGTTTTGCGTTTGCGTTCGGGTCATGGGAGGAAGGTAGGGTGCAATTGACAGTGGAGGGAGGCGGAAGGTTGTTGAGACGGCGGCGGGTGGCGACGGGAGTAGAAAGAGGGCCGCCACTGAGGCTATTGGGAGGAGTGAAGGAAGACATTGTTGGAGTCGCAGATAAGAAACAGGGTTTTTGTTGGGTTTTCTTTTTCTTTCCCTGTTTCCCCAATCTTGGAATAATGTGATCTTTTTATAATCATTTTCTATTGCACCCAAAAAATGTTGAAATTTTAAGGATAAAATTTATGAATCTGTGTTCAAATATAAATTTAATTTATTAATGCTATTTTTGAAAATCCATAAAAACAACTATCATAGGGATTTAGCTCATTTATAACTCACTCATGCTGTCATGCTTCTTTGAAGGTGAATTATATGATAAAGGGCATGTAAGTTTAAGGATTTTTTTTTTGAAAGATAAATTAAAAAAAAGTATGACTCATATTTTAAATAATAATAAAATAATAAAAAATAATTATAAAAAAATTATATTTTTTTATACAACTTTAATCTATACAGTAGAATGCCTTTTTTAAATTACACAACAACATTTAGACGATAAAATGATGATAAGAACCTTAAATATCATTTTAAGTTTTTAACCTTAAGACAATTCTAAACTTTAGAGAAATATAATGTAGGTAAAAATTTATATTACTTTACAGGAGAGAAAAAAAAAACTTGAATGGTTGATGTAGAATGTGACCCAATGCGACATGAGTTGCAGGGTCTCTACCCTCTGCCGCTTACTCCACCGAAAACCACCGGTTTTGGTGCTCTCGCGACCATCAACCACCCACGTTTCACATCACAGCGACACCGATCAAGACCATGCCTTTTTGTGCATTTACTGCCAAATCTTTGGTTACAAACGAAAGCCATTAGACCCCACTCGTTTGGAACTCTTGCCCCATTTGCGAAGTGACCCATTATCCTCTCCTCTTCTTCTTAACAAGTTTGTATCCGTTTGCGCAAAGTCGCTTCTTCTTGATGTGGGTATTCAGCTGCATGCATCCATTGTCAAGTTGGGATTTTCTTCTAACGTTCATATAGGCAGTGCTCTCATTAGTATGTACTGCAAATGTGGTGTTGTATCTGAGGCTCAGAAACTGTTCGATGAAATCACTGAGAAGAATGTGGTTGTTTGGAATTCCTTGATTTGTGGGTATTTACAAGTTAAGTGCCCTTTGATATCTGTAAATTTGTTTATGGATATGCTTAAGTTGGGGATCGATCCTGCGCCATTGACCATGTCAGCTGTTCTGGTAGCTTGCTCCCAAATGGAAGCTTATGAGCTGGGAACTCAGCTGCATAGTTTGTGTTTGAAAGTGGAGTTTGACCATAATGTTATCCTTGGTACGAATATGATTGATGTGTATTCAAAGTGCCGGGACCTGGAAGCGTCGAGGAGAGTTTTCGATCATATGGTGGAGAGAAATGTTATAACTTGGACTTCCATGGTTTCTGGATATGCCCAAAACAATCAACCAGAAAAGGCAATGGTTTTGATTAGAGAAATGCTGCGTTTAGGTTTTAATCCTAATCATGTCACTTACAATAGTTTGCTGAGTTCATTTTCCACGCATGACCATTTGGATAACTGCAGGCAAATTCATTGTTGTGTAATCAGAGAAGGTTTTGAAGCTAATGAATATGTTGTGGTCACCCTCATGACTGTTTACTCAGAATGTAATGGCAGCTTGGATGACTTTTGGAAAGCTTGCTCTGGTATTAGTAAATGGGACAAGGTTTCTTTGAACGCACTCATTGCTGGTCTCTCAAATTTAGGATATGGAGAAGAAGCATTGATCCGTTATTCATTAATGCGGGAAGCAGGCATTGAAACAGACCATTTTGTATTTTCAAGCATTCTCAACTCTGCAGGGATTATTTCGGCCCTGAATGATGGGAAAAAGATCCATGCTCTAATTCTCAAATATGGGTATGCTTCAAATTTGAATTTGCAAAATGGGCTTGTTTCAATGTATGCTAGATGTGGCAATATCAGTGATTCAAAGAAAGCGTTTTCGTCCATGGATAGCCATGATGTTATTTCCTGGAATTCACTTTTGTCAGGATATGCCCATCATGGTCATGGCAAGGAGGCTGTTGAACTGTTTGAGAAAATGAAAAGTAGTGAAATCAAACCCAACGATACCACCTTCTTGGCTGTTCTCACAGCCTGTAGCCATGTTGGCATGCTGGATAAAGGACTGCAATATTTTGAGTTGATGATGAATGATAAGACACTTGCCCCTCCGAGAATGGAACATTATGCTATAATTGTTGATCTTCTTGGCCGGTATGAATATCTTCCCGAAGCAGAGTCGATTATTAACAAAATGCCAATAGAAGCAGGGCCATCTACCTACAAAAGTTTGCTAAATGCTTGTCGAATTCATGGAAATAAAGAAATTGCTCTACGCTCTGCTGAAAAACTTCTGAAGCTGTACCCTGATGATCCTGCAACTTACATACTTCTATCAAATATATTGCATGACAGGGGTAATTGGGCTGATGGAGCAGGTGTACGGAAGCTTATGTATGTAAGAGGACTTGCAAAAAACCCTGGTTACAGTTGGATTTGAATTCACTCGTCAAAGAAGATTAACATAACTAATTTGTAAAAGAATCAGAAGTTATAACTTGAAGAATTACTGAAGGTTTCTATATGGATTTGCATTGGTCTCCATGGAGAGAGCAATATCTCTGGAGTGGCCAATTCATTGATACAAGTCACCATTTTATTTGGAACTCTTGAGTTAGCCTCTAGGGATATGTCATTTGGCTATCCTTTGCAATTGTACATAGTATTTTTCATTATCATCATAATTAAGTTAATGCAGTGTGATTTCATCAAATGAAAAGCTGTACATTCCACCTTACTTAGCCGTAAATTTTCATTAAATCAATTACTGTTACCGTTGTTAATTTTATCAATATTGCTTATGAGTTGAGCGTGCCTGTTAAAAATTAGAAAATTACTATTTGAGATAATAGATAAGATTTTTAGCCTCTATATCACTGCGCACTCCTAGAACCCCGGACACCAATTGCATGGCCACGCTTCATTTTGTGTCAAATTCCTTCCTATTATTATTATTATCAATAGAAACAAAATAAGTATAATTAAACACAGTTATTTTACCAACGCCAAATTATTGTGTTCCAAGGGAATTTTTTAAGCTAATCAGAGAAATGCCTTTGATCTCACCCAAAGATGTTGATACTTCAAGAAATCATAGCGTCTCTACCAAGGAATTCTTCAGAGGTAACCAGTCAATACTTTCACAACATTAACCAAATCAATGATCATGTTATTCTAGTCACAAAAATAATCTATGTTTGTTTGATTAAGAGAATGACATTGTTGGTTGCTGTTACAGGAGGAGAATTATCTAAGAGGTCACCAAACTACTCGCCGACGTCGCTGTCGCCGTCGTCTCCTTATTTCTTGAAGCACCAAGACCTGGAAGAAGACCATGGCCTCTATCAAAAGAAATCAGTTCTCACCAAAGTGAAGGAGAAAGCAAGGAAGCTTAGATATAGCCTCAGCAAGAGAAGAATAGAGGATAATAATAATAATAACATTAACAATGTCACTCCTTCATGGGGTGTCAGCTTAGATGATGTGGAAGAATATGCTGATGCTGAATACCTTGGAGCTCCTAGTATGTAATAATAATAAACATCATTGAATTCATCAACAATTGTTCAAAGATTTTGACTATAATGATTTGTGTCAATTACTTTACATTTCAGTGTATGAATCAGAGGTGGCACCTGAGATATACAAAGAGAATGCAAGGCAGCATCCAAGAGCAGATCCAGTAATATCTGAGAAACATGTTTTGCATAACACTGCTTCCTTCAGCACAATAAGGAATGAAAAAATAGCAGAGAAAGTTATACCAGCTTATTCCAACATGGGGTCTCCTTCGTCGGCTTCATTCACATCGTCGTCGTCGTCTCCTCCTCCGGTGAATATTTCCACCACCAAAAGTGATGCTTCAGTGATATATGAATCAACAAGTCCTAGGAAAGCTCCTTCTAATAATGCAGGTATGATGGAGAAGGTGATAGGAGCTGTGAACTCTTTGCTTGGGAATGAGGAACCGTCACAACAATGTGCCACAATCAAAACTACTCCCACACGTGAAGGTATATATATCACCACTTCTTCGTTATCTTTCTCATGAAATCACTTCTCCCACAAATTTAATCTATATCTCTGATACGTCTTTTCATACAAAAGTCTCTTAAATTTTTATATAGATAGATAAAAAGAGGCACATAAATAATTACATCTATAATAATCTCATCCAGAATAATCCTCTTTATGATTTGTGAAAATTTGACATCTCGATGTATCTAAATACCAATTATATTCAACTATATTAAGTGATTAATGTATCAAATTTTTTAAGTGACAGGTATTGTGAAGTAGAACAAGTGAATAGCACCATCATTTATCTTTACTATTCCTCAAAGTTTCATGCAAACTATTTTGCTGATACAAGAGTAGACAAATTTAATTTGATTGTTCCATAATTTTGCAGTTGGCCAGGAAGGAAACCATGGAAAGATTGTGCAAGCAAATTAGAAGTCCTAAGAAGAAGATGTAGTTTCAACATTTGTGTATATGCCAATATGGCTATATGTAAGAATGTATACAATGTATACAAAGGAATTCTTCAAATTCAATATTTTTGTTTAATTAGCTTCTAGAAGTTAAGTTAAATTTAATTAGCTTTTACCTTCGATTATATCTGAATGAGTTATATCTATTATTATCACTAGTGAATTAATACGCATTTTATTGCCTATTAGCCTACATTTTTTTATTTATTTATGTTTTATGTTATAGTTTAAAAATAATCAATATTTGTGGGTTGAAATATTATAATTAAAATAAAAATAAAATAAAGTAAATGTATTAAATAGATCGAATTCTTAATTAATAAAGTTTAAGATATGAGTTAGTCAACAAGAATTTAATTACTGGCGTTGAACTTACAAGAAATATATAGCCAAGTTATTGTTAAACAAATATTATAAGACGGTTTAAATTTAAAATAAAAAATCGCTTGTATCCGAAAAAAAGATGAAGGAATGGAATAGTGAACGATACCATCTCATTCATATTGATAATTAACGTCTTCAGTAACATTATAACTTGAGCTTCCTATACATATATATTAGTTTTTCACTTTTTCCATTTATAATTCGGATATTGCAATGACAAATTTAGAGCACTTTTAGAAAATAGTAATGATAGCGAAGATAATAAAAAATTAGCCTAAACAACTTAAACTTGTCTTTTCAGCATTTATTAATTCTAGTGATAATTAATAAATATTAAATAAAATAAATTTATACTGTTTAAATTGATTTTTTTTTATCTTTCAAACAATATTATTTAAAAAAAATGGAAATGGTAGGAGCCAAAGGAAAAAAAAGGAGTTAGGAAAAAAAATAAAAACAGAAGCTATCCATCTCACTTTATGGATTTTCTGTTAACAATAAACTTCAAATCTTCCTTTTCTTCTCATTTTTTTTTTCTTTATGATAAGTGAAGATGAGATTTCTTATAAAACTTTGTACAAAGTTAAAGGCACGATTGAAAACAATAAATAAAAAAAATATGTAATACTTTAAAAATGTGATTTTAATTAATCTCTTTTACTCTTAACAATGTAAGTAATGATGATATATAACTAAAACTAGAAAAAGAAGGAAACTAAAATTATGTATTAGACAGCTAATAAAGAAGCAAACACACTATCCAAAAACAGGAAATGCTTGTTTCCCATTTCTCCTCCATATTTTCCGGTGGAAAAAAAAAAGAAGAAGAAAAGGATGAAACGGTAAAACTTTGACTGAGAGAACAAAGGCTATAAGGGACACATCGTCCTAAAACAAAATAAGAACCATCCAAAAATAGGACAAACCGTTTTGGTTTGAATTCACACGTTTGAAAAACAGTTGTTACGTTACTGAAGGAAGGAAAATCAGGTATACCACCTTTGCATATTATTCTTTTCTCTTGTTATCATCCTTTCTTTTTTGTAACGCTTGAAACTGCATTTTGTAGTGTGAAGCTAAAAGTGATTATCATTGGAGTCATTGTATGTGTCTGAAGTGTTATAAGCTTTTGCATAACAAATAGAATAACAAGGAGAAAGATAGAAGAGGATCATTAACATGCAGCTCGATAAAGAAGATTTCATGGAAGAAGAATCATCATCCCAAACGTTTGTGATGGAGGACAGAGGGAAGAATAAGACGATGATGATAAAGAGAGGCAGAGCAGGAGGAGGGTGCCCAACAAGGCTACAGATGCATGCGCCAGCTTCACTTGAGATTGAAAAGGTGATCGGCAGCCGCCCTGCTAACCCGTTTGGCGAGGCTTCCAAGGCGATTCCTTTGTTATCGCCACTCATCCTATCGCCGGAAACTACAGCTAAACAATCGATTGAATCATCACAGAATAATAATGGCAGCAGCAATGATGAAGGTAAGAGAAACAGCTCATCCTCAACGTTGAACGCCGGGTGGGAACATCCAGCTTTCGCTTCATTTCCTGAGCCAAATTTGTGCAGTGTCTTCCAAAAGCAATGCGTCTTTGTGAACCACGGCCAATGAATATGATAGTATTGTACTATAGAGTGCATTAGTCTTTGTCTCTAGTTTGTAGGGTTTTTGAAGGAGGGAGGTGAGGACCTTTCTGCAATTTCAATGAATTTCTTATGAATGCATATAGTATTTAAGGTTGGTTTAAGATGGTTATACTATTGTCGTTGTTGTGTGCTTCTGAAAAGACACGTATTGCAAGGCACCCATATCAATATGTGAGTATTACTAGTATCCATTGTCTTGTGTTAACTCGCTGCTTTTGCAAACAGGTATGGTTCACGACTCACGAGACTCGCAGATGGTAATTTCTCTTTTTCTTTTTATTGAAAGCGATTGTCATAAGAGAACGTAACAAGTCTTTTATAAAACGCCACAACTGCTGCAAACTTACAAATAATATAAGATTTATATACTTGTGAGAATTTGGATAGCGAAGACGAATACATACAAGGTACATACATCAACGATGCAGACATTGAAAACATACTACAGTCATTAATCATCATTAATTTCTCCTCTGAACACTAACAAGCTTCTTGTCTAGCCTATTGCGATTAAGCCAAATCCCATGATTATCATACAAATCAATTCTTAAATTTAAACAATTATACAGTACTAAAGATCTACGTACTTGAAAACGGTGATGCCTCAGTACCTAAAGGCCGAAAATTGCTCATCCTTTATGTACACTAGTCAACAGGCCAACATCAAAGAATAGTCTCCAAGGCATATATAAAATAAAGGATTCCTCTCCTCCTCAAGCTTTCGACTAATTATAATAGAAGAAAGATTACAGTACACTCATCAGCGACACTGATGGCTTACGCTTAGCACCAAAGCACACCCCCCCCCCCCCCCCAAAAAAAACACTATCAGAAATCAAATTCCCCTGTAGCCTGCACAAGTGTAAAGTAGAATTCATAGTAACATTCTGAAAAAAAGTTGAAAGGAAAGGATGAAAAAATGCCGTTATTTGTTTCTCCTTAAAGACAAAGGTACCTTATTGAAGAGAATGTCCTTATTATTTATGTGCATGATGCCATCCTTTAGTGTGCATTTCCACCGGCTCTTTGTACGTGTCACCTATATTTGTAGTGTGTGTAAGATTTTTATTCACAAAAGGATTCTACAAACCCAAACCATTTATATCATATTTCAACAGCACTCTATCAAATAAGCACTCGTCGTGGATGAAGATTGGGTTACCTTGTCAAACTGGGCCAAAACAAGATGATGTGTATGTTGATCCTCTCCTTGGTCCAGATCATCAAAATCATCATCATCATCATTCTCATTTAATGGCTCATCATCATCATCGTCTTCTTCTTCATTATCATTTGCCACCTCATTTTGAGCAATGAGAGCAGGGGTGCTTACTGGTACCTCTAATAAAAAGGTCAAACATCATCAGCAATACGTATATCTTGAAGATAAAACACTAATATAGCCATGTTCTCAACATACCAGGAGGAGCTGGCGTATTTGCAATGTTGTAGTCTTCACTCAACACTCCTTCATAGTTGTATATCTGCCACATGATTAGAAGAATCATCACAGATGATTAAATAGAACATGGTGAGGAAAGTGCCAAATGAAGCACGGAATGAATTACCAAAGAAATAGAATTTCAGAATCCAATATTACTTATTTCCGCTTATTTGGCTAACTATTATCAGCCACCAAAAAGTAGCAAACAAGTGTGATATGTATCATTGTCAAGTATATAATTAATTCAGGTTCCGAATTATATTACGACATCCACCATCAATTGAAAATTTAACCACCAAGAATTTGATCTGCTTAAATATTTCCTCAAGACTACAACTGAAGTCCTGTATTTGGCACAGAAACAGGGAAAAGGAACTCATATTTTCAATAAATCAAAGAGAACTGTGCATGCAAATTTACAACTTCCATTGCTACTTACTTATAATAACTTACCAAAGATCAGCGAGTCCCCAATCCGATCAAATTAAATTAGACAAGAAGTTACTATTGAAACCTTACTTTAACATTGTAGAGAGTTATTAAATGCAAATCTGGGGTACATATTAACAAAGTCTAAAAGTACAAGACCTATGCATCCTTTTCCCCCAAAGAGTTAGAGTGCAACAGAAAACTAGAATAAGTAAACAACATAATTAATGCATATGCTGATGTAAAGGCAAAGAAGAAAAAATAATTGATCCGAGAGCATCCCATTACAAGCTCAGATCATAGCAGAAAGGAGACCCCATAATAATAATAAAATATAATATAATAAAAAGGAGAAAGTATCTCTACTCACATTAGGAGTAGAAAGCATATCATCATCAAAAGGAATTGGTCCATCAAGTTGTGGAATCCCAGAAGTTGGCCTCTCTGTGTTAGCTGACATTTTCTCTCTAGAAGTAGTTTGATGTGCATTAATGGAGATTCTCCCTCCACATACCTGAAAAATTGATGTTCAATGCAAATCCTATATTTAATAAACTGACAGAAATAGAAATATCTGCTAGATAGTGTTCAACCATTTTTTCTCTTCTTGAAAGCTTTTTGAATTTCAACCTTAAGTAGGGAAAGATTTAAAACTGAAAACGACACAGGCTCTTTTGAAAAGAATAGATTATTGTGAAAACCAACAGATTAATTTCGGTTAAATGCCTAACACATTACGTGTAGCTCTAGTTAAATTGTGAATTGTCCATCTTATAACTTTTATTCATTCAGTATAAGTCATAAATTACAAACTCATTACAATAAAAGCAGAAATATTAAATATTCAAAACCAGAAGGTTGACACTTACAAACAAGATGCAAAACCCACCATAAATAAATAAAATTATACTGGCCAATAGAGAACAACATGTACCTCAATTTCGAAAACTCCAGATGCAGAATCTCCAGCCCCATCCTGCTGGGGTATATATCCATCAGCATTGTTATAATGTGAAGACAAATCGTCGCGTTTTCGCTTTCCCATGGAGGCTGTGAAGAATTCCTAGGTGTTTTTCAAGCATAAGAAATATCCAAATGAGATGATCATATATTAACTCTTTAAGTTCATATTTAGCATTAAAATCAGCCTGTTAATATATATAACAAGACAGGAATATTTGCTGCTTCATACAAGAACACTAGCATAAGATCCCTTCAATTTTTACCAAGGCACAACAATTCTTCTATAATACCTCACTGGCTCCGCTTACCTGTGTCAGAGGTTGATTAGAAGTTCCTCTTTGTGCCTCTTCCCGTCCTTCATCGTAAGCTACAGTAATACACATCGTCATTACATTACACAAAGCCGTATTAATTTTGTCCCAAATTTTAAAGGGGACTCACCAACATTAACGTCAAGTGAAGGCCTCTGGTTCATCCAGGGTGAGGGAGACTGCTGTTGCTGCAAGATTTAAGGACAATATGAATGCACTAAAATTTAAAGATGCACTTACATGGTTTAATAACAAGGGAATAGCCAGTGGCCATCAATTGACGCAACTGAATAAATGGAAAACAGTAATTGAGAAACTGAAGAAATGAGGAATTTTTTCTGAAATTTTTATACAATGAATGAATCAATCTGACAAAATAAGCTTTACCACGTATGGACTAGATTGTCCTCCTTTTATATCAGCACTTCCTCCTGTATCATTTCCAGAAGTGTAGTCGCTCGGTCCAGTAGGGATGTTATACATAGAGTTATCCACGGTTCCTGGTAACGGGGTTAGCATTGGAGTTTGTAGAGGCGTCTGCAAGTTCAGAAAAATAGAATCACATAAAATACCCACAGTTCCCGACTCAAAAATCACATTAAAGGCAACTTAAACCTTAGCATAACAAAATTATGATTATGGTATTGGTCAAAACTCACAGGGGGAAAAAGCATTTCAGCAGTAGGAGTTTCGTACTCTTCATTCCCTTCATAAGGCACATTAAGATCATGAACCGGAGTAATTGGACCACCTGGCGTTGGTTTAGCTCCATTGGACCTTTCTATGGGAGCAACAACAACACCAGCTTGTATCATCTTTGATTCCCACAACTAAATAAATCATAAAACAAAAAGTAAACATCTTAATAACAATAAATAAACTAAACAGGAATATGATAATTGATCGGATCTAACCCTAAATCAACCAGCTCCAGCTCAGAAACAAAATATCTTGCAAACCAAATCGAAGATACTTCAATTGAAGTACGAATATCATTCATGTGATAGAAGAGAAAGATATGGAGGAAGCAAAATAAGAAATGGAGAGAAAATACGGAGTGAGAGAAAAGATGAGATTACAGCTTGGAGCTCCTTGAGAACTTCCTCGCCGGGGCCACCGTTGTTGATGAACTCGTCGCGAACCTTGGTGACAACATCGTCGATAACGTTGACGTAGACCTGGCTGGTGGTTGCGGTGGCCGCCATCACGGAAATTTTCTAGAAGCTCTAAGGGTGCGCGAGTGCGCGCGTATTGTAGAGTGTCCTCTCCGATTGGGTCTTCTTGCTCACCGATTCGAAGGAATTGGGAGCTCAGTGGAAGAAACGGAGAGGAGTCATGAAAAATTGGAATGGTGTTATAGGGTTTGGAGAGTGTGGAGTGGGAACTGACTGAAACGGCGAAGAGAGAGAAGAATGTCGATGGTAAGAAGAAACGGAGAAAGAGAGTGAGAGAGAGAATAAAGAGAAAGAGGAATATAAATAGGTTTGCATCCGATTTTTAAAGATAAATCCACGCGTCAATATATGCTTCCTTCTTTTCTCATCTTTTCCTCGCTCTCTCTATGCTCTCGTGATAATTTGGTAGTGACTAGTGAGGGAGAAATGAACTGAAAAACTATGTATCCTTCAAAACATTTTAATATATTAAATATAATTTTTTTAAAAAAATTTGCATTGTTATCTTTGTCTAAATCCTAAATCTTACTTTTATTACCTCCTTTTGTGTACTTTTATTATCCCTTTTGTAGAAAAAAAAAGTGATTTTTTATTTTTTTTGAAAATTGGTAAACTATCATTTTGTCACCTGAAAGATTTTAGGTCTACAAAATAATTATCTAGAAAATTGCAATTCATGACTCCAAATAAAAGATAAAAGTACAACAAATTTCACCAACTATAATTGTAATTGATTTAAAGTTCATTAAGGATAACATGCAAAGTGTCTTGTAAAATATAACGTGCCTCAATGCTCAATGGTATGTTCGTTAACGTTAGCACCTAAAAGATCATGGTTAGTAAAAAGTAAAAAGAGTAGAATTTTTACAATTTTGAGAGGGCTATAATGCATTTTTTTAAAGAAAAAACTATTTTATCTGAATTAAAATCGGAAAAAAAGTTATTTATCCTTAAAAGTCTTATTAATAACACAATTACAAATTATGTTCTTCAAATCACATCACTTCTTTGTTAATCTTTAATATGAGAAACTAATATTCATGATAGTCTAAACAGAGAGCAAAAGTATAGGTCTACAATTAATTCAAGATGTTAAATATATTTGTTTCCATTTTTTTTTAAATATTTGTTTCCTATTAAATATAAAAAGGGTTAAATTCAACCAAATGATAGTTATTCTTTTAAAAAAATGTTAGGAGACAAATATTTTTTACCATATTTTAGACTAATATCTTATTTTTATAATATTAAAATTTAGAATTTAAATTTTAATATTTAAAACTTAATATTGACCAAATATTGACAAAAAAAATAAATTTTATTACATATTGTTCTTTAATAATAATAGACCAAAATCATAGTTTCCGAACACAGTCATCACATGCTCTTGTTCATGTGTTGTTCAATCAAGCAATGCCTTGTGCAAGTTTAGAATCCAGACACATCATGGTTTGAACTTTGAACCAGGCCTACATAAATTCCATTATTATCATACAAAGCAATTCTGAAATTAACCAAAATATCTATTTATACAAAAGCCGAAGAAGGAACTACATACATAACCAGATTTGCACTTCAGGAAATGCTGAGTACCTAATCATCTTTAAAGGGGGAAAAAAATTGCTCATCCATTATGTACAAGAGGCCAACATCAAAAACAATTGTCTCCATTCTCCTCCTCAAGCTTGCAATTAATAATCAAAGGAAGATTACGAAACACTAACTGACACCTATTATAACCTAAAGCACTCCAACAAAATCAGAAATCAAATTCCCCTGTCGCCTGCACAATAAATAAAGTAACTCATCATGACAATTTGAAAAACTCGAAAGGTAGGACGAATAGAATATCGTTTCTTCCCCTTATATAATATTACACACCTTATTGAAGAGAATGTCCTTATCATTTATGTGCATGATGCCATCCTTTAATGTACATTTCCACCTGCTCTTGGTACGTGTCACCTATATTTTAGTAAGACTATTAGTCACAAAAGGATTCTGCAGCCCCAAACCATTGATTATGCAACTCTAGCACTGCATATATAAAGAACACAAAGTGGAGGAAGGTTGTCAGTTGTCACCTTGTCAAACTGGGCCAAAACAAGATGATGTGTATTTTGATCCTCTCCTTGGTCCAGATCATCCAAATCATCATCATCGTCATCATCATCATTCTCATTTAACGGTTCATCATCATCGTCGTTGTTGTCATCATCATTTACTGCCTCATTTTCAGCTACAAGTGCAGGAGTGCTTGCCGGTACCTCTAATAAAAAGGTAGATCATCATCATCAATATTTGTGATTGTCATTACCACAAAAGAAATCTAAGAAATATAATTAATATTTCCGTGGTCTAGGTATACCAGGAGGAGCAGGCGTATTTGCAACGTTGTAGTCTTCATTGAACACTCCTCCATAATTATATATCTGCCACAGGATCAAACAAATCCAGTAAAACCGGTTGAATAACGAGACATGGTGATAAAAATGTCCAATGAAGCATATGGAGTTTTCAGATAATTGCCCATTCAACCAGGACCTTATCTTATTTCATGCCTCTAATAAATTGACATGCCTACATATTTCCTCAGAATTGCAATCAAACTACTCTTTTTAACAGCTAAGAACCAGGGAAAAGGGAGCTAATATTTTTCACACTAAAAAGTGAACACAGGCAGCCATGTAAAATGTGAGTACTTGAATGTATAATTATCCTTGCTACCTAGCACCAAACCAATCTGCTGCTGAGGGGATTATAAATGAGATTCCGTAAAAAAAAAAATTAAAAGTGGCTATTAAAACCTCCTTTCAACATATATTATTGGTTAAATTGCAAGAAGATGCCTCTCTTTACCAAAGACCAAAATTTCAAGGGGTCATATCCATTTTTGGCACAAAAGAAAGAGAACAGAAAACTAGAATAAGTAAACATCTAAATACATAACTCAAATCATAACAGAAGAGAAGGAGAAAAGTGTGTCTACTCACGTTTGGAGTAGAAACCACATCATCATCAAAAGGAATTGGTCCATCAAGTTGAGGAATCCTACAAGCTGGCCACTCTCCATCGGCAAGCATGTTTTCTTTAGTAGTAGTATGATGTGCATTAATGGGGATTCCCCTTCCACATACCTGAAAAATTGACCGTTCAGATGCAAGTCCATGAATAATAAATAGATAGAAATAGATATGTTGTGTACATGTACTACATAAAACCAAAAGAACAATACACAGGAGTAGAGTAAGAAGCTGACAATTGAAACATTATGATAAATCCATAAGAGGCTTTGAGTAAATATTCATACTGCTGGCCATTTTGAGAAGGAAAATTTTGTATCTTAGCAAAGAAAGGGATTTGGACAGAGCCAGGAACCCAAGCACTAACCTGATATCTCTTCTCGTGGTATTATGTTTATTGCATACATGATTTCATCCACAATAAAACATAGACCATTTTGGTTTCTGGTGAACTAATATAGTCTTCAACAATTTTTCTATTTTAATTGAAGGCCTTGATGTAAAATCCCAACCTTAGATAAGGCAAGCTTTAAAGATGAAAAAAACACAAGTTTTGGCGGTAATAGAGTGATAGACAGGCAATCAACAAATTAACCGCTGTTTAATGTCTACCAACATGTAACCTTGATCCGTTCAGTTTAAGTCAAATCACAAATCAAGAAAATAACAATGGGAAGATTATTTATCTTTTATTTAAAAATGAAAAAAGAGCTGACAACTAGCCTACTTACATCATTAGTCAAGTCACAACAAAACTAATTGCAAATGACAGCATACATAAATAAATAATCAAATCATGCTGGCCAATAAGAAGAAAAACATGCCTCAATTTCAAGAAGTCCAGATGCAGAATCTCCAGCTCCATCCTGCTGAGGTAAATATCCACCAGCATTATATTGTGAAGGCAAATCATCACGTTTTCGCTTCCCTGTGGGTGCCCTGAAGAAGTCCTGCATGGTTTTTTCCAAGCATTAACAATATCTAAATGAGATTTTCATATTTTAATCTTAAAGATCAGAGTTAGCATTCTAGACAAAATCACACACAACATATATGATGGCTTCATCAAAAGAACTCTACCATTAGGGCTCACCAAATTTTAACAAAAAGGCACAAGCATTCTTCTGTAATACTTCACTATAATGCGTACCTGCGTTGAGGGTTTATTAGAAGTTCTTCTATTTGCATCCTCCCGCCCTTCCACATAAGCTACAATAATAAACATCATCATTATTTTGCAAAGGAGTCCAATTAAACACTGTCCTAAATTTAAACGGGACTAACCAACATTAACATCAAGTGAAGACCTCTGGTTCATCCAAGGAGAAGGAGGCTGCTGCTGCTGCAAGATTTAAGGACAATATCAATGTACCAATAATACTACTAACAACAAAATATTCATGTGCATCTAATAACAAGGTCTTGGCCAATGGCAATCAACTGCATAAACAGAGAATAGTGATGGAGAAACTAAAACAATGGAAAGTTGAAAACACACATGGGGAAATTTTTTGGAAATTTTTTATATAATTAACTATGGAGTTGATAAGACAAAATATCCGTTACCATGTATGGACTTGGTAGTCCTCCTTTTAAATCAGTGTTTCCTCCTGTATCATTTCCAGAAGAAGAGTAGTCGCTAGGTCCAGTAGGTATGTGATACATAGAATTATCCGCAGTTCCTGGCAAAGGGGTTTGCATAGGAGTTTGCAGGGGTGTCTACACATTCAAAGAGAAGCCCGTATTAAAACCCGAAGTTGTTAACTCATGAAATCACATTAAGGGATACCCTAGAAGTAAAAACTTATGATTATGGTATTGGTTAAAACTCACAGGTGGGAAAAGCATTTCAGCAGTAGGAGTTTCATACTCTTCATTCCCCTCGTAAGGCACATTAAGATCATGAACCGGAGTAATTGGACCACCAGGGGTTGGCTTAGCTCCATTGGACCTCTCAATGGGACCAACAATAACACCAGCTTGCATCATCTTTGATTCCCACATCTAAATACATCATCAACATAACTCAATAACAAAAAATAATACGAAATCCATAAATAAAACTGAAACTCGAATAAATGATCGGATCCAGGCCCTAAATCAACCAGCTGAGCAACAAAACCTCTTGCATACTACATAAAATCATATTTCAAGAAAGTACGGATCCCAGTCATGCAATTACAAGGAAAAAAATCAAATCAAAGAAGATATCAAGATTTCAGAATAAGGAACGGAGAGAGAAAAAAATAGATGCAGAGAAGATGAGATTACAGCTTGGAGCTCCTTGAGAACTTCGTCGCCGGGGCCGCCATTGTTGACGAACTCGTCGCGAACCTTGACGATGACGTCCTCGATGACGTCGACATAGACCTGGCTGGTGGTTGCGGAGGCCGCCATGAGGGAAAATTCTGGAAGGTCGGGGTGTGCGTGTTATCGATCGCGTCTCCTCTCAAATTTGGTCCTCTTGGCCACCGATTCGAAGGAATTGGGAGCTGAGCGGAAGAAATCGAGAGGAGAAATGGAAAATTGAAAAATGGAAGGGTGTTGTAGGGTTTGGGATAGAGTTTTTGGAGTTGGAGCTGAGTGGAACGGAGAAGAGGGAAAGGGAGAAACAGAAGAAGGAGCAGAACAATGTCGATGGTATGAGACAGAAGAAAATGGAGAGAGAAAGAGAGAAAGAAAGAGAAGAATATAAATAGGTTTGCATCTGATTTTTCAAACATCAATCCACGCGTCACATATATGCACCAACTTGCTCCTCCTTTATCTAGAAATTAGTTTTTCACCCTCATTTCTTGTATATTTCTACTTTTACCACCAATCAATCATAAATAACGAAAAAATTGTGCTATGTATAAATAAAAAATTAATCACCTAATTATTCGTATAAAATATATATTAAATTATAAAATATGTGTTAAAATAAATTAAATAATATAAATATATTAATAATTAATTTTTAGAATGTATATATTATTTTTATTATGAAAATATTATTTAATAAAAAAAATATCAGTATTTTATAAATAAATATATAATTTGTTATTATCAAATTAAAAATTAATTATGCTATATATATATATATATATATATATATTAAATTAATTATTTATTTAAATATATATTAAAATAATTAAATAATATATAAATATATAATAATTAATTTAATAACTCATTTTTTATTGGCAATTAATCACAATCTCAAGTATATGTATACCTAAGGATTAGTAGAATGCATGAACATATTGTTAACAAGTCAAATTTAATTGCTTGAGCCGGTATGTCTTTTATAAAAAAAAAGTATAGGTAGATAATAAGTTTAATGAACAATATAGTTATATATATGGTATTTTTTTTCTATTTATATTTTTTATAATTTTTATAGAGGTGTAGTGTATTTTTTATTTTATTAGGCTAATTTTAAAATTTATTGTTCACATTGTTTACAAAAATTATTATCTACCTAACAAAATCGCTTTTATATTCTTCTTTCTTTGCAAATTATTTCGGTAAAAAGTTATATTTTGATCATATAATATTATTATAATAGACCTTTGAACATACCGATTTTTTTATTGAAATAAATAAAAAAAGATTATTTCTTTAAATACGCATACATGAAACTGATTTCGAAAATACGCAACTCTATCTCATGTTAATCACCCATGAAATGGGTGTAGCCACCAATTCCTAGCAGTCGTCCACGAAATGGAGACATGACCTGACAAAAAAGGCGTTGACCTCCATCTCAACCCTGGCATCCGCGAGATGGACCACATCAGTAACAAAATGGCCATGTCACTTGCGGCGACCACGAATTAGACCATGGCGTGTCTGGCACACGCGAAATAGCCCATCTCTTTTGCGGCGCCCACGAAATGTGCACACCAATGACAGCAGTAACAAAATCGTATGGGTTTCAGGTGAAGGCTGTAAGGTTCCAGTGCTCCAGTCCCCATACAAGCATGCATTAGGTGCATGGGGTGGCATGGTTGGGGTTGATGAATTGATGTGTATATAAAGGGGAGACGGGTAGGGGATCAAATGCAGCATGCATTGAAAATTTGTGGAAGAGAGGGTTAAGAATTATAAACCGTGGAAAAGAGATCTAAAAAAAAGTGTGTTTTGGTTAATAATTTTGTGCTGTGGTTTGATTAGAAAAGTGTAACATGGGCGATGGTGGTGGTATTAACGTGGAAGAAAATCTTAATCGGTTAGATGAAGTTCACATTGTCGCGCATTTGATTCATAAGATTAGTTTCAGTGATCATCTGTTGTTAATTTTGTTATTAGTCTTTATCATTATTTAATATTTGCTAGTGTAAATTTAAGTGTGCTCTTCCTGTTTCAATGTTGTAGCCCGCATGTGTTCTGACGTCGCATGGCACACTTGTTGATGTTTTCACATCGGAGCCAGCAGATCCAAGCATGGATGTCAGGCGGCAAAGACTTGAACCATATTTACGACGAGCAAGATTTTATTATGCGTCATTAATAAAGCGTTTTGAGTATGACAATCCACTGATAAGTACATTTGTTGAACGATGGTGACTCAAGACACACACATTTCACCTCCCATGGGATGAGTGTACCATAACATTGGAGGATGTGGCAATGCAGTTAGGGTTACCCATTGATGGCGAGACTTTGTACTCTAAGGTCATGGAGCAAGTTTCACCAGAGAGATATATGGCAATGGTGCCATGAGCTACTTGGTGATGTTCCAACCGGACATGTTGGGACAACAAAGTACAACATAAAGTTAAAGTGGATCAAAACTCGTCTTCAACAGATGCCGCTTGACGTACCAGATGATGTCTTGATTCAGTATGCCCGTTGTTACATTTTGTATTTGTTGGAGGGGGCGTGCTACTGCCGGACAAGGCCAACAACACAGTCCACGTTTGTTACCTACCTTTGTAAGGCGATTTTGATGCCATCAGCACTTATAGTTGGGGTAGCGCATGTCTTTGTTGGTTATATCGAGTCATGTGCCTGGCAACAGATTACACCGTCGAAGGTATGGCTAGCTATCATACGTTGTTAATGTCGTAGATTTATTACGGCCTATCATTCTGGGCACTAGATGTGGCGACGCCGCATAGTTTTCCATTAGCAACAAGGTGTGGTATCATGTGGCCTATCCTGTTTAGTTTCCTTATGTCATAAATTTTGATTTGTTGTTCAGTATACAACTTATTTGCACGTACTCGTTTTCCATCAGGTGGGCGGGGAAGAAGGAATACAATGACTACGCTGAGCAACGCCTACTTAGGCACCGCCTGAGGTTGGACAATCTGCAAGTGGATGAGGTACGGTCTATCCTTTGTTGATATTTATCTATGGTGTTCGTGTTAATATGTGTTTATGTTATAGTCCTCTACTTGCAGTTTAATTGGTTGCCATACATAGATCCTCGTATTCTGTTGAGAGTGCCTGCTGAATTTCTCGGCCATTCTCATGGAAACTTTTACACCTTAGTTATACCTCTAATATTATTCTGGTGGATTGAGTTCCTCAATATCGACAAAGTGTTGCGTCAATTTGGGGGAAAACAAGGACCGCGCCAACCCTCCCTTGAATATCGATACATTCCATCGACAGTCGGCCCGAAACGATGATGGGTGGTGGCCCGTCCGCATACCACCAAGTTATGATGTTCGTTCATTCAAGGCCGACGTCTTTCATTCATAGGGGCTGATCTTGCCGTGGAGAAGGCCGATACAGGTCATCCTCACCGTGATATTCGAGCTCCTTCACGTGGGACAGGTGGGAGATTGGGTCACGACAACCATTAGTGGAGTCTACATAGTATTTAGTTTCATGTACTTTGTATTTCCTTGTGATGTTTCATATAGTTTAAGTTAGGTATGTTTGGGTTATATCTATTTTATTTACTTGTTTTTTGTTGTTTCCACATTTCTATAATGATGGTTACTTATCCAAAATTCGTTTTAATTAACATTGAAAACATATGTAACATAAATTCAATGTTGTAAGCTTAAGGAAAGTAACAACCAACAATAAACATGCTTCATTATAATGTAAAATACAAAGCGACTTAGATGAAATGGCATAACTGGAAACATGCAATACTAAGTAGAAGAAATATGCGGACAATTCCGTCTTGTATGACCCGGTTGTCTGCAAAGTCCGCAACGCTTTCCAAGTCCCGACTCTACCTTGTCCATCTCATTCCTGGTCCTCGTCAACACCGGACGTCCTTCCATTGTTCATCGGAGATGGGGGTTGGGAACGACGCGTTCACCATCGTATGGTGCCCACAACTCCTTGTTCGGCATTAGAGGAAATTCCATCTGGTAAACCCGGAACACGCTCTCAACATAATACACTGCCATGACATAACGCTGCCAATCAACCCTTGCATGTGCACATGCAGCCAACGCATGAGCACATGGATAGTGCAACGCCAAAAAGTATCCGTAGTCACATCTGCCATGTTCTAGGTAAACCGTAAACCACTGTACCCCCGACGGCCGCTATCTCCCGACTGAACAAGCATTTGGGAAATACCTTCTCTATTTGCCAGTATTGCTTTCTACAGAAATTGTGAAAAAACTTGACCACATGCGATCTGCGACTGTGCCTCTCGACCCTTCTTGACAAATAATGCATTAAGACGATGGTAGGTAGACTTCACAATTGCACATACCAGAAAGTTGCGAGTTTTCTTGAGAACTGAGTTGATATACTCCGACAGATTGGTTGTCATGTGACCGTATCGACGGCCCTCATCACGATGCTATAACCACTTCGGCGGCTCTAACCCTCAGATCCAGGCCATCATTCATGGAGATGTGACCGTATCCTCGCTGCTAATTAACTCAATGTAGTACTGTGCCAGCTCTTGTGTCTTAGAATACGCCGCGTTGACTAGGTGCCTTTTTGCTTCCTTGCTCTTGAAACTTGTTGCAAAGTTAGAGGCAATATGTCTCACATAGTACACATTGTGTTTCCATCCACACCCAGCCCGCTCTAAAGCAGCCTTTATTGCTGCATGCCGATCAGAGATAAGTAGTATCCTTGGTTGAGTCGTTACATGTCTCTTTAGATTCGATAGGAAAAAGAACCACGAATCAGTATTCTCCCTTTTGACAATTGCAAAAGCAATGGGTAGGATGTTGTTATTCCCATCCTGCGCTATACCCATCAACAAGGTCCTTGCGTATTTGCCATACAAGTGTATTCCGACCACTGATACAAGGGGCACGCAGTGCTTGAAGGCTTCAACACAGGACGGAAATGACCAAAAAACCTGATGAAATATGACACTGTGCCGGTCCAACGTGTTGCCAACATAGTTCGGACGCGTTTGGAGGTCAACAATTGTACCTGATACAACTACACTTAATTAAAACCATGCTGTAAGGACTCCAACTTATAAATTAACATAACTTTCAATTCACAAGGTTAGCTGGAATGAAAGCTTGCAGTGCGTTGAAATATCTTCGAGCTGGTCGTATGACTCCTCCCGATCACCATAAATTTTGGCAATTGCCTTCTGCTTTGCATGCCAAACCTTCTTGTAAGAAACCTTGTACCCGTATGCTGACTCGACGGAACCTTGCAATACCTTTATGCAAATAGTAGCATTCGCTTGTACCATGGGATATATACGGTGGCAGATGACTTTGCTATCAAGTTGAGCATGATCTTGCGACATCGAGCTTGCCAAACAATTGTGAGGCCCTTCGTATTTTTGAATCACCCAAAATCTGGATGCCCTTGTCTTCGAAACTCGAACCTTCCAATGACATTGGTCCCCAAACTGCTTACATCAACATACATACCAAGTTTGATCTGACTCTACCACCAGTGTTTTGCACTTCTACGAATGCTGTAGTTTTTCACGGCAAGTATAGCAGTTTCTCTATTGAGAAATTTCAAACCAACCTACAGCTCCATCTCACCGGACAAAGCATAGTTGCTCGGTGTGTCTTCAGTGGTGGTCGAATCCATTGCCACGAGATTTAAAGACAGATAGTGGCCTGGAGTGCCGCTAGATCCACCAACCAATTCGACACGACTTGGAAGATCCTTCTCGCGGTAAACGGGTTGGGTTTCAGGAACCACTTCTGCTTCTTCACCACTATCATCTTCGATCTCATCTTTGTCGGAAGTGTCTGCCAACCCGTCAACAATACCTTCTAGGGATGCAACTTGGTTAGAAGGGGAGGAACGTGCACAACGATTTCCTGCAGTTTGTTCGTGCATCACAAAGGCATTGAAGGTGGGACTCGGAGCTCTAACAATCTCCTGGAATGGCATCAAATCGGCGGCATGGAAATTTCCAGGTTGCACCAGATTATTGGAACTAGAGGAGCTTCCACCAACATCATGGAGACACACACATAGCTCCAATGAGTATATACTTCCAATGCTCTGATGATAAGAAAACATCATCGAAATTTGTTGGTCAGATTTAATCTGCATTTTTTAATACACAAATGAGTTGGCGACTGCAACTGGCATTCTCTAAGTCAACTTCGTGATTTTCTTCTTTCCGACCATACTGGTATTCATGAGGATCACATTCTTTAGCTCTTACAACGATGTTTGCGGCAGGATCATTATCCACAGTGGATCGTCCAAATGTAATACCTTCAAATGTAAGAGAAATTTCTCCATTAGGATATACGATAACGTAGACATTTTCGATAGCCATAGGAACAACAAAATACTAACTTCAGTATTTTACAAAGAAGGGATGAAGGGGAAGAGATGGAGATGGGAGAGAGTTGTTGGAGATTAATTTCTCTGTGGCGCAACAATTATTTCCAACCATGGTTGCAAGCTGCCTACCACAGCCCTTTATATAGCAAAATCTAGGCTCCATTTCGTGTGGAGTACAACTGCTTTAGGTCCATTTCGTGTCTGGTCCGCTAGTCTTATCCATCTGGTTCCATTTCGCGTGTACCACCATCGTCATGGCCCAATTCGCGAACGCCGGGCATGAAACGCCCATTTCGTGGGCGCTATCCAGGTAACGGAAACCTGGCCCATTTCGTGGGCACCATAGCTGAGGTGGAGTATATATCCACTTCATGGGTGATGGATCTGAGATGGAGCTGCGCATTTTGGAGATTATTTGCAGCCGTGCGTATTTAGAGAATTAATCTTTTTTCTTTATTTATTTCAATAAAAAGCAGAACATACTTTTGGATATAAGAGAATATATTATAGAAAAAGTTTAGGGGCCAGCAACTTTATTAAATTCTGGCCAGTATGTAACTAGCAAAACGAAAATGAGTAATCTTACACTATTGGATGAAATCTCACACCATTAAAAATATCATTAATAACTATTTAATGGCTAAAAATCACAAAAGTTATTGGTCCTAGCACTCCTCTGTATTATAAATACATTGACGCTTTTCAATTAAATGCATAGTAAACATATTAAATTTATTAGATTCGTTAAAAAAATTTGTTTTAATATTCCAAAGACATAAAATATTTTATATAATTATTTAGGTAATTAATATAAAATATATTTTTTTATTAATGTAATATTATATAATTTAATATACATATAAAATTATTTTATACTAACAATGTATTAAAATCAAATTTTTACCATACAACTAAATTTTGCACATATTTTTAGCTTAATTTGGACAATGTCAGCTGGCCGAATTTTTCTATTATCCACATAGCTCGGCGTCCTCACCAGAATTTTGGTTCAGGATCAACACAAATGACTCTATTAGTAATTTAAGATTGCCAAAAAATTTTTATTAAAATTTTTAGTGCAAATTTGGAAACTGAATTTTGGGATATTTTCTTTGAGTTTATAATTACACCCCAAAGAAGACATGAAAATATATAAGTTGAAGTAATCCAAAAGGGAAAGTATGAGAAATCAATTGAATACTTGTACAATGTGTACAATAGAGGTTTATGGAGTATTAGAAATATAATTATTAGTATTACTTTTTTTCATCAGCTGAATCTTTTGAGATGAGTGGTATCATGACATGATATTAGAGCGCTAGATTCGAAAAGTCAAGAATCAATTTAATATTTTGGCAAAATGTTGGGAAGATGTTTATTATCCCTAGTACTGTATACATTGTACAAACAGTCCATTGTATCCCTAGCAAGATCCAATCCAAAATTGTTTTGGACTTCTGTTAAAGCGATTTGAACAACTCTCATACAGCTTCCCTTCTTGTTGCAACCATTTAGTCGTTGCTTGAGAAATATTGAAACGTGTCATTTAATCATATGTTTAGAAAAAGAAATGGTTGTACATATGCATTGAAATTTAATTACATTCGATAGTTCTTTTTGTTGGGAATAAGGAGTATGACCACAATCCAATCAATCATGTGTTAAATAATTTATTATTATTATTATATTAAAATGTTAATATAATAAGGTCTTTGATTAAATTTAGATATTTATCATTGTGATAGTGATCATAATATTGAGAGATAAATCTTTTATAATTTAATCTAAATTGTTCTTAGTCATAGGATTATTAAAAAGGACATTAATAATCCGAAAAGACCAATATATATATATATATATATATATATATATATATATATATATATATATATATATATAATGGTTTTCATTGGATGAAGATTAATAGATCTCATTTATTAAATTATATATATAAATGGTGCATATAGAGATATGACCATTGAACTGACTCACTTTGAGAATTCCTAATGGTTATAATTACCGCATATTTGTCAGTAGGATATTCTCAAGATGAACATAGTAATAGAGTTTCCTTTGAACTGCGAATGTCATAGTAATTAACAATGTATTTATCATACTTTGATTCCGGACACCTAATACCCTAGGGTGCTAGTTGAATGGATATTGGGTATGATTTAAATACTTGTAGAATTAATGATTAGTCAATAAGAAATCCGTCAACTCTCGGTAAAGAGTTTGAGCTCTATGATTATAATGACTGAGAGGAATAAAACCTTGGCCAAGGGGATTGAATGAATGAAGAAATGCTTTCTTAGGTCATTCACAGTTCATTATAATAAAGGTAACAAGTTAGAGTTTGACAATTAAACCATACTCTAAAGGTTAACCAAGAGCTGAAAAGATGGAAGGAATTGTACTTTGTTCTTCTGAGGTTCTTAGTAAAAATATATTACTTCATACTATCGGGTCGTTGTGGAGTGTTGCTAGACGTCAACCTTGATTAGTAAATTTAGTACGACTAATTTACTACTCGCTTAGTATTGAACCTATAGGGTCACACACTAACGAGTGTTCTAACCTTTGTTATAGAATTATTTAATTATTATTTTGATTTGATCAAATAAATAATTATATTAATTCAAATGGAATATTATTATATTCTTTGCTAGCACCAAGAATATAATAATAGTATGATAATTGAGAACATTAAATGAGATTTGAGAATAATTAGTTATTCTATTTCTGAATTTGGATGAGATCCTAACTGATTCTGTTTTCAAATTGAGTTATGATATGATTCATAAAATTAGAATGATTCGAATTTGGAATTTCAAGATATGATTTAAATTTGAATTGAGAATCAAATTTAAAATCAGTAACAAATCTCATACTATATATATGTACGTCAAGAGTACAGGAAAGTCACAAGAGAGAATAACAAGAGTTTTATTCCTTTACCTCTACGCACATAAATGTATGTGAGCCTAATTCTTGGAGAAGAATTTTATGACGTGCAAAGAGTTGCAAGAGGTTTCTCAATTTAGATCAGATGTCCATTGGTCAAGGAGTTGACAGCAAAGGTTGATCTTAGTGTGGATACACATAGCGTCTTCGTACCATCGAAGGAGAAAAAAGATTTTTTACTAGCGTACTCAGGTATTTAGATCTAATCTATATATTCTTTATTATTGGAATAAAATTTAAGCACAAAAAAAATAGATCTTTAGGATTACCTTCTTTTCTTCCGCTGCGTGTTATGAATACATGGTAATCACTTTTTGGTTATTTTATTTGTTTCTTTTCTTTTCGACAATAATAATAGTAAAAAAAAAGGCAATGCTACCGGCCTTATATAACTAGATACACAGTTTTTTATAGTTGATAGACAGAATCACAGAACTATCTTTAATTATTTTCTTGAATTAACTATGCATAATTATAAACGGTTAAAATATTTTTATCCATTAAAAATGTATCCGCTCCTTAATTATCTAAGGTATGTCCTTCGCTTAATCTGAGAGAATAATTCTTTAACTTATAGTTAAATGTTACTTTAAGATAATCCTTCGCAGTGGTACAAGAGTTACAGATAACCATTATGAACAAAATTTCAGTTTCCACAATAATTGAATCTGATATCAAACCATATAAAAATGTTCTATGATTCACGATCTTGAGTCATGCCATGGAAAACAAAGTCAAGTGAAGCGATCAAGCATTATAGATAAAACTTGAAAAACATATATAGGACTAAAAATAAAGATTCAAATACAAAACGGTAGAGCAAATAAAACATAACCGTACATTAACTAAAAGTAAAAACTCACATGCATTAGTTTTCTTCGTGTGAAATTGATAATTGAGAGTCGTTAGATAATAATTTACTCAAATATATTAAATCATTTAACAATTTTCAATTAACAATTTCACATAAAGACAACATAACCTTTTGTATTAAATAAAAAACTTATAAACGCATGTAATAATAATAAGTTGAGTTTCACCATTACTCTATCTATATAAATGAAATCAGCTAGCACCAGATTCACCACCATGGCCATGGCCATGGCCATTTCCGTCACCACCACCACCGTCGGCAGCCACGGTCACCGCAGCAGCATCTCCCTGAGCTGCGTCTGTTTTTGAAGCTTCACCACCTTTGATGATGTTTCCCTTGTCAGCATCATCTTCCACCTCGTTTTCCTTATTCTTTGGGCCTCTGATGCAGAAACAAAAGCCATTGAACTTCATGGTTGACGACACAAGTAAGAAGCTAAGTGATGAAGTATTAAGGAGTATATATAAGAGAAACAGAAAAGAAATAAAGTAGACCACACTGCCAGCTTACATTTGCTGTTAATTTTTTTTTCTTTTATAGCAGAACGATCAAGGATGGCTAATGAGAATGATTGATAGGTACTATAATTGTTTTAATTATTTTTTTTTTATGTTTTTGCTTTTCATGGTCGAAAAAGTCACCCGGAATAAACGGACATTGATTGAATTTTGCTCTCTTAGCAAATAAAGGCATGCATTCATAGGTCTAATCTATTTATATATCCATTCTATATTATTAAAATCGTATTCTTTCGATTAATAACATAATTGACATGGGATTTAAAAAAATTTGTCCATTGAGACAAAATATACATAATATAAAAATAACTTTTATAATTAAAATTTGTTATTGTAAAATATAATTAATTTTTAAAATTTTAACTAATAAATTAAACCACTAAAACAATAATTTAAATAATAACATATAACATAGAATTTTATTTTTTTTGATATAATTTAAATATAATTAATTATTTATTGAGATAAATATTATATTTTTAATATTTAATTTGACTGAAATAAATTAATTAATTTTATTTTAATTATCATTAATTTTTTGTCTTATGTATTTTGATTGAAATGAATATTAAATTATTTAATATTTTATTTGACTACGTTACCTATAACTCATCAATCATATTAATTATTTAATTTGATTGGAATAAATAAATTAATTTTGTTTTAATTTATATTAATTTTTTTGTCATATATCTTTTGAAAAGATTTTTAGTTTCTTCAACTATTTAAAAGTGATACTTAGCACTGTTATCTAAAACATCAATAAACAATCGTTTATTATTCGGTAATAAGGTCAATCTTTTTATTTTTCTTAATAAGTGAAAGCCTGCTTAAAATTTAAAAATAATTAAAATATATTATGTCTTACAAGAAAAAAAGTCAAAAATAAAATCTTTAGCTTAGTATAATATATACTTCTATGAATAAAAAAGTATGGTATTAGTATAATTTACCTTTCTAAATTTGTAATAAACAGAAAAAATGGGAAAGACAGGCATATGGCAGAAAATTAAGTAAGTAGTACCTAATCGTAAGGAGAGGGAATAAAATTTTATAGGTGAATTTCCTGTGTAAATTTTTTTTTATCGTGTATCTATTATAAATCTACCATTTTTCTAATAACCATCATAATAGTTATAAATAGGATTGGAATAATACTATTTAACCTCGGGGTCTTACCCCAAAAAAAGTGTATATGCTACAGAAATATTGCTTTAATTTGAGAGTCTTCTTTTACATGGTGGTCCTAATATTTTACAGAGATTCGATGCCTGTTTCTAACGAGGCAGGTAAAAATCCATTTTGGCTTAATTTTTAATCAATGCAAACCATAATAAATAAATACATATGCTTGCAAGATTGAGATGATGCATTATTTGGGTAAACCACAAAAAGATAAACCTGAATTATTTCATTGTCGGTAAAAATATTTTTAAATTTTATTATCGGACAAAAATATTATTAAATTATTTAAAAATAAGACAAAAATACTTATTCATGAATTGAGATGTTTTATGTTAAAAGAAAAGGGTAATGTGTAAAGTGCAAAAAAATATTTTTGTTAATGAAATAGGTCTAATCACAACTGAATATTTTTGGTATATTTTTAAATTATTTGAAAATATTTTTGTTAATAACAAATTTTAAAAACATTTTTATCAGTTCTAAATTAATTTGAGTGCATTTTTTATGACTTAACCCACGTTATTTTATTTCATGGGTTTAATACTTCGGTTGCTTAAAGAATCAAGAAATTCTGCGTGTGTGTATATATATATATATATATATATATATATATATATATATATAAAAAAAATATAACAGAAAAAGCTATGATTGATGACGCGATATTGGTCTCTATATGACGATAAAGAACCACTGAATCTTATAATAAAGAAAAAGAATCAAGGAAATTTATATATCAAAATAGTATAAAAAAAAGTATTATTTATAATGCCAAATTGGTCTCTATACTAAGTGCACCGGGTTTTCAAATAATGGTTATTCTAACTTTTAAGAATAGTAATTAATATGCAGAAACGATGAGTCGTACGGTAGAAGGTTAGTATTATTTATATAAAAAATGTGTTGTGTGTATATTGAACTATTGATATCTGCTGAAATCCAAATCGAAACGCCCCCAGATTTAATTCATGAGAATTAATTGTTCTACTCAAGAAAGTGATAGTGCTTTGATTCTACTATACAAATTGAAATGGTACAAAGAATGGGCGTTCTAGACTTCTAGTGTTCTGCAAATTCATGTTTGAGTTTAACAAAGGCTTCACATGCTGAGTGTATAACAAAATTGCTCATATTGAAACCATCTTGCTTCTTTTCTATTAAACTAAATATTAATGATGGTGAAAAAAAATAACAAGAATATGTCAACCATACAAATACACGTCTTCAAGGCATCGCTTCACAAATGCAATAGTATATTATCATCCCGTAACTCCTCATTGCCATCACTGTACAGCCAACGATCTGTCTTGCTTCATTTTCACAAGATTGCTTTGAATGTTGCGAAGAACTGGCCCATAGCTGCAACATATCAATTACATTAACTTTGATGCAATAAACTTAATACCAGAGTGAACAAGTGTGGGCATCATAGAGAGAAAATATGGATAGAACTTTACAAGCGTGTAATGCCATCGTATGCTTGTTTGACTTGTTCGAGTTGTGCAGAAAGCCGCATGACTTCTGCTGATAGTGCCTCTGCTCTACTCTGTTCTTTTACAAGTGCACCCTGCCACATGAACAAAAAGGTGCAAAAGAATAATGTGTGGATGACAAATTGTCAAAGCAGCAGAGAGAGATCTCAACAAGTTTTCCATAAGAAAAAATCAGACTGTCCTTAAGATCTAATGTGGCAGTTTATTTAGACATCGGATGTGTAACACATGGGACCCATCAAGCCAACATGAAGAGACAACACAGAGTAAGGGACAAATATGCTAAGCAGAAGGCAAGTACTTTACCTTCACAGATGCCATCTCAGCCGTGGTTGCCGAGGAACTAATCTCATGAGCCTTGTCCTGGAAGCTCGTAGCCTGTTCCATTCTTAATTTATCTAGAATCCCACGAAGCTCTTCATTTTGCTTAAGACACTCCAGTACCTGCATCATCACATGTCAGCAGACAATTTACCCAAAGAAGCAAAATTCTTTACAGCCTGAAACTATCATATTTGTTTGTAAAATCAGAAACCCCCCAAAAAACGATCTAAAAATTAAACATGACACAAAACAGGGCAGATTGTTACCTGGTTTTCCCATCTCACTGCAGCTCCAACTGCCTCTTGATATGAATTTGAGAGATTAGAATTCTCCTCAAAAAGTCTCTCTATTTCAGTGGATTGAGAATCAATCTGCCAACATGATGTTCAAAACAATAGCGAGACAAAATGGAATATAGAAAGCAAAGTACCTAATAAAATGTAGATATACCTCCAGTAGAAGTTTCTGCCTACTGCTTTCCAACCTTTCAATGGCTAATGCCATATCATGCAACTGCCTTTCAAGTTTTTGCTTGTCTTCCTGATACACCGGAAATTGAAACAACATTAGACCAAACTAACTCAAATCAGCTCACAGATGTCAAGAAATTAATTCACTGAATAATCCATGATAAAGAAGTTTATCTCACCATAGATAATGGCTTGTTAGCTACTACTTTATCTGAGACTTCTGCATTGCACAAGCCAGGGTCAATGACATGTTATAGTGCATCAAATCTACTAGATGAAATGTCAACTCAAATGTGAGAATCAGAACCAAATGTTGAGTCCATAGAAATTCTCGCTAGTAAATATGCAGTCATTTGTACAAAGAATAGTTGAAACGAAACAATCATGGGCTATGAATAT